>NC_089725.1:11379932-12579932 GCF_035083965.1 Branchiostoma lanceolatum
GATATGTACTTGAAAACTGAAGACCGCAAAATTTTATCATTCAAGGTGACGACGCCTTAGGTGTTCAAAGTTCCCCCCAACATTAAGCCTAGGCATTGCCTAGGCAATAGCCTATGGGCACATAAACAAAATTTATCTTCGACCAAGAATTTTTTTACTTTACTTTCAGTTGATAGGGCACTTGATATGTACTTGAAAACTGAAGACCGCAAAATTTTATCATTCAAGGTGACGACGCCTTAGGTGTTCAAAGTCCCCCCCCCCCCAACATTAAGCCTAGGCATTGCCTATGGGCACATTAACATAATCTATGTTCGACCAAGAATTTTTTTACTTTACTTTCAGTTGATAGGGCACTTGATATGTACTTGAAAACTGAAGACCGCAAAATTTTATCATTCAAGGTGACGACGCCTTAGGTGTTCAAAGTTCCCCCCAACATTAAGCCTAGGCATTGCCTATGGGCACATTAACATAATCTATGTTCGATCAAGAATTTTTTTACTTTACTTTCAGTTGATAGGGCACTTGATATGTACTTGAAAACTGAAGACCGCAAAATTTTATCATTCAAGGTGACGACGCCTTAGGTATTCAAAGTTCCCCCCAACATTAAGCCTAGGCATTGCCTAGGCAATAGCCTATGGGCACATTAACAAAATCTATCTTCGACCAATAATTTTTTTACTTTACTTTCAGTTGATAGGGCACTTGATATGTACTTGAAAACTGAAGACCGCAAAATTTTATCATTCAAGGTGACGACGCCTTAGGTGTTCAAAGTTCCCCCCAACATTAAGCCTAGGCATTGCCTATGGGCACATTAACATAATCTATGTTCGACCAAGAATTTTTTTACTTTACTTTCAGTTGATAGGGCACTTGATATGTACTTGAAAACTGAAGACCGCAAAATTTTATCATTCAAGGTGACGACGCCTTAGGTGTTCAAAGTTCCCCCCAACATTGCCTAGGCATTGCCTAGGCAATAGCCTATGGGCACATTAACAAAATCTATGTTCGATCAAGAATTTTTTTACTTAACTTTCACTTGATAGGGCACTTGATATGTATTTGAAAACTGAAGACCGCAAAATTTTATCATTCAAGGTGACGACGCCTTGGGTGTTCAAAGTTCCCTCCCCCCCCCCTAACATTAAGCCTAGGCATTGCCTATGGGCACATTAACATAATCTATGTTCGACCAAGAATTTTTTTACTTTACTTTCAGTTGATAGGGCACTTGATATGTACTTGAAAACTGAAGACCGCAAAATTTTATCATTCAAGGTGACGACGCCTTAGGTGTTCAAAGTTCCCCCCCAACATTAAGCCTAGGCATTGCCTAGGCAATAGCCTATGGGCACATAAACAAAATCTATCTTCGACCAAGAATTTTTTTACTTTACTTTCAGTTGATAGGGCACTTGATATGTACTTGAAAACTGAAGACCGCAAAATTTTATCATTCAAGGTGACGACGCCTTAGGTGTTCAAAGTTCCCCCCAACATTAAGCCTAGGCATTGCCTATGGGCACATTAATATAATCTATGTTCGACGAAGAATTTTTTTACTTTACTTTCAGTTGATAGGGCACTTGATATGTACTTGAAAACTGAAGACCGCAAAATTTTATCATTCAAGGTGACGACGCCTTAGGTGTTCAAAGTTCCCCCCAACATTGCCTAGGCATTGCCTAGGCAATAGCCTATGGGCACATTAACAAAATCTATCTTCGACCAAGAATTTTTTTACTTTACTTTCAGTTGATAGGGCACTTGATATGTACTTGAAAACTGAAGACCGCAAAATTTTATCATTCAAGGTGACGACGCCTTAGGTGTTCAAAGTTCCCCCCAACATTAAGCCTAGGCATTGCCTATAGGCACATTAACATAATCTATGTTCGACCAAGAATTTTTTTACTTTACTTTCAGTTGATAGGGCACTTGATATGTACTTGAAAACTGAAGACCGCAAAATTTACCATTCAAGGTGACGACGCCTTAGGTGTTCAAAGTTCCCCCCCAACATTAAGCCTAGGCATTGCCTATGGGCACATTAACATAATCTATGTTCGACCAAGAATTTTTTTACTTAACTTTCACTTGATAGGGCACTTGATATGTATTTGAAAACTGAAGACCGCAAAATTTTATCATTCAAGGTGACGACGCCTTGGGTGTTCAAAGTTCCCTCCCCCCCCCCCCCTAACATTAAGCCTAGGCATTGCCTATGGGCACATTAACATAATCTATGTTCGACCAAGAATTTTTTTACTTTACTTTCAGTTGATAGGGCACTTGATATGTACTTGAAAACTGAAGACCGCAAAATTTTATCATTCAAGGTGACGACGCCTTAGGTGTTCAAAGTTCCCCCCCAACATTAAGCCTAGGCATTGCCTAGGCAATAGCCTATGGGCACATAAACAAAATCTATCTTCGACCAAGAATTTTTTTACTTTACTTTCAGTTGATAGGGCACTTGATATGTACTTGAAAACTGAAGACCGCAAAATTTTATCATTCAAGGTGACGACGCCTTAGGTGTTCAAAGTTCCCCCCAACATTAAGCCTAGGCATTGCCTATGGGCACATTAATATAATCTATGTTCGACGAAGAATTTTTTTACTTTACTTTCAGTTGATAGGGCACTTGATATGTACTTGAAAACTGAAGACCGCAAAATTTTATCATTCAAGGTGACGACGCCTTAGGTGTTCAAAGTTCCCCCCAACATTGCCTAGGCATTGCCTAGGCAATAGCCTATGGGCACATTAACAAAATCTATCTTCGACCAAGAATTTTTTTACTTTACTTTCAGTTGATAGGGCACTTGATATGTACTTGAAAACTGAAGACCGCAAAATTTTATCATTCAAGGTGACGACGCCTTAGGTGTTCAAAGTTCCCCCCAACATTAAGCCTAGGCATTGCCTATAGGCACATTAACATAATCTATGTTCGACCAAGAATTTTTTTACTTTACTTTCAGTTGATAGGGCACTTGATATGTACTTGAAAACTGAAGACCGCAAAATTTACCATTCAAGGTGACGACGCCTTAGGTGTTCAAAGTTCCCCCCCAACATTAAGCCTAGGCATTGCCTATGGGCACATTAACATAATCTATGTTCGATCAAGAATTTGTTTACTTTACTTTCAGTTGATAGGGCACTTGATATGTATTTGAAAACTGAAGACCGCAAAATTTTATCATTCAAGGTGACGACGCCTTAGGTGTTCAAAGTTCCCCCCCCCCCCCCCAACATTAACCCTAGGCATTGCCTATGGGCACATTAACATAATCTATGTTCGACCAAGAATTTTTTTACTTTACTTTCAGTTGATAGGGCACTTGATATGTACTTGAAAACTGAAGACCGCAAAATTTTATCATTCAAGGTGACGACGCCTTAGGTGTTCAAAGTTCCCCCCAACATTAAGCCTAGGCATTGCCTATGGGCACATTAACATAATCTATGTTCGACCAAGAATTTTTTTACTTTACTTTCAGTTGATAGGGCACTTGATATGTACTTGAAAACTGAAGACCGCAAAATTTTATCATTCAAGGTGACGACGCCTTAGGTGTTCAAAGTTCCCCCCCCCCCAACATTAAGCCTAGGCATTGCCTATGGGCACATTAACATAATCTATGTTCGACCAAGAATTTTTTTACTTTACTTTCAGTTGATAGGGCACTTGATATGTACTTGAAAACTGAAGACCGCAAAATTTTATCATTCAAGGTGACGACGCCTTAGGTGTTCAAAGTTCCCCCCAACATTAAGCCTAGGCATTGCCTATGGGCACATTAACATAATCTATGTTCGATCAAGAATTTTTTTACTTTACTTTCAGTTGATAGGGCACTTGATATGTACTTGAAAACTGAAGACTGCAAAATTTTATCATTCAAGGTGACGACGCCTTAGGTATTCAAAGTTCCCCCCAACATTAAGCCTAGGCATTGCCTAGGCAATAGCCTATGGGCACATTAACAAAATCTATCTTCGACCAAGAATTTTTTTACTTTACTTTCAGTTGATAGGGCACTTGATATGTACTTGAAAACTGAAGACCGCAAAATTTTATCATTCAAGGTGACGACGCCTTAGGTGTTCAAAGTTCCCCCCAACATTAAGCCTAGGCATTGCCTATGGGCACATTAACATAATCTATGTTCGACCAAGAATTTTTTTACTTTACTTTCAGTTGATAGGGCACTTGATATGTACTTGAAAACTGAAGACCGCAAAATTTTATCATTCAAGGTGACGACGCCTTAGGTGTTCAAAGTTCCCCCCAACATTGCCAAGGCATTGCCTAGGCAATAGCCTATGGGCACATTAACAAAATCTATGTTCAATCAAGAATTTTTTTACTTAACTTCCAGTTGATAGGGCACTTGATATGTATTTGAAAACTGAAGACCGCAAAATTTTATCATTCAAGGTGACGACGCCTTGGGTGATCAAAGTTCCCTCCCCCCCCCTAACATTAAGCCTAGGCATTGCCTATGGGCACATTAACATAATCTATGTTCGACCAAGAATTTTTTTACTTTACTTTTAGTTGATAGGGCACTTGATATGTACTTGAAAACTGAAGACCGCAAAATTTTATCATTCAAGGTGACGACGCCTTAGGTGTTCAAAGTTCCCCCCAACATTAAGCCTAGGCATTGCCTATGGGCACATTAACATAATCTATGTTCGATCAAGAATTTTTTTACTTTACTTTCAGTTGATAGGGCACTTGATATGTACTTGAAAACTGAAGACCGCAAAATTTTATCATTCAAGGTGACGACGCCTTAGGTATTCAAAGTTCCCCCCAACATTAAGCCTAGGCATTGCCTAGGCAATAGCCTATGGGCACATTAACAAAATCTATCTTCGACCAAGAATTTTTTTACTTTACTTTCAGTTGATAGGGCACTTGATATGTACTTGAAAACTGAAGACCGCAAAATTTTATCATTCAAGGTGACGACGCCTTAGGTGTTCAAAGTTCCCCCCAACATTAAGCCTAGGCATTGCCTATGGGCACATTAACATAATCTATGTTCGACCAAGAATTTTTTTACTTTACTTTCAGTTGATAGGGCACTTGATATGTACTTGAAAACTGAAGACCGCAAAATTTATCATTCAAGGTGACGACGCCTTAGGTGTTCAAAGTTCCCCCCAACATTGCCTAGGCATTGCCTAGGCAATAGCCTATGGGCACATTAACAAAATCTATGTTCGATCAAGAATTTTTTTACTTAACTTTCAGTTGATAGGGCACTTGATATGTATTTGAAAACTGAAGACCGCAAAATTTTATCATTCAAGGTGACGACGCCTTGGGTGTTCAAAGTTCCCTCCCCCCCCCCCCCCCCCCCTAACATTAAGCCTAGGCATTGCCTATGGGCACATTAACATAATCTATGTTCGACCAAGAATTTTTTTACTTTACTTTCAGTTGATAGGGCACTTGATATGTACTTGAAAACTGAAGACCGCAAAATTTTATCATTCAAGGTGACGACGCCTTAGGTGTTCAAAGTTCCCCCCCAACATTAAGCCTAGGCATTGCCTAGGCAATAGCCTATGGGCACATAAACAAAATCTATCTTCGACCAAGAATTTTTTTACTTTACTTTCAGTTGATAGGGCACTTGATATGTACTTGAAAACTGAAGACCGCAAAATTTTATCATTCAAGGTGACGACGCCTTAGGTGTTCAAAGTTCCCCCCAACATTAAGCCTAGGCATTGCCTATGGGCACATTAATATAATCTATGTTCGACGAAGAATTTTTTTACTTTACTTTCAGTTGATAGGGCACTTGATATGTACTTGAAAACTGAAGACCGCAAAATTTTATCATTCAAGGTGACGACGCCTTAGGTGTTCAAAGTTCCCCCCAACATTGCCTAGGCATTGCCTAGGCAATAGCCTATGGGCACATTAACAAAATCTATCTTCGACCAAGAATTTTTTTACTTTACTTTCAGTTGATAGGGCACTTGATATGTACTTGAAAACTGAAGACCGCAAAATTTTATCATTCAAGGTGACGACGCCTTAGGTGTTCAAAGTTCCCCCCAACATTAAGCCTAGGCATTGCCTATAGGCACATTAACATAATCTATGTTCGACCAAGAATTTTTTTACTTTACTTTCAGTTGATAGGGCACTTGATATGTACTTGAAAACTGAAGACCGCAAAATTTACCATTCAAGGTGACGACGCCTTAGGTGTTCAAAGTTCCCCCCCAACATTAAGCCTAGGCATTGCCTATGGGCACATTAACATAATCTATGTTCGATCAAGAATTTGTTTACTTTACTTTCAGTTGATAGGGCACTTGATATGTATTTGAAAACTGAAGACCGCAAAATTTTATCATTCAAGGTGACGACGCCTTAGGTGTTCAAAGTTCCCCCCCCCCCAACATTAACCCTAGGCATTGCCTATGGGCACATTAACATAATCTATGTTCGACCAAGAATTTTTTTACTTTACTTTCAGTTGATAGGACACTTGATATGTACTTGAAAACTGAAGACCGCAAAATTTTATCATTCAAGGTGACGACGCCTTAGGTGTTCAAAGTTCCCCCCCAACATTAAGCCTAGGCATTGCCTAGGCAATAGCCTATGGGCACATAAACAAAATCTATCTTCGACCAAGAATTTTTTTACTTTACTTTCAGTTGATAGGGCACTTGATATGTACTTGAAAACTGAAGACCGCAAAATTTTATCATTCAAGGTGACGACGCCTTAGGTGTTCAAAGTTCCCCCCCCCCCCCCAACATTAAGCCTAGGCATTGCCTATGGGCACATTAACATAATCTATGTTCGACCAAGAATTTTTTTACTTTACTTTCAGTTGATAGGGCACTTGATATGTACTTGAAAACTGAAGACCGCAAAATTTAATCATTCAAGGTGACGACGCCTTAGGTGTTCAAAGTTCCCCCCAACATTAAGCCTAGGCATTGCCTATGGGCACATTAACATAATCTATGTTCGATCAAGAATTTTTTTACTTTACTTTCAGTTGATAGGGCACTTGATATGTACTTGAAAACTGAAGACCGCAAAATTTTATCATTCAAGGTGACGACGCCTTAGGTATTCAAAGTTCCCCCCAACATTAAGCCTAGGCATTGCCTAGGCAATAGCCTATGGGCACATTAACAAAATCTATCTTCGACCAAGAATTTTTTTACTTTACTTTCAGTTGATAGGGCACTTGATATGTACTTGAAAACTGAAGACCGCAAAATTTTATCATTCAAGGTGACGACGCCTTAGGTGTTCAAAGTTCCCCCCAACATTAAGCCTAGGCATTGCCTATGGGAACATTAACATAATCTATGTTCGACCAAGAATTTTTTTACTTTACTTTCAGTTGATAGGGCACTTGATATGTACTTGAAAACTGAAGACCGCAAAATTTTATCATTCAAGGTGACGACGCCTTAGGTGTTCAAAGTTCCCCCCAACATTGCCTAGGCATTGCCTAGGCAATAGCCTATGGGCACATTAACAAAATCTATGTTCAATCAAGAATTTTTTTACTTAACTTTCAGTTGATAGGGCACTTGATATGTACTTGAAAACTGAAGACCGCAAAATTTTATCATTCAAGGTGACGACGCCTTAGGTGTTCAAAGTTCCCCCCAACATTGCCTAGGCATTGCCTTGGCAATAGCCTATGGGCACATTAACAAAATCTATGTTCAATCAAGAATTTTTTTACTTAACTTTCAGTTGATAGGGCACTTGATATGTATTTGAAAACTGAAGACCGCAAAATTTTATCATTCAAGGTGACGACGCCTTGGGTGTTCAAAGTTCCCTCCCCCCCCCTAACATTAAGCCTAGGCATTGCCTATGGGCACATTAACATAATCTATGTTCGACCAAGAATTTTTTTACTTTACTTTCAGTTGATAGGGCACTTGATATGTACTTGAAAACTGAAGACCGCAAAATTTTATCATTCAAGGTGACGACGCCTTAGGTGTTCAAAGTTCCCCCCAACATTAAGCCTAGGCATTGCCTATGGGCACATTAACATAATCTATGTTCGATCAAGAATTTTTTTACTTTACTTTCAGTTGATAGGGCACTTGATATGTACTTGAAAACTGAAGACCGCAAAATTTTATCATTCAAGGTGACGACGCCTTAGGTATTCAAAGTTCCCCCCAACATTAAGCCTAGGCATTGCCTAGGCAATAGCCTATGGGCACATTAACAAAATCTATCTTCGACCAAGAATTTTTTTACTTTACTTTCAGTTGATAGGGCACTTGATATGTACTTGAAAACTGAAGACCGCAAAATTTTATCATTCAAGGTGACGACGCCTTAGGTGTTCAAAGTTCCCCCCAACATTAAGCCTAGGCATTGCCTATGGGCACATTAACATAATCTATGTTCGACCAAGAATTTTTTTACTTTACTTTCAGTTGATAGGGCACTTGATATGTACTTGAAAACTGAAGACCGCAAAATTTTATCATTCAAGGTGACGACGCCTTAGGTGTTCAAAGTTCCCCCCAACATTGCCTAGGCATTGCCTAGGCAATAGCCTATGGGCACATTAACAAAATCTATGTTCGATCAAGAATTTTTTTACTTAACTTTCAGTTGATAGGGCACTTGATATGTATTTGAAAACTGAAGACCGCAAAATTTTATCATTCAAGGTGACGACGCCTTGGGTGTTCAAAGTTCCCTCCCCCCCCCTAACATTAAGCCTAGGCATTGCCTATGGGCACATTAACATAATCTATGTTCGACCAAGAATTTTTTTACTTTACTTTCAGTTGATAGGGCACTTGATATGTACTTGAAAACTGAAGACCGCAAAATTTTATCATTCAAGGTGACGACGCCTTAGGTGTTCAAAGTTCCCCCCCAACATTAAGCCTAGGCATTGCCTAGGCAATAGCCTATGGGCACATAAACAAAATCTATCTTCGACCAAGAATTTTTTTACTTTACTTTCAGTTGATAGGGCACTTGATATGTACTTGAAAACTGAAGACCGCAAAATTTAATCATTCAAGGTGACGACGCCTTAGGTGTTCAAAGTTCCCCCCAACATTAAGCCTAGGCATTGCCTATGGGCACATTAATATAATCTATGTTCGACGAAGAATTTTTTTACTTTACTTTCAGTTGGTAGGGCACTTGATATGTACTTGAAAACTGAAGACCGCAAAATTTTATCATTCAAGGTGACGACGCCTTAGGTGTTCAAAGTTCCCCCCAACATTGCCTAGGCATTGCCTAGGCAATAGCCTATGGGCACATTAACAAAATCTATCTTCGACCAAGAATTTTTTTACTTTACTTTCAGTTGATAGGGCACTTGATATGTACTTGAAAACTGAAGACCGCAAAATTTTATCATTCAAGGTGACGACGCCTTAGGTGTTCAAAGTTCCCCCCAACATTAAGCCTAGGCATTGCCTATAGGCACATTAACATAATCTATGTTCGACCAAGAATTTTTTTACTTTACTTTCAGTTGATAGGGCACTTGATATGTACTTGAAAACTGAAGACCGCAAAATTTACCATTCAAGGTGACGACGCCTTAGGTGTTCAAAGTTCCCCCCCAACATTAAGCCTAGGCATTGCCTATGGGCACATTAACATAATCTATGTTCGATCAAGAATTTGTTTACTTTACTTTCAGTTGATAGGGCACTTGATATGTATTTGAAAACTGAAGACCGCAAAATTTTATCATTCAAGGTGACGACGCCTTAGGTGTTCAAAGTTCCCCCCCCCCCAACATTAACCCTAGGCATTGCCTATGGGCACATTAACATAATCTATGTTCGACCATGAATTTTTTTACTTTACTTTCAGTTGATAGGGCACTTGATATGTACTTGAAAACTGAAGACCGCAAAATTTTATCATTCAAGGTGACGACGCCTTAGGTGTTCAAAGTTCCCCCCCAACATTAAGCCTAGGCATTGCCTAGGCAATAGCCTATGGGCACATAAACAAAATCTATCTTCGACCAAGAATTTTTTTACTTTACTTTCAGTTGATAGGGCACTTGATATGTACTTGAAAACTGAAGACCGCAAAATTTTATCATTCAAGGTGACGACGCCTTAGGTGTTCAAAGTTCCCCCCCCCCCCCCCAACATTAAGCCTAGGCATTGCCTATGGGCACATTAACATAATCTATGTTCGACCAAGAATTTTTTTACTTTACTTTCAGTTGATAGGGCACTTGATATGTACTTGAAAACTGAAGACCGCAAAATTTTATCATTCAAGGTGACGACGCCTTAGGTGTTCAAAGTTCCCCCCAACATTAAGCCTAGGCATTGCCTATGGGCACATTAACATAATCTATGTTCGATCAAGAATTTTTTTACTTTACTTTCAGTTGATAGGGCACTTGATATGTACTTGAAAACTGAAGACCGCAAAATTTTATCATTCAAGGTGACGACGCCTTAGGTATTCAAAGTTCCCCCCAACATTAAGCCTAGGCATTGCCTAGGCAATAGCCTATGGGCACATTAACAAAATCTATCTTCGACCAAGAATTTTTTTACTTTACTTTCAGTTGATAGGGCACTTGATATGTACTTGAAAACTGAAGACCGCAAAATTTTATCATTCAAGGTGACGACGCCTTAGGTGTTCAAAGTTCCCCCCAACATTAAGCCTAGGCATTGCCTATGGGCACATTAACATAATCTATGTTCGACCAAGAATTTTTTTACTTTACTTTCAGTTGATAGGGCACTTGATATGTACTTGAAAACTGAAGACCGCAAAATTTTATCATTCAAGGTGACGACGCCTTAGGTGTTCAAAGTTCCCCCCAACATTGCCTAGGCATTGCCTAGGCAATAGCCTATGGGCACATTAACAAAATCTATGTTCAATCAAGAATTTTTTTACTTAACTTTCAGTTGATAGGGCACTTGATATGTACTTGAAAACTGAAGACCGCAAAATTTACCATTCAAGGTGACGACGCCTTAGGTGTTCAAAGTTCCCCCCCAACATTAAGCCTAGGCATTGCCTATGGGCACATTAACATAATCTATGTTCGATCAAGAATTTGTTTACTTTACTTTCAGTTGATAGGGCACTTGATATGTATTTGAAAACTGAAGACCGCAAAATTTTATCATTCAAGGTGACGACGCCTTAGGTGTTCAAAGTTCCCCCCCCCCCCCCCAACATTAACCCTAGGCATTGCCTATGGGCACATTAACATAATCTATGTTCGACCAAGAATTTTTTTACTTTACTTTCAGTTGATAGGGCACTTGATATGTACTTGAAAACTGAAGACCGCAAAATTTTATCATTCAAGGTGACGACGCCTTAGGTGTTCAAAGTTCCCCCCCAACATTAAGCCTAGGCATTGCCTAGGCAATAGCCTATGGACACATAAACAAAATCTATCTTCGACCAAGAATTTTTTTACTTTACTTTCAGTTGATAGGGCACTTGATATGTACTTGAAAACTGAAGACCGCAAAATTTTATCATTCAAGGTGACGACGCCTTAGGTGTTCAAAGTTCCCCCCAACATTAAGCCTAGGCATTGCCTATGGGCACATTAACATAATCTATGTTCGACCAAGAATTTTTTTACTTTACTTTCAGTTGATAGGGCACTTGATATGTACTTGAAAACTGAAGACCGCAAAATTTTATCATTCAAGGTGACGACGCCTTAGGTGTTCAAAGTTCCCCCCCAACATTGCCTAGGCATTGCCTAGGCAATAGCCTATGGGCACATTAACAAAATCTATGTTCGATCAAGAATTTTTTTACTTTACTTTCAGTTGATAGGGCACTTGATATGTATTTGAAAACTGAAGACCGCAAAATTTTATCATTCAAGGTGACGACGCCTTAGGTGTTCAAAGTTCCCCCCCCCCCTAACATTAAGCCTAGGCATTGCCTATGGGCACATTAACATAATCTATGTTCGATCAAGAATTTTTTTACTTTACTTTCAGTTGATAGGGCACTTGATATGTACTTGAAAACTGAAGACCGCAAAATTTTATCATTCAAGGTGACGACGCCTTAGGTGTTCAAAGTTCCCCCCCAACATTAAGCCTAGGCATTGCCTATGGGCACATTAACATAATCTATGTTCGATCAAGAATTTTTTACTTTACTTTCAGTTGATAGGGCACTTGATATGTACTTGAAAACTGAAGACCGCAAAATTTTATCATTCAAGGTGACGACGCCTTAGGTGTTCAAAGTTCCCCCCAACATTGCCTAGGCATTGCCTAGGCAATAGCCTATGGGCACATTAACAAAATCTATCTTCGACCAATAATTTTTTTACTTTACTTTCAGTTGATAGGGCACTTGATATGTACTTAAAAACTGAAGACCGCAAAATTTTATCATTCAAGGTGACGACGCCTTAGGTGTTCAAAGTTCCCCCCCAACATTAAGCCTAGGCATTGCCTATGGGCACATTAACATAATCTATGTTCGATCAAGAATTTTTTACTTTACTTTCAGTTGATAGGGCACTTGATATGTATTTGAAAACTGAAGACCGCAAAATTTTATCATTCAAGGTGACGACGCCTTAGGTGTTCAAAGTTCCCCCCAACATTAAGCCTAGGCATTGCCTATGGGCACATTAACATAATCTATGTTCGACCAAGAATTTTTTTACTTTACTTTCAGTTGATAGGGCACTTGATATGTATTTGAAAACTGAAGACCGCAAAATTTTATCATTCAAGGTGACGACGCCTTAGGTGTTCAAAGTTCCCCCCCCCCCTAACATTAAGCCAAGGCATTGCCTATGGGCACATTAACATAATCTATGTTCGACCAAGAATTTTTTTACTTTACTTTCAGTTGATAGGGCACTTGATATGTACTTGAAAACTGAAGACCGCAAAATTTTATCATTCAAGGTGACGACGCCTTAGGTGTTCAAAGTTCCCCCCAACATTAAGCCACGGCATTGCCTAGGCAATAGCCTATGGGCACATTAACAAAATCTATGTTCGATCAAGAATTTTTTTACTTAACTTTCAGTTGATAGGGCACTTGATATGTATTTGAAAACTGAAGACCGCAAAATTTTATCATTCAAGGTGACGACGCCTTGGGTGTTCAAAGTTCCCTCCCCCCCCTAACATTAAGCCTAGGCATTGCCTATGGGCACATTAACATAATCTATGTTCGACCAAGAATTTTTTTACTTTACTTTCAGTTGATAGGGCACTTGATATGTACTTGAAAACTGAAGACCGCAAAATTTTATCATTCAAGGTGACGACGCCTTAGGTGTTCAAAGTTCCCCCCCAACATTAAGCCTAGGCATTGCCTAGGCAATAGCCTATGGGCACATAAACAAAATCTATCTTCGACCAAGAATGTTTTTACTTTACTTTCAGTTGATAGGGCACTTGATATGTACTTGAAAACTGAAGACCGCAAAATTTTATCATTCAAGGTGACGACGCCTTAGGTGTTCAAAGTTCCCCCCAACATTAAGCCTAGGCATTGCCTATGGGCACATTAACATAATCTATGTTCGACCAAGAATTTTTTTACTTTACTTTCAGTTGATAGGGCACTTGATATGTACTTGAAAACTGAAGACCGCAAAATTTTATCATTCAAGGTGACGACGCCTTAGGTGTTCAAAGTTCCCCCCAACATTGCCTAGGCATTGCCTAGGCAATAGCCTATGGGCACATTAACAAAATCTATGTTCGATCAAGAATTTTTTTACTTTACTTTCAGTTGATAGGGCACTTGATATGTATTTGAAAACTGAAGACCGCAAAATTTTATCATTCAAGGTGACGACGCCTTAGGTGTTCAAAGTTCCCCCCCCCCTAACATTAAGCCTAGGCATTGCCTATGGGCACATTAACATAATCTATGTTCGATCAAGAATTTTTTTACTTTACTTTCAGTTGATAGGGCACTTGATATGTACTTGAAAACTGAAGACCGCAAAATTTTATCATTCAAGGTGACGACGCCTTAGGTGTTCAAAGTTCCCCCCCAACATTAAGCCTAGGCATTGCCTATGGGCACATTAACATAATCTATGTTCGACCAAGAATTTTTTTACTTTACTTTCAGTTGATAGGGCACTTGATATGTACTTGAAAACTGAAGACCGCAAAATTTTATCATTCAAGGTGACGACGCCTTAGGTGTTCAAAGTTCCCCCCAACATTGCCTAGGCATTGCCTAGGCAATAGCCTATGGGCACATTAACAAAATTTATCTTCGACCAAGAATTTTTTTACTTTACTTTCAGTTGATAGGGCACTTGATATGTACTTGAAAACTGAAGACCGCAAAATTTTATCATTCAAGGTGACGACGCCTTAGGTGTTCAAAGTTCCCCCCCAACATTAAGCCTAGGCATTGCCTATGGGCACATTAACATAATCTATGTTCGATCAAGAATTTTTATACTTTACTTTCAGTTGATAGGGCACTTGATATGTATTTGAAAACTGAAGACCGCAAAATTTTATCATTCAAGGTGACGACGCCTTAGGTGTTCAAAGTTCCCCCCCAACATTAAGCCTAGGCATTGCCTATGGGCACATTAACATAATCTATGTTCGACCAAGAATTTTTTTACTTTACTTTCAGTTGATAGGGCACTTGATATGTACTTGAAAACTGAAGACCGCAAAATTTTATCATTCAAGGTGACGACGCCTTAGGTGTTCAAAGTTCCCCCCCCAACATTAAGCCTAGGCATTGCCTAGGCAATAGCCTATGGGCACATAAACAAAATCTATCTTCAACCAAGAATTTTTTACTTTACTTTCAGTTGATAGGGCACTTGATATGTACTTGAAAACTGAAGACCGCAAAATTTAATCATTCAAGGTGACGACGCCTTAGGTGTTCAAAGTTCCCCTCAACATTGCCAAGGCATTGCCTAGGCAATAGCCTATGGGCACATTAACAAAATCTATCTTCGACCAATAATTTTTTACTTTACTTTCAGTTGATAGGGCACTTGATATGTACTTGAAAACTGAAGACCGCAAAATTTTATCATTCAAGGTGACGACGCCTTAGGTGTTCAAAGTTCCCCCCAACATTAAGCCTAGGCATTGCCTATGGGCACATTAACATAATCTATGTTCGATCAAGAATCTTTTTTACTTTACTTTCAGTTGATAGGGCACTTGATATGTACTTGAAAACTGAAGACCGCAAAATTTTATCATTCAAGGTGACGACGCCTTAGGTGTTCAAAGTTCCCCCCCAACATTAAGCCTAGGCATTGTCATTGGGCACATCAACATAATCTATGTTCGATCAAGAATTTTTTTACTTTACTTTCAGTTGATAGGGCACTTGATATGTATTTGAAAACTGAAGACCGCAAAATTTTATCATTCAAGGTGACGACGCCTTAGGTGTTCAAAGTCCCCCCCCTAACATTAAGCCTAGGCATTGCCTATGGGCACATTAACATAATCTATGTTCGACCAAGAATTTTTTTACTTTACTTTCAGTTGATAGGGCACTTGATATGTACTTGAAAACTGAAGACCGCAAAATTTTATCATTCAAGGTGACGACGCCTTAGGTGTTCAAAGTTCCCCCCCAACATTAAGCCTAGGCATTGCCTAGGCAATAGCCTATGGGCACATAAACAAAATCTATCTTCGACCAAGAATTTTTTTACTTTACTTTCAGTTGATAGGGCACTTGATATGTACTTGAAAACTGAAGACCGCAAAATTTTATCATTCAAGGTGACGACGCCTTAGGTGTTCAAAGTTCCCCCCAACATTGCCAAGGCATTGCCTAGGCAATAGCCTATGGGCACATTAACAAAATCTATCTTCGACCAATAATTTTTTACTTTACTTTCAGTTGATAGGGCACTTGATATGTATTTGAAAACTGAAGACCGCAAAATTTTATCATTCAAGGTGACGACGCCTTAGGTGTTCAAAGTTCCCCCCAACATTAAGCCTAGGCATTGCCTATGGGCACATTAACATAATCTATGTTCGACCAAGAATTTTTTTACTTTACTTTCAGTTGATAGGGCACTTGATATGTACTTGAAAACTGAAGACCGCAAAATTTTATCATTCAAGGTGACGACGCCTTAGGTGTTCAAAGTTCCCCCCCAACATTAAGCCTAGGCATTGCCTAGGCAATAGCCTATGGGCACATAAACAAAATCTATCTTCAACCAAGAATTTTTTACTTTACTTTCAGTTGATAGGGCACTTGATATGTACTTGAAAACTGAAGACCGCAAAATTTTATCATTCAAGGTGACGACGCCTTAGGTGTTCAAAGTTCCCCCCAACATTGCCAAGGCATTGCCTAGGCAATAGCCTATGGGCACATTAACAAAATCTATCTTCGACCAATAATTTTTTACTTTACTTTCAGTTGATAGGGCACTTGATATGTACTTGAAAACTGAAGACCGCAAAATTTTATCATTCAAGGTGACGACGCCTTAGGTGTTCAAAGTTCCCCCCAACATTAAGCCTAGGCATTGCCTATGGGCACATTAACATAATCTATGTTCGATCAAGAATTTTTTTACTTTACTTTCAGTTGATAGGGCACTTGATATGTACTTGAAAACTGAAGACCGCAAAATTTTATCATTCAAGGTGACGACGCCTTAGGTGTTCAAAGTTCCCCCCCCCAACATTAAGCCTAGGCATTGCCTATGGGCACATTAACATAATCTATGTTCGATCAATAATTTTTTACTTTACTTTCAGTTGATAGGGCACTTGATATGTATTTGAAAACTGAAGACCGCAAAATTTTATCATTCAAGGTGACGACGCCTTAGGTGTTCAAAGTCCCCCCCCCCTAACATTATCCCTAGGCATTGCCTATGGGCACATTAACATAATCTATGTTCGACCAAGAATTTTTTTTACTTTACTTTCAGTTGATAGGGCACTTGATATGTACTTGAAAACTGAAGACCGCAAAATTTTATTATTCAAGGTGACGACGCCTTAGGTGTTCAAAGTTCCCCCCCAACATTAAGCCTAGGCATTGCCTAGGCAATAGCCTATGGGCACATAAACAAAATCTATCTTCGACCAAGAATTTTTTTACTTTACTTTCAGTTGATAGGGCACTTGATATGTACTTGAAAACTGAAGACCGCAAAATTTTATCATTCAAGGTGACGACGCCTTAGGTGTTCAAAGTTCCTCCCAACATTGCCAAGGCATTGCCTAGGCAATAGCCTATGGGCACATTAACAAAATCTATCTTCGACCAATAATTTTTTACTTTACTTTCAGTTGATAGGGCACTTGATATGTACTTGAAAACTGAAGACCGCAAAATTTTATCATTCAAGGTGACGACGCCTTAGGTGTTCAAAGTTCCCCCCAACATTAAGCCTAGGCATTGCCTATGGGCACATTAACATAATCTATGTTCGATCAAGAATTTTTTTTTACTTTACTTTCAGTTGATAGGGCACTTGATATGTATTTGAAAACTGAAGACCGCAAAATTTTATCATTCAAGGTGACGACGCCTTAGGTGTTCAAAGTTCCCCCCCAACATTAAGCCTAGGCATTGCCTATGGGCACATTAACATAATCTATGTTCGACCAAGAATTTTTTTACTTTACTTTCAGTTGATAGGGCACTTGATATGTACTTGAAAACTGAAGACCGCAAAATTTTATCATTCAAGGTGACGACGCCTTAGGTGTTCAAAGTTCCCCCCCAACATTAAGGCTAGGCATTGCCTAGGCAATAGCCTATGGGCACATAAACAAAATCTATCTTCAACCAAGAATTTTTTACTTTACTTTCAGTTGATAGGGCACTTGATATGTACTTGAAAACTGAAGACCGCAAAATTTTATCATTCAAGGTGACGACGCCTTAGGTGTTCAAAGTTCCCCCCAACATTGCCAAGGCATTGCCTAGGCAATAGCCTATGGGCACATTAACAAAATCTATCTTCGACCAATAATTTTTTACTTTACTTTCAGTTGATAGGGCACTTGATATGTACTTGAAAACTGAAGACCGCAAAATTTTATCATTCAAGGTGACGACGCCTTAGGTGTTCAAAGTTCCCCCCAACATTAAGCCTAGGCATTGCCTATGGGCACATTAACATAATCTATGTTCGATCAAGAATCTTTTTTACTTTACTTTCAGTTGATAGGGCACTTGATATGTACTTGAAAACTGAAGACCGCAAAATTTTATCATTCAAGGTGACGACGCCTTAGGTGTTCAAAGTTCCCCCCCAACATTAAGCCTAGGCATTGCCTATGGGCACATTAACATAATCTATGTTCGATCAAGAATTTTTTTACTTTACTTTCAGTTGATAGGGCACTTGATATGTATTTGAAAACTGAAGACCGCAAAATTTTATCATTCAAGGTGACGACGCCTTAGGTGTTCAAAGTCCCCCCCCCTAACATTAAGCCTAGGCATTGCCTATGGGCACATTAACATAATCTATGTTCGACCAAGAATTTTTTTACTTTACTTTCAGTTGATAGGGCACTTGATATGTACTTGAAAACTGAAGACCGCAAAATTTTATCATTCAAGGTGACGACGCCTTAGGTGTTCAAAGTTCCCCCCCAACATTAAGCCTAGGCATTGCCTAGGCAATAGCCTATGGGCACATAAACAAAATCTATCTTCGACCAAGTTTTTTTTTACTTTACTTTCAGTTGATAGGGCACTTGATATGTACTTGAAAACTGAAGACCGCAAAATTTTATCATTCAAGGTGACGACGCCTTAGGTGTTCAAAGTTCCCCCCAACATTGCCAAGGCATTGCCTAGGCAATAGCCTATGGGCACATTAACAAAATCTATCTTCGACCAATAATTTTTTACTTTACTTTCAGTTGATAGGGCACTTGATATGTATTTGAAAACTGAAGACCGCAAAATTTTATCATTCAAGGTGACGACGCCTTAGGTGTTCAAAGTTCCCCCCCAACATTAAGCCTAGGCATTGCCTATGGGCACATTAACATAATCTATGTTCGACCAAGAATTTTTTTACTTTACTTTCAGTTGATAGGGCACTTGATATGTACTTGAAAACTGAAGACCGCAAAATTTTATCATTCAAGGTGACGACGCTTTAGGTGTTCAAAGTTCCCCCCCAACATTAAGCCTAGGCATTGCCTAGGCAATAGCCTATGGGCACATAAACAAAATCTATCTTCAACCAAGAATTTTTTACTTTACTTTCAGTTGATAGGGCACTTTATATGTACTTGAAAACTGAAGACCGCAGAATTTTATCATTCAAGGTGACGACGCCTTAGGTGTTCAAAGTTCCCCCCAACATTGCCAAGGCATTGCCTAGGCAATAGCCTATGGGCACATTAACAAAATCTATCTTCGACCAATAATTTTTTACTTTACTTTCAGTTGATAGGGCACTTGATATGTACTTGAAAACTGAAGACCGCAAAATTTTATCATTCAAGGTGACGACGCCTTAGGTGTTCAAAGTTCCCCCCAACATTAAGCCTAGGCATTGCCTATGGGCACATTAACATAATCTATGTTCGATCAAGAATTTTTTTACTTTACTTTCAGTTGATAGGGCACTTGATATGTACTTGAAAACTGAAGACCGCAAAATTTTATCATTCAAGGTGACGACGCCTTAGGTGTTCAAAGTTCCCCCCAACATTGCTTAGGCATTGCCTAGGCAATAGCCTATGGGCACATTAACAAAATCTATCTTCGACCAAGAATTTTTTTACTTTACTTTCAGTTGATAGGGCACTTGATATGTACTTGAAAACTGATGACCGCAAAATTTTATCATTCAAGGTGACGACGCCTTAGGTGTTCAAAGTTCCCCCCCAACATTAAGCCTAGGCATTGCCTATGGGCACATTAACATAATCTATGTTCGATCAAGAATTTTTTTACTTTACTTTCAGTTGATAGGGCACTTGATATGTATTTGAAAACTGAAGACCGCAAAATTTTATCATTCAAGGTGACGACGCCTTAGGTGTTCAAAGTTCCCCCCCCCCCCAACATTAAGCCTAGGCATTGCCTATGGGCACATTAACATAATCTATGTTCGACCAAGAATTTTTTTACTTTACTTTCAGTTGATAGGGCACTTGATATGTATTTGAAAACTGAAGACCGCAAAATTTTATCATTCAAGGTGACGACGCCTTAGGTGTTCAAAGTTCCCCCCCCCCCCAACATTAAGCCTAGGCATTGCCTATGGGCACATTAACATAATCTATGTTCGACCAAGAATTTTTTTACTTTACTTTCAGTTGATAGGGCACTTGATATGTACTTGAAAACTGAAGACCGCAAAATTTTATCATTCAAGGTGACGACGCCTTAGGTGTTCAAAGTTCCCCCCAACATTAAGCCTAGGCATTGCCTATGGGCACATTAACATAATCTATGTTCGATCAAGAATTTTTTTACTTTACTTTCAGTTGATAGGGCACTTGATATGTATTTGAAAACTGAAGACCGCAAAATTTTATCATTCAAGGTGACGACGCCTTAGGTGTTCAAAGTTCCCCCCCAACATTAAGCCTAGGCATTGCCTAGGCAATAGCCTATTGGCACATAAACAAAATCAATCTTCGACCAAGAATTTTTTTACTTTACTTTCAGTTGATAGGGCACTTGATATGTACTTGAAAACTGAAGACCGCAAAATTTTATCATTCAAGGTGACGACGCCTTTGGTGTTCAAAGTTCCCCCCAACATTAAGCCTAGGCATTGCCTATGGGCACATTAACATAATCTATGTTCGACCAAGAATTTTTTTACTTTACTTTCAGTTGATAGGGCACTTGATATGTACTTGAAAACTGAAGACCGCAAAATTTTATCATTCAAGGTGACGACGCCTTAGGTGTTCAAAGTTCCCCCCAAACATTGCCTAGGCATTGCCAAGGCAATAGCCTATGGGCACATTAACAAAATCTATCTTCGACCAAGAATTTTTTTTACTTTACTTTCAGTTGATAGGGCACTTGATATGTACTTGAAAACTGAAGACCGCAAAATTTTATCATTCAAGGTGACGACGCCTTAGGTGTTCAAAGTTCCCCCCAACATTAAGCCTAGGCATTGCCTATGGGCACATTAACATAATCTATGTTCGATCAAGAATTTTTTTACTTTACTTTCAGTTGATAGGGCAAGTGATATGTATTGAAAACTGAAGACCGCAAAATTTTATCATTCAAGGTGACGACGCCTTAGGTGTTCAAAGTTCCCCCCCCAACATTAAGCCTAGGCATTGCCTATGGGCACATTAACATAATCTATGTTCGACCAAGAATTTTTTTACTTTACTTTCAGTTGATAGGGCACTTGATATGTACTTGAAAACTGAAGACCGCAAAATTTTATCATTCAAGGTGACGACGCCTTAGGTGTTCAAAGTTCCCCCCAACATTAAGCCTAGGCATTGCCTATGGGCACATTAACATAATCTATGTTCGACCAAGAATTTTTTTACTTTACTTTCAGTTGATAGGGCACTTGATATGTACTTGAAAACTGAAGACCGCAAAATTTTATCATTCAAGGTGACGACGCCTTATTGTTCAAAGTTCCCCCCAACATTGCCTAGGCATTGCCTAGGCAATAGCCTATGGGCACATTAACAAAATCTATCTTCGACCAAGAATTTTTTTACTTTACTTTCAGTTGATAGGGCACTTGATATGTACTTGAAAACTGAAGACCGCAAAATTTTATCATTCAAGGTGACGACGCCTTAGGTGTTCAAAGTTCCCCCCAACATTAAGCCTAGGCATTGCCTAGGCAATAGCCTATGGGCACATTAACAAAATCTATCTTCGACCAAGAATTTTTTTACTTTACTGTCAGTTGATAGAGCACTTGATATGTACTTGAAAACTGAAGACCGCAAAATTTTATCATTCAAGGTGACGACGCCTTAGGTGTTCAAAGTTCCCCCCAACATTAAGCCTAGGCATTGCCTATGGGCACATTAACATAATCTATGTTCGATCAAGAATTTTTTTACTTTACTTTCCGTTGATAGGGCACTTGATATGTATTTGAAAACTGAAGACCGCAATATTTTATCATTCAAGGTGACGACGCCTTAGGTGTTCAAAGTTCCCCCCCAACATTAAGCCTAGGCATTGCCTATGGGCACATTAACATAATCTATGTTCGATCAAGAATTTTTTTACTTTACTTTCAGTTGATAGGGCACTTGATATGTATTTGAAAACTGAAGACCGCAAAATTTTATCATTCAAGGTGACGACGCCTTAGGTGTTCAAAGTTTCCCCCCCCCCCCCCAACATTAAGCCTAGGCATTGCCTATGGGCACATTAACATAATCTATGTTCGATCAAGAATTTTTTTACTTTACTTTCAGTTGATAGGGCACTCGATATGTACTTGAAAACTGAAGACCGCAAAATTTTATCATTCAAGGTGACGACGCCTTAGGTGTTCAAAGTTCCCCCCAACATTGCCTAGGCATTGCCTAGGCAATAGCCTATGGGCACATTAACAAAATCTATCTTCGACCAAGAATTTTTTTACTTTACTTTCAGTTGATAGGGCACTTGATATGTACTTGAAAACTGAAGACCGCAAAATTTTATCATTCAAGGTGACGACGCCTTAGGTGTTCAAAGTTCCCCCCAACATTAAGCCTAGGCATTGCCTATGGGCACATTAACATAATCTATGTTCGATCACGAATTTTTTTACTTTACTTTCAGTTGGTAGGGCACTTGATATGTACTTGAAAACTGAAGACCGCAAAATTTTATCATTCAAGGTGACGACGCCTTAGGTGTTCAAAGTTCCCCCCCAACATTAAGCCTAGGCATTGCCTATGGGCACATTAACATAATCTATGTTCGATCAAGAATTTTTTTACTTTACTTTCAGTTGATAGGGCACTTGATATGTATTTGAAAACTGAAGACCGCAAAATTTTATCATTCAAGGTGACGACGCCTTAGGTGTTCAAAGTTCCCCCCAACATTAAGCCTAGGCATTGCCTATGGGCACATTAACATAATCTATGTTCGACCAAGAATTTTTTTACTTTACTTTCAGTTGATAGGGCACTTGATATGTACTTGAAAACTGAAGACCGCAAAATTTTATCATTCAAGGTGACGACGCCTTAGGTGTTCAAAGTTCCCCCCAACATTAAGCCTAGGCATTGCCTATGGGCACATTAACATAATCTATGTTCGATCACGAATTTTTTTACTTTACTTTCAGTTGGTAGGGCACTTGATATGTACTTGAAAACTGAAGACCGCAAAATTTTATCATTCAAGGTGACGACGCCTTAGGTGTTCAAAGTTCCCCCCCAACATTAAGCCTAGGCATTGCCTATGGGCACATTAACATAATCTATGTTCGATCAATAATTTTTTTACTTTACTTTCAGTTGATAGGGCACTTGATATGTATTTGAAAACTGAAGACCGCAAAATTTTATCATTCAAGGTGACGACGCCTTAGGTGTTCAAAGTTCCCCCCAACATTAAGCCTAGGCATTGCCTATGGGCACATTAACATAATCTATGTTCGACCAAGAATTTTTTTACTTTACTTTCAGTTGATAGGGCACTTGATATGTACTTGAAAACTGAAGACCGCAAAATTTTATCATTCAAGGTGACGACGCCTTAGGTGTTCAAAGTTCCCCCCAACATTGCCTAGGCATTGCCTAGGCAATAGCCTATGGGCACATTAACAAAATCTATCTTCGACCAAGAATTTTTTTACTTTACTTTCAGTTGATAGGGCACTTGATATGTACTTGAAAACTGAAGACCGCAAAATTTTATCATTCAAGGTGACGACGCCTTAGGTGTTCAAAGTTCCCCCCAACATTAAGCCTAGGCATTGCCTATGGGCACATTAACATAATCTATGTTCGATCAAGAATTTTTTTACTTTACTTTCAGTTGATAGGGCACTTGATATGTATTTGAAAACTGAAGACCGCAAAATTTTATCATTCAAGGTGACGACGCCTTAGGTGTTCAAAGTTCCCCCCAACATTAAGCCTAGGCATTGCCTATGGGCACATTAACATAATCTATCTTCGACCAAGAATTTTTTTACTTTACTTTCAGTTGATAGGGCACTTGATATGTATTTGAAAACTGAAGACCGCAAAATTTTATCATTCAAGGTGACGACGCCTTAGGTGTTCAAAGTTCCCCCCCAACATTAAGCCTAGGCATTGCCTAGGCAATAGCCTATGGGCACATAAACAAAATCTATCTTCGACCAAGAATTTTTTTACTTTACTTTCAGTTGATAGGGCACTTGATATGTACTTGAAAACTGAAGACCGCAAAATTTTATCATTCAAGGTGACGACGCCTTAGGTGTTCAAAGTCCCCCCCCCCCCAACATTAAGCCTAGGCATTGCCTATGGGCACATTAACATAATCTATGTTCGATCAAGAATTTTTTTACTTTACTTTCAGTTGATAGGGCACTTGATATGTATTTGAAAACTGAAGACCGCAAAATTTTATCATTCAAGGTGACGACGCCTTAGGTGTTCAAAGTCCCCCCCCCCCCAACATTAAGCCTAGGCATTGCCTATGGGCACATTAACATAATCTATGTTCGACCAAGAATTTTTTTACTTTACTTTCAGTTGATAGGGCACTTGATATGTACTTGAAAACTGAAGACCGCAAAATTTTATCATTCAAGGTGACGACGCCTTAGGTGTTCAAAGTTCCCCCCAACATTGCCTAGGCATTGCCTAGGCAATAGCCTATGGTCACATTAACAAAATCTATCTTCGACCAAGAATTTTTTTATTTTACTTTCAGTTGATAGGGCACTTGATATGTACTTGAAAACTGAAGACCGCAAAATTTTATCATTCAAGGTGACGACGCCTTAGGTGTTCAAAGTTCCCCCCCAACATTAAGCCTAGGCATTGCCTAGGCAATAGCCTATGGGCACATAAACAAAATCAATCTTCGACCAAGAATTTTTTTAGTTTACTTTCAGTTGATAGGGCACTTGATATGTACTTGAAAACTGAAGACCGCAAAATTTTATCATTCAAGGTGACGACGCCTTAGGTGTTCAAAGTTCCCCCCAACATTAAGTCTAGGCATTGCCTATGGGCACATTAACATAATCTATGTTCGACCAAGAATTTTTTTACTTTACTTTCAGTTGATAGGGCACTTGATATGTACTTGAAAACTGAAGACCGCAAAATTTTATCATTCAAGGTGACGACGCCTTAGGTGTTCAAAGTTCCCCCCAACATTGCCTAGGCATTGCCAAGGCAATAGCCTATGGGCACATTAACAAAATCTATCTTCGACCAAGAATTGTTTTACTTTACTTTCAGTTGATAGGGCACTTGATATGTACTTGAAAACTGAAGACCGCAAAATTTTATCATTCAAGGTGACGACGCCTTAGGTGTTCAAAGTTCCCCCCAACATTAAGCCTAGGCATTGCCTATGGGCACATTAACATAATCTATGTTCGATCAAGAATTTTTTTACTTTACTTTCAGTTGATAGGGCACTTGATATGTATTTGAAAACTGAAGACCGCAAAATTTTATCATTCAAGGTGACGACGCCTTAGGTGTTCAAAGTTCCCCCCAACATTAAGCCTAGGCATTGCCTATGGGCACATTAACATAATCTATGTTCGATCAAGAATTTTTTTACTTTACTTTCAGTTGATAGGGCACTTGATCTGTATTTGAAAACTGAAGACCGCAAAATTTTATCATTCAAGGTGACGACGCTTTAGGTGTTCAAAGTTCCCCCCAAACATTAAGCCTAGGCATTGCCTATGGGCACATTAACATAATCTATGTTCGACCAAGAATTTCTTTACTTTACTTTCAGTTGATAGGGCACTTGATATGTACTTGAAAACTGAAGACCGCAAAATTTTATCATTCAAGGTGACGACGCCTTATTAGGTGTTCAAAGTTCCCCCCCAACATTAAGCCTAGGCATTGCCTATGGGCACATTAACATAATCTATGTTCGACCAAGAATTTTTTTACTTTACTTTCAGTTGATAGGGCACTTGATATGTACTTGAAAACTGAAGACCGCAAAATTTCATCATTCAAGGTGACGACGCCTTAGGTGTTCAAAGTTCCCCCCAACATTGCCTAGGCATTGCCTAGGCAATAGCCTATGGGCACATTAACAAAATCTATCTTCGACCAAGAATTGTTTTACTTTACTTTCAGTTGATAGGGCACTTGATATGTACTTGAAAACTGAAGACCGCAAAATTTTATCATTCAAGGTGACGACGCCTTAGGTGTTCAAAGTTCCCCCCAACATTAAGCCTAGGCATTGCCTATGGGCACATTAACATAATCTATGTTCGATCAAGAATTTTTTTACTTTACTTTCAGTTGATAGGGCACTTGATATGTATTTGAAAACTGAAGACCGCAAAATTTTATCATTCAAGGTGACGACGCCTTAGGTGTTCAAAGTTCCCCCCCAACATTAAGCCTAGGCATTGCCTATGGGCACATTAACATAATCTATGTTCGACCAAGAATTTTTTTACTTTACTTTCAGTTGATAGGGCACTTGATATGTACTTGAAAACTGAAGACCGCAAAATTTTATCATTCAAGGTGACGACGCCTTAGGTGTTCAAAGTTCCCCCCAACATTAAGCCTAGGCATTGCCTATGGGCACATTAACATAATCTATGTTCGATCAAGAATTTTTTTACTTTACTTTCAGTTGATAGGGCACTTGATATGTATTTGAAAACTGAAGACCGCAAAATTTTATCATTCAAGGTGACGACGCCTTAGGTGTTCAAAGTTCCCCCCAACATTAAGCCTAGGCATTGCCTATGGGCACATTAACATAATCTATGTTCGATCAAGAATTTTTTTACTTTACTTTCAGTTGATAGGGCACTTGATCTGTATTTGAAAACTGAAGACCGCAAAATTTTATCATTCAAGGTGACGACGCTTTAGGTGTTCAAAGTTCCCCCAAAACATTAAGCCTAGGCATTGCCTATGGGCACATTAACATAATCTATGTTCGACCAAGAATTTCTTTACTTTACTTTCAGTTGATAGGGCACTTGATATGTATTTGAAAACTGAAGACCGCAAAATTTTATCATTCAAGGTGACGACGCCTTATTAGGTGTTCAAAGTTCCCCCCCAACATTAAGCCTAGGCATTGCCTATGGGCACATTAACATAATCTATGTTCGACCAAGAATTTTTTTACTTTAGTTTCAGTTGATAGGGCACTTGATATGTACTTGAAAACTGAAGACCGCAAAATTTCATCATTCAAGGTGACGACGCCTTAGGTGTTCAAAGTTCCCCCCAACATTGCCTAGGCATTGCCTAGGCAATAGCCTATGGGCACATTAACAAAATCTATCTTCGACCAAGAATTTTTTTACTTTACTTTCAGTTGATAGGGCACTTGATATGTACTTGAAAACTGAAGACCGCAAAATTTTATCATTCAAGGTGACGACGCCTTAGGTGTTCAAAGTTCCCCCCAACATTAAGCCTAGGCATTGCCTATGGGCACATTAACATAATCTATGTTCGATCAAGAATTTTTTTACTTTACTTTCAGTTGATAGGGCACTTGATATGTATTTGAAAACTGAAGACCGCAAAATTTTATCATTCAAGGTGACGACGCCTTAGGTGTTCAAAGTTCCCCCCAACATTAAGCCTAGGCATTGCCTATGGGCACATTAACATAATCTATGTTCGATCAAGAATTTTTTTACTTTACTTTCAGTTGATAGGGCACTTGATCTGTATTTGAAAACTGAAGACCGCAAAATTTTATCATTCAAGGTGACGACGCTTTAGGTGTTCAAAGTTCCCCCCAAACATTAAGCCTAGGCATTGCCTATGGGCACATTAACATAATCTATGTTCGACCAAGAATTTCTTTACTTTACTTTCAGTTGATAGGGCACTTGATATGTACTTGAAAACTGAAGACCGCAAAATTTTATCATTCAAGGTGACGACGCCTTATTAGGTGTTCAAAGTTCCCCCCCAACATTAAGCCTAGGCATTGCCTATGGGCACATTAACATAATCTATGTTCGACCAAGAATTTTTTTACTTTACTTTCAGTTGATAGGGCACTTGATATGTACTTGAAAACTGAAGACCGCAAAATTTCATCATTCAAGGTGACGACGCCTTAGGTGTTCAAAGTTCCCCCCAACATTGCCTAGGCATTGCCTAGGCAATAGCCTATGGGCACATTAACAAAATCTATCTTCGACCAAGAATTGTTTTACTTTACTTTCAGTTGATAGGGCACTTGATATGTACTTGAAAACTGAAGACCGCAAAATTTTATCATTCAAGGTGACGACGCCTTAGGTGTTCAAAGTTCCCCCCAACATTAAGCCTAGGCATTGCCTATGGGCACATTAACATAATCTATGTTCGATCAAGAATTTTTTTACTTTACTTTCAGTTGATAGGGCACTTGATATGTATTTGAAAACTGAAGACCGCAAAATTTTATCATTCAAGGTGACGACGCCTTAGGTGTTCAAAGTTCCCCCCCAACATTAAGCCTAGGCATTGCCTATGGGCACATTAACATAATCTATGTTCGACCAAGAATTTTTTTACTTTACTTTCAGTTGATAGGGCACTTGATATGTACTTGAAAACTGAAGACCGCAAAATTTTATCATTCAAGGTGACGACGCCTTAGGTGTTCAAAGTTCCCCCCAACATTAAGCCTAGGCATTGCCTATGGGCACATTAACATAATCTATGTTCGATCAAGAATTTTTTTACTTTACTTTCAGTTGATAGGGCACTTGATATGTATTTGAAAACTGAAGACCGCAAAATTTTATCATTCAAGGTGACGACGCCTTAGGTGTTCAAAGTTCCCCCCAACATTAAGCCTAGGCATTGCCTATGGGCACATTAACATAATCTATGTTCGATCAAGAATTTTTTTACTTTACTTTCAGTTGATAGGGCACTTGATCTGTATTTGAAAACTGAAGACCGCAAAATTTTATCATTCAAGGTGACGACGCTTTAGGTGTTCAAAGTTCCCCCAAAACATTAAGCCTAGGCATTGCCTATGGGCACATTAACATAATCTATGTTCGACCAAGAATTTCTTTACTTTACTTTCAGTTGATAGGGCACTTGATATGTATTTGAAAACTGAAGACCGCAAAATTTTATCATTCAAGGTGACGACGCCTTATTAGGTGTTCAAAGTTCCCCCCCAACATTAAGCCTAGGCATTGCCTATGGGCACATTAACATAATCTATGTTCGACCAAGAATTTTTTTACTTTAGTTTCAGTTGATAGGGCACTTGATATGTACTTGAAAACTGAAGACCGCAAAATTTCATCATTCAAGGTGACGACGCCTTAGGTGTTCAAAGTTCCCCCCAACATTGCCTAGGCATTGCCTAGGCAATAGCCTATGGGCACATTAACAAAATCTATCTTCGACCAAGAATTTTTTTACTTTACTTTCAGTTGATAGGGCACTTGATATGTACTTGAAAACTGAAGACCGCAAAATTTTATCATTCAAGGTGACGACGCCTTAGGTGTTCAAAGTTCCCCCCCAACATTAAGCCTAGGCATTGCCTATGGGCACATTAACATAATCTATGTTCGACCAAGAATTTTTTTACTTTACTTTCAGTTGATAGGGCACTTGATATGTACTTGAAAACTGAAGACCGCAAAATTTTATCATTCAAGGTGACGACGCCTTAGGTGTTCAAAGTTCCCCCCAACATTAAGCCTAGGCATTGCCTATGGGCACATTAACATAATCTATGTTCGATCAAGAATTTTTTTACTTTCCTTTCAGTTGATAGGGCACTTGATATTTATTTGAAAACTGAAGACCGCAAAATTTTTTCATTCAAGGTGACGACGCCTTAGGTGTTCAAAGTTCCCCCCCAACATTAAGCCTAGGCATTGCCTATGGGCACATTAACATAATCTATGTTCGATCAAGAATTTTTTTACTTTACTTTCAGTTGATAGGGCACTTGATATATACTTGAAAACTGAAGACCGCAAAATTTTATCATTCAAGGTGACGACGCCTTAGGTGTTCAAAGTTCCCCCCAACATTAAGCCTATGCATTGCCTAGGCAATAGCCTATGGGCACATTAACAAAATCTATCTTCGACCAAGAATTTTTTTACTTTACTTTCAGTTGATAGGGCACTTGATATGTACTTGAAAACTGAAGACTGCAAAATTTTATCATTCAAGGTGACGACGCCTTAGGTGTTCAAAGTTCCCCCCAACATTAAGCCTAGGCATTGCCTATGGGCACATTAACATAATCTATGTTCGACCAAGAATTTTTTTACTTTACTTTCAGTTGATAGGGCACTTGATATGTACTTGAAAACTGAAGACCGCAAAATTTTATCATTCAAGGTGACGACGACTTAGGTGTTCAAAGTTCCCCCCAACATTGCCTAGGCATTGCCTAGGCAATAGCCTATGGGCACATTAACAAAATCTATCTTCGACCAAGAATTTTTTTACTTTACTTTCAGTTGATAGGGCACTTGATATGTACTTGAAAACTGAAGACCGCAAAATTTTATCATTCAAGGTGACGACGCCTTAGGTGTTCAAAGTTCCCCCCCACATTAAGCCTAGGCATTGCCTATGGGCACATTAACATAATCTATGTTCGATCAAGAATTTTTTTACTTTACTTTCAGTTGATAGGGCACTTGATATGTATTTGAAAACTGAAGACCGCAAAATTTTATCATTCAAGGTGACGACGCCTTAGGTGTTCAAAGTTCCCCCCCAACATTAAGCCAAGGCATTGCCTATGGGCACATTAACATAATCTATGTTCGACGAAGAATTTTTTTACTTTACTTTCAGTTGATAGGGCACTTGATATGTACTTGAAAACTGAAGACCGCAAAATTTTATCATTCAAGGTGACGACGCCTTAGGTGTTCAAAGTTCCCCCCAACATTAAGCCTAGGCATTGCCTAGGCAATAGCCTATGGGCACATTAACAAAATCTATCTTCGACCAAGAATTTTTTTACTTTACTTTCAGTTGATAGGGCACTTGATATGTACTTGAAAACTGAAGACCGCAAAATTTTATCATTCAAGGTGACGACGCCTTAGGTGTTCAAAGTTCCCCCCAACATTAAGCCTAGGCATTGCCTATGGGCACATTAACATAATCTTTGTTCGATCAAGAATTTTTTTTACTTTACTTTCAGTTGATAGGGAACTTGATATGTATTTGAAAACTGAAGACCGCAAAATTTTATCATTCAAGGTGACGACGCCTTAGGTGTTCAAAGTTCCCCCCAACATTAAGCCTAGGCATTGCCTATGGGCACATTAACATAATCTATGTTCGACCAAGAATTTTTTTACTTTACTTTCAGTTGATAGGGCACTTGATATGTACTTGAAAACTGAAGACCGCAAAATTTTATCATTCAAGGTGACGACGCCTTAGGTGTTCAAAGTTCCCCCCAACATTGCCTAGGCATTGCCTAGGCAATAGCCTATGGGCACATTAACAAAATCTATCTTCGACCAAGAATTTTTTTACTTTACTTTCAGTTGATAGGGCACTTGATATGTATTTGAAAACTGAAGACCGCAAAATTTTATCATTCAAGGTGATGACGCCTTAGGTGTTCAAAGTACCCCCCAACATTAAGCCTAGGCATTGCCTATGGGCACATTAACATAATCTATGTTCGATCAAGAATTTTTTTACTTTACTTTCAGTTGATAGGGCACTTGATATGTATTTGAAAACTGAAGACCGCAAAATTTTATCATTCAAGGTGACGACGCCTTAGGTGTTCAAAGTTCCCCCCCCAACATTAAGCCTAGGCATTGCCTATGGGCACATTAACATAATCTATCTTCGACCAAGAATTTTTTTACTTTACTTTCAGTTGATAGGGCACTTGATATGTACTTGAAAACTGCAGACCGCAAAATTTTATCATTCAAGGTGACGACGCCTTAGGTGTTCAAAGTTCCCCCCAACATTAAGCCTATGCATTGCCTAGGCAATAGCCTATGGGCACATTAACAAAATCTATTTTCGACCAAGAATTTTTTACTTTACTTTCAGTTGATAGGGCACTTGATATGTACTTGAAAACTGAAGACCGCAAAATTTTATCATTCAAGGTGACGACGCCTTAGGTGTTCAAAGTTCCCCCCCAACATTAAGCCAAGGCATTGCCTATGGGCACATTAACATAATCTATGTTCGACGAAGAATTTTTTTACTTTACTTTCAGTTGATAGGGCACTTGATATGTACTTGAAAACTGAAGACCGCAAAATTTTATCATTCAAGGTGACGACGCCTTAGGTGTTCAAAGTTCCCCCCAACATTAAGCCTAGGCATTGCCTAGGCAATAGCCTATGGGCACATTAACAAAATCTATCTTCGACCAAGAATTTTTTTACTTTACTTTCAGTTGATAGGGCACTTGATATGTACTTGAAAACTGAAGACCGCAAAATTTTATCATTCAAGGTGACGACGCCTTAGGTGTTCAAAGTTCCCCCCCCAACATTAAGCCTAGGCATTGCCTATGGGCACATTAACATAATCTATGTTCGACCAAGAATTTTTTTACTTTACTTTCAGTTGATAGGGCACTTGATATGTACTTGAAAACTGAAGACCGCAAAATTTTATCATTCAAGGTGACGACGCCTTAGGTGTTCAAAGTTCCCCCCAACATTGCCTAGGCATTGCCTAGGCAATAGCCTATGGGCACATTAACAAAGTCTATCCTCGACCAAGAATTTTTTTACTTTACTTTCAGTTGATAGGGCACTTGATATGTACTTGAAAACTGAAGACCGCAAAATTTTATCATTCAAGGTGACGACGCCTTAGGTGTTCAAAGTTCCCCCCAACATTAAGCCTAGGCATTGCCTATGGGCACATTAACATAATCTTTGTTCGATCAAGAATTTTTTTACTTTACTTTCAGTTGATAGGGAACTTGATATGTATTTGAAAACTAAAGACCGCAAAATTTTATCATTCAAGGTGACGACGCCTTAGGTGTTCAAAGTTCCCCCCAACATTAAGCCTAGGCATTTCCTATGGGCACATTAACATAATCTATGTTCGACCAAGAATTTTTTTACTTTACTTTCAGTTGATAGGGCACTTGATATGTACTTGAAAACTGAAGACCGCAAAATTTTATCATTCAAGGTGACGACGCCTTAGGTGTTCAAAGTTCCCCCCAACATTGCCTAGGCATTGCCTAGGCAATAGCCTATGGGCACATTAACAAAATCTATCTTCGACCAAGAATTTTTTTACTTTACTTTCAGTTGATAGGGCACTTGATATGTATTTGAAAACTGAAGACCGCAAAATTTTATCATTCAAGGTGACGACGCCTTAGGTGTTCAAAGTTCCCCCCCCAACATTAAGCCTAGGCATTGCCTATGGGCACATTAACATAATCTATGTTCGACGAAGAATTTTTTTACTTTACTTTCAGTTGATAGGGCACTTGATATGTACTTGAAAACTGCAGACCGCAAAATTTTATCATTCAAGGTGACGACGCCTTAGGTGTTCAAAGTTCCCCCCCACATTAAGCCTATGCATTGCCTAGGCAATAGCCTATGGGCACATTAACAAAATCTATTTTCGACCAAGAATTTTTTACTTTACTTTCAGTTGATAGGGCACTTGATATGTACTTGAAAACTGAAGACCGCAAAATTTTATCATTCAAGGTGACGACGCCTTAGGTGTTCAAAGTTCCCCCCCAACATTAAGCCAAGGCATTGCCTATGGGCACATTAACATAATCTATGTTCGACGAAGAATTTTTTTACTTTACTTTCAGTTGATAGGGCACTTGATATGTACTTGAAAACTGAAGACCGCAAAATTTTATCATTCAAGGTGACGACGCCTTAGGTGTTCAAAGTTCCCCCCAACATTAAGCCTAGGCATTGCCTAGGCAATAGCCTATGGGCACATTAACAAAATCTATCTTCGACCAAGAATTTTTTTACTTTACTTTCAGTTGATAGGGCACTTGATATGTACTTGAAAACTGAAGACCGCAAAATTTTATCATTCAAGGTGACGACGCCTTAGGTGTTCAAAGTTCCCCCCCCCAACATTAAGCCTAGGCATTGCCTATGGGCACATTAACAAAATCTATCTTCGACCAAGAATTTTTTTACTTTCCTTTCAGTTGATAGGGCACTTGATATGTACTTGAAAACTGAAGACCGCAAAATTTTATCATTCAAGGTGACGACGCCTTAGGTGTTCAAAGTTCCCCCCAACATTGCCTAGGCATTGCCTAGGCAATAGCCTATGGGCACATTAACAAAGTCTATCTTCGACCAAGAATTTTTTTACTTTACTTTCAGTTGATAGGGCACTTGATATGTACTTGAAAACTGAAGACCGCAAAATTTTATCATTCAAGGTGACGACGCCTTAGGTGTTCAAAGTTCCCCCCCAACATTAAGCCTAGGCATTGCCTATGGGCACATTAACATAATCTATGTTCGATCAAGAATTTTTTTACTTTACTTTCAGTTGATAGGGAACTTGATATGTATTTGAAAACTGAAGACCGCAAAATTTTATCATTCAAGGTGACGACGCCTTAGGTGTTCAAAGTTCCCCCCAACATTAAGCCTAGGCATTGCCTATGGGCACATTAACATAATCTATGTTCGACCAAGAATTTTTTTACTTTACTTTCAGTTGATAGGGCACTTGATATGTACTTGAAAACTGAAGACCGCAAAATTTTATCATTCAAGGTGACGACGCCTTAGGTGTTCAAAGTTCCCCCCAACATTAAGCCTAGGCATTGCCTATGGGCACATTAACATAATCTATGTTCGACCAAGAATTTTTTTACTTTACTTTCAGTTGATAGGGCACTTGATATGTACTTGAAAACTGAAGACCGCAAAATTTTATCATTCAAGGTGATGACGCCTTAGGTGTTCAAAGTTCCCCCCAACATTAAGCCTAGGCATTGCCTATGGGCACATTAACATAATCTATGTTCGATCAAGAATTTTTTTACTTTACTTTCAGTTGATAGGGCACTTGATATGTATTTGAAAACTGAAGACCGCAAAATTTTATCATTCAAGGTGACGACGCCTTAGGTGTTCAAAGTTCCCCCCCAACATTGAGCCTAGGCATTGCCTATGGGCACATTAACATAATCTATGTTCGACCAAGAATTTTTTTACTTTACTTTCAGTTGATAGGGCACTTGATATGTACTTGAAAACTGAAGACCGCAAAATTTTATCATTCAAGGTGACGACGCCTTAGGTGTTCAAAGTTCCCCCCAACATTGCCTAGGCATTGCCTAGGCAATAGCCTATGGGCACATTAACAAAGTCTATCATCGACCAAGAATTTTTTTACTTTACTTTCAGTTGATAGGGCACTTGATATGTACTTGAAAACTGAAGACCGCAAAATTTTATCATTCAAGGTGACGACGCCTTAGGTGTTCAAAGTTCCCCCCAACATTAAGCCTAGGCATTGCCTATGGGCACATTAACATAATCTTTGTTCGATCAAGAATTTTTTTACTTTACTTTCAGTTGATAGGGAACTTGATATGTATTTGAAAACTGAAGACCGCAAAATTTTATCATTCAAGGTGACGACGCCTTAGGTGTTCAAAGTTCCCCCCAACATTAAGCCTAGGCATTTCCTATGGGCACATTAACATAATCTATGTTCGACCAAGAATTTTTTTACTTTACTTTCAGTTGATAGGGCACTTGATATGTACTTGAAAACTGAAGACCGCAAAATTTTATCATTCAAGGTGACGACGCCTTAGGTGTTCAAAGTTCCCCCCAACATTGCCTAGGCATTGCCTAGGCAATAGCCTATGGGCACATTAACAAAATCTATCTTCGACCAAGAATTTTTTTACTTTACTTTCAGTTGATAGGGCACTTGATATGTATTTGAAAACTGAAGACCGCAAAATTTTATCATTCAAGGTGACGACGCCTTAGGTGTTCAAAGTTCCCCCCCCAACATTAAGCCTAGGCATTGCCTATGGGCACATTAACATAATCTATGTTCGACGAAGAATTTTTTTACTTTACTTTCAGTTGATAGGGCACTTGATATGTACTTGAAAACTGCAGACCGCAAAATTTTGTCATTCAAGGTGACGACGCCTTAGGTGTTCAAAGTTCCCCCCCACATTAAGCCTATGCATTGCCTAGGCAATAGCCTATGGGCACATTAACAAAATCTATTTTCGACCAAGAATTTTTTACTTTACTTTCAGTTGATAGGGCACTTGATATGTACTTGAAAACTGAAGACCGCAAAATTTTATCATTCAAGGTGACGACGCCTTAGGTGTTCAAAGTTCCCCCCCAACATTAAGCCAAGGCATTGCCTATGGGCACATTAACATAATCTATGTTCGACGAAGAATTTTTTTACTTTACTTTCAGTTGATAGGGCACTTGATATGTACTTGAAAACTGAAGACCGCAAAATTTTATCATTCAAGGTGACGACGCCTTAGGTGTTCAAAGTTCCCCCCAACATTAAGCCTAGGCATTGCCTAGGCAATAGCCTATGGGCACATTAACAAAATCTATCTTCGACCAAGAATTTTTTTACTTTACTTTCAGTTGATAGGGCACTTGATATGTACTTGAAAACTGAAGACCGCAAAATTTTATCATTCAAGGTGACGACGCCTTAGGTGTTCAAAGTTCCCCCCCCAACATTAAGCCTAGGCATTGCCTATGGGCACATTAACAAAATCTATCTTCGACCAAGAATTTTTTTACTTTACTTTCAGTTGATAGGGCACTTGATATGTACTTGAAAACTGAAGACCGCAAAATTTTATCATTCAAGGTGACGACGCCTTAGGTGTTCAAAGTTCCCCCCAACATTGCCTAGGCATTGCCTAGGCAATAGCCTATGGGCACATTAACAAAGTCTATCTTCGACCAAGAATTTTTTTACTTTACTTTCAGTTGATAGGGCACTTGATATGTACTTGAAAACTGAAGACCGCAAAATTTTATCATTCAAGGTGACGACGTCTTAGGTGTTCAAAGTTCCCCCCCAACATTAAGCCTAGGCATTGCCTATGGGCACATTAACATAATCTATGTTCGATCAAGAATTTTTTTACTTTACTTTCAGTTGATAGGGAACTTGATATGTATTTGAAAACTGAAGACCGCAAAATTTTATCATTCAAGGTGACGACGCCTTAGGTGTTCAAAGTTCCCCCCAACATTAAGCCTAGGCATTGCCTATGGGCACATTAACATAATCTATGTTCGACCAAGAATTTTTTTACTTTACTTTCAGTTGATAGGGCACTTGATATGTACTTGAAAACTGAAGACCGCAAAATTTTATCATTCAAGGTGACGACGCCTTAGGTGTTCAAAGTTCCCCCCAACATTGCCTAGGCATTGCCTGGGCAATAGCCTATGGGCACATTAACAAAATCTATCTTCGACCAAGAATTTTTTTACTTTACTTTCAGTTGATAGGGCACTTGATATGTACTTGAAAACTGAAGACCGCAAAATTTTATCATTCAAGGTGACGACGCCTTAGGTGTTCAAAGTTCCCCCCAACATTAAGCCTAGGCATTGCCTATGGGCACATTAACATAATCTATGTTCGACCAAGAATTTTTTTACTTTACTTTCAGTTGATAGGGCACTTGATATGTACTTGAAAACTGAAGACCGCAAAATTTTATCATTCAAGGTGATGACGCCTTAGGTGTTCAAAGTTCCCCCCAACATTAAGCCTAGGCATTGCCTATGGGCACATTAACATAATCTATGTTCGATCAAGAATTTTTTTACTTTACTTTCAGTTGATAGGGCACTTGATATGTACTTGAAAACTGAAGACCGCAAAATTTTATCAATCAAGGTGACGACGCCTTAGGTGTTCAAAGTTCCCCCCAACATTAAGCCTATGCATTGCCTCGGCAATAGCCTATGGGCACATTAACAAAATCTATCTTCGACCAAGAATTTTTTTACTTTACTTTCAGTTGATAGGGCACTTGATATGTACTTGAAAACTGAAGACCGCAAAATTTTATCATTCAAGGTGACGACGCCTTAGGTGTTCAAAGTTCCCCCCCCCCCCAACATTAAGCCTAGGCATTGCCTATGGGCACATTAACAAAATTTATCTTCGACCAAGAATTTTTTTACTTTACTTTCAGTTGATAGGGCACTTGATATGTACTTGAAAACTGAAGACCGCAAAATTTTATCATTCAAGGTGACGACGCCTTAGGTGTTCAAAGTTCCCCCCAACATTGCCTAGGCATTGCCTAGGCAATAGCCTATGGGCACATTAACAAAGTCTATCTTCGACCAAGAATTTTTTTACTTTACTTTCAGTTGATAGGGCACTTGATATGTACTTGAAAACTGAAGACCGCAAAATTTTATCATTCAAGGTGACGACGCCTTAGGTGTTCAAAGTTCCCCCCCAACATTAAGCCTAGGCATTGCCTATGGGCACATTAACATAATCTATGTTCGATCAAGAATTTTTTTACTTTACTTTCAGTTGATAGGGAACTTGATATGTATTTGAAAACTGAAGACCGCAAAATTTTATCATTCAAGGTGACGACGCCTTAGGTGTTCAAAGTTCCCCCCAACATTAAGCCTAGGCATTGCCTATGGGCACATTAACATAATCTATGTTCGACCAAGAATTTTTTTACTTTACTTTCAGTTGATAGGGCACTTGATATGTACTTGAAAACTGAAGACCGCAAAATTTTATCATTCAAGGTGACGACGCCTTAGGTGTTCAAAGTTCCCCCCAACATTGCCTAGGCATTGCCTGGGCAATAGCCTATGGGCACATTAACAAAATCTATCTTCGACCAAGAATTTTTTTACTTTACTTTCAGTTGATAGGGCACTTGATATGTACTTGAAAACTGAAGACCGCAAAATTTTATCATTCAAGGTGACGACGCCTTAGGTGTTCAAAGTTCCCCCCAACATTAAGCCTAGGCATTGCCTATGGGCACATTAACATAATCTATGTTCGACCAAGAATTTTTTTACTTTACTTTCAGTTGATAGGGCACTTGATATGTACTTGAAAACTGAAGACCGCAAAATTTTATCATTCAAGGTGATGACGCCTTAGGTGTTCAAAGTTCCCCCCAACATTAAGCCTAGGCATTGCCTATGGGCACATTAACATAATCTATGTTCGATCAAGAATTTTTTTACTTTACTTTCAGTTGATAGGGCACTTGATATTTATTTGAAAACTGAAGACCGCAAAATTTTATCATTCAAGGTGACGACGCCTTAGGTGTTCAAAGTTCCCCCCCAACATTGAGCCTAGGCATTGCCTATGGGCACATTAACATAATCTATGTTCGACGAAGAATTTTTTTACTTTACTTTCAGTTGATAGGGCACTTGATATGTACTTGAAAACTGAAGACCGCAAAATTTTATCAATCAAGGTGACGACGCCTTAGGTGTTCAAAGTTCCCCCCAACATTAAGCCTATGCATTGCCTCGGCAATAGCCTATGGGCACATTAACAAAATCTATTTTCGACCAAGAATTTTTTTACTTTACTTTCAGTTGATAGGGCACTTGATATGTACTTGAAAACTGAAGACCGCAAAATTTTATCATTCAAGGTGACGACGCCTTAGGTGTTCAAAGTTCCCCCCAACATTAAGCCTAGGCATTGCCTATGGGCACATTAACATAATCTATGTTCGACCAAGAATTTTTTTACTTTACTTTCAGTTGATAGGGCACTTGATATGTACTTGAAAACTGAAGACCGCAAAATTTTATCATTCAAGGTGACGACGCCTTAGGTGTTCAAAGTTCCCCCCAACATTGCCTAGGCATTGCCTAGGCAATAGCCTATGGGCACATTAACATAATCTATCTTCGACCAAGAATTTTTTTACTTTACTTTCAGTTGATAGGGCACTTGATATGTACTTGAAAACTGATGACCGCAAAATTTTATCATTCAGGGTGACGACGCCTTAGGTGTTCAAAGTTCCCCCCAACATTAAGCCTAGGCATTGCCTATGGGCACATTAACATAATCTATGTTCGATCAATAATTTTTTTACTTTACTTTCAGTTGATAGGGCACTTGATATGTACTTGAAAACTGAAGACCGCAAAATTTTATCATTCAAGGTGACGACGCCTTAGGTGTTCAAAGTTCCCCCCAACATTAAGCCTAGGCATTGCCTATCGGCACATTAACATAATCTATGTTCGATCAATAATTTTTTTACTTTACTTTCAGTTGATAGGGCACTTGATATGTACTTGAAAACTGAAGACCGCAAAATTTTATCATTCAAGGTGACGACGCCTTAGGTGTTCAAAGTTCCCCCCAACATTAAGCCTAGGCATTGCCTATGGGCACATTAACATAATCTATGTTCGATCAAGAATTTTTTTACTTTACTTTCAGTTGATAGGGAACTTGATATGTATTTGAAAACTGAAGACCGCAAAATTTTATCATTCAAGGTGACGACGCCTTAGGTGTTCAAAGTTCCCCCCAACATTAAGCCTATGCATTGCCTCGGCAATAGCCTATGGGCACATTAACAAAATCTATTTTCGACCAAGAATTTTTTTACTTTACTTTCAGTTGATAGGGCACTTGATATGTACTTGAAAACTGAAGACCGCAAAATTTTATCATTCAAGGTGACGACGCCTTAGGTGTTCAAAGTTCCCCCCAACATTAAGCCTAGGCATTGCCTATGGGCACATTAACATAATCTATGTTCGACCAAGAATTTTTTTACTTTACTTTCAGTTGATAGGGCACTTGATATGTACTTGAAAACTGAAGACCGCAAAATTTTATCATTCAAGGTGACGACGCCTTAGGTGTTCAAAGTTCCCCCCAACATTGCCTAGGCATTGCCTAGGCAATAGCCTATGGGCACATTAACATAATCTATCTTCGACCAAGAATTTTTTTACTTTACTTTCAGTTGATAGGGCACTTGATATGTACTTGAAAACTGATGACCGCAAAATTTTATCATTCAGGGTGACGACGCCTTAGGTGTTCAAAGTTCCCCCCAACATTAAGCCTAGGCATTGCCTATGGGCACATTAACATAATCTATGTTCGATCAATAATTTTTTTACTTTACTTTCAGTTGATAGGGCACTTGATATGTACTTGAAAACTGAAGACCGCAAAATTTTATCATTCAAGGTGACGACGCCTTAGGTGTTCAAAGTTCCCCCCAACATTAAGCCTAGGCATTGCCTATCGGCACATTAACATAATCTATGTTCGATCAATAATTTTTTTACTTTACTTTCAGTTGATAGGGCACTTGATATGTACTTGAAAACTGAAGACCGCAAAATTTTATCATTCAAGGTGATGACGCCTTAGGTGTTCAAAGTTCCCCCCAACATTAAGCCTAGGCATTGCCTATGGGCACATTAACATAATCTATGTTCGATCAAGAATTTTTTTACTTTACTTTCAGTTGATAGGGCACTTGATATGTATTTGAAAACTGAAGACCGCAAAATTTTATCATTCAAGGTGACGACGCCTTAGGTGTTCAAAGTTCCCCCCCCCCAACATTAAGCCTAGGCATTGCCTATGGGCACATTAACATAATCTATGTTCGACGAAGAATTTTTTTACTTTACTTTCAGTTGATAGGGCACTTGATATGTACTTGAAAACTGCAGACCGCAAAATTTTATCATTCAAGGTGACGACGCCTTAGGTGTTCAAAGTTCCCCCCAACATTAAGCCTATGCATTGCCTAGGCAATAGCCTATGGGCACATTAACAAAATCTATTTTCGACCAAGAATTTTTTACTTTACTTTCAGTTGATAGGGCACTTGATATGTACTTGAAAACTGAAGACCGCAAAATTTTATCATTCAAGGTGACGACGCCTTAGGTGTTCAAAGTTCCCCCCAACATTAAGCCAAGGCATTGCCTATGGGCACATTAACATAATCTATGTTCGACGAAGAATTTTTTTACTTTACTTTCAGTTGATAGGGCACTTGATATGTACTTGAAAACTGAAGACCGCAAAATTTTATCATTCAAGGTGACGACGCCTTAGGTGTTCAAAGTTCCCCCCAACATTAAGCCTAGGCATTGCCTAGGCAATAGCCTATGGGCACATTAACAAAATCTATTTTCGACCAAGAATTTTTTTACTTTACTTTCAGTTGATAGGGCACTTGATATGTACTTGAAAACTGAAGACCGCAAAATTTTATCATTCAAGGTGACGACGCCTTAGGTGTTCAAAGTTCCCCCCAACATTAAGCCTAGGCATTGCCTATGGGCACATTAACATAATCTATGTTCGACCAAGAATTTTTTTACTTTACTTTCAGTTGATAGGGCACTTGATATGTACTTGAAAACTGAAGACCGCAAAATTTTATCATTCAAGGTGACGACGCCTTAGGTGTTCAAAGTTCCCCCCAACATTAAGCCTAGGCATTGCCTATGGGCACATTAACATAATCTATGTTCGACCAAGAATTTTTTTACTTTACTTTCAGTTGATAGGGCACTTGATATGTACTTGAAAACTGAAGACCGCAAAATTTTATCATTCAAGGTGACGACGCCTTAGGTGTTCAAAGTTCCCCCCAACATTGCCTAGGCATTGCCTAGGCAATAGCCTATGGGCACATTAACAAAATCTATCTTCGACCAAGAATTTTTTTACTTTACTTTCAGTTGATAGGGCACTTGATATGTACTTGAAAACTGATGACCGCAAAATTTTATCATTCAGGGTGACGACGCCTTAGGTGTTCAAAGTTCCCCCCAACATTAAGCCTAGGCATTGCCTATGGGCACATTAACATAATCTATGTTCGATCAATAATTTTTTTACTTTACTTTCAGTTGATAGGGCACTTGATATGTACTTGAAAACTGAAGACCGCAAAATTTTATCATTCAAGGTGACGACGCCTTAGGTGTTCAAAGTTCCCCCCAACATTAAGCCTAGGCATTGCCTATCGGCACATTAACATAATCTATGTTCGATCAAGAATTTTTTTACTTTACTTTCAGTTGATAGGGCACTTGATATGTATTTGAAAACTGAAGACCGCAAAATTTTATCATTCAAGGTGACGACGCTTTAGGTGTTCAAAGTTCCCCCCAAACATTAAGCCTAGGCATTGCCTATGGGCACATTAACATAATCTATGTTCGACCAAGAATTTCTTTACTTTACTTTCAGTTGATAGGGCACTTGATATATATTTGAAAACTGAAGACCGCAAAATTTTATCATTCAAGGTGACGACGCCTTATTAGGTGTACAAAGTTCCCCCCCAACATTAAGCCTAGGCATTGCCTATGGGCACATTAACATAATCTATGTTCGACCAAGAATTTTTTTACTTTACTTTCAGTTGATAGGGCACTTGATATGTACTTGAAAACTGAAGACCGCAAAATTTCATAATTCAAGGTGACGACGCCTTAGGTGTTCAAAGTTCCCCCCAACATTGCCTAGGCATTGCCTAGGCAATAGCCTATGGGCACATTAACAAAATCTATCTTCGACCAAGAATTTTTTTACTTTACTTTCAGTTGATAGGGCACTTGATATGTACTTGAAAACTGAAGACCGCAAAATTTTATCAATCAAGGTGACGACGCCTTAGGTGTTCAAAGTTCCCCCCAACATTAAGCCTAGGCATTGGCTATGGGCACATTAACATAATCTATGTTCGATCAAGAATTTTTTTACTTTACTTTCAGTTGATAGGGCACTTGATATGTATTTGAAAACTGAAGACCGCAAAATTTTATCATTCAAGGTGACGACGCCTTAGGTGTTCAAAGTTCCCCCCCAACATTAAGCCTAGGCATTGCCTATGGGCACATTAACATAATCTATGTTCGACCAAGAATTTTTTTACTTTACTTTCAGTTGATAGGGCACTTGATATGTACTTGAAAACTGAAGACCGCAAAATTTTATCATTCAAGGTGACGACGCCTTAGGTGTTCAAAGTTCCCCCCAACATTAAGCCTAGGCATTGCCTATGGGCACATTAACATAATCTATGTTCGATCAAGAATTTTTTTACTTTACTTTCAGTTGATAGGGCTCTTGATATTTATTTGAAAACTGAAGACCGCAAAATTTTATCATTCAAGGTGACGACGCCTTAGGTGTTCAAAGTTCCCCCCCCAACATTAAGCCTAGGCATTGCCTATGGGCACATTAACATAATCTATGTTCGACCAAGAATTTTTTTACTTTACTTTCAGTTGACAGGGCACTTGATATGTACTTGAAAAATGAAGACCGCAAAATTTTATCATTCAAGGTGACGACGCCTTAGGTGTTCAAAGTTCCCCCCAACATTAAGCCTAGGCATTGCCTATGGGCACATTAACATAATCTATGTTCGATCAAGAATTTTTTTACTTTCCTTTCAGTTGATAGGGCACTTGATATTTATTTGAAAACTGAAGACCGCAAAATTTTATCATTTAAGGTGACGACGCCTTAGGTGTTCAAAGTTCCCCCCCAACATTAAGCCTAGGCATTGCCTAGGCAATAGCCTATGGGCACATAAACAAAATCTATCTTCGACCAATAATTTTTTTACTTTACTTTCAGTTGATAGGGCACTTGATATGTACTTGAAAACTGAAGACCGCAAAATTTTATCATTCAAGGTGACGACGCCTTAGGTGTTCAAAGTTCCCCCCCAACATTAACCCTAGGCATTGCCTATGGGCACATTAACATAATCTATGTTCGACCAAGAATTTTTTTACTTTACTTTCAGTTGATAGGGCACTTGATATGTACTTGAAAACTGAAGACCGCAAAATTGTATCATTCAAGGTGACGACGCCTTAGGTGTTCAAAGTTCCCCCCAACATTAAGCCTATGCATTGCCTAGGCAATAGCCTATGGGCACATTAACAAAATCTATCTTCGACCAAGAATTTTTTTTACTTTACTTTCAGTTGATAGGGCACTTGATATGTACTTGAAAACTGAAGACCGCAAAATTTTATCATTCAAGGTGACGACGCCTTAGGTGTTCAAAGTTCCCCCCAACATTAAGTTAACCCTATCTAGACCGGGCTTTTTTTAGACTTCCTGGACCGGGGGGGGGCTCTTTCGACCCCCCCATCATAATTTCAGAAGGGTATGCCCTATCATCACCAAATTTGCAGGGAGTGATGTTCACGTGAAGTTTAATAATTCCTGTAATTTTGGTGACGTTATGACGTAATATGACGTTATTATGACGTCATTGATGTCATTTTATCGGCTAAATACGGAATTCCCATAATATCTAAGCGCATTAGACAAAACAGTGCGCATTATTGATTAAAAGGTATGCCAAGACATTTGACGTTAGTGGTGACGAAGTTGACGTCAAAATAACGTCGAACGATGACGTCATGTGTTGTTAGTGACCCCCTGGGATCCGCCATCTTGGATCGGCCATTTTGAAATTTTTGAAAATACTATTTTCCCATCTATGACCCCAAATAACAGTCAAAATAGACATAAAACATTAATCTGAATGTTTCTGGTTAAGAAAATTCCAGGTTGTGACGAATTTAAAGGCGAAAAAGCCTGTTTATACCGAAAATAATGGTTTTGTCCGCCATCTTGGATTTTGAGCGATGACGTCATCAAATTAGCATAATTTATTAATATTGAATCATTAGAGTTACATTAAAATACATATAATGTTATACATGTAGGAAACTAGTGTGGTTGAGCAAGAAAACATTGGAAACAAATATGTTTAAATCGAAAGTGGTGAAATTTGCATAAAATGCCTCTTCAGAAACCCGTTGCCATGGCAACACAAAAAATGATAAACTTATACTTTTATCATAATATTGTTGCCAACTAAATTTTAGGAAAAGTCACCAAGTTTGGTTGTCCTACCATACGTCGTTTGGCAGTTATACGATGTCAAAGTTGGCGCGGGCACTTTTAGCCCCCCCCCGGTCTAGATAGGGTTAAGCCTATGCATTGCCTATGGGCACATTAACATAATCTATGTTCGACCAAGAATTTTTTTTACTTTCAGTTGATAGGGCACTTGATATGTACTTGAAAACTGAAGACCGCAAAATTTTATCATTCAAGGTGACGACGCCTTAGGTGTTCAAAGTTCCCCCCAACATTGCCTAGGCATTGCCTAGGCAATAGCCTATGGGCACATTAACAAAATCTATCTTCGACCAAGAATTTTTTACTTTACTTTCAGTTGATAGGGCACTTGATATGTACTTGAAAACTGAAGACCGCAAAATTTTATCATTCAAGGTGACGACGCCTTAGGTGTTCAAAGTTCCCCCCAACATTAAGCCTAGGCATTGCCTATGGGCACATTAACATAATCTATGTTCGACCAAGAATTTTTTTACTTTACTTTCAGTTGATAGGGCACTTGATATGTACTTGAAAACTGAAGACCGCAAAATTTTATCATTCAAGGTGACGACGCCTTAGGTGTTCAAAGTTCCCCCCAACATTGCCTAGGCATTGCCTAGGCAATAGCCTATGGGCACATTAACAAAATCTATCTTCGACCAAGAATTTTTTTACTTTACTTTCAGTTGATAGGGCACTTGATATGTACTTGAAAACTGATGACCGCAAAATTTTATCATTCAAGGTGACGACGCCTTAGGTGTTCAAAGTTCCCCCCAACATTAAGCCTAGGCATTGCCTATGGGCACATTAACATAATCTATGTTCGATCAAGAATTTTTTTACTTTACTTTCAGTTGATAGGGCACTTGATATGTACTTGAAAACTGAAGACCGCAAAATTTTATCATTCAAGGTGACGACGCCTTAGGTGTTCAAAGTTCCCCCCAACATTAAGCCTAGGCATTGCCTATCGGCACATTAACATAATCTATGTTCGATCAAGAATTTTTTTACTTTACTTTCAGTTAATAGGGCACTTGATATGTATTTGAAAACTGAAGACCGCAAAATTTTATCATTCAAGGTGACGACGCTTTAGGTGTTCAAAGTTCCCCCCAAACATTAAGCCTAGGCATTGCCTATGGGCACATTAACATAATCTATGTTCGACCAAGAATTTCTTTACTTTACTTTCAGTTGATAGGGCACTTGATATGTATTTGAAAACTGAAGACCGCAAAATTTTATCATTCAAGGTGACGACGCCTTATTAGGTGTTCAAAGTTCCCCCCCAACATTAAGCCTAGGCATTGCCTATGGGCACATTAACATAATCTATGTTCGATCAAGAATTTTTTTACTTTACTTTCAGTTGATAGGGCACTTGATATGTTTTTGAAAACTGAAGACCGCAAAATTTCATCATTCAAGGTGACGACGCCTTAGGTGTTCAAAGTTCCCCCCCAACATTAAGCCTAGGCATTGCCTATGGGCACATTTACATAATCTATGTTCGACCAAGAATTTTTTTACTTTACTTTCAGTTGATAGGGCACTTGATATGTACTTGAAAACTGAAGACCGCAAAATTTTATCATTCAAGGTGACGACGCCTTAGGTGTTCAAAGTTCCCCCCAACATTGCCTAGGCATTGCCTAGGCAATAGCCTATGGGCACATTAACAAAATCTATCTTCGACCAAGAATTTTTTTACTTTACTTTCAGTTGATAGGGCACTTGATATGTACTTGAAAACTGAAGACCGCAAAATTTTATCATTCAAGGTGACGACGCCTTAGGTGTTCAAAGTTCCCCCCCAACATTAAGCCTAGGCATTGCCTATGGGCACATTAACATCATCTATGTTCGATCAAGAATTTTTTTACTTTACTTTCAGTTGATAGGGCACTTGATATGTATTTGAAAACTGAAGACCGCAAAATTTTATCATTCAAGGTGACGACGCCTTAGGTGTTCAAAGTTCCCCCCAACATTAAGCCTATGCATTGCCTATGGGCACATTAACATAATCTATGTTTGATCAAGAATTTTTTTACTTTACTTTCAGTTGATAGGGCACTTGATATGTACTTGAAAACTGAAGACCGCAAAATTTTATCATTCAAGGTGACGACGCCTTAGGTGTTCAAAGTTCCCCCCAACATTAAGCCTAGGCATTGCCTATCGGCACATTAACATAATCTATGTTCGATCAAGAATTTTTTTACTTTACTTTCAGTTGATAGGGCACTTGATATGTATTTGAAAACTGAAGACCGCAAAATTTTATCATTCAAGGTGACGACGCTTTAGGTGTTCAAAGTTCCCCCCAAACATTAAGCCTAGGCATTGCCTATGGGCACATTAACATAATCTATGTTCGACCAAGAATTTCTTTACTTTACTTTCAGTTGATAGGGCACTTGATATGTATTTGAAAACTGAAGACCGCAAAATTTTATCATTCAAGGTGACGACGCCTTAGGTGTTCAAAGTTCCCCCCCAACATTAAGCCTAGGCATTGCCTATGGGCACATTAACATAATCTATGTTCGACCAAGAATTTTTTTACTTTACTTTCAGTTGATAGGGCACTTGATATGTACTTGAAAAATGAAGACCGCAAAATTTTATCATTCAAGGTGACGACGCCTTAGGTGTTCAAAGTTCCCCCCAACATTAAGCCTAGGCATTGCCTATGGGCACATTAACATAATCTATGTTCGATCAAGAATTTTTTTACTTTCCTTTCAGTTGATAGGGCACTTGATATTTATTTGAAAACTGAAGACCGCAAAATTTTATCATTCAAGGTGACGACGCCTTAGGTGTTCAAAGTTCCCCCCCAACATTAAGCCTAGGCATTGCCTATGGGCACATTAACATAATCTATGTTCGATCAAGAATTTTTTTACTTTACTTTCAGTTGATAGGGCACTTGATATGTACTTGAAAAATGAAGACCGCAAAATTGTATCATTCAAGGTGACGACGCCTTAGGTGTTCAAAGTTCCCCCCAACATTAAGCCTATGCATTGCCTAGGCAATAGCCTATGGGCACATTAACAAAATCTATCTTCGACCAAGAATTGTTTTTACTTTACTTTCAGTTGATAGGGCACTTGATATGTACTTGAAAACTGAAGACCGCAAAATTTTATCATTCAAGGTGACGACGCCTTAGGTGTTCAAAGTTCCCCCCAACATTAAGCCTAGGCATTGCCTATGGGCACATTAACATAATCTATGTTCGACCAAGAATTTTTTTACTTTACTTTCAGTTGATAGGGCACTTGATATGTACTTGAAAACTGAAGACCGCAAAATTTTATCATTCAAGGTGACGACGCCTTAGGTGTTCAAAGTTCCCCCCAACATTGCCTAGGCATTGCCTAGGCAATAGCCTATGGGCACATTAACAAAATCTATCTTCGACCAAGAATTTTTTTACTTTACTTTCAGTTGATAGGGCACTTGATATGTACTTGAAAACTGAAGACCGCAAAATTTTATCATTCAAGGTGACGACGCCTTAGGTGTTCAAAGTTCCCCCCAACATTAAGCCTAGGCATTGCCTATGGGCACATTAACATAATCTATGTTCGACCAAGAATTTTTTTACTTTACTTTCAGTTGATAGGGCACTTGATATGTACTTGAAAACTGAAGACCGCAAAATTTTATCATTCAAGGTGACGACGCCTTAGGTGTTCAAAGTTCCCCCCAACATTAAGCCTAGGCATTGCCTATCGGCACATTAACATAATCTATGTTCGATCAAGAATTTTTTTACTTTACTTTCAGTTGATAGGGCACTTGATATGTATTTGAAAACTGAAGACCGCAAAATTTTATCATTCAAGGTGACGACGCTTTAGGTGTTCAAAGTTCCCCCCAAACATTAAGCCTAGGCATTGCCTATGGGCACATTAACATAATCTATGTTCGACCAAGAATTTCTTTACTTTACTTTCAGTTGATAGGGCACTTGAAATATATTTGAAAACTGAAGACCGCAAAATTTTATCATTCAAGGTGAAGACGCCTTATTAGGTGTTCAAAGTTCCCCCCCAACATTAAGCCTAGGCATTGCCTATGGGCACATTAACATAATCTATGTTCGACCAAGAATTTTTTTACTTTACTTTCAGTTGATAGGGCACTTGATATGTACTTGAAAACTGAAGACCGCAAAATTTCATAATTCAAGGTGACGACGCCTTAGGTGTTCAAAGTTCCCCCGAACATTGCCTAGGCATTGCCTAGGCAATAGCCTATGGGCACATTAACAAAATCTATCTTCGACCAAGAATTTTTTTACTTTACTTTCAGTTGATAGGGCACTTGATATGTACTTGAAAACTGAAGACCGCAAAATTTTATCAATCAAGGTGACGACGCCTTAGGTGTTCAAAGTTCCCCCCAACATTAAGCCTAGGCATTGCCTATGGGCACATTAACATAATCTATGTTCGATCAAGAATTTTTTTACTTTACTTTCAGTTGATAGGGCACTTGATATGTATTTGAAAACTGAAGACCGCAAAATTTTATCATTCAAGGTGACGACGCCTTAGGTGTTCAAAGTTCCCCCCCAACATTAAGCCTAGGCATTGCCTATGGGCACATTAACATAATCTATGTTCGACCAAGAACTTTTTTACTTTACTTTCAGTTGATAGGCACGCCGGTTTCAGAACGCGATTTTCGAACATTTAGTTTCCAGGGAACGAGACGAAATTTTGTGGAACGAGAGCGGCGTTGCTAAGGGCAACGTCAAGATGGCCTTCTAGCGGCACCTCGGAAAATGTGTGTTGCATCGCAAATAAAGCTCATTTCTTGCAATACGCTTTATCTGAGTTGCCTGCTTTTGATCGCCGCATCTTAGTAGAAGCTTGTTTAACATACTTAAACTATGTTTTTACATATTTCCTGCAGTTTTCATAAGTCTTGGTGATGTCAAATCATGTGCTTATTTTCATCCAGCGCGGTGAATTACGTAATTGATATGAACATGACCATCCAAGAAATTGTTTATTTGTATTGTTCTGCAAGTTTAGCCGTTAATTTACATAGACTTTTTGAATGAATAGTATGCTACTTTACAGTTTTATGGCGGTCTGTTGTGTGTGACACTTTTTTTAAGCACGGAAAACCGCGCTGGCCGTGGGGGCGTTACGGAAGGGTAGAACCCCTATAAGAACGCCATGTCGCAGGCAGCGGTGGCTGGCCCACGTAGTTAATCGTAGATTTACGGAACTTTTAAAGACTTTGCGGACTGTCAGTTCAAAGTTACTGTATAAGGCTGCCAAGACTTTGCATATGGCCTCCTAAAACTTAAGATTTAAATATTTCTAGTGACCAATCAAATACGCATCCGTTGACTATGGTGGAACAATCTTCTAATCACTTTGGTCAGGAGTAAAGTGACTAAAACACAGGACAAATGGACAATGAACTGTTGTACAGATATGATTTGTCTTTATCATTGTGTTGATTCAATATAGACAAAAATAACAAGACGAAAGGACACTGAATACAATAACGAGTTTTATTTGCAAGTTCTTATGCCTGAGGGCTAATTGCAACATGAAACAATACAAAGAAAACATTGCAAGTTAACAATGGTGACAAGTGGTACTTCATATTTTACATTGCTGTCACCTCTATGACAAGTGCAGAAATCATTCCATTGATACAGAAAAATATTATATCATAATAGATATATCATCAAGTTGGAATGCTAAGAGATTTCAAAGTACTTCTGTCAAAAAGATAAATAAATGAAGGTAAGAAAGTCAATAACAGGATGTTACGTCAAAAACAACAAGTTATTGAGCAGTACTTGAATGTAGTACAACAATAGGGGACAGCAGGTGCAGCTTGCACATGAACTTTAGCTGGTACCGCTAGCTGATCTGTAAGACTTGCTGAAGACTGTGCCAAATTCCAAATCAGATCAGAATTCATGATGGTCACCTGTTGATGGCCCAGGTTGACCTTAACATGACATAGGTGCAGACAAGGGAAATAAAGAGATGAAATTTACCTTCAGCTCCTATAACCAATGGAACAATTAAATCAAAATACATGGTATGAATAAAGTTTTACAAAAACACATGACTGTTGTATTTTGACTCTGTGAGACACATAGACCAGCTTGAATTAGTTATAAGACAGCCATCGAATGAAATCAACATAGTCTAAACATTATCCCAGACCCCTTTTTACTGATTACCACAAAACAGTTGTGAAAAATCTATGAACACATATGAACAGGTCTGCTCTGATACAAAGAACTTAGATACCAACTGTGGTCTGTAACACTCACATATGCTGTACTGTACATATTCTTTGTTATGTGTGAAAAAACAGTCTGAACCGGTGGTTGATACTTCAGGGAATGGCACTTATTCTATTATTAATTTTGTCACAAAACTATCAACATCAATGAGTAACCTGTTAACAAATACCAAGGATATATATATATACTTACTTACCCTCCTAAGATGGCTGAAACAGTATGGGATCAACTTGGAGTCAGGGAGGACCTCTCAGGAAATCACTGAAAACTGGGACAACAGCTGCTTTCTCCTTAAAAAAAAACAAAGAAAAAAGCTAAATGATAGTAGAAATATTAAACAGACATTAGTTGTCAATTTTTCTATTATAATTTTGTTCAAATAAATGTTGCATGTGTAAGTAAAAGCAAGAATACTTTTCCTGAATGGAATGAGTATTCCCTGACTTTAGCTTATCAGTACTTTCTATAGAGTGAGCTTGGTAATTCAAACAAATGTGGTACTCTTGTAGTATTCAAATTTCCAAATGAAAGTAGCATAGCCCTGTTTAGATATATTCATGTTTGTTGACATAAAACAAAAAAGTGAGATACTAATGTAACGTTACCTACCCCATTTCCATCTGAAAACTATAACAGTATAACAAAAAAATCAAAAAATACACCTGATAATAATAAAACACTAAAAAAAATAGATTTTTTGGTCCATCATTTTGTATGTATTGTTACACATGTATATGTTGTTTAGATTCTACAAGAAATACAGTGATGCATCCTGTGCTGTAACAATCCTAGTGATATGACAATAATCACTATTAGGGAACATATGAAATTCACACAACCATACTGCATGGTAAATACAGGTCCCTGAAATACATTTGTTGTTCAACCAAGAACTCTCTGGCATGCCAGTGATAGGGCATACTACTACATTTCAACTCAAAATCAAAATTAATGCAACCTCTTTCCAAACTGCATTTTCAACTTCACCTGTTTCTGTCACATCTGTGATTCCACCTGCACAAACCAGTATTGTCTATGCTAATTTATCACCTCAGGGATAAGTTGTTGCAGCATGTGATCTTAAAACTAGAATGTACAGCACTAGTTCACTTGGGTTTTTAAAATCTGTTAGGTTTTAAAGCAACATGATAAAACCCTACTTACAGTTAACAACCTGGATGTTTTGTGTTGAACATTTGTAGCATCCTGTAGACCACATTAACACAAGATTCACCTAGGTAGAACCAACATCAAACATGCACAATGAGAATAATACAGTGGGGAGGAGGGTGCATAATTTGTGCTGTCAATGCTGAAACTGCTAAAGGCATCTGATATAATTTTCAGGGAAATGACTGCATGCTTAGTAATATCATGAAATGGGCAAAATATCTTGAGGTTCATTATCAGTTCACATCCATGTAAATATTTGTTGTTTTTTGTGTACATGTTTTGTACATTCTGCAATCTGCATATATGCACACATATTGCTGTCTATATTAAGCAGTGTTAGGTTACCATTTTGTTTGATCATGAAACAGACTGGAATATATCTTTGCATTTGTCATGTTCAAGACTGTATTTGTAAAGGTAAGCTTACTAGACAACATCAAAACATTACTGCAGCTTGTATGAAAGTTTGTATGGAGAAAAACAGCACGACACACATTGCTTGATGTTAGTTTTTCAGTGCAAAAATGCTGCTATATTTGGCATAGGGAACTAAGTGGTACCATCAACAGGGAGACTTCAGATAGAGATACATTTTGTTCTAATTTTTAGGAATAACAAATGATTACTTACAGTTTACAAGCTTGGTTGTAATCTTCTTGCCGTTGTACGGTTGCATACACAAGACAACGTCTCATGGTTCCCCTATGCAGATAATCAAAGCGAAATAAGTAAAGTCGATACTGTGGCATAAAACGTCCACAACAAAAGGCACCTTTATAATTAGCAGCAAAAATAAGCGAGTAACATTACTTTGCACAAGTTACAGAAACAGAAATCCATAAGAAAATGAGCAAACTACAACAGTTGCTTGTTAGAACTAAGACAGAATCATTATAACATGGCTCATAAACACGAGCTAAAATATACAGATTTAACTATATTTTCAACGCGGTCCAGCGGTGATAAAAAAAGTGTCACACAAATGGCAACCATTGCATTACGTGGAGACATATATCATGTTACGAAAACAGTCCGAGTTGGAAACGGGAAAACTTGGGGTCGTTCAGAATCTTTAAGAAACGTTTACCTTGTCTTGGGACCTCCTTGGAACAGAAGGAAGTTGACTATCGTCAGAAATAAGCCGATTTGCTTAAAAAAGCCAATTTTGTGCGGTTGTCTGCTGCAAATCCGCTTGTTCAACACTGTAGCCATCTTGTGTCAGCTGAAAATCGCGGCACGTGACCATTATCCTTATTCTTCCGGTGGTCAAAGGTCCTATGGTTCACCGGGGGCGGGGCTGGGGCGGGGCTCCGATTCTGGCGGGAAGAGGGGCAGCGGGGCGCGGCACGTTCGAACTCCAGAACTAAATGTTCGAAACGAACCAGGCGTGTAGGGCACTTGATATGTACTTGAAAACTGAAGACCGCAAAATTTTATCATTCAAGGTGACGACGCCTTAGGTGTTCAAAGTTCCCCCCAACATTAAGCCTAGGCATTGCCTATGGGCACATTAACATAATCTATGTTCGATCAAGAATTTTTTTACTTTACTTTCAGTTGATAGGGCACTTGATATTTATTTGAAAACTGAAGACCGCAAAATTTTATCATTCAAGGTGACGACGCCTTAGGTGTTCAAAGTTCCCCCCCAACATTAAGCCTAGGCATTGCCTATGGGCACATTAACATAATCTATGTTCGATCAAGAATTTTTTTACTTTCCTTTCAGTTGATAGGGCACTTGATATGTACTTGAAAACTGAAGACCGCAAAATTTTATCATTCAAGGTGACGACGCCTTAGGTGTTCAAAGTTCCCCCCAACATTAAGCCTAGGCATTGCCTATGGGCACATTAACATAATCTATGTTCGATCAAGAATTTTTTTACTTTCCTTTCAGTTGATAGGGCACTTGATATTTATTTGAAAACTGAAGACCGCAAAATTTTATCATTCAAGGTGACGACGCCTTAGGTGTTCAAAGTTCCCCCCCAACATTAAGCCTAGGCATTGCCTATGGGCACATTAACATAATCTATGTTCGACCAAGAATTTTTTTACTTTACTTTCAGTTGATAGGGCACTTGATATGTACTTGAAAAATGAAGACCGCAAAATTGTATCATTCAAGGTGACGACGCCTTAGGTGTTCAAAGTTCCCCCCAACATTAAGCCTATGCATTGCCTAGGCAATAGCCTATGGGCACATTAACAAAATCTATCTTCGACCAAGAATTTTTTTTACTTTACTTTCAGTTGATAGGGCACTTGATATGTACTTGAAAACTGAAACCGCAAAATTTTATCATTCAAGGTGACGACGCCTTAGGTGTTCAAAGTTCCCCCCAACATTAAGCCTAGGCATTGCCTATGGGCACATTAACATAATCTATGTTCGACCAAGAATTTTTTTTTACTTTCAGTTGATAGGGCACTTGATATGTACTTGAAAACTGAAGACCGCAAAATTTTATCATTCAAGGTGACGACGCCTTAGGTGTTCAAAGTTCCCCCCAACATTGCCTAGGCATTGCCTAGGCAATAGCCTATGGGCACATTAACAAAATCTATCTTCGACCAAGAATTTTTTTACTTTACTTTCAGTTGATAGGGCACTTGATATGTACTTGAAAACTGAAGACCGCAAAATTTTATCATTCAAGGTGACGACGCCTTAGGTGTTCAAAGTTCCCCCCAACATTAAGCCTAGGCATTGCCTATCGGCACATTAACATAATCTATGTTCGATCAAGAATTTTTTTACTTTCCTTTCAGTTGATAGGGCACTTGATATTTATTTGAAAACTGAAGACCGCAAAATTTTATCATTCAAGGTGACGACGCCTTAGGTGTTCAAAGTTCCCCCCCAACATTAAGCCTAGGCATTGCCTATGGGCACATTAACATAATCTATGTTCGACCAAGAATTTTTTTACTTTACTTTCAGTTGATAGGGCACTTGATATGTACTTGAAAAATGAAGACCGCAAAATTGTATCATTCAAGGTGACGACGCCTTAGGTGTTCAAAGTTCCCCCCAACATTAAGCCTATGCATTGCCTAGGCAATAGCCTATGGGCACATTAACAAAATCTATCTTCGACCAAGAATTTTTTTTACTTTACTTTCAGTTGATAGGGCACTTGATATGTACTTGAAAACTGAAGACCGCAAAATTTTATCATTCAAGGTGACGACGCCTTAGGTGTTCAAAGTTCCCCCCAACATTAAGCCTAGGCATTGCCTATGGGCACATTAACATAATCTATGTTCGACCAAGAATTTTTTTACTTTACTTTCAGTTGATAGGGCACTTGATATGTACTTGAAAACTGAAGACCGCAAAATTTTATCATTCAAGGTGACGACGCCTTAGGTGTTCAAAGTTCCCCCCAACATTGCCTAGGCATTGCCTAGGCAATAGCCTATGGGCACATTAACAAAATCGATCTTCGACCAAGAATTTTTTTACTTTACTTTCAGTTGATAGGGCACTTGATATGTACTTGAAAACTGAAGACCGCAAAATTTTATCATTCAAGGTGACGACGCCTTAGGTGTTCAAAGTTCCCCCCAACATTAAGCCTAGGCATTGCCTATGGGCACATTAACATAATCTATGTTCGACCAAGAATTTTTTTACTTTACTTTCAGTTGATAGGGCACTTGATATGTACTTGAAAACTGAAGACCGCAAAATTTTATCATTCAAGGTGACGACGCCTTAGGTGTTCAAAGTTCCCCCCCCAACATTAAGCCTAGGCATTGCCTATCGGCACATTAACATAATCTATGTTCGATCAAGAATTTTTTTACTTTACTTTCAGTTGATAGGGCACTTGATATGTATTTGAAAACTGAAGACCGCAAAATTTTATCATTCAAGGTGACGACGCTTTAGGTGTTCAAAGTTCCCCCCAAACATTAAGCCTAGGCATTGCCTATGGGCACATTAACATAATCTATGTTCGACCAAGAATTTCTTTACTTTACTTTCAGTTGATAGGGCACTTGAAATATATTTGAAAACTGAAGACCGCAAAATTTTATCATTCAAGGTGACGACGCCTTATTAGGTGTTCAAAGTTCCCCCCCAACATTAAGCCTAGGCATTGCCTATGGGCACATTAACATAATCTATGTTCGACCAAGAATTTTTTTACTTTACTTTCAGTTGATAGGGCACTTGATATGTACTTGAAAACTGAAGACCGCAAAATTTCATAATTCAAGGTGACGACGCCTTAGGTGTTCAAAGTTCCCCCCAACATTGCCTAGGCATTGCCTAGGCAATAGCCTATGGGCACATTAACAAAATCTATCTTCGACCAAGAATTTTTTTACTTTACTTTCAGTTGATAGGGCACTTGATATGTACTTGAAAACTGAAGACCGCAAAATTTTATCAATCAAGGTGACGACGCCTTAGGTGTTCAAAGTTCCCCCCAACATTAAGCCTAGGCATTGCCTATGGGCACATTAACATAATCTATGTTCGATCAAGAATTTTTTTACTTTACTTTCAGTTGATAGGGCACTTGATATGTATTTGAAAACTGAAGACCGCAAAATTTTATCATTCAAGGTGACGACGCCTTAGGTGTTCAAAGTTCCCCCCAACATTAAGCCTAGGCATTGCCTATGGGCACATTAACATAATCTATGTTCGACCAAGAATTTTTTTACTTTACTTTCAGTTGATAGGGCACTTGATATGTACTTGAAAACTGAAGACCGCAAAATTTTATCATTCAAGGTGACGACGCCTTAGGTGTTCAAAGTTCCCCCCAACATTAAGCCTAGGCATTGCCTATGGGCACATTAACATAATCTATGTTCGATCAAGAATTTTTTTACTTTACTTTCAGTTGATAGGGCACTTGATATTTATTTGAAAACTGAAGACCGCAAAATTTTATCATTCAAGGTGACGACGCCTTAGGTGTTCAAAGTTCCCCCCCAACATTAAGCCTAGGCATTGCCTATGGGCACATTAACATAATCTATGTTCGACCAAGAATTTTTTTACTTTACTTTCAGTTGATAGGGCACTTGATATGTACTTGAAAAATGAAGACCGCAAAATTTTATCATTCAAGGTGACGACGCCTTAGGTGTTCAAAGTTCCCCCCAACATTAAGCCTAGGCATTGCCTATGGGCACATTAACATAATCTATGTTCGATCAATAATTTTTTTACTTTCCTTTCAGTTGATAGGGCACTTGATATTTATTTGAAAACTGAAGACCGCAAAATTTTATCATTCAAGGTGACGACGCCTTAGGTGTTCAAAGTTCCCCCCCAACATTAAGCCTAGGCATTGCCTATGGGCACATTAACATAATCTATGTTCGACCAAGAATTTTTTTACTTTACTTTCAGTTGATAGGGCACTTGATATGTACTTGAAAAATGAAGACCGCAAAATTGTATCATTCAAGGTGACGACGCCTTAGGTGTTCAAAGTTCCCCCCAACATTAAGCCTATGCATTGCCTAGGCAATAGCCTATGGGCACATTAACAAAATCTATCTTCGACCAAGAATTTTTTTTACTTTACTTTCAGTTGATAGGGCACTTGATATGTACTTGAAAACTGAAGACCGCAAAATTTTATCATTCAAGGTGACGACGCCTTAGGTGTTCAAAGTTCCCCCCAACATTAAGCCTAGGCATTGCCTATGGGCACATTAACATAATCTATGTTCGACCAAGAATTTTTTTTACTTTCAGTTGATAGGGCACTTGATATGTACTTGAAAACTGAAGACCGCAAAATTTTATCATTCAAGGTGACGACGCCTTAGGTGTTCAAAGTTCCCCCCAACATTGCCTAGGCATTGCCTAGGCAATAGCCTATGGGCACATTAACAAAATCTATCTTCGACCAAGAATTTTTTTACTTTACTTTCAGTTGATAGGGCACTTGATATGTACTTGAAAAATGAAGACCGCAAAATTTTATCATTCAAGGTGACGACGCCTTAGGTGTTCAAAGTTCCCCCCAACATTAAGCCTAGGCATTGCCTATGGGCACATTAACATAATCTATGTTCGACCAAGAATTTTTTTACTTTACTTTCAGTTGATAGGGCACTTGATATGTACTTGAAAACTGAAGACCGCAAAATTTTATCATTCAAGGTGACGACGCCTTAGGTGTTCAAAGTTCCCCCCAACATTGCCTAGGCATTGCCTAGGCAATAGCCTATGGGCACATTAACAAAATCTATCTTCGACCAAGAATTTTTTTACTTTACTTTCAGTTGATAGGGCACTTGATATGTACTTGAAAACTGATGACCGCAAAATTTTATCATTCAAGGTGACGACGCCTTAGGTGTTCAAAGTTCCCCCCAACATTAAGCCTAGGCATTGCCTATGGGCACATTAACATAATCTATGTTCGATCAAGAATTTTTTTACTTTACTTTCAGTTGATAGGGCACTTGATATGTACTTGAAAACTGAAGACCGCAAAATTTTATCATTCAAGGTGACGACGCCTTAGGTGTTCAAAGTTCCCCCCAACATTAAGCCTAGGCATTGCCTATCGGCATATTAACATAATCTATGTTCGATCAAGAATTTTTTACTTTACTTTCCATTAATAGGGCACTTGATATGTATTTGAAAACTGAAGACCGCAAAATTTTATCATTCAAGGTGACGACGCTTTAGGTGTTCAAAGTTCCCCCCAAACATTGCCTAGGCATTGCCTATGGGCACATTAACATAATCTATGTTCGACCAAGAATTTCTTTACTTTACTTTCAGTTGATAGGGCACTTGATATGTATTTGAAAACTGAAGACCGCAAAATTTTATCATTCAAGGTGACGACGCCTTATTAGGTGTTCAAAGTTCCCCCCAACATTAAGCCTAGGCATTGCCTATGGGCACATTAACATAATCTATGTTCGATCAAGAATTTTTTTACTTTACTTTCAGTTGATAGGGCACTTGATATGTTTTTGAAAACTGAAGACCGCAAAATTTTATCATTCAAGGTGACGACGCCTTAGGTGTTCAAAGTTCCCCCCCAACATTAAGCCTAGGCATTGCCTATGGGCACATTTACATAATCTATGTTCGACCAAGAATTTTTTTACTTTACTTTCAGTTGATAGGGCACTTGATATGTACTTGAAAACTGAAGACCGCAAAATTTTATCATTCAAGGTGACGACGCCTTAGGTGTTCAAAGTTCCCCCCAACATTGCCTAGGCATTGCCTAGGCAATAGCCTATGGGCACATTAACAAAATCTATCTTCGACCAAGAATTTTTTTACTTTACTTTCAGTTGATAGGGCACTTGATATGTACTTGAAAACTGAAGACCGCAAAATTTTGTCATTCAAGGTGACGACGCCTTAGGTGTTCAAAGTTCCCCCCCAACATTAAGCCTAGGCATTGCCTATGGGCACATTAACATCATCTATGTTCGATCAAGAATTTTTTTACTTTACTTTCAGTTGATAGGGCACTTGATATGTATTTGAAAACTGAAGACCGCAAAATTTTATCATTCAAGGTGACGACGCCTTAGGTGTTCAAAGTTCCCCCCAACATTAAGCCTAGGCATTGCCTATGGGCACATTAACATAATCTATGTTTGATCAAGAATTTTTTTACTTTACTTTCAGTTGATAGGGCACTTGATATGTACTTGAAAACTGAAGACCGCAAAATTTTATCATTCAAGGTGACGACGCCTTAGGTGTTCAAAGTTCCCCCCAACATTAAGCCTAGGCATTGCCTATCGGCACATTAACATAATCTATGTTCGATCAAGAATTTTTTTACTTTACTTTCAGTTGATAGGGCACTTGATATGTATTTGAAAACTGAAGACCGCAAAATTTTATCATTCAAGGTGACGACGCTTTAGGTGTTCAAAGTTCCCCCCAAACATTAAGCCTAGGCATTGCCTATGGGCACATTAACATAATCTATGTTCGACCAAGAATTTCTTTACTTTACTTTCAGTTGATAGGGCACTTGATATGTATTTGAAAACTGAAGACCGCAAAATTTTATCATTCAAGGTGACGACGCCTTATTAGGTGTTCAAAGTTCCCCCCAACATTAAGCCTAGGCATTGCCTATGGGCACATTAACATAATCTATGTTCGACCAAGAATTTTTTTACTTTACTTTCAGTTGATAGGGCACTTGATATGTACTTGAAAACTGAAGACCGCAAAATTTCATAATTCAAGGTGACGACGCCTTAGGTGTTCAAAGTTCCCCCCAACATTTCCTAGGCATTGCCTAGGCAATAGCCTATGGGCACATTAACAAAATCTATCTTCGACCAAGAATTTTTTTACTTTACTTTCAGTTGATAGGGCACTTGATATGTACTTGAAAACTGAAGACCGCAAAATTTTATCATTCAAGGTGACGACGCCTTAGGTGTTCAAAGTTCCCCCCAACATTAAGCCTAGGCATTGCCTATGGGCACATTAACATAATCTATGTTCGATCAAGAATTTTTTTACTTTACTTTCAGTTGATAGGGCACTTGATATGTATTTGAAAACTGAAGACCGCAAAATTTTATCATTCAAGGTGACGACGCCTTAGGTGTTCAAAGTTCCCCCCCAACATTAAGCCTAGGCATTGCCTATGGGCACATTAACATAATCTATGTTCGACCAAGAATTTTTTTACTTTACTTTCAGTTGATAGGGCACTTGATATGTACTTGAAAACTGAAGACCGCAAAATTTTATTATTCAAGGTGACGACGCCTTAGGTGTTCAAAGTTCCCCCCAACATTAAGCCTAGGCATTGCCTATGGGCACATTAACATAATCTATGTTCGATCAAGAATTTTTTTACTTTACTTTCAGTTGATAGGGCACTTGATATTTATTTGAAAACTGAAGACCGCAAAATTTTATCATTCAAGGTGACGACGCCTTAGGTGTTCAAAGTTCCCCCCCAACATTAAGCCTAGGCATTGCCTATGGGCACATTAACATAATCTATGTTCGACCAAGAATTTTTTTACTTTACTTTCAGTTGATAGGGCACTTGAAATGTACTTGAAAAATGAAGACCGCAAAATTTTATCATTCAAGGTGACGACGCCTTAGGTGTTCAAAGTTCCCCCCAACATTAAGCCTAGGCATTGCCTATGGGCACATTAACATAATCTATGTTCGATCAAGAATTTTTTTACTTTCCTTTCAGTTGATAGGGCACTTGATATTTATTTGAAAACTGAAGACCGCAAAATTTTATCATTCAAGGTGACGACGCCTTAGGTGTTCAAAGTTCCCCCCAACATTAAGCCTAGGCATTGCCTATGGGCACATTAACATAATCTATGTTCGATCAAGAATTTTTTTACTTTACTTTCAGTTGATAGGGCACTTGATATGTACTTGAAAAATGAAGACCGCAAAATTGTATCCTTCAAGGTGACGACGCCTTAGGTGTTCAAAGTTCCCCCCAACATTAAGCCTATGCATTGCCTAGGCAATAGCCTATGGGCACATTAACAAAATCTATCTTCGACCAAGAATTTTATTTACTTTACTTTCAGTTGATAGGGCACTTGATATGTATTTGAAAACTGAAGACCGCAAAATTTTATCATTCAAGGTGACGACGCCTTAGGTGTTCAAAGTTCCCCCCAACATTAAGCCTAGGCATTGCCTATGGGCACATTAACAAAATCTATCTTCGACCAAGAATTTTATTTACTTTACTTTCAGTTGATAGGGCACTTGATATGTACTTGAAAACTGAAGACCGCAAAATTTTATCATTCAAGGTGACGACGCCTTAGGTGTTCAAAGTTCCCCCCAACATTAAGCCTAGGCATTGCCTATGGGCACATTAACATAATCTATGTTCGACCAAGAATTTTTTTACTTTACTTTCAGTTGATAGGGCACTTGATATGTACTTGAAAACTGAAGACCGCAAAATTTTATCATTCAAGGTGACGACGCCTTAGGTGTTCAAAGTTCCCCCCAACATTGCCTAGGCATTGCCTAGGCAATAGCCTATGGGCACATTAACAAAATCTATCTTCGACCAAGAATTTTTTTACTTTACTTTCAGTTGATAGGGCACTTGATATGTACTTGAAAACTGAAGACCGCAAAATTTTATCATTCAAGGTGACGACGCCTTAGGTGTTCAAAGTTCCCCCCAACATTGCCTAGGCATTGCCTAGGCAATAGCCTATGGGCACATTAACAAAATCTATCTTCGACCAAGAACTTTTTTACTTTACTTTCAGTTGATAGGGCACTTGATATGTACTTGAAAACTGATGACCGCAAAATTTTATCATTCAAGGTGACGACGCCTTAGGTGTTCAAAGTTCCCCCCAACATTAAGCCTAGGCATTGCCTATGGGCACATTAACATAATCTATGTTCGATCAAGAATTTTTTTACTTTACTTTCAGTTGATAGGGCACTTGATATGTACTTGAAAACTGAAGACCGCAAAATTTTATCATTCAAGGTGACGACGCCTTAGGTGTTCAAAGTTCCCCCCAACATTAAGCCTAGGCATTGCCTATCGGCACATTAACATAATCTATGTTCGATCAAGAATTTTTTTACTTTACTTTCAGTTAATAGGGCACTTGATATGTATTTGAAAACTGAAGACCGCAAAATTTTATCATTCAAGGTGACGACGCTTTAGGTGTTCAAAGTTCCCCCCAAACATTAAGCCTAGGCATTGCCTATGGGCACATTAACATAATCTATGTTCGACCAAGAATTTCTTTACTTTACTTTCAGTTGATAGGGCACTTGATATGTATTTGAAAACTGAAGACCGCAAAATTTTATCATTCAAGGTGACGACGCCTTATTAGGTGTTCAAAGTTCCCCCCAACATTAAGCCTAGGCATTGCCTATGGGCACATTAACATAATCTATGTTCGACCAAGAATTTTTTTACTTTACTTTCAGTTGATAGGGCACTTGATATGTACTTGAAAACTGAAGACCGCAAAATTTCATAATTCAAGGTGACGACGCCTTAGGTGTTCAAAGTTCCCCCCCAACATTTCCTAGGCATTGCCTAGGCAATAGCCTATGGGCACATTAACAAAATCTATCTTCGACCAAGAATTTTTTTACTTTACTTTCAGTTGATAGGGCACTTGATATGTACTTGAAAACTGAAGACCGCAAAATTTTATCATTCAAGGTGACGACGCCTTAGGTGTTCAAAGTTCCCCCCAACATTAAGCCTAGGCATTGCCTATGGGCACATTAACATAATCTATGTTCGATCAAGAATTTTTTTACTTTACTTTCAGTTGATAGGGCACTTGATATGTATTTGAAAACTGAAGACCGCAAAATTTTATCATTCAAGGTGACGACGCCTTAGGTGTTCAAAGTTCCCCCCCAACATTAAGCCTAGGCATTGCCTATGGGCACATTAACATAATCTATGTTCGACCAAGAATTTTTTTACTTTACTTTCAGTTGATAGGGCACTTGATATGTACTTGAAAACTGAAGACCGCAAAATTTTATTATTCAAGGTGACGACGCCTTAGGTGTTCAAAGTTCCCCCCAACATTAAGCCTAGGCATTGCCTATGGGCACATTAACATAATCTATGTTCGATCAAGAATTTTTTTACTTTACTTTCAGTTGATAGGGCACTTGATATTTATTTGAAAACTGAAGACCGCAAAATTTTATCATTCAAGGTGACGACGCCTTAGGTGTTCAAAGTTCCCCCCCAACATTAAGCCTAGGCATTGCCTATGGGCACATTAACATAATCTATGTTCGACCAAGAATTTTTTTACTTTACTTTCAGTTGATAGGGCACTTGAAATGTACTTGAAAAATGAAGACCGCAAAATTTTATCATTCAAGGTGACGACGCCTTAGGTGTTCAAAGTTCCCCCCAACATTAAGCCTAGGCATTGCCTATGGGCACATTAACATAATCTATGTTCGATCAAGAATTTTTTTACTTTCCTTTCAGTTGATAGGGCACTTGATATTTATTTGAAAACTGAAGACCGCAAAATTTTATCATTCAAGGTGACGACGCCTTAGGTGTTCAAAGTTCCCCCCAACATTAAGCCTAGGCATTGCCTATGGGCACATTAACATAATCTATGTTCGACCAAGAATTTTTTTACTTTACTTTCAGTTGATAGGGCACTTGATATGTACTTGAAAAATGAAGACCGCAAAATTGTATCCTTCAAGGTGACGACGCCTTAGGTGTTCAAAGTTCCCCCCAACATTAAGCCTATGCATTGCCTAGGCAATAGCCTATGGGCACATTAACAAAATCTATCTTCGACCAAGAATTTTATTTACTTTACTTTCAGTTGATAGGGCACTTGATATGTACTTGAAAACTGAAGACCGCAAAATTTTATCATTCAAGGTGACGACGCCTTAGGTGTTCAAAGTTCCCCCCAACATTAAGCCTAGGCATTGCCTATGGGCACATTAACATAATCTATGTTCGACCAAGAATTTTTTTACTTTACTTTCAGTTGATAGGGCACTTGATATGTACTTGAAAACTGAAGACCGCAAAATTTTATCATTCAAGGTGACGACGCCTTAGGTGTTCAAAGTTCCCCCCAACATTGCCTAGGCATTGCCTAGGCAATAGCCTATGGGCACATTAACAAAATCTATCTTCGACCAAGAATTTGTTTACTTTACTTTCAGTTGATAGGGCACTTGATATGTACTTGAAAACTGAAGACCGCAAAATTTTATCATTCAAGGTGACGACGCCTTAGGTGTTCAAAGTTCCCCCCAACATTGCCTAGGCATTGCCTAGGCAATAGCCTATGGGCACATTAACAAAATCTATCTTCGACCAAGAACTTTTTTACTTTACTTTCAGTTGATAGGGCACTTGATATGTACTTGAAAACTGATGACCGCAAAATTTTATCATTCAAGGTGACGACGCCTTAGGTGTTCAAAGTTCCCCCCAACATTAAGCCTAGGCATTGCCTATGGGCACATTAACATAATCTATGTTCGATCAAGAATTTTTTTACTTTACTTTCAGTTGATAGGGCACTTGATATGTACTTGAAAACTGAAGACCGCAAAATTTTATCATTCAAGGTGACGACGCCTTAGGTGTTCAAAGTTCCCCCCAACATTAAGCCTAGGCATTGCCTATCGGCACATTAACATAATCTATGTTCGATCAAGAATTTTTTTACTTTACTTTCAGTTAATAGGGCACTTGATATGTATTTGAAAACTGAAGACCGCAAAATTTTATCATTCAAGGTGACGACGCTTTAGGTGTTCAAAGTTCCCCCCAAACATTAAGCCTAGGCATTGCCTATGGGCACATTAACATAATCTATGTTCGACCAAGAATTTCTTTACTTTACTTTCAGTTGATAGGGCACTTGATATGTATTTGAAAACTGAAGACCGCAAAATTTTATCATTCAAGGTGACGACGCCTTATTAGGTGTTCAAAGTTCCCCCCCAACATTAAGCTTAGGCATTGCCTATGGGCACATTAACATAATCTATGTTCGATCAAGAATTTTTTTACTTTACTTTCAGTTGATAGGGCACTTGATATGTTTTTGAAAACTGAAGACCGCAAAATTTCATCATTCAAGGTGACGACGCCTTAGGTGTTCAAAGTTCCCCCCCAACATTAAGCCTAGGCATTGCCTATGGGCACATTTACATAATCTATGTTCGACCAAGGATTTTTTTACTTTACTTTCAGTTGATAGGGCACTTGATATGTACTTGAAAACTGAAGACCGCAAAATTTTATCATTCAAGGTGACGACGCCTTAGGTGTTCAAAGTTCCCCCCAACATTAAGCCTAGGCATTGCCTATCGGCACATTAACATAATCTATGTTCGATCAAGAATTTTTTTTACTTTACTTTCAGTTGATAGGGCACTTGATATGTATTTGAAAACTGAAGACCGCAAAATTTTATCATTCAAGGTGACGACGCTTTAGGTGTTCAAAGTTCCCCCCAAAAATTAAGCCTAGGCATTGCCTATGGGCACATTAACATAATCTATGTTCGACCAAGAATTTCTTTACTTTACTTTCAGTTGATAGGGCACTTGATATGTATTTGAAAACTGAAGACCGCAAAATTTTATCATTCAAGGTGACGACGCCTTATTAGGTGTTCAAAGTTCCCCCCAACATTAAGCCTAGGCATTGCCTATGGGCACATTAACATAATCTATGTTCGACCAAGAATTTTTTTACTTTACTTTCAGTTGATAGGGCACTTGATATGTACTTGAAAACTGAAGACCGCAAAATTTTATCATTCAAGGTGACGACGCCTTAGGTGTTCAAAGTTCCCCCCAACATTAAGCCTAGGCATTGCCTATGGGCACATTAACATAATCTTTGTTCGATCAAGAATTTTTTTACTTTACTTTCAGTTGATAGGGAACTTGATATGTATTTGAAAACTAAAGACCGCAAAATTTTATCATTCAAGGTGACGACGCCTTAGGTGTTCAAAGTTCCCCCCAACATTAAGCCTAGGCATTTCCTATGGGCACATTAACATAATCTATGTTCGACCAAGAATTTTTTTACTTTACTTTCAGTTGATAGGGCACTTGATATGTACTTGAAAACTGAAGACCGCAAAATTTTATCATTCAAGGTGACGACGCCTTAGGTGTTCAAAGTTCCCCCCAACATTTCCTAGGCATTGCCTAGGCAATAGCCTATGGGCACATTAACAAAATCTATCTTCGACCAAGAATTTTTTCACTTTACTTTCAGTTGATAGGGCACTTGATATGTACTTGAAAACTGAAGACCGCAAAATTTTATCATTCAAGGTGACGACGCCTTAGGTGTTCAAAGTTCCCCCCAACATTAAGCCTAGGCATTGCCTATGGGCACATTAACATAATCTATGTTCGATCAAGAATTTTTTTACTTTACTTTCAGTTGATAGGGCACTTGATATGTATTTGAAAACTGAAGACCGCAAAATTTTATCATTCAAGGTGACGACGCCTTAGGTGTTCAAAGTTCCCCCCCAACATTAAGCCTAGGCATTGCCTATGGGCACATTAACATAATCTATGTTCGACCAAGAATTTTTTTACTTTACTTTCAGTTGATAGGGCACTTGATATGTACTTGAAAACTGAAGACCGCAAAATTTTATCATTCAAGGTGACGACGCCTTAGGTGTTCAAAGTTCCCCCCAACATTAAGCCTAGGCATTGCCTATGGGCACATTAACATAATCTATGTTCGATCAAGAATTTTTTTACTTTACTTTCAGTTGATAGGGCACTTGATATTTATTTGAAAACTGAAGACCGCAAAATTTTATCATTCAAGGTGACGACGCCTTAGGTGTTCAAAGTTCCCCCCCAACATTAAGCCTAGGCATTGCCTATGGGCACATTAACATAATCTATGTTCGAACAAGAATTTTTTTAATTTACTTTCAGTTGATAGGGCACTTGATATGTACTTGAAAAATGAAGACCGCAAAATTTTATCATTCAAGGTGACGACGCCTTAGGTGTTCAAAGTTCCCCCCAACATTAAGCCTAGGCATTGCCTATGGGCACATTAACATAATCTATGTTCGATCAAGAATTTTTTTACTTTACTTTCAGTTGATAGGGCACTTGATATGTACTTGAAAAATGAAGACCGCAAAATTGTATCATTCAAGGTGACGACGCCTTAGGTGTTCAAAGTTCCCCCCAACATTAAGCCTAGGCATTGCCTATGGGCACATTAACATAATCTATGTTCGATCAAGAATTTTTTTACTTTCCTTTCAGTTGATAGGGCACTTGATATTTATTTGAAAACTGAAGACCGCAAAATTTTATCATTCAAGGTGACGACGCCTTAGGTGTTCAAAGTTCCCCCCCAACATTAAGCCTAGGCATTGCCTATGGGCACATTAACATAATCTATGTTCGACCAAGAATTTTTTTACTTTACTTTCAGTTGATAGGGCACTTGATATGTACTTGAAAACTGAAGACCGCAAAATTTTATCATTCAAGGTGACGACGCCTTAGGTGTTCAAAGTTCCCCCCAACATTAAGCCTAGGCATTGCCTATGGGCACATTAACATAATCTATGTTCGACCAAGAATTTTTTTACTTTACTTTCAGTTGATAGGGCACTTGATATGTACTTGAAAACTGAAGACCGCAAAATTTTATCATTCAAGGTGACGACGCCTTAGGTGTTCAAAGTTCCCCCCAACATTGCCTAGGCATTGCCTAGGCAATAGCCTATGGGCACATTAACAAAATCTATCTTCGACCAAGAATTTTTTTACTTTACTTTCAGTTGATAGGGCACTTGATATGTACTTGAAAACTGAAGACCGCAAAATTTTATCATTCAAGGTGACGACGCCTTAGGTGTTCAAAGTTCCCCCCAACATTAAGCCTAGGCATTGCCTATGGGCACATTAACATAATCTATGTTCGACCAAGAATTTTTTTACTTTACTTTCAGTTGATAGGGCACTTGATATGTACTTGAAAACTGAAGACCGCAAAATTTTATCATTCAAGGTGACGACGCCTTAGGTGTTCAAAGTTCCCCCCAACATTGCCTAGGCATTGCCTAGGCAATAGCCTATGGGCACATTAACAAAATCTATCTTCGACCAAGAATTTTTTTACTTTACTTTCAGTTGATAGGGCACTTGATATGTACTTGAAAACTGATGACCGCAAAATTTTATCATTCAAGGTGACGACGCCTTAGGTGTTCAAAGTTCCCCCCAACATTAAGCCTAGGCATTGCCTATCGGCACATTAACATAATCTATGTTCGATCAAGAATTTTTTTACTTTACTTTCAGTTAATGGGGCACTTGATATGTATTTGAAAACTGAAGACCGCAAAATTTCATCATTCAAGGTGACGACGCCTTAGGTGTTCAAAGCTCCCCCCCCCCAACATTAAGCCTAGGCATTGCCTATGGGCACATTTACATAATCTATGTTCGACCAAGAATTTTTTTACTTTACTTTCAGTTGATAGGGCACTTGATATGTACTTGAAAACTGAAGACCGCAAAATTTTATCATTCAAGGTGACGACGCCTTAGGTGTTCAAAGTTCCCCCCCAACATTAAGTCTAGGCATTGCCTATGGGCACATTAACATCATCTATGTTCGATCAAGAATTTTTTTACTTTACTTTCAGTTGATAGGGCACTTGATATGTACTTGAAAACTGAAGACCGCAAAATTTTATCATTCAAGGTGACGACGCCTTAGGTGTTCAAAGTTCCCCCCAACATTAAGCCTAGGCATTGCCTATGGGCACATTAACATAATCTATGTTTGATCAAGAATTTTTTTACTTTACTTTCAGTTGATAGGGCACTTGATATGTACTTGAAAACTGAAGACCGCAAAATTTTATCATTCAAGGTGACGACGCCTTAGGTGTTCAAAGTTCCCCCCAACATTGCCTAGGCATTGCCTAGGCAATAGCCTATGGGCACATTAACAAAATCTATCTTCGACCAAGAATTTTTTTACTTTACTTTCAGTTGATAGGGCACTTGATATGTACTTGAAAACTGAAGACCGCAAAATTTTATCATTCAAGGTGACGACGCCTTAGGTGTTCAAAGTTCCCCCCAACATTAAGCCTAGGCATTGCCTATGGGCACATTAACATAATCTATGTTCGATCAAGAATTTTTTTACTTTACTTTCAGTTGATAGGGCACTTGATATTTATTTGAAAACTGAAGACCGCAAAATTTTATCATTCAAGGTGACGACGCCTTAGGTGTTCAAAGTTCCCCCCCAACATTAAGCCTAGGCATTGCCTATGGGCACATTAACATAATCTATGTTCGACCAAGAATTTTTTTACTTTACTTTCAGTTGATAGGGCACTTGATATGTACTTGAAAAATGAAGACCGCAAAATTGTATCATTCAAGGTGACGACGCCTTAGGTGTTCAAAGTTCCCCCCAACATTAAGCCTATGCATTGCCTAGGCAATAGCCTATGGGCACATTAACAAAATCTATCTTCGACCAAGAATTTTTTTTACTTTACTTTCAGTTGATAGGGCACTTGATATGTACTTGAAAACTGAAGACCGCAAAATTTTATCATTCAAGGTGACGACGCCTTAGGTGTTCAAAGTTCCCCCCAACATTAAGCCTAGGCATTGCCTATGGGCACATTAACATAATCTATGTTCGACCAAGAATTTTTTTACTTTACTTTCAGTTGATAGGGCACTTGATATGTACTTGAAAACTGAAGACCGCAAAATTTTATCATTCAAGGTGACGACGCCTTAGGTGTTCAAAGTTCCCCCCAACATTGCCTAGGCATTGCCTAGGCAATAGCCTATGGGCACATTAACAAAATCTATCTTCGACCAAGAATTTTTTTACTTTACTTTCAGTTGATAGGGCACTTGATATGTACTTGAAAACTGAAGACCGCAAAATTTTATCATTCAAGGTGACGACGCCTTAGGTGTTCAAAGTTCCCCCCAACATTAAGCCTAGGCATTGCCTATGGGCACATTAACATAATCTATGTTCGACCAAGAATTTTTTTACTTTACTTTCAGTTGATAGGGCACTTGATATGTACTTGAAAACTGAAGACCGCAAAATTTTATCATTCAAGGTGACGACGCCTTAGGTGTTCAAAGTTCCCCCCAACATTGCCTAGGCATTGCCTAGGCAATAGCCTATGGGCACATTAACAAAATCTATCTTCGACCAAGAATTTTTTTACTTTACTTTCAGTTGATAGGGCACTTGATATGTACTTGAAAACTGATGACCGCAAAATTTTATCATTCAAGGTGACGACGCCTTAGGTGTTCAAAGTTCCCCCCCAACATTAAGCCTAGGCATTGCCTATGGGCACATTAACATAATCTACGTTCGATCAATAATTTTTTTACTTTACTTTCAGTTGATAGGGCACTTGATATGTACTTGAAAACTGAAGACCGCAAAATTTTATCATTCAAGGTGACGACGCCTTAGGTGTTCAAAGTTCCCCCCAACATTAAGCCTAGGCATTGCCTATCGGCACATTAACATAATCTATGTTCGATCAAGAATTTTTTTACTTTACTTTCAGTTAATAGGGCACTTGATATGTATTTGAAAACTGAAGACCGCAAAATTTTATCATTCAAGGTGACGACGCTTTAGGTGTTCAAAGTTCCCCCCAAACATTAAGCCTAGGCATTGCCTATGGGCACATTAACATAATCTATGTTCGACCAAGAATTTCTTTACTTTACTTTCAGTTGATAGGGCACTTGATATGTATTTGAAAACTGAAGACCGCAAAATTTTATCATTCAAGGTGACGACGCCTGATTAGGTGTTCAAAGTTCCCCCCCAACATTAAGCCTAGGCATTGCCTATGGGCACATTAACATAATCTATGTTCGATCAAGAATCTTTTTACTTTACTTTCAGTTGATAGGGCACTTGATATGTTTTTGAAAACTGAAGACCGCAAAATTTCATCATTCAAGGTGACGACGCCTTAGGTGTTCAAAGTTCCCCCCCAACATTAAGCCTAGGCATTGCCTATGGGCACATTTACATAATCTATGTTCGACCAAGAATTTTTTTACTTTACTTTCAGTTGATAGGGCACTTGATATGTACTTGAAAACTGAAGACCGCAAAATTTTATCATTCAAGGTGACGACGCCTTAGGTGTTCAAAGTTCCCCCCAACATTGCCTAGGCATTGCCTAGGCAATAGCCTATGGGCACATTAACAAAATCTATCTTCGACCAAGAATTTTTTTACTTTACTTTCAGTTGATAGGGCACTTGATATGTACTTGAAAACTGAAGACCGCAAAATTTTATCATTCAAGGTGACGACGCCTTAGGTGTTCAAAGTTCCCCCCCAACATTAAGTCTAGGCATTGCCTATGGGCACATTAACATCATCTATGTTCGATCAAGAATTTTTTTACTTTACTTTCAGTTGATAGGGCACTTGATATGTATTTGAAAACTGAAGACCGCAAAATTTTATCATTCAAGGTGACGACGCCTTAGGTGTTCAAAGTTCCCCCCAACATTAAGCCTAGGTATTGCCTATGGGCACATTAACATAATCTATGTTTGATCAACAATTTTTTTACTTTACTTTCAGTTGATAGGGCACTTGATATGTACTTGAAAACTGAAGACCGCAAAATTTTATCATTCAAGGTGACGACGCCTTAGGTGTTCAAAGTTCCCCCCAACATTAAGCCTAGGCATTGCCTATCGGCACATTAACATAATCTATGTTCGATCAAGAATTTTTTTACTTTACTTTCAGTTAATAGGGCACTTGATATGTATTTGAAAACTGAAGACCGCAAAATTTTATCATTCAAGGTGACGACGCATTAGGTGTTCAAAGTTCCCCCCAAACATTAAGCCTAGGCATTGCCTATGGGCACATTAACATAATCTATGTTCGACCAAGAATTTCTTTACTTTACTTTCAGTTGATAGGGCACTTGATATGTATTTGAAAACTGAAGACCGCAAAATTTTATCATTCAAGGTGACGACGCCTTATTAGTTGTTCAAAGTTCCCCCCCAACATTAAGCCTAGGCATTGCCTATGGGCACATTAACATAATCTATGTTCGATCAAGAATTTTTTTACTTTACTTTCAGTTGATAGGGCACTTGATATGTTTTTGAAAACTGAAGACCGCATAATTTCATCATTCAAGGTGACGACGCCTTAGGTGTTCAAAGCTCCCCCCCAACATTAAGCCTAGGCATTGCCTATGGGCACATTTACATAATCTATGTTCGACCAAGAATTTTTTTACTTTACTTTCAGTTGATAGGGCACTTGATATGTACTTGAAAACTGAAGACCGCAAAATTTTATCATTCAAGGTGACGACGCCTTAGGTGTTCAAAGTTCCCCCCAACATTGCCTAGGCATTGCCTAGGCAATAGCCTATGGGCACATTAACAAAATCTATCTTCGACCAAGAATTTTTTTACTTTACTTTCAGTTGATAGGGCACTTGATATGTACTTGAAAACTGAAGACCGCAAAATTTTATCATTCAAGGTGACGACGCCTTAGGTGTTCAAAGTTCCCCCCAACATTAAGCCTAGGCATTGCCTATGGGCACATTAACATAATCTATGTTCGATCAAGAATTTTTTTACTTTACTTTCAGTTGATAGGGCACTTGATATGTATTTGAAAACTGAAGACCGCAAAATTTTATCATTCAAGGTGACGACGCCTTAGGTGTTCAAAGTTCCCCCCAACATTAAGCCTAGGCATTGCCTATGGGCACATTAACATAATCTATGTTCGACCAAGAATTTTTTTACTTTACTTTCAGTTGATAGGGCACTTGATATGTACTTGAAAACTGATGACCGCAAAATTTTATCATTCAAGGTGACGACGCCTTAGGTGTTCAAAGTTCCCCCCAACATTGCCTAGGCATTGCCTAGGCAATAGCCTATGGGCACATTAACAAAATCTATCTTCGACCAAGAATTTTTTTACTTTACTTTCAGTTGATAGGGCACTTTATATGTACTTGAAAACTGAAGACCGCAAAATTTTATCATTCAAGGTGACGACGCCTTAGGTGTTCAAAGTTCCCCCCAACATTAAGCCTAGGCATTGCCTATGGGCACATTTACATAATCTATGTTCGACCAAGAATTTTTTTACTTTACTTTCAGTTGATAGGGCACTTGATATGTATTTGAAAACTAAAGACCGCAAAATTTTATCATTCAAGGTGACGACGCCTTAGGTGTTCAAAGTTCCCCCCCAACATTAAGCCTAGGCATTGCCTATGGGCACATTTACATAATCTATGTTCGACCAAGAATTTTTTTACTTTACTTTCAGTTGATAGGGCACTTGATATGTACTTGAAAACTCAAGCTTATGGGCCAAACTTGGGCTCATTCGAAAGGTCTTTTGGCCAGGAGTTTGAAACTGAAAACGGATTTCAAATATCGTGCTTTGTTATCGAGTTATGAGACTTTAAAAGTTAACCCTAACCCTAACCCTAGGTGTTGATCCTAACCCTAACCCTAACCCTAACCATTCTTCAAACGGGCCAAACTTGGGCTCATTCGAAAGGTCTTTTGGCCAGGAGATTGAAACTGAAAACGGATTTCAAATATCGTGCTTTGTTATCGGGTTATGAGACTTTAAAAGTTAACCCTAACCCTAACCCTAGGTGTTAGGGTTAGGGTTAGGGTTAGAGCACAAGTTTCTTCAAACGGGCCAAACTTGGGCTCATTCGAAAGGTCTTTTGGCCAGGAGTTTGAAACTGAAAACGGATTTCAAATATCGTGCTTTGTTATCGAGTTATGAGACTTTAAAAGTTAACCCTAACCCTAACCCTAGGTGTTGATCCTAACCCTAACCCTAACCCTAACCATTCTTCAAACGGGCCAAACTTGGGCTCATTCGAAAGGTCTTTTGGCCAGGAGTTTGAAACTGAAAACGGATTTCAAATATCGTGCTTTGTTATCGGGTTATGAGACTTTAAAAGTTAACCCTAACCCTAACCCTAGGTGTTAGGGTTAGGGTTAGGGTTAGAGCACAAGTTTCTTCAAACGGGCCAAACTTGGGCACATTCGAAAGGTCTTTTGGCCAGGAGTTTGAAACTGAAAACGGATTTCAAATATCGTGCTTTGTTATCGAGTTATGAGACTTTAAAAGTTAACCCTAACCCTAACCCTAGGTGTTAGGGTTAGGGTTAGGGTTAGAGCACAAGTTTCTTCAAACGGGCCAAACTTGGGCTCATTCGAAAGGTCTTTTGGCCAGGAGTTTGAAACTGAAAACGGATTTCAAATATCGTGCTTTGTTATCGAGTTATGAGACTTTAAAAGTTAACCCTATCCCTAACCCTAGGTGTTGATCCTAACCCTAACCCTAACCCTAACCATTCTTCAAACGGGCCAAACTTGGGCTCATTCGAAAGGTCTTTTGGCCAGGAGTTTGAAACTGAAAACGGATTTCAAATATCGTGCTTTGTTATCGAGTTATGAGACTTTAAAAGTTAACCCTAACCCTAACCCTAGGTGTTGAATCTAACCCTAACCCTAACCCTAACCATTCTTCAAACGGGCCAAACTTGGGATCATTCGAAAGGTCTTTTGGCCAGGAGATTGAAACTGAAAACGGATTTCAAATATCGTGCTTTGTTATCGAGTTATGAGACTTTAAAAGTTAACCCTAACCCTAACCCTAGGTGTTGATCCTAACCCTAACCCTAACCCTAACCATTCTTCAAACGGGCCAAACTTGGGCTCATTCGAAAGGTCTTTTGGCCAGGAGTTTGAAACTGAAAACGGATTTCAAATATCGTGCTTTGTTATCGGGTTATGAGACTTTAAAAGTTAACCCTAACCCTAACCCTAGGTGTTAGGGTTAGGGTTAGGGTTAGAGCACAAGTTTCTTCAAACGGGCCAAACTTGGGCACATTCGAAAGGTCTTTTGGCCAGGAGTTTGAAACTGAAAACGGATTTCAAATATCGTGCTTTGTTATCGAGTTATGAGACTTTAAAAGTTAACCCTATCCCTAACCGTAGGTGTTGATCCTAACCCTAACCCTAACCCTAACCATTCTTCAAACGGGCCAAACTTGGGCTCATTCGAAAGGTCTTTTGGCCAGGAGTTTGAAACTGAAAACGGATTTCAAATATCGTGCTTTGTTATCGAGTTATGAGACTTTAAAAGTTAACCTTAACCCTAACCCTAGGTGTTGATCCTAACCCTAACCCTAACCATTCTTCAAACGGGCCAAACTTGGGCTCATTCGAAAGGTCTTTTGGCCAGGAGATTGAAACTGAAAACGGATTTCAAATATCGTGCTTTGTTATCGGGTTATGAGACTTTAAAAGTTAACCCTAACCCTAACCCTAGGTGTTAGGGTTAGGGTTAGGGTTAGAGCACAAGTTTCTTCAAACGGGCCAAACTTGGGCTCATTCGAAAGGTCTTTTGGCCGAAGTTGGAAACTGAAAACGGATTTCAAATATCGTGCTTTGTTATCGAGTTATGAGACTTTAAAAGTTAACCCTAACCCTAACCCTAGGTGTTGATCCTAACCCTAACCCTAACCCTAACCATTCTTCAAACGGGCCAAACTTGGGCTCATTCGAAAGGTCTTTTGGCCAGGAGTTTGAAACTGAAAACGGATTTCAAATATCGTGCTTTGTTATCGGGTTATGAGACTTTAAAAGTTAACCCTAACCCTAACCCTAGGTGTTAGGGTTAGGGTTAGGGTTAGAGCACAAGTTTCTTCAAACGGGCCAAACTTGGGCTCATTCGAAAGGTCTTTTGGCCAGGAGTTTGAAACTGAAAACGGATTTCAAATATCGTGCTTTGTTATCGAGTTATGAGACTTTAAAAGTTAACCCTATCCCTAACCCTAGGTGTTGATCCTAACCCTAACCCTAACCCTAACCATTCTTCAAACGGGCCAAACTTGGGCTCATTCGAAAGGTCTTTTGGCCAGGAGTTTGAAACTGAAAACGGATTTCAAATATCGTGCTTTGTTATCGAGTTATGAGACTTTAAAAGTTAACCCTAACCCTAACCCTAGGTGTTGATCCTAACCCTAACCCTAACCCTAACCATTCTTCAAACGGGCCAAACTTGGGCTCATTCGAAAGGTCTTTTGGCCAGGAGATTGAAACTGAAAACGGATTTCAAATATCGTGCTTTGTTATCGGGTTATGAGACTTTAAAAGTTAACCCTAACCCTAACCCTAGGTGTTAGGGTTAGGGTTAGGGTTAGAGCACAAGTTTCTTCAAACGGGCCAAACTTGGGCTCATTCGAAAGGTCTTTTGGCCAGGAGTTTGAAACTGAAAACGGATTTCAAATATCGTGCTTTGTTATCGAGTTATGAGACTTTAAAAGTTAACCCTAACCCTAACCCTAGGTGTTGATCCTAACCCTAACCCTAACCCTAACCATTCTTCAAACGGGCCAAACTTGGGCTCATTCGAAAGGTCTTTTGGCCAGGAGTTTGAAACTGAAAACGGATTTCAAATATCGTGCTTTGTTATCGGGTTATGAGACTTTAAAAGTTAACCCTAACCCTAACCCTAGGTGTTAGGGTTAGGGTTAGGGTTAGAGCACAAGTTTCTTCAAACGGGCCAAACTTGGGCACATTCGAAAGGTCTTTTGGCCAGGAGTTTGAAACTGAAAACGGATTTCAAATATCGTGCTTTGTTATCGAGTTATGAGACTTTAAAAGTTAACCCTAACCCTAACCCTAGGTGTTAGGGTTAGGGTTAGGGTTAGAGCACAAGTTTCTTCAAACGGGCCAAACTTGGGCTCATTCGAAAGGTCTTTTGGCCAGGAGTTTGAAACTGAAAACGGATTTCAAATATCGTGCTTTGTTATCGAGTTATGAGACTTTAAAAGTTAACCCTATCCCTAACCCTAGGTGTTGATCCTAACCCTAACCCTAACCCTAACCATTCTTCAAACGGGCCAAACTTGGGCTCATTCGAAAGGTCTTTTGGCCAGGAGTTTGAAACTGAAAACGGATTTCAAATATCGTGCTTTGTTATCGAGTTATGAGACTTTAAAAGTTAACCCTAACCCTAACCCTAGGTGTTGAATCTAACCCTAACCCTAACCCTAACCATTCTTCAAACGGGCCAAACTTGGGATCATTCGAAAGGTCTTTTGGCCAGGAGATTGAAACTGAAAACGGATTTCAAATATCGTGCTTTGTTATCGAGTTATGAGACTTTAAAAGTTAACCCTAACCCTAACCCTAGGTGTTGATCCTAACCCTAACCCTAACCCTAACCATTCTTCAAACGGGCCAAACTTGGGCTCATTCGAAAGGTCTTTTGGCCAGGAGTTTGAAACTGAAAACGGATTTCAAATATCGTGCTTTGTTATCGGGTTATGAGACTTTAAAAGTTAACCCTAACCCTAACCCTAGGTGTTAGGGTTAGGGTTAGGGTTAGAGCACAAGTTTCTTCAAACGGGCCAAACTTGGGCACATTCGAAAGGTCTTTTGGCCAGGAGTTTGAAACTGAAAACGGATTTCAAATATCGTGCTTTGTTATCGAGTTATGAGACTTTAAAAGTTAACCCTATCCCTAACCGTAGGTGTTGATCCTAACCCTAACCCTAACCCTAACCATTCTTCAAACGGGCCAAACTTGGGCTCATTCGAAAGGTCTTTTGGCCAGGAGTTTGAAACTGAAAACGGATTTCAAATATCGTGCTTTGTTATCGAGTTATGAGACTTTAAAAGTTAACCCTAACCCTAACCCTAGGTGTTGATCCTAACCCTAACCCTAACCCTAACCATTCTTCAAACGGGCCAAACTTGGGCTCATTCGAAAGGTCTTTTGGCCAGGAGATTGAAACTGAAAACGGATTTCAAATATCGTGCTTTGTTATCGGGTTATGAGACTTTAAAAGTTAACCCTAACCCTAACCCTAGGTGTTAGGGTTAGGGTTAGGGTTAGAGCACAAGTTTCTTCAAACGGGCCAAACTTGGGCACATTCGAAAGGTCTTTTGGCCAGGAGTTTGAAACTGAAAACGGATTTCAAATATCGTGCTTTGTTATCGAGTTATGAGACTTTAAAAGTTAACCCTAACCCTAACCCTAGGTGTTAGGGTTAGGGTTAGGGTTAGAGCACAAGTTTCTTCAAACGGGCCAAACTTGGGCTCATTCGAAAGGTCTTTTGGCCAGGAGTTTGAAACTGAAAACGGATTTCAAATATCGTGCTTTGTTATCGAGTTATGAGACTTTAAAAGTTAACCCTATCCCTAACCCTAGGTGTTGATCCTAACCCTAACCCTAACCCTAACCATTCTTCAAACGGGCCAAACTTGGGCTCATTCGAAAGGTCTTTTGGCCAGGAGTTTGAAACTGAAAACGGATTTCAAATATCGTGCTTTGTTATCGAGTTATGAGACTTTAAAAGTTAACCCTAACCCTAACCCTAGGTGTTGAATCTAACCCTAACCCTAACCCTAACCATTCTTCAAACGGGCCAAACTTGGGCTCATTCGAAAGGTCTTTTGGCCAGGAGATTGAAACTGAAAACGGATTTCAAATATCGTGCTTTGTTATCGAGTTATGAGACTTTAAAAGTTAACCCTAACCCTAACCCTAGGTGTTGATCCTAACCCTAACCCTAACCCTAACCATTCTTCAAACGGGCCAAACTTGGGCTCATTCGAAAGGTCTTTTGGCCAGGAATTTGAAACTGAAAACGGATTTCAAATATCGTGCTTTGTTATCGGGTTATGAGACTTTAAAAGTTAACCCTAACCCTAACCCTAGGTGTTAGGGTTAGGGTTAGGGTTAGAGCACAAGTTTCTTCAAACGGGCCAAACTTGGGCTCATTCGAAAGGTCTTTTGGCCAGGAGTTTGAAACTGAAAACGGATTTCAAATATCGTGCTTTGTTATCGAGTTATGAGACTTTAAAAGTTAACCCTGACCCTAACCCTAGGTGTTAGGGTTAGGGTTAGGGTTAGAGCACAAGTTTCTTCAAACGGGCCAAACTTGGGCTCATTCGAAAGGTCTTTTGGCCAGGAGTTTGAAACTGAAAACGGATTTCAAATATCGTGCTTTGTTATCGAGTTATGAGACTTTAAAAGTTAACCCTAACCCTAACTCTAGGTGTTGATCCTAACCCTAACCCTAACCCTAACCATTCTTCAAACGGGCCAAACTTGGGCTCATTCGAAAGGTCTTTTGGCCAGGAGTTTGAAACTGAAAACGGATTTCAAATATCGTGCTTTGTTATCGGGTTATGAGACTTTAAAAGTTAACCCTAACCCTAACCCTAGGTGTTAGGGTTAGGGTTAGGGTTAGAGCACAAGTTTCTTCAAACGGGCCAAACTTGGGCACATTCGAAAGGTCTTTTGGCCAGGAGTTTGAAACTGAAAACGGATTTCAAATATCGTGCTTTGTTATCGAGTTATGAGACTTTTAAAGTTAACCCTAACCCTAACCCTAGGTGTTAGGGTTAGGGTTAGGGTTAGAGCACAAGTTTCTTCAAACGGGCCAAACTTGGGCTCATTCGAAAGGTCTTTTGGCCAGGAGTTTGAAACTGAAAACGGATTTCAAATATCGTGCTTTGTTATCGAGTTATGAGACTTTAAAAGTTAACCCTATCCCTAACCCTAGGTGTTGATCCTAACCCTAACCCTAACCCTAACCATTCTTCAAACGGGCCAAACTTGGGCTCATTCGAAAGGTCTTTTGGCCAGGAGTTTGAAACTGAAAACGGATTTCAAATATCGTGCTTTGTTATCGAGTTATGAGACTTTAAAAGTTAACCCTAACCCTAACCCTAGGTGTTGATCCTAACCCTAACCCTAACCCTAACCATTCTTCAAACGGGCCAAACTTGGGCTCATTCGAAAGGTCTTTTGGCCAGGAGATTGAAACTGAAAACGGATTTCAAATATCGTGCTTTGTTATCGGGTTATGAGACTTTAAAAGTTAACCCTAACCCTAACCCTAGGTGTTAGGGTTAGGGTTAGGGTTAGAGCACAAGTTTCTTCAAACGGGCCAAACTTGGGCACATTCGAAAGGTCTTTTGGCCAGGAGTTTGAAACTGAAAACGGATTTCAAATATCGTGCTTTGTTATCGAGTTATGAGACTTTAAAAGTTAACCCTAACCCTAACCCTAGGTGTTGATCCTAACCCTAACCCTAACCCTAACCATTCTTCAAACGGGCCAAACTTGGGCTCATTCGAAAGGTCTTTTGGCCAGGAGTTTGAAACTGAAAACGGATTTCAAATATCGTGCTTTGTTATCGGGTTATGAGACTTTAAAAGTTAACCCTAACCCTAACCCTAGGTGTTAGGGTTAGGGTTAGGGTTAGAGCACAAGTTTCTTCAAACGGGCCAAACTTGGGCACATTCGAAAGGTCTTTTGGCCAGGAGTTTGAAACTGAAAACGGATTTCAAATATCGTGCTTTGTTATCGAGTTATGAGACTTTAAAAGTTAACCCTAACCCTAACCCTAGGTGTTAGGGTTAGGGTTAGGGTTAGAGCACAAGTTTCTTCAAACGGGCCAAACTTGGGCTCATTCGAAAGGTCTTTTGGCCAGGAGTTTGAAACTGAAAACGGATTTCAAATATCGTGCTTTGTTATCGAGTTATGAGACTTTAAAAGTTAACCCTATCCCTAACCCTAGGTGTTGATCCTAACCCTAACCCTAACCCTAACCATTCTTCAAACGGGCCAAACTTGGGCTCATTCGAAAGGTCTTTTGGCCAGGAGTTTGAAACTGAAAACGGATTTCAAATATCGTGCTTTGTTATCGAGTTATGAGACTTTAAAAGTTAACCCTAACCCTAACCCTAGGTGTTAGGGTTAGGGTTAGGGTTAGAGCACAAGTTTCTTCAAACGGGCCAAACTTGGGCTCATTCGAAAGATCTTTTGGCCAGGAGTTTGAAACTGAAAACGGATTTCAAATATCGTGCTTTGTTATCGAGTTATGAGACTTTAAAAGTTAACCCTAACCCTAACCCTAGGTGTTGATCCTAACCCTAACCCTAACCCTAACCATTCTTCAAACGGGCCAAACTTGGGCTCATTCGAAAGGTCTTTTGGCCAGGAGTTTGAAACTGAAAACGGATTTCAAATATCGTGCTTTGTTATCGGGTTATGAGACTTTACAAGTTAACCCTAACCCTAACCCTAGGTGTTAGGGTTAGGGTTAGGGTTAGAGCACAAGTTTCTTCAAACGGGCCAAACTTGGGCTCATTCGAAAGGTCTTTTGGCCAGGAGTTTGAAACTGAAAACGGATTTCAAATATCGTGCTTTGTTATCGAGTTATGAGACTTTAAAAGTTAACCCTATCCCTAACCCTAGGTGTTGATCCTAACCCTAACCCTAACCCTAACCATTCTTCAAACGGGCCAAACTTGGGCTCATTCGAAAGGTCTTTTGGCCAGGAGTTTGAAACTGAAAACGGATTTCAAATATCGTGCTTTGTTATCGAGTTATGAGACTTTAAAAGTTAACCCTAACCCTAACCCTAGGTGTTGAATCTAACCCTAACCCTAACCCTAACCATTCTTCAAACGGGCCAAACTTGGGCTCATTCGAAAGGTCTTTTGGCCAGGAGATTGAAACTGAAAACGGATTTCAAATATCGTGCTTTGTTATCGAGTTATGAGACTTTAAAAGTTAACCCTAACCCTAACCCTAGGTGTTGATCCTAACCCTAACCCTAACCCTAACCATTCTTCAAACGGGCCAAACTTGGGCTCATTCGAAAGGTCTTTTGGCCAGGAATTTGAAACTGAAAACGGATTTCAAATATCGTGCTTTGTTATCGGGTTATGAGACTTTAAAAGTTAACCCTAACCCTAACCCTAGGTGTTAGGGTTAGGGTTAGGGTTAGAGCACAAGTTTCTTCAAACGGGCCAAACTTGGGCTCATTCGAAAGGTCTTTTGGCCAGGAGTTTGAAACTGAAAACGGATTTCAAATATCGTGCTTTGTTATCGAGTTATGAGACTTTAAAAGTTAACCCTGACCCTAACCCTAGGTGTTAGGGTTAGGGTTAGGGTTAGAGCACAAGTTTCTTCAAACGGGCCAAACTTGGGCTCATTCGAAAGGTCTTTTGGCCAGGAGTTTGAAACTGAAAACGGATTTCAAATATCGTGCTTTGTTATCGAGTTATGAGACTTTAAAAGTTAACCCTAACCCTAACTCTAGGTGTTGATCCTAACCCTAACCCTAACCCTAACCATTCTTCAAACGGGCCAAACTTGGGCTCATTCGAAAGGTCTTTTGGCCAGGAGTTTGAAACTGAAAACGGATTTCAAATATCGTGCTTTGTTATCGGGTTATGAGACTTTAAAAGTTAACCCTAACCCTAACCCTAGGTGTTAGGGTTAGGGTTAGGGTTAGAGCACAAGTTTCTTCAAACGGGCCAAACTTGGGCACATTCGAAAGGTCTTTTGGCCAGGAGTTTGAAACTGAAAACGGATTTCAAATATCGTGCTTTGTTATCGAGTTATGAGACTTTTAAAGTTAACCCTAACCCTAACCCTAGGTGTTAGGGTTAGGGTTAGGGTAAGAGCACAAGTTTCTTCAAACGGGCCAAACTTGGGCTCATTCGAAAGGTCTTTTGGCCAGGAGTTTGAAACTGAAAACGGATTTCAAATATCGTGCTTTGTTATCGAGTTATGAGACTTTAAAAGTTAACCCTATCCCTAACCCTAGGTGTTGATCCTAACCCTAACCCTAACCCTAACCATTCTTCAAACGGGCCAAACTTGGGCTCATTCGAAAGGTCTTTTGGCCAGGAGTTTGAAACTGAAAACGGATTTCAAATATCGTGCTTTGTTATCGAGTTATGAGACTTTAAAAGTTAACCCTAACCCTAACCCTAGGTGTTGATCCTAACCCTAACCCTAACCCTAACCATTCTTCAAACGGGCCAAACTTGGGCTCATTCGAAAGGTCTTTTGGCCAGGAGATTGAAACTGAAAACGGATTTCAAATATCGTGCTTTGTTATCGGGTTATGAGACTTTAAAAGTTAACCCTAACCCTAACCCTAGGTGTTAGGGTTAGGGTTAGGGTTAGAGCACAAGTTTCTTCAAACGGGCCAAACTTGGGCTCATTCGAAAGGTCTTTTGGCCAGGAGTTTGAAACTGAAAACGGATTTCAAATATCGTGCTTTGTTATCGAGTTATGAGACTTTAAAAGTTAACCCTAACCCTAACCCTAGGTGTTGATCCTAACCCTAACCCTAACCCTAACCATTCTTCAAACGGGCCAAACTTGGGCTCATTCGAAAGGTCTTTTGGCCAGGAGTTTGAAACTGAAAACGGATTTCAAATATCGTGCTTTGTTATCGGGTTATGAGACTTTAAAAGTTAACCCTAACCCTAACCCTAGGTGTTAGGGTTAGGGTTAGGGTTAGAGCACAAGTTTCTTCAAACGGGCCAAACTTGGGCACATTCGAAAGGTCTTTTGGCCAGGAGTTTGAAACTGAAAACGGATTTCAAATATCGTGCTTTGTTATCGAGTTATGAGACTTTAAAAGTTAACCCTAACCCTAACCCTAGGTGTTAGGGTTAGGGTTAGGGTTAGAGCACAAGTTTCTTCAAACGGGCCAAACTTGGGCTCATTCGAAAGGTCTTTTGGCCAGGAGTTTGAAACTGAAAACGGATTTCAAATATCGTGCTTTGTTATCGAGTTATGAGACTTTAAAAGTTAACCCTATCCCTAACCCTAGGTGTTGATCCTAACCCTAACCCTAACCCTAACCATTCTTCAAACGGGCCAAACTTGGGCTCATTCGAAAGGTCTTTTGGCCAGGAGTTTGAAACTGAAAACGGATTTCAAATATCGTGCTTTGTTATCGAGTTATGAGACTTTAAAAGTTAACCCTAACCCTAACCCTAGGTGTTAGGGTTAGGGTTAGGGTTAGAGCACAAGTTTCTTCAAACGGGCCAAACTTGGGCTCATTCGAAAGATCTTTTGGCCAGGAGTTTGAAACTGAAAACGGATTTCAAATATCGTGCTTTGTTATCGAGTTATGAGACTTTAAAAGTTAACCCTAACCCTAACCCTAGGTGTTGATCCTAACCCTAACCCTAACCCTAACCATTCTTCAAACGGGCCAAACTTGGGCTCATTCGAAAGGTCTTTTGGCCAGGAGTTTGAAACTGAAAACGGATTTCAAATATCGTGCTTTGTTATCGGGTTATGAGACTTTACAAGTTAACCCTAACCCTAACCCTAGGTGTTAGGGTTAGGGTTAGGGTTAGAGCACAAGTTTCTTCAAACGGGCCAAACTTGGGCTCATTCGAAAGGTCTTTTGGCCAGGAGTTTGAAACTGAAAACGGATTTCAAATATCGTGCTTTGTTATCGGGTTATGAGACTTTAAAAGTTAACCCTAACCCTAACTCTAGGTGTTGATCCTAACCCTAACCCTAACCCTAACCCTAACCATTCTTCAAACGGGCCAAACTTGGGCTCATTCGAAAGGTCTTTTGGCCAGGAGTTTGAAACTGAAAACGGATTTCAAATATCGTGCTTTGTTATCGGGTTATGAGACTTTAAAAGTTAACCCTAACCCTAACCCTAGGTGTTAGGGTTAGGGTTAGGGTTAGAGCACAAGTTTCTTCAAACGGGCCAAACTTGGGCTCATTCGAAAGGTCTTTTGGCCAGGAGTTTGAAACTGAAAACGGATTTCAAATATCGTGCTTTGTTATCGAGTTATGAGACTTTAAAAGTTAACCCTAACCCTAACCCTAGGTGTTGATCCTAACCCTAACCCTAATCCTAACCATTCTTCAAACGGGCCAAACTTGGGCTCATTCGAAAGGTCTTTTGGCCAGGAGTTTGAAACTGAAAACGGATTTCAAATATCGTGCTTTGTTATCGGGTTATGAGACTTTAAAAGTTAACCCTAACCCTAACCCTAGGTGTTAGGGTTAGGGTTAGGGTTAGAGCACAAGTTTCTTCAAACGGGCCAAACTTGGGCTCATTCGAAAGGTCTTTTGGCCAGGAGTTTGAAACTGAAAACGGATTTCAAATATCGTGCTTTGTTATCGAGTTATGAGACTTTAAAAGTTAACCCTAACCCTAACCCTAACCCTAGGTGTTGATCCTAACCCTAACCCTAACCCTAACCATTCTTCAAACGGGCCAAACTTGGGCTCATTCGAAAGGTCTTTTGGCAAGGATTTTTTTAAACTGAAAACGGATTTCAAATATCGTGCTTTGTTATCGGGTTATGAGACTTTAAAAGTTAACCCTAACCCTAACCCTAGGTGTTAGGGTTAGGGTTAGAGCACAAGTTTCTTCAAACGGGCCAAACTTGGGCACATTCGAAAGGTCTTTTGGCCAGGAGTTTGAAACTGAAAACGGATTTCAAATATCGTGCTTTGTTATCGAGTTATGAGACTTTAAAAGTTAACCCTAACCCTAACCCTAGGTGTTGATCCTAACCCTAACCCTAACCCTAACCATTCTTCAAACGGGCCAAACTTGGGCTCATTCGAAAGGTCTTTTGGCCAGGAGTTTGAAACTGAAAACGGATTTCAAATATCGTGCTTTGTTATCGGGTTATGAGACTTTACAAGTTAACCCTAACCCTAACCCTAGGTGTTGATCCTAACCCTAACCCTAACCCTAACCATTCTTCAAACGGGCCAAACTTGGGCTCATTCGAAAGGTCTTTTGGCCAGGAGTTTGAAACTGAAAACGGATTTCAAATATCGTGCTTTGTTATCGGGTTATGAGACTTTAAAAGTTAACCCTAACCCTAACCCTAGGTGTTAGGGTTAGGGTTAGGGTTAGAGCACAAGTTTCTTCAAACGGGCCAAACTTGGGCTCATTCGAAAGGTCTTTTGGCCAGGAGTTTGAAACTGAAAACGGATTTCAAATATCGTGCTTTGTTATCGAGTTATGAGACTTTAAAAGTTAACCCTAACCCTAACCCTAGGTGTTGATCCTAACCCTAACCCTAACCCTAACCATTCTTCAAACGGGCCAAACTTGGGCTCATTCGAAAGGTCTTTTGGCCAGGAGTTTGAAACTGAAAACGGATTTCAAATATCGTGCTTTGTTATCGGGTTATGAGACTTTAAAAGTTAACCCTAACCCTAACCCTAGGTGTTAGGGTTAGGGTTAGGGTTAGAGCACAAGTTTCTTCAAACGGGCCAAACTTGGGCTCATTCGAAAGGTCTTTTGGCCAGGAGTTTGAAACTGAAAACGGATTTCAAATATCGTGCTTTGTTATCGGGTTATGAGACTTTAAAAGTTAACCCTAACCCTAACCCTAGGTGTTAGGGTTAGGGTTAGGGTTAGAGCACAAGTTTCTTCAAACGGGCCAAACTTGGGCACATTCGAAAGGTCTTTTGGCCAGGAGTTTGAAACTGAAAACGGATTTCAAATATCGTGCTTTGTTATCGAGTTATGAGACTTTAAAAGTTAACCCTAACCCTAACCCTAGGTGTTAGGGTTAGGGTTAGGGTTAGAGCACAAGTTTCTTCAAACGGGCCAAACTTGGGCTCATTCGAAAGGTCTTTTGGCCAGGAGTTTGAAACTGAAAACGGATTTCAAATATCGTGCTTTGTTATCGAGTTATGAGACTTTAAAAGTTAACCCTATCCCTAACCCTAGGTGTTGATCCTAACCCTAACCCTAACCCTAACCATTCTTCAAACGGGCCAAACTTGGGCTCATTCGAAAGGTCTTTTGGCCAGGAGTTTGAAACTGAAAACGGATTTCAAATATCGTGCTTTGTTATCGAGTTATGAGACTTTAAAAGTTAACCCTAACCCTAACCCTAGGTGTTAGGGTTAGGGTTAGGGTTAGAGCACAAGTTTCTTCAAACGGGCCAAACTTGGGCTCATTCGAAAGATCTTTTGGCCAGGAGTTTGAAACTGAAAACGGATTTCAAATATCGTGCTTTGTTATCGAGTTATGAGACTTTAAAAGTTAACCCTAACCCTAACCCTAGGTGTTGATCCTAACCCTAACCCTAACCCTAACCATTCTTCAAACGGGCCAAACTTGGGCTCATTCGAAAGGTCTTTTGGCCAGGAGTTTGAAACTGAAAACGGATTTCAAATATCGTGCTTTGTTATCGGGTTATGAGACTTTACAAGTTAACCCTAACCCTAACCCTAGGTGTTAGGGTTAGGGTTAGGGTTAGAGCACAAGTTTCTTCAAACGGGCCAAACTTGGGCTCATTCGAAAGGTCTTTTGGCCAGGAGTTTGAAACTGAAAACGGATTTCAAATATCGTGCTTTGTTATCGAGTTATGAGACTTTAAAAGTTAACCCTATCCCTAACCCTAGGTGTTGATCCTAACCCTAACCCTAACCCTAACCATTCTTCAAACGGGCCAAACTTGGGCTCATTCGAAAGGTCTTTTGGCCAGGAGTTTGAAACTGAAAACGGATTTCAAATATCGTGCTTTGTTATCGAGTTATGAGACTTTAAAAGTTAACCCTAACCCTAACCCTAGGTGTTGAATCTAACCCTAACCCTAACCCTAACCATTCTTCAAACGGGCCAAACTTGGGCTCATTCGAAAGGTCTTTTGGCCAGGAGATTGAAACTGAAAACGGATTTCAAATATCGTGCTTTGTTATCGAGTTATGAGACTTTAAAAGTTAACCCTAACCCTAACCCTAGGTGTTGATCCTAACCCTAACCCTAACCCTAACCATTCTTCAAACGGGCCAAACTTGGGCTCATTCGAAAGGTCTTTTGGCCAGGAATTTGAAACTGAAAACGGATTTCAAATATCGTGCTTTGTTATCGGGTTATGAGACTTTAAAAGTTAACCCTAACCCTAACCCTAGGTGTTAGGGTTAGGGTTAGGGTTAGAGCACAAGTTTCTTCAAACGGGCCAAACTTGGGCTCATTCGAAAGGTCTTTTGGCCAGGAGTTTGAAACTGAAAACGGATTTCAAATATCGTGCTTTGTTATCGAGTTATGAGACTTTAAAAGTTAACCCTGACCCTAACCCTAGGTGTTAGGGTTAGGGTTAGGGTTAGAGCACAAGTTTCTTCAAACGGGCCAAACTTGGGCTCATTCGAAAGGTCTTTTGGCCAGGAGTTTGAAACTGAAAACGGATTTCAAATATCGTGCTTTGTTATCGAGTTATGAGACTTTAAAAGTTAACCCTAACCCTAACTCTAGGTGTTGATCCTAACCCTAACCCTAACCCTAACCATTCTTCAAACGGGCCAAACTTGGGCTCATTCGAAAGGTCTTTTGGCCAGGAGTTTGAAACTGAAAACGGATTTCAAATATCGTGCTTTGTTATCGAGTTATGAGACTTTAAAAGTTAACCCTAACCCTAACCCTAGGTGTTAGGGTTAGGGTTAGGGTTAGAGCACAAGTTTCTTCAAACGGGCCAAACTTGGGCTCATTCGAAAGATCTTTTGGCCAGGAGTTTGAAACTGAAAACGGATTTCAAATATCGTGCTTTGTTATCGAGTTATGAGACTTTAAAAGTTAACCCTAACCCTAACCCTAGGTGTTGATCCTAACCCTAACCCTAACCCTAACCATTCTTCAAACGGGCCAAACTTGGGCTCATTCGAAAGGTCTTTTGGCCAGGAGTTTGAAACTGAAAACGGATTTCAAATATCGTGCTTTGTTATCGGGTTATGAGACTTTACAAGTTAACCCTAACCCTAACCCTAGGTGTTAGGGTTAGGGTTAGGGTTAGAGCACAAGTTTCTTCAAACGGGCCAAACTTGGGCTCATTCGAAAGGTCTTTTGGCCAGGAGTTTGAAACTGAAAACGGATTTCAAATATCGTGCTTTGTTATCGGGTTATGAGACTTTAAAAGTTAACCCTAACCCTAACTCTAGGTGTTGATCCTAACCCTAACCCTAACCCTAACCCTAACCATTCTTCAAACGGGCCAAACTTGGGCTCATTCGAAAGGTCTTTTGGCCAGGAGTTTGAAACTGAAAACGGATTTCAAATATCGTGCTTTGTTATCGGGTTATGAGACTTTAAAAGTTAACCCTAACCCTAACCCTAGGTGTTAGGGTTAGGGTTAGGGTTAGAGCACAAGTTTCTTCAAACGGGCCAAACTTGGGCTCATTCGAAAGGTCTTTTGGCCAGGAGTTTGAAACTGAAAACGGATTTCAAATATCGTGCTTTGTTATCGAGTTATGAGACTTTAAAAGTTAACCCTAACCCTAACCCTAGGTGTTGATCCTAACCCTAACCCTAATCCTAACCATTCTTCAAACGGGCCAAACTTGGGCTCATTCGAAAGGTCTTTTGGCCAGGAGTTTGAAACTGAAAACGGATTTCAAATATCGTGCTTTGTTATCGGGTTATGAGACTTTAAAAGTTAACCCTAACCCTAACCCTAGGTGTTAGGGTTAGGGTTAGGGTTAGAGCACAAGTTTCTTCAAACGGGCCAAACTTGGGCTCATTCGAAAGGTCTTTTGGCCAGGAGTTTGAAACTGAAAACGGATTTCAAATATCGTGCTTTGTTATCGAGTTATGAGACTTTAAAAGTTAACCCTAACCCTAACCCTAACCCTAGGTGTTGATCCTAACCCTAACCCTAACCCTAACCATTCTTCAAACGGGCCAAACTTGGGCTCATTCGAAAGGTCTTTTGGCAAGGATTTTTTTAAACTGAAAACGGATTTCAAATATCGTGCTTTGTTATCGGGTTATGAGACTTTAAAAGTTAACCCTAACCCTAACCCTAGGTGTTAGGGTTAGGGTTAGAGCACAAGTTTCTTCAAACGGGCCAAACTTGGGCACATTCGAAAGGTCTTTTGGCCAGGAGTTTGAAACTGAAAACGGATTTCAAATATCGTGCTTTGTTATCGAGTTATGAGACTTTAAAAGTTAACCCTAACCCTAACCCTAGGTGTTGATCCTAACCCTAACCCTAACCCTAACCATTCTTCAAACGGGCCAAACTTGGGCTCATTCGAAAGGTCTTTTGGCCAGGAGTTTGAAACTGAAAACGGATTTCAAATATCGTGCTTTGTTATCGGGTTATGAGACTTTACAAGTTAACCCTAACCCTAACCCTAGGTGTTAGGGTTAGGGTTAGGGTTAGAGCACAAGTTTCTTCAAACGGGCCAAACTTGGGCTCATTCGAAAGGTCTTTTGGCCAGGAGTTTGAAACTGAAAACGGATTTCAAATATCGTGCTTTGTTATCGGGTTATGAGACTTTAAAAGTTAACCCTAACCCTAACATTAGGTGTTGATCCTAACCCTAACCCTAACCCTAACCCTAACCATTCTTCAAACGGGCCAAACTTGGGCTCATTCGAAAGGTCTTTTGGCCAGGAGTTTGAAACTGAAAACGGATTTCAAATATCGTGCTTTGTTATCGGGTTATGAGACTTTAAAAGTTAACCCTAACCCTAACCCTAGGTGTTAGGGTTAGGGTTAGGGTTAGAGCACAAGTTTCTTCAAACGGGCCAAACTTGGGCTCATTCGAAAGGTCTTTTGGCCAGGAGTTTGAAACTGAAAACGGATTTCAAATATCGTGCTTTGTTATCGAGTTATGAGACTTTAAAAGTTAACCCTAACCCTAACCCTAGGTGTTGATCCTAACCCTAACCCTAACCCTAACCATTCTTCAAACGGGCCAAACTTGGGCTCATTCGAAAGGTCTTTTGGCCAGGAGTTTGAAACTGAAAACGGATTTCAAATATCGTGCTTTGTTATCGGGTTATGAGACTTTAAAAGTTAACCCTAACCCTAACCCTAGGTGTTAGGGTTAGGGTTAGGGTTAGAGCACAAGTTTCTTCAAACGGGCCAAACTTGGGCTCATTCGAAAGGTCTTTTGGCCAGGAGTTTGAAACTGAAAACGGATTTCAAATATCGTGCTTTGTTATCGAGTTATGAGACTTTAAAAGTTAACCCTAACCCTAACCCTAGGTGTTGATCCTAACCCTAACCCTAACCCTAACCATTCTTCAAACGGGCCAAACTTGGGCTCATTCGAAAGGTCTTTTGGCCAGGAGTTTGAAACTGAAAACGGATTTCAAATATCGTGCTTTGTTATCGGGTTATGAGACTTTACAAGTTAACCCTAACCCTAACCCTAGGTGTTGATCCTAACCCTAACCCTAACCCTAACCATTCTTCAAACGGGCCAAACTTGGGCTCATTCGAAAGGTCTTTTGGCCAGGAGTTTGAAACTGAAAACGGATTTCAAATATCGTGCTTTGTTATCGGGTTATGAGACTTTAAAAGTTAACCCTAACCCTAACCCTAGGTGTTAGGGTTAGGGTTAGGGTTAGAGCACAAGTTTCTTCAAACGGGCCAAACTTGGGCTCATTCGAAAGGTCTTTTGGCCAGGAGTTTGAAACTGAAAACGGATTTCAAATATCGTGCTTTGTTATCGAGTTATGAGACTTTAAAAGTTAACCCTAACCCTAACCCTAGGTGTTGATCCTAACCCTAACCCTAACCCTAACCATTCTTCAAACGGGCCAAACTTGGGCTCATTCGAAAGGTCTTTTGGCCAGGAGTTTGAAACTGAAAACGGATTTCAAATATCGTGCTTTGTTATCGGGTTATGAGACTTTAAAAGTTAACCCTAACCCTAACCCTAGGTGTTAGGGTTAGGGTTAGGGTTAGAGCACAAGTTTCTTCAAACGGGCCAAACTTGGGCTCATTCGAAAGGTCTTTTGGCCAGGAGTTTGAAACTGAAAACGGATTTCAAATATCGTGCTTTGTTATCGGGTTATGAGACTTTAAAAGTTAACCCTAACCCTAACCCTAGGTGTTAGGGTTAGGGTTAGGGTTAGAGCACAAGTTTCTTCAAACGGGCCAAACTTGGGCACATTCGAAAGGTCTTTTGGCCAGGAGTTTGAAACTGAAAACGGATTTCAAATATCGTGCTTTGTTATCGAGTTATGAGACTTTAAAAGTTAACCCTAACCCTAACCCTAGGTGTTAGGGTTAGGGTTAGGGTTAGAGCACAAGTTTCTTCAAACGGGCCAAACTTGGGCTCATTCGAAAGGTCTTTTGGCCAGGAGTTTGAAACTGAAAACGGATTTCAAATATCGTGCTTTGTTATCGAGTTATGAGACTTTAAAAGTTAACCCTATCCCTAACCCTAGGTGTTGATCCTAACCCTAACCCTAACCCTAACCATTCTTCAAACGGGCCAAACTTGGGCTCATTCGAAAGGTCTTTTGGCCAGGAGTTTGAAACTGAAAACGGATTTCAAATATCGTGCTTTGTTATCGAGTTATGAGACTTTAAAAGTTAACCCTAACCCTAACCCTAGGTGTTAGGGTTAGGGTTAGGGTTAGAGCACAAGTTTCTTCAAACGGGCCAAACTTGGGCTCATTCGAAAGATCTTTTGGCCAGGAGTTTGAAACTGAAAACGGATTTCAAATATCGTGCTTTGTTATCGAGTTATGAGACTTTAAAAGTTAACCCTAACCCTAACCCTAGGTGTTGATCCTAACCCTAACCCTAACCCTAACCATTCTTCAAACGGGCCAAACTTGGGCTCATTCGAAAGGTCTTTTGGCCAGGAGTTTGAAACTGAAAACGGATTTCAAATATCGTGCTTTGTTATCGGGTTATGAGACTTTACAAGTTAACCCTAACCCTAACCCTAGGTGTTAGGGTTAGGGTTAGGGTTAGAGCACAAGTTTCTTCAAACGGGCCAAACTTGGGCTCATTCGAAAGGTCTTTTGGCCAGGAGTTTGAAACTGAAAACGGATTTCAAATATCGTGCTTTGTTATCGAGTTATGAGACTTTAAAAGTTAACCCTATCCCTAACCCTAGGTGTTGATCCTAACCCTAACCCTAACCCTAACCATTCTTCAAACGGGCCAAACTTGGGCTCATTCGAAAGGTCTTTTGGCCAGGAGTTTGAAACTGAAAACGGATTTCAAATATCGTGCTTTGTTATCGAGTTATGAGACTTTAAAAGTTAACCCTAACCCTAACCCTAGGTGTTGAATCTAACCCTAACCCTAACCCTAACCATTCTTCAAACGGGCCAAACTTGGGCTCATTCGAAAGGTCTTTTGGCCAGGAGATTGAAACTGAAAACGGATTTCAAATATCGTGCTTTGTTATCGAGTTATGAGACTTTAAAAGTTAACCCTAACCCTAACCCTAGGTGTTGATCCTAACCCTAACCCTAACCCTAACCATTCTTCAAACGGGCCAAACTTGGGCTCATTCGAAAGGTCTTTTGGCCAGGAATTTGAAACTGAAAACGGATTTCAAATATCGTGCTTTGTTATCGGGTTATGAGACTTTAAAAGTTAACCCTAACCCTAACCCTAGGTGTTAGGGTTAGGGTTAGGGTTAGAGCACAAGTTTCTTCAAACGGGCCAAACTTGGGCTCATTCGAAAGGTCTTTTGGCCAGGAGTTTGAAACTGAAAACGGATTTCAAATATCGTGCTTTGTTATCGAGTTATGAGACTTTAAAAGTTAACCCTGACCCTAACCCTAGGTGTTAGGGTTAGGGTTAGGGTTAGAGCACAAGTTTCTTCAAACGGGCCAAACTTGGGCTCATTCGAAAGGTCTTTTGGCCAGGAGTTTGAAACTGAAAACGGATTTCAAATATCGTGCTTTGTTATCGAGTTATGAGACTTTAAAAGTTAACCCTAACCCTAACTCTAGGTGTTGATCCTAACCCTAACCCTAACCCTAACCATTCTTCAAACGGGCCAAACTTGGGCTCATTCGAAAGGTCTTTTGGCCAGGAGTTTGAAACTGAAAACGGATTTCAAATATCGTGCTTTGTTATCGGGTTATGAGACTTTAAAAGTTAACCCTAACCCTAACCCTAGGTGTTAGGGTTAGGGTTAGGGTTAGAGCACAAGTTTCTTCAAACGGGCCAAACTTGGGCACATTCGAAAGGTCTTTTGGCCAGGAGTTTGAAACTGAAAACGGATTTCAAATATCGTGCTTTGTTATCGAGTTATGAGACTTTTAAAGTTAACCCTAACCCTAACCCTAGGTGTTAGGGTTAGGGTTAGGGTTAGAGCACAAGTTTCTTCAAACGGGCCAAACTTGGGCTCATTCGAAAGGTCTTTTGGCCAGGAGTTTGAAACTGAAAACGGATTTCAAATATCGTGCTTTGTTATCGAGTTATGAGACTTTAAAAGTTAACCCTATCCCTAACCCTAGGTGTTGATCCTAACCCTAACCCTAACCCTAACCATTCTTCAAACGGGCCAAACTTGGGCTCATTCGAAAGGTCTTTTGGCCAGGAGTTTGAAACTGAAAACGGATTTCAAATATCGTGCTTTGTTATCGAGTTATGAGACTTTAAAAGTTAACCCTAACCCTAACCCTAGGTGTTGATCCTAACCCTAACCCTAACCCTAACCATTCTTCAAACGGGCCAAACTTGGGCTCATTCGAAAGGTCTTTTGGCCAGGAGATTGAAACTGAAAACGGATTTCAAATATCGTGCTTTGTTATCGGGTTATGAGACTTTAAAAGTTAACCCTAACCCTAACCCTAGGTGTTAGGGTTAGGGTTAGGGTTAGAGCACAAGTTTCTTCAAACGGGCCAAACTTGGGCTCATTCGAAAGGTCTTTTGGCCAGGAGTTTGAAACTGAAAACGGATTTCAAATATCGTGCTTTGTTATCGAGTTATGAGACTTTAAAAGTTAACCCTAACCCTAACCCTAGGTGTTGATCCTAACCCTAACCCTAACCCTAACCATTCTTCAAACGGGCCAAACTTGGGCTCATTCGAAAGGTCTTTTGGCCAGGAGTTTGAAACTGAAAACGGATTTCAAATATCGTGCTTTGTTATCGGGTTATGAGACTTTAAAAGTTAACCCTAACCCTAACCCTAGGTGTTAGGGTTAGGGTTAGGGTTAGAGCACAAGTTTCTTCAAACGGGCCAAACTTGGGCACATTCGAAAGGTCTTTTGGCCAGGAGTTTGAAACTGAAAACGGATTTCAAATATCGTGCTTTGTTATCGAGTTATGAGACTTTAAAAGTTAACCCTAACCCTAACCCTAGGTGTTAGGGTTAGGGTTAGGGTTAGAGCACAAGTTTCTTCAAACGGGCCAAACTTGGGCTCATTCGAAAGGTCTTTTGGCCAGGAGTTTGAAACTGAAAACGGATTTCAAATATCGTGCTTTGTTATCGAGTTATGAGACTTTAAAAGTTAACCCTATCCCTAACCCTAGGTGTTGATCCTAACCCTAACCCTAACCCTAACCATTCTTCAAACGGGCCAAACTTGGGCTCATTCGAAAGGTCTTTTGGCCAGGAGTTTGAAACTGAAAACGGATTTCAAATATCGTGCTTTGTTATCGAGTTATGAGACTTTAAAAGTTAACCCTAACCCTAACCCTAGGTGTTAGGGTTAGGGTTAGGGTTAGAGCACAAGTTTCTTCAAACGGGCCAAACTTGGGCTCATTCGAAAGATCTTTTGGCCAGGAGTTTGAAACTGAAAACGGATTTCAAATATCGTGCTTTGTTATCGAGTTATGAGACTTTAAAAGTTAACCCTAACCCTAACCCTAGGTGTTGATCCTAACCCTAACCCTAACCCTAACCATTCTTCAAACGGGCCAAACTTGGGCTCATTCGAAAGGTCTTTTGGCCAGGAGTTTGAAACTGAAAACGGATTTCAAATATCGTGCTTTGTTATCGGGTTATGAGACTTTACAAGTTAACCCTAACCCTAACCCTAGGTGTTAGGGTTAGGGTTAGGGTTAGAGCACAAGTTTCTTCAAACGGGCCAAACTTGGGCTCATTCGAAAGGTCTTTTGGCCAGGAGTTTGAAACTGAAAACGGATTTCAAATATCGTGCTTTGTTATCGGGTTATGAGACTTTAAAAGTTAACCCTAACCCTAACTCTAGGTGTTGATCCTAACCCTAACCCTAACCCTAACCCTAACCATTCTTCAAACGGGCCAAACTTGGGCTCATTCGAAAGGTCTTTTGGCCAGGAGTTTGAAACTGAAAACGGATTTCAAATATCGTGCTTTGTTATCGGGTTATGAGACTTTAAAAGTTAACCCTAACCCTAACCCTAGGTGTTAGGGTTAGGGTTAGGGTTAGAGCACAAGTTTCTTCAAACGGGCCAAACTTGGGCTCATTCGAAAGATCTTTTGGCCAGGAGTTTGAAACTGAAAACGGATTTCAAATATCGTGCTTTGTTATCGAGTTATGAGACTTTAAAAGTTAACCCTAACCCTAACCCTAGGTGTTGATCCTAACCCTAACCCTAACCCTAACCATTCTTCAAACGGGCCAAACTTGGGCTCATTCGAAAGGTCTTTTGGCCAGGAGTTTGAAACTGAAAACGGATTTCAAATATCGTGCTTTGTTATCGGGTTATGAGACTTTACAAGTTAACCCTAACCCTAACCCTAGGTGTTAGGGTTAGGGTTAGGGTTAGAGCACAAGTTTCTTCAAACGGGCCAAACTTGGGCTCATTCGAAAGGTCTTTTGGCCAGGAGTTTGAAACTGAAAACGGATTTCAAATATCGTGCTTTGTTATCGAGTTATGAGACTTTAAAAGTTAACCCTATCCCTAACCCTAGGTGTTGATCCTAACCCTAACCCTAACCCTAACCATTCTTCAAACGGGCCAAACTTGGGCTCATTCGAAAGGTCTTTTGGCCAGGAGTTTGAAACTGAAAACGGATTTCAAATATCGTGCTTTGTTATCGAGTTATGAGACTTTAAAAGTTAACCCTAACCCTAACCCTAGGTGTTGAATCTAACCCTAACCCTAACCCTAACCATTCTTCAAACGGGCCAAACTTGGGCTCATTCGAAAGGTCTTTTGGCCAGGAGATTGAAACTGAAAACGGATTTCAAATATCGTGCTTTGTTATCGAGTTATGAGACTTTAAAAGTTAACCCTAACCCTAACCCTAGGTGTTGATCCTAACCCTAACCCTAACCCTAACCATTCTTCAAACGGGCCAAACTTGGGCTCATTCGAAAGGTCTTTTGGCCAGGAATTTGAAACTGAAAACGGATTTCAAATATCGTGCTTTGTTATCGGGTTATGAGACTTTAAAAGTTAACCCTAACCCTAACCCTAGGTGTTAGGGTTAGGGTTAGGGTTAGAGCACAAGTTTCTTCAAACGGGCCAAACTTGGGCTCATTCGAAAGGTCTTTTGGCCAGGAGTTTGAAACTGAAAACGGATTTCAAATATCGTGCTTTGTTATCGAGTTATGAGACTTTAAAAGTTAACCCTGACCCTAACCCTAGGTGTTAGGGTTAGGGTTAGGGTTAGAGCACAAGTTTCTTCAAACGGGCCAAACTTGGGCTCATTCGAAAGGTCTTTTGGCCAGGAGTTTGAAACTGAAAACGGATTTCAAATATCGTGCTTTGTTATCGAGTTATGAGACTTTAAAAGTTAACCCTAACCCTAACTCTAGGTGTTGATCCTAACCCTAACCCTAACCCTAACCATTCTTCAAACGGGCCAAACTTGGGCTCATTCGAAAGGTCTTTTGGCCAGGAGTTTGAAACTGAAAACGGATTTCAAATATCGTGCTTTGTTATCGGGTTATGAGACTTTAAAAGTTAACCCTAACCCTAACCCTAGGTGTTAGGGTTAGGGTTAGGGTTAGAGCACAAGTTTCTTCAAACGGGCCAAACTTGGGCACATTCGAAAGGTCTTTTGGCCAGGAGTTTGAAACTGAAAACGGATTTCAAATATCGTGCTTTGTTATCGAGTTATGAGACTTTTAAAGTTAACCCTAACCCTAACCCTAGGTGTTAGGGTTAGGGTTAGGGTTAGAGCACAAGTTTCTTCAAACGGGCCAAACTTGGGCTCATTCGAAAGGTCTTTTGGCCAGGAGTTTGAAACTGAAAACGGATTTCAAATATCGTGCTTTGTTATCGAGTTATGAGACTTTAAAAGTTAACCCTATCCCTAACCCTAGGTGTTGATCCTAACCCTAACCCTAACCCTAACCATTCTTCAAACGGGCCAAACTTGGGCTCATTCGAAAGGTCTTTTGGCCAGGAGTTTGAAACTGAAAACGGATTTCAAATATCGTGCTTTGTTATCGAGTTATGAGACTTTAAAAGTTAACCCTAACCCTAACCCTAGGTGTTGATCCTAACCCTAACCCTAACCCTAACCATTCTTCAAACGGGCCAAACTTGGGCTCATTCGAAAGGTCTTTTGGCCAGGAGATTGAAACTGAAAACGGATTTCAAATATCGTGCTTTGTTATCGGGTTATGAGACTTTAAAAGTTAACCCTAACCCTAACCCTAGGTGTTAGGGTTAGGGTTAGGGTTAGAGCACAAGTTTCTTCAAACGGGCCAAACTTGGGCTCATTCGAAAGGTCTTTTGGCCAGGAGTTTGAAACTGAAAACGGATTTCAAATATCGTGCTTTGTTATCGAGTTATGAGACTTTAAAAGTTAACCCTAACCCTAACCCTAGGTGTTGATCCTAACCCTAACCCTAACCCTAACCATTCTTCAAACGGGCCAAACTTGGGCTCATTCGAAAGGTCTTTTGGCCAGGAGTTTGAAACTGAAAACGGATTTCAAATATCGTGCTTTGTTATCGGGTTATGAGACTTTAAAAGTTAACCCTAACCCTAACCCTAGGTGTTAGGGTTAGGGTTAGGGTTAGAGCACAAGTTTCTTCAAACGGGCCAAACTTGGGCACATTCGAAAGGTCTTTTGGCCAGGAGTTTGAAACTGAAAACGGATTTCAAATATCGTGCTTTGTTATCGAGTTATGAGACTTTAAAAGTTAACCCTAACCCTAACCCTAGGTGTTAGGGTTAGGGTTAGGGTTAGAGCACAAGTTTCTTCAAACGGGCCAAACTTGGGCTCATTCGAAAGGTCTTTTGGCCAGGAGTTTGAAACTGAAAACGGATTTCAAATATCGTGCTTTGTTATCGAGTTATGAGACTTTAAAAGTTAACCCTATCCCTAACCCTAGGTGTTGATCCTAACCCTAACCCTAACCCTAACCATTCTTCAAACGGGCCAAACTTGGGCTCATTCGAAAGGTCTTTTGGCCAGGAGTTTGAAACTGAAAACGGATTTCAAATATCGTGCTTTGTTATCGAGTTATGAGACTTTAAAAGTTAACCCTAACCCTAACCCTAGGTGTTAGGGTTAGGGTTAGGGTTAGAGCACAAGTTTCTTCAAACGGGCCAAACTTGGGCTCATTCGAAAGATCTTTTGGCCAGGAGTTTGAAACTGAAAACGGATTTCAAATATCGTGCTTTGTTATCGAGTTATGAGACTTTAAAAGTTAACCCTAACCCTAACCCTAGGTGTTGATCCTAACCCTAACCCTAACCCTAACCATTCTTCAAACGGGCCAAACTTGGGCTCATTCGAAAGGTCTTTTGGCCAGGAGTTTGAAACTGAAAACGGATTTCAAATATCGTGCTTTGTTATCGGGTTATGAGACTTTACAAGTTAACCCTAACCCTAACCCTAGGTGTTAGGGTTAGGGTTAGGGTTAGAGCACAAGTTTCTTCAAACGGGCCAAACTTGGGCTCATTCGAAAGGTCTTTTGGCCAGGAGTTTGAAACTGAAAACGGATTTCAAATATCGTGCTTTGTTATCGGGTTATGAGACTTTAAAAGTTAACCCTAACCCTAACTCTAGGTGTTGATCCTAACCCTAACCCTAACCCTAACCCTAACCATTCTTCAAACGGGCCAAACTTGGGCTCATTCGAAAGGTCTTTTGGCCAGGAGTTTGAAACTGAAAACGGATTTCAAATATCGTGCTTTGTTATCGGGTTATGAGACTTTAAAAGTTAACCCTAACCCTAACCCTAGGTGTTAGGGTTAGGGTTAGGGTTAGAGCACAAGTTTCTTCAAACGGGCCAAACTTGGGCTCATTCGAAAGGTCTTTTGGCCAGGAGTTTGAAACTGAAAACGGATTTCAAATATCGTGCTTTGTTATCGAGTTATGAGACTTTAAAAGTTAACCCTAACCCTAACCCTAGGTGTTGATCCTAACCCTAACCCTAATCCTAACCATTCTTCAAACGGGCCAAACTTGGGCTCATTCGAAAGGTCTTTTGGCCAGGAGTTTGAAACTGAAAACGGATTTCAAATATCGTGCTTTGTTATCGGGTTATGAGACTTTAAAAGTTAACCCTAACCCTAACCCTAGGTGTTAGGGTTAGGGTTAGGGTTAGAGCACAAGTTTCTTCAAACGGGCCAAACTTGGGCTCATTCGAAAGGTCTTTTGGCCAGGAGTTTGAAACTGAAAACGGATTTCAAATATCGTGCTTTGTTATCGAGTTATGAGACTTTAAAAGTTAACCCTAACCCTAACCCTAACCCTAGGTGTTGATCCTAACCCTAACCCTAACCCTAACCATTCTTCAAACGGGCCAAACTTGGGCTCATTCGAAAGGTCTTTTGGCAAGGATTTTTTTAAACTGAAAACGGATTTCAAATATCGTGCTTTGTTATCGGGTTATGAGACTTTAAAAGTTAACCCTAACCCTAACCCTAGGTGTTAGGGTTAGGGTTAGAGCACAAGTTTCTTCAAACGGGCCAAACTTGGGCACATTCGAAAGGTCTTTTGGCCAGGAGTTTGAAACTGAAAACGGATTTCAAATATCGTGCTTTGTTATCGAGTTATGAGACTTTAAAAGTTAACCCTAACCCTAACCCTAGGTGTTGATCCTAACCCTAACCCTAACCCTAACCATTCTTCAAACGGGCCAAACTTGGGCTCATTCGAAAGGTCTTTTGGCCAGGAGTTTGAAACTGAAAACGGATTTCAAATATCGTGCTTTGTTATCGGGTTATGAGACTTTACAAGTTAACCCTAACCCTAACCCTAGGTGTTAGGGTTAGGGTTAGGGTTAGAGCACAAGTTTCTTCAAACGGGCCAAACTTGGGCTCATTCGAAAGGTCTTTTGGCCAGGAGTTTGAAACTGAAAACGGATTTCAAATATCGTGCTTTGTTATCGGGTTATGAGACTTTAAAAGTTAACCCTAACCCTAACATTAGGTGTTGATCCTAACCCTAACCCTAACCCTAACCCTAACCATTCTTCAAACGGGCCAAACTTGGGCTCATTCGAAAGGTCTTTTGGCCAGGAGTTTGAAACTGAAAACGGATTTCAAATATCGTGCTTTGTTATCGGGTTATGAGACTTTAAAAGTTAACCCTAACCCTAACCCTAGGTGTTAGGGTTAGGGTTAGGGTTAGAGCACAAGTTTCTTCAAACGGGCCAAACTTGGGCTCATTCGAAAGGTCTTTTGGCCAGGAGTTTGAAACTGAAAACGGATTTCAAATATCGTGCTTTGTTATCGAGTTATGAGACTTTAAAAGTTAACCCTAACCCTAACCCTAGGTGTTGATCCTAACCCTAACCCTAACCCTAACCATTCTTCAAACGGGCCAAACTTGGGCTCATTCGAAAGGTCTTTTGGCCAGGAGTTTGAAACTGAAAACGGATTTCAAATATCGTGCTTTGTTATCGGGTTATGAGACTTTAAAAGTTAACCCTAACCCTAACCCTAGGTGTTAGGGTTAGGGTTAGGGTTAGAGCACAAGTTTCTTCAAACGGGCCAAACTTGGGCTCATTCGAAAGGTCTTTTGGCCAGGAGTTTGAAACTGAAAACGGATTTCAAATATCGTGCTTTGTTATCGAGTTATGAGACTTTAAAAGTTAACCCTAACCCTAACCCTAGGTGTTGATCCTAACCCTAACCCTAACCCTAACCATTCTTCAAACGGGCCAAACTTGGGCTCATTCGAAAGGTCTTTTGGCCAGGAGTTTGAAACTGAAAACGGATTTCAAATATCGTGCTTTGTTATCGGGTTATGAGACTTTACAAGTTAACCCTAACCCTAACCCTAGGTGTTAGGGTTAGGGTTAGGGTAAGAGTACAAGTTTCTTCAAACGGGCCAAACTTGGGCTCATTCGAAAGGTCTTTTGGCCAGGAGTTTGAAACTGAAAACGGATTTCAAATATCGTGCTTTGTTATCGAGTTATGAGACTTTAAAAGTTAACCCTAACCCTAACCCTAGGTGTTGATCCTAACCCTAACCCTAACCCTAACCATTCTTCAAACGGGCCAAACTTGGGCTCATTCGAAAGGTCTTTTGGCCAGGAGTTTGAAACTGAAAACGGATTTCAAATATCGTGCTTTGTTATCGGGTTATGAGACTTTAAAAGTTAACCCTAACCCTAACCCTAGGTGTTAGGGTTAGGGTTAGGGTTAGAGCACAAGTTTCTTCAAACGGGCCAAACTTGGGCTCATTCGAAAGGTCTTTTGGCCAGGAGTTTGAAACTGAAAACGGATTTCAAATATCGTGCTTTGTTATCGAGTTATGAGACTTTAAAAGTTAACCCTAACCCTAACCCTAGGTGTTGATCCTAACCCTAACCCTAACCCTAACCATTCTTCAAACGGGCCAAACTTGGGCTCATTCGAAAGGTCTTTTGGCCAGGAGTTTGAAACTGAAAACGGATTTCAAATATCGTGCTTTGTTATCGGGTTATGAGACTTTAAAAGTTAACCCTAACCCTAACCCTAGGTGTTAGGGTTAGGGTTAGGGTTAGAGCACAAGTTTCTTCAAACGGGCCAAACTTGGGCTCATTCGAAAGGTCTTTTGGCCAGGAGTTTGAAACTGAAAACGGATTTCAAATATCGTGCTTTGTTATCGAGTTATGAGACTTTAAAAGTTAACCCTAACCCTAACCCTAGGTGTTGATCCTAACCCTAACCCTAACCCTAACCATTCTTCAAACGGGCCAAACTTGGGCTCATTCGAAAGGTCTTTTGGCCAGGAGTTTGAAACTGAAAACGGATTTCAAATATCGTGCTTTGTTATCGGGTTATGAGACTTTACAAGTTAACCCTAACCCTAACCCTAGGTGTTAGGGTTAGGGTTAGGATAAGAGTACAAGTTTCTTCAAACGGGCCAAACTTGGGCTCATTCGAAAGGTCTTTTGGCCAGGAGTTTGAAACTGAAAACGGATTTCAAATATCGTGCTTTGTTATCGAGTTATGAGACTTTAAAAGTTAACCCTAACCCTAACCCTAGGTGTTGATCCTAACCCTAACCCTAACCCTAACCATTCTTCAAACGGGCCAAACTTGGGCTCATTCGAAAGGTCTTTTGGCCAGGAGTTTGAAACTGAAAACGGATTTCAAATATCGTGCTTTGTTATCGGGTTATGAGACTTTAAAAGTTAACCCTAACCCTAACCCTAGGTGTTAGGGTTAGGGTTAGGGTTAGAGCACAAGTTTCTTCAAACGGGCCAAACTTGGGCACATTCGAAAGGTCTTTTGGCCAGGAGTTTGAAACTGAAAACGGATTTCAAATATCGTGCTTTGTTATCGAGTTATGAGACTTTAAAAGTTAACCCTATCCCTAACCCTAGGTGTTGATCCTAACCCTAACCCTAACCATTCTTCAAACGGGCCAAACTTGGGCTCATTCGAAAGGTCTTTTGGCCAGGAGTTTGAAACTGAAAACGGATTTCAAATATCGTGCTTTGTTATCGAGTTATGAGACTTTAAAAGTTAACCCTAACCCTAACCCTAGGTGTTGAATCTAACCCTAACCCTAACCCTAACCATTCTTCAAACGGGCCAAACTTGGGCTCATTCGAAAGGTCTTTTGGCCAGGAGATTGAAACTGAAAACGGATTTCAAATATCGTGCTTTGTTATCGAGTTATGAGACTTTAAAAGTTAACCCTAACCCTAACCCTAGGTGTTGATCCTAACCCTAACCCTAACCCTAACCATTCTTCAAACGGGCCAAACTTGGGCTCATTCGAAAGGTCTTTTGGCCAGGAATTTGAAACTGAAAACGGATTTCAAATATCGTGCTTTGTTATCGGGTTATGAGACTTTAAAAGTTAACCCTAACCCTAACCCTAGGTGTTAGGGTTAGGGTTAGGGTTAGAGCACAAGTTTCTTCAAACGGGCCAAACTTGGGCTCATTCGAAAGGTCTTTTGGCCAGGAGTTTGAAACTGAAAACGGATTTCAAATATCGTGCTTTGTTATCGAGTTATGAGACTTTAAAAGTTAACCCTAACCCTAACCCTAGGTGTTAGGGTTAGGGTTAGGGTTAGAGCACAAGTTTCTTCAAACGGGCCAAACTTGGGCTCATTCGAAAGGTCTTTTGGCCAGGAGTTTGAAACTGAAAACGGATTTCAAATATCGTGCTTTGTTATCGGGTTATGAGACTTTAAAAGTTAACCCTAACCCTAACCCTAGGTGTTAGGGTTAGGGTTAGGGTTAGAGCACAAGTTTCTTCAAACGGGCCAAACTTGGGCTCATTCGAAAGGTCTTTTGGCCAGGAGTTTGAAACTGAAAACGGATTTCAAATATCGTGCTTTGTTATCGAGTTATGAGACTTTAAAAGTTAACCCTAACCCTAACCCTAGGTGTTGATCCTAACCCTAACCCTAACCCTAACCATTCTTCAAACGGGCCAAACTTGGGCTCATTCGAAAGGTCTTTTGGCCAGGAGTTTGAAACTGAAAACGGATTTCAAATATCGTGCTTTGTTATCGAGTTATGAGACTTTAAAAGTTAACCCTAACCCTAACCCTAGGTGTTGATCCTAACCCTAACCCTAACCCTAACCATTCTTCAAACGGGCCAAACTTGGGCTCATTCGAAAGGTCTTTTGGCCAGGAGTTTGAAACTGAAAACGGATTTCAAATATCGTGCTTTGTTATCGAGTTATGAGACTTTAAAAGTTAACCCTAACCCTAACCCTAGGTGTTGATCCTAACCCTAACCCTAACCCTAACCATTCTTCAAACGGGCCAAACTTGGGCTCATTCGAAAGGTCTTTTGGCCAGGAATTTGAAACTGAAAACGGATTTCAAATATCGTGCTTTGTTATCGGGTTATGAGACTTTAAAAGTTAACCCTAACCCTAACCCTAGGTGTTAGGGTTAGGGTTAGGGTTAGAGCACAAGTTTCTTCAAACGGGCCAAACTTGGGCTCATTCGAAAGGTCTTTTGGCCAGGAGTTTGAAACTGAAAACGGATTTCAAATATCGTGCTTTGTTATCGAGTTATGAGACTTTAAAAGTTAACCCTAACCCTAACCCTAGGTGTTAGGGTTAGGGTTAGGGTTAGAGCACAAGTTTCTTCAAACGGGCCAAACTTGGGCTCATTCGAAAGGTCTTTTGGCCAGGAGTTTGAAACTGAAAACGGATTTCAAATATCGTGCTTTGTTATCGGGTTATGAGACTTTAAAAGTTAACCCTAACCCTAACCCTAGGTGTTAGGGTTAGGGTTAGGGTTAGAGCACAAGTTTCTTCAAACGGGCCAAACTTGGGCTCATTCGAAAGGTCTTTTGGCCAGGAGTTTGAAACTGAAAACGGATTTCAAATATCGTGCTTTGTTATCGAGTTATGAGACTTTAAAAGTTAACCCTAACCCTAACCCTAGGTGTTGATCCTAACCCTAACCCTAACCCTAACCATTCTTCAAACGGGCCAAACTTGGGCTCATTCGAAAGGTCTTTTGGCCAGGAGTTTGAAACTGAAAACGGATTTCAAATATCGTGCTTTGTTATCGAGTTATGAGACTTTAAAAGTTAACCCTAACCCTAACCCTAGGTGTTGATCCTAACCCTAACCCTAACCCTAACCATTCTTCAAACGGGCCAAACTTGGGCTCATTCGAAAGGTCTTTTGGCCAGGAGTTTGAAACTGAAAACGGATTTCAAATATCGTGCTTTGTTATCGAGTTATGAGACTTTAAAAGTTAACCCTAACCCTAACCCTAGGTGTTGATCCTAACCCTAACCCTAACCCTAACCATTCTTCAAACGGGCCAAACTTGGGCTCATTCGAAAGGTCTTTTGGCCAGGAGTTTGAAACTGAAAACGGATTTCAAATATCGTGCTTTGTTATCGGGTTATGAGACTTTAAAAGTTAACCCTAACCCTAACCCTAGGTGTTAGGGTTAGGGTTAGGGTTAGAGCACAAGTTTCTTCAAACGGGCCAAACTTGGGCACATTCGAAAGGTCTTTTGGCCAGGAGTTTGAAACTGAAAACGGATTTCAAATATCGTGCTTTGTTATCGAGTTATGAGACTTTAAAAGTTAACCCTATCCCTAACCCTAGGTGTTGATCCTAACCCTAACCCTAACCATTCTTCAAACGGGCCAAACTTGGGCTCATTCGAAAGGTCTTTTGGCCAGGAGTTTGAAACTGAAAACGGATTTCAAATATCGTGCTTTGTTATCGAGTTATGAGACTTTAAAAGTTAACCCTAACCCTAACCCTAGGTGTTGAATCTAACCCTAACCCTAACCCTAACCATTCTTCAAACGGGCCAAACTTGGGCTCATTCGAAAGGTCTTTTGGCCAGGAGATTGAAACTGAAAACGGATTTCAAATATCGTGCTTTGTTATCGAGTTATGAGACTTTAAAAGTTAACCCTAACCCTAACCCTAGGTGTTGATCCTAACCCTAACCCTAACCCTAACCATTCTTCAAACGGGCCAAACTTGGGCTCATTCGAAAGGTCTTTTGGCCAGGAATTTGAAACTGAAAACGGATTTCAAATATCGTGCTTTGTTATCGGGTTATGAGACTTTAAAAGTTAACCCTAACCCTAACCCTAGGTGTTAGGGTTAGGGTTAGGGTTAGAGCACAAGTTTCTTCAAACGGGCCAAACTTGGGCTCATTCGAAAGGTCTTTTGGCCAGGAGTTTGAAACTGAAAACGGATTTCAAATATCGTGCTTTGTTATCGAGTTATGAGACTTTAAAAGTTAACCCTAACCCTAACCCTAGGTGTTAGGGTTAGGGTTAGGGTTAGAGCACAAGTTTCTTCAAACGGGCCAAACTTGGGCTCATTCGAAAGGTCTTTTGGCCAGGAGTTTGAAACTGAAAACGGATTTCAAATATCGTGCTTTGTTATCGGGTTATGAGACTTTAAAAGTTAACCCTAACCCTAACCCTAGGTGTTAGGGTTAGGGTTAGGGTTAGAGCACAAGTTTCTTCAAACGGGCCAAACTTGGGCTCATTCGAAAGGTCTTTTGGCCAGGAGTTTGAAACTGAAAACGGATTTCAAATATCGTGCTTTGTTATCGAGTTATGAGACTTTAAAAGTTAACCCTAACCCTAACCCTAGGTGTTGATCCTAACCCTAACCCTAACCCTAACCATTCTTCAAACGGGCCAAACTTGGGCTCATTCGAAAGGTCTTTTGGCCAGGAGTTTGAAACTGAAAACGGATTTCAAATATCGTGCTTTGTTATCGAGTTATGAGACTTTAAAAGTTAACCCTAACCCTAACCCTAGGTGTTGATCCTAACCCTAACCCTAACCCTAACCATTCTTCAAACGGGCCAAACTTGGGCTCATTCGAAAGGTCTTTTGGCCAGGAGTTTGAAACTGAAAACGGATTTCAAATATCGTGCTTTGTTATCGAGTTATGAGACTTTAAAAGTTAACCCTAACCCTAACCCTAGGTGTTGATCCTAACCCTAACCCTAACCCTAACCATTCTTCAAACGGGCCAAACTTGGGCTCATTCGAAAGGTCTTTTGGCCAGGAGTTTGAAACTGAAAACGGATTTCAAATATCGTGCTTTGTTATCGGGTTATGAGACTTTAAAAGTTAACCCTAACCCTAACCCTAGGTGTTAGGGTTAGGGTTAGGGTTAGAGCACAAGTTTCTTCAAACGGGCCAAACTTGGGCACATTCGAAAGGTCTTTTGGCCAGGAGTTTGAAACTGAAAACGGATTTCAAATATCGTGCTTTGTTATCGAGTTATGAGACTTTAAAAGTTAACCCTAACCCTAACCCTAGGTGTTAGGGTTAGGGTTAGGGTTAGAGCACAAGTTTCTTCAAACGGGCCAAACTTGGGCTCATTCGAAAGGTCTTTTGGCCAGGAGTTTGAAACTGAAAACGGATTTCAAATATCGTGCTTTGTTATCGAGTTATGAGACTTTAAAAGTTAACCCTATCCCTAACCCTAGGTGTTGATCCTAACCCTAACCCTAACCCTAACCATTCTTCAAACGGGCCAAACTTGGGCTCATTCGAAAGGTCTTTTGGCCAGGAGTTTGAAACTGAAAACGGATTTCAAATATCGTGCTTTGTTATCGAGTTATGAGACTTTAAAAGTTAACCCTAACCCTAACCCTAGGTGTTGATCCTAACCCTAACCCTAACCCTAACCATTCTTCAAACGGGCCAAACTTGGGCTCATTCGAAAGGTCTTTTGGCCAGGAGATTGAAACTGAAAACGGATTTCAAATATCGTGCTTTGTTATCGGGTTATGAGACTTTAAAAGTTAACCCTAACCCTAACCCTAGGTGTTAGGGTTAGGGTTAGGGTTAGAGCACAAGTTTCTTCAAACGGGCCAAACTTGGGCTCATTCGAAAGGTCTTTTGGCCAGGAGTTTGAAACTGAAAACGGATTTCAAATATCGTGCTTTGTTATCGAGTTATGAGACTTTAAAAGTTAACCCTAACCCTAACCCTAGGTGTTGATCCTAACCCTAACCCTAACCCTAACCATTCTTCAAACGGGCCAAACTTGGGCTCATTCGAAAGGTCTTTTGGCCAGGAGTTTGAAACTGAAAACGGATTTCAAATATCGTGCTTTGTTATCGGGTTATGAGACTTTAAAAGTTAACCCTAACCCTAACCCTAGGTGTTAGGGTTAGGGTTAGGGTTAGAGCACAAGTTTCTTCAAACGGGCACAACTTGGGCACATTCGAAAGGTCTTTTGGCCAGGAGTTTGAAACTGAAAACGGATTTCAAATATCGTGCTTTGTTATCGAGTTATGAGACTTTAAAAGTTAACCCTAACCCTAACCCTAGGTGTTAGGGTTAGGGTTAGGGTTAGAGCACAAGTTTCTTCAAACGGGCCAAACTTGGGCTCATTCGAAAGGTCTTTTGGCCAGGAGTTTGAAACTGAAAACGGATTTCAAATATCGTGCTTTGTTATCGAGTTATGAGACTTTAAAAGTTAACCCTATCCCTAACCCTAGGTGTTGATCCTAACCCTAACCCTAACCCTAACCATTCTTCAAACGGGCCAAACTTGGGCTCATTCGAAAGGTCTTTTGGCCAGGAGTTTGAAACTGAAAACGGATTTCAAATATCGTGCTTTGTTATCGAGTTATGAGACTTTAAAAGTTAACCCTAACCCTAACCCTAGGTGTTAGGGTTAGGGTTAGGGTTAGAGCACAAGTTTCTTCAAACGGGCCAAACTTGGGCTCATTCGAAAGATCTTTTGGCCAGGAGTTTGAAACTGAAAACGGATTTCAAATATCGTGCTTTGTTATCGAGTTATGAGACTTTAAAAGTTAACCCTAACCCTAACCCTAGGTGTTGATCCTAACCCTAACCCTAACCCTAACCATTCTTCAAACGGGCCAAACTTGGGCTCATTCGAAAGGTCTTTTGGCCAGGAGTTTGAAACTGAAAACGGATTTCAAATATCGTGCTTTGTTATCGAGTTATGAGACTTTAAAAGTTAACCCTATCCCTAACCCTAGGTGTTGATCCTAACCCTAACCCTAACCCTAACCATTCTTCAAACGGGCCAAACTTGGGCTCATTCGAAAGGTCTTTTGGCCAGGAGTTTGAAACTGAAAACGGATTTCAAATATCGTGCTTTGTTATCGAGTTATGAGACTTTAAAAGTTAACCCTAACCCTAACCCTAGGTGTTAGGGTTAGGGTTAGGGTTAGAGCACAAGTTTCTTCAAACGGGCCAAACTTGGGCTCATTCGAAAGATCTTTTGGCCAGGAGTTTGAAACTGAAAACGGATTTCAAATATCGTGCTTTGTTATCGAGTTATGAGACTTTAAAAGTTAACCCTAACCCTAACCCTAGGTGTTGATCCTAACCCTAACCCTAACCCTAACCATTCTTCAAACGGGCCAAACTTGGGCTCATTCGAAAGGTCTTTTGGCCAGGAGTTTGAAACTGAAAACGGATTTCAAATATCGTGCTTTGTTATCGGGTTATGAGACTTTAAAAGTTAACCCTAACCCTAACCCTAGGTGTTAGGGTTAGGGTTAGGGTTAGAGCACAAGTTTCTTCAAACGGGCCAAACTTGGGCTCATTCGAAAGGTCTTTTGGCCAGGAGTTTGAAACTGAAAACGGATTTCAAATATCGTGCTTTGTTATCGAGTTATGAGACTTTAAAAGTTAACCCTAACCCTAACTCTAGGTGTTGATCCTAACCCTAACCCTAACCCTAACCCTAACCATTCTTCAAACGGGCCAAACTTGGGCTCATTCGAAAGGTCTTTTGGCCAGGAGTTTGAAACTGAAAACGGATTTCAAATATCGTGCTTTGTTATCGGGTTATGAGACTTTAAAAGTTAACCCTAACCCTAACCCTAGGTGTTAGGGTTAGGGTTAGGGTTAGAGCACAAGTTTCTTCAAACGGGCCAAACTTGGGCTCATTCGAAAGGTCTTTTGGCCAGGAGTTTGAAACTGAAAACGGATTTCAAATATCGTGCTTTGTTATCGGGTTATGAGACTTTACAAGTTAACCCTAACCCTAACCCTAGGTGTTAGGGTTAGGGTTAGGGTTAGAGCACAAGTTTCTTCAAACGGGCCAAACTTGGGCTCATTCGAAAGGTCTTTTGGCCAGGAGTTTGAAACTGAAAACGGATTTCAAATATCGTGCTTTGTTATCGGGTTATGAGACTTTAAAAGTTAACCCTAACCCTAACATTAGGTGTTGATCCTAACCCTAACCCTAACCATTCTTCAAACGGGCCAAACTTGGGCTCATTCGAAAGGTCTTTTGGCCAGGAGTTTGAAACTGAAAACGGATTTCAAATATCGTGCTTTGTTATCGAGTTATGAGACTTTAAAAGTTAACCCTAACCCTAGGTGTTGATCCTAACCCTAACCCTAACCCTAACCATTCTTCAAACGGGCCAAACTTGGGCTCATTCGAAAGGTCTTTTGGCCAGGAGTTTGAAACTGAAAACGGATTTCAAATATCGTGCTTTGTTATCGGGTTATGAGACTTTAAAAGTTAACCCTAACCCTAACCCTAGGTGTTAGGGTTAGGGTTAGGGTTAGAGCACAAGTTTCTTCAAACGGGCCAAACTTGGACTCATTCGAAAGGTCTTTTGGCCAGGAGTTTGAAACTGAAAACGGATTTCAAATATCGTGCTTTGTTATCGAGTTATGAGACTTTAAAAGTTAACCCTAACCCTAACCCTAGGTGTTGATCCTAACCCTAACCCTAACCATTCTTCAAACGGGCCAAACTTGGGCTCATTCGAAAGGTCTTTTGGCCAGGAGTTTGAAACTGAAAACGGATTTCAAATATCGTGCTTTGTTATCGAGTTATGAGACTTTAAAAGTTAACCCTAACCCTAACCCTAGGTGTTGATCCTAACCCTAACCCTAACCATTCTTCAAACGGGCCAAACTTGGGCTCATTCGAAAGGTCTTTTGGCCAGGAGTTTGAAACTGAAAACGGATTTCAAATATCGTGCTTTGTTATCGAGTTATGAGACTTTAAAAGTTAACCCTAACCCTAACCCTAGGTGTTGATCCTAACCCTAACCCTAACCCTAACCATTCTTCAAACGGGCCAAACTTGGGCTCATTCGAAAGGTCTTTTGGCCAGAAGTTTGAAACTGAAAACGGATTTCAAATATCGTGCTTTGTTATCGGGTTATGAGACTTTAAAAGTTAACCCTAACCCTAACCCTAGGTGTTAGGGTTAGGGTTAGGGTTAGAGCACAAGTTTCTTCAAACGGGCCAAACTTGGGCTCATTCGAAAGGTCTTTTGGCCAGGAGTTTGAAACTGAAAACGGATTTCAAATATCGTGCTTTGTTATCGAGTTATGAGACTTTAAAAGTTAACCCTAACCCTAACCCTAGGTGTTGATCCTAACCCTAACCCTAACCCTAACCATTCTTCAAACGGGCCAAACTTGGGCTCATTCGAAAGGTCTTTTGGCCAGGAGTTTGAAACTGAAAACGGATTTCAAATATCGTGCTTTGTTATCGGGTTATGAGACTTTAAAAGTTAACCCTAACCCTAGGTGTTAGGGTTAGGGTTAGGGTTAGAGCACAAGTTTCTTCAAACGGGCCAAACTTGGGCTCATTCGAAAGGTCTTTTGGCCAGGAGTTTGAAACTGAAAACGGATTTCAAATATCGTGCTTTGTTATCGAGTTATGAGACTTTAAAAGTTAACCCTAACCCTAACCCTAGGTGTTGATCCTAACCCTAACCCTAACCCTAACCATTCTTCAAACGGGCCAAACTTGGGCTCATTCGAAAGGTCTTTTGGCCAGGAGTTTGAAACTGAAAACGGATTTCAAATATCGTGCTTTGTTATCGGGTTATGAGACTTTAAAAGTTAACCCTAACCCTAGGTGTTAGGGTTAGGGTTAGGGTTAGAGCACAAGTTTCTTCAAACGGGCCAAACTTGGGCTCATTCGAAAGGTCTTTTGGCCAGGAGTTTGAAACTGAAAACGGATTTCAAATATCGTGCTTTGTTATCGAGTTATGAGACTTTAAAAGTTAACCCTAACCCTAACCCTAGGTGTTGATCCTAACCCTAACCCTAACCCTAACCATTCTTCAAACGGGCCAAACTTGGGCTCATTCGAAAGGTCTTTTGGCCAGAAGTTTGAAACTGAAAACGGATTTCAAATATCGTGCTTTGTTATCGGGTTATGAGACTTTAAAAGTTAACCCTAACCCTAACCCTAGGTGTTAGGGTTAGGGTTAGGGTTAGAGCACAAGTTTCTTCAAACGGGCCAAACTTGGGCTCATTCGAAAGGTCTTTTGGCCAGGAGTTTGAAACTGAAAACGGATTTCAAATATCGTGCTTTGTTATCGAGTTATGAGACTTTAAAAGTTAACCCTAACCCTAACCCTAGGTGTTGATCCTAACCCTAACCCTAACCCTAACCATTCTTCAAACGGGCCAAACTTGGGCTCATTCGAAAGGTCTTTTGGCCAGGAGTTTGAAACTGAAAACGGATTTCAAATATCGTGCTTTGTTATCGGGTTATGAGACTTTAAAAGTTAACCCTAACCCTAACCCTAGGTGTTAGGGTTAGGGTTAGGGTTAGAGCACAAGTTTCTTCAAACGGGCCAAACTTGGGCTCATTCGAAAGGTCTTTTGGCCAGGAGTTTGAAACTGAAAACGGATTTCAAATATCGTGCTTTGTTATCGAGTTATGAGACTTTAAAAGTTAACCCTAACCCTAACCCTAGGTGTTGATCCTAACCCTAACCCTAACCCTAACCATTCTTCAAACGGGCCAAACTTGGGCTCATTCGAAAGGTCTTTTGGCCAGGAGTTTGAAACTGAAAACGGATTTCAAATATCGTGCTTTGTTATCGGGTTATGAGACTTTAAAAGTTAACCCTAACCCTAGGTGTTAGGGTTAGGGTTAGGGTTAGAGCACAAGTTTCTTCAAACGGGCCAAACTTGGGCTCATTCGAAAGGTCTTTTGGCCAGGAGTTTGAAACTGAAAACGGATTTCAAATATCGTGCTTTGTTATCGAGTTATGAGACTTTAAAAGTTAACCCTAACCCTAACCCTAGGTGTTGATCCTAACCCTAACCCTAACCCTAACCATTCTTCAAACGGGCCAAACTTGGGCTCATTCGAAAAGTCTTTTGGCCAGGAGTTTGAAACTGAAAACGGATTTCAAATATCGTGCTTTGTTATCGGGTTATGAGACTTTAAAAGTTAACCCTAACCCTAGGTGTTAGGGTTAGGGTTAGGGTTAGAGCACAAGTTTCTTCAAACGGGCCAAACTTGGGCTCATTCGAAAGGTCTTTTGGCCAGGAGTTTGAAACTGAAAACGGATTTCAAATATCGTGCTTTGTTATCGAGTTATGAGACTTTAAAAGTTAACCCTAACCCTAACCCTAGGTGTTGATCCTAACCCTAACCCTAACCCTAACCATTCTTCAAACGGGCCAAACTTGGGCTCATTCGAAAGGTCTTTTGGCCAGAAGTTTGAAACTGAAAACGGATTTCAAATATCGTGCTTTGTTATCGGGTTATGAGACTTTAAAAGTTAACCCTAACCCTAACCCTAGGTGTTAGGGTTAGGGTTAGGGTTAGAGCACAAGTTTCTTCAAACGGGCCAAACTTGGGCTCATTCGAAAGGTCTTTTGGCCAGGAGTTTGAAACTGAAAACGGATTTCAAATATCGTGCTTTGTTATCGAGTTATGAGACTTTAAAAGTTAACCCTAACCCTAACCCTAGGTGTTGATCCTAACCCTAACCCTAACCCTAACCATTCTTCAAACGGGCCAAACTTGGGCTCATTCGAAAGGTCTTTTGGCCAGGAGTTTGAAACTGAAAACGGATTTCAAATATCGTGCTTTGTTATCGGGTTATGAGACTTTAAAAGTTAACCCTAACCCTAACCCTAGGTGTTAGGGTTAGGGTTAGGGTTAGAGCACAAGTTTCTTCAAACGGGCCAAACTTGGGCTCATTCGAAAGGTCTTTTGGCCAGGAGTTTGAAACTGAAAACGGATTTCAAATATCGTGCTTTGTTATCGAGTTATGAGACTTTAAAAGTTAACCCTAACCCTAACCCTAGGTGTTGATCCTAACCCTAACCCTAACCCTAACCATTCTTCAAACGGGCCAAACTTGGGCTCATTCGAAAGGTCTTTTGGCCAGGAGTTTGAAACTGAAAACGGATTTCAAATATCGTGCTTTGTTATCGGGTTATGAGACTTTAAAAGTTAACCCTAACCCTAGGTGTTAGGGTTAGGGTTAGGGTTAGAGCACAAGTTTCTTCAAACGGGCCAAACTTGGGCTCATTCGAAAGGTCTTTTGGCCAGGAGTTTGAAACTGAAAACGGATTTCAAATATCGTGCTTTGTTATCGAGTTATGAGACTTTAAAAGTTAACCCTAACCCTAACCCTAGGTGTTGATCCTAACCCTAACCCTAACCCTAACCATTCTTCAAACGGGCCAAACTTGGGCTCATTCGAAAGGTCTTTTGGCCAGGAGTTTGAAACTGAAAACGGATTTCAAATATCGTGCTTTGTTATCGGGTTATGAGACTTTAAAAGTTAACCCTAACCCTAACCCTAGGTGTTAGGGTTAGGGTTAGGGTTAGAGCACAAGTTTCTTCAAACGGGCCAAACTTGGGATCATTCGAAAGGTCTTTTGGCCAGGAGTTTGAAACTGAAAACGGATTTCAAATATCGTGCTTTGTTATCGAGTTATGAGACTTTAAAAGTTAACCCTAACCCTAACCCTAGGTGTTGATCCTAACCCTAACCCTAACCATTCTTCAAACGGGCCAAACTTGGGCTCATTCGAAAGGTCTTTTGGCCAGGAGTTTGAAACTGAAAACGGATTTCAAATATCGTGCTTTGTTATCTGGTTATGAGACTTTAAAAGTTAACCCTAACCCTAACCCTAGGTGTTAGGGTTAGGGTTAGGGTTAGAGCACAAGTTTCTTCAAACGGGCCAAACTTGGGCTCATTCGAAAGGTCTTTTGGCCAGGAGTTTGAAACTGAAAACGGATTTCAAATATCGTGCTTTGTTATCGAGTTATGAGACTTTAAAAGTTAACCCTAACCCTAACCCTAGGTGTTGATCCTAACCCTAACCCTAACCATTCTTCAAACGCGCCAAACTTGGGCTCATTCGAAAGGTCTTTTGGCCAGGAGTTTGAAACTGAAAACGGATTTCAAATATCGTGCTTTGTTATCGGGTTATGAGACTTTAAAAGTTAACCCTAACCCTAACCCTAGGTGTTGATCCTAACCCTAACCCTAACCCTAACCATTCTTCAAACGGGCCAAACTTGGGCTCATTCGAAAGGTCTTTTGGCCAGGAGTTTGAAACTGAAAACGGATTTCAAATATCGTGCATTGTTATCGGGTTATGAGACTTTAAAAGTTAACCCTAACCCTAACCCTAGGTGTTAGGGTTAGGGTTAGGGTTAGAGCACAAGTTTCTTCAAACGGGCCAAACTTGGGCTCATTCGAAAGGTCTTTTAGCCAGGAGTTTGAAACTGAAAACGGATTTCAAATATCGTGCATTGTTATCGGGTTATGAGACTTTAAAAGTTAACCCTAACCCTAACCCTGGGTGTTAGGGTTAGGGTTAGGGTTAGAGCACAAGTTTCTTCAAACGGGCCAAACTTGGGCTCATTCGAAAGGTCTTTTGGCCAGGAGTTTGAAACTGAAAACGGATTTCAAATATCGTGCTTTGTTATCGAGTTATGAGACTTTAAAAGTTAACCCTAACCCTAACCCTAGGTGTTGATCCTAACCCTAACCCTAACCCTAATAATTCTTCAAACGGGCCAAACTTGGGCTCATTCGAAAGGTCTTTTGGCCAGGAGTTTGAAACTGAAAACGGATTTCAAATATCGTACTTTGTTATCGGGTTATGAGACTTTAAAAGTTAACCCTAACCCTAACCCTAGGTGTTAGGGTTAGGGTTAGGGTTAGAGCACAAGTTTCTTCAAACGGGCCAAACTTGGGCTCATTCGAAAGGTCTTTTGGCCAGGAGTTTGAAACTGAAAACGGATTTCAAATATCGTGCTTTGTTATCGAGTTATGAGACTTTAAAAGTTAACCCTAACCCTAACCCTAGGTGTTGATCCTAACCCTAACCCTAACCCTAACCATTCTTCAAACGGGCCAAACTTGGGCTCATTCGAAAGGTCTTTTGGCCAGGAGTTTGAAACTGAAAACGGATTTCAAATATCGTGCTTTGTTATCGAGTTATGAGACTTTAAAAGTTAACCCTAACCCTAACCCTAGGTGTTGATCCTAACCCTAACCCTAACCCTAACCATTCTTCAAACGGGCCAAACTTGGGCTCATTCGAAAGGTCTTTTGGCCAGGAGTTTGAAACTGAAAACGGATTTCAAATATCGTGCTTTGTTATCGGGTTATGAGACTTTAAAAGTTAACCCTAACCCTAACCCTAGGTGTTAGGGTTAGGGTTAGGGTTAGAGCACAAGTTTCTTCAAACGGGCCAAACTTGGGCTCATTCGAAAGGTCTTTTGGCCAGGAGTTTGAAACTGAAAACGGATTTCAAATATCGTGCTTTGTTATCGAGTTATGAGACTTTAAAAGTTAACCCTAACCCTAACCCTAGGTGTTGATCCTAACCCTAACCCTAACCCTAACCATTCTTCAAACGGGCCAAACTTGGGCTCATTCGAAAGGTCTTTTGGCCAGGAGTTTGAAACTGAAAACGGATTTCAAATATCGTGCTTTGTTATCGGGTTATGAGACTTTAAAAGTTAACCCTAACCCTAACCCTAGGTGTTAGGGTTAGGGTTAGGGTTAGAGCACAAGTTTCTTCAAACGGGCCAAACTTGGGCTCATTCGAAAGGTCTTTTGGCCAGGAGTTTGAAACTGAAAACGGATTTCAAATATCGTGCTTTGTTATCGAGTTATGAGACTTTAAAAGTTAACCCTAACCCTAACCCTAGGTGTTGATCCTAACCCTAACCCTAACCCTAACCATTCTTCAAACGGGCCAAACTTGGGCTCATTCGAAAGGTCTTTTGGCCAGGAGTTTGAAACTGAAAACGGATTTCAAATATCGTGCTTTGTTATCGGGTTATGAGACTTTAAAAGTTAACCCTAACCCTAACCCTAGGTGTTAGGGTTAGGGTTAGGGTTAGAGCACAAGTTTCTTCAAACGGGCCAAACTTGGGCTCATTCGAAAGGTCTTTTGGCCAGGAGTTTGAAACTGAAAACGGATTTCAAATATCGTGCTTTGTTATCGAGTTATGAGACTTTAAAAGTTAACCCTAACCCTAACCCTAACCCTAGGTGTTGATCCTAACCCTAACCCTAACCATTCTTCAAACGGGCCAAACTTGGGCTCATTCGAAAGGTCTTTTGGCCAGGAGTTTGAAACTGAAAACGGATTTCAAATATCGTGCATTGTTATCGGGTTATGAGACTTTAAAAGTTAACCCTAACCCTAACCCTAGGTGTTAGGGTTAGGGTTAGGGTTAGAGCACAAGTTTCTTCAAACGGGCCAAACTTGGGCTCATTCGAAAGGTCTTTTAGCCAGGAGTTTGAAACTGAAAACGGATTTCAAATATCGTGCATTGTTATCGGGTTATGAGACTTTAAAAGTTAACCCTAACCCTAACCCTGGGTGTTAGGGTTAGGGTTAGGGTTAGAGCACAAGTTTCTTCAAACGGGCCAAACTTGGGCTCATTCGAAAGGTCTTTTGGCCAGGAGTTTGAAACTGAAAACGGATTTCAAATATCGTGCTTTGTTATCGAGTTATGAGACTTTAAAAGTTAACCCTAACCCTAACCCTAGGTGTTGATCCTAACCCTAACCCTAACCCTAACCATTCTTCAAACGGGCCAAACTTGGGCTCATTCGAAAGGTCTTTTGGCCAGGAGTTTGAAACTGAAAACGGATTTCAAATATCGTACTTTGTTATCGGGTTATGAGACTTTAAAAGTTAACCCTAACCCTAACCCTAGGTGTTAGGGTTAGGGTTAGGGTTAGAGCACAAGTTTCTTCAAACGGGCCAAACTTGGGCTCATTCGAAAGGTCTTTTGGCCAGGAGTTTGAAACTGAAAACGGATTTCAAATATCGTGCTTTGTTATCGAGTTATGAGACTTTAAAAGTTAACCCTAACCCTAACCCTAGGTGTTGATCCTAACCCTAACCCTAACCATTCTTCAAACGCGCCAAACTTGGGCTCATTCGAAAGGTCTTTTGGCCAGGAGTTTGAAACTGAAAACGGATTTCAAATATCGTGCTTTGTTATCGGGTTATGAGACTTTAAAAGTTAACCCTAACCCTAACCCTAGGTGTTGATCCTAACCCTAACCCTAACCCTAACCATTCTTCAAACGGGCCAAACTTGGGCTCATTCGAAAGGTCTTTTGGCCAGGAGTTTGAAACTGAAAACGGATTTCAAATATCGTGCATTGTTATCGGGTTATGAGACTTTAAAAGTTAACCCTAACCCTAACCCTAGGTGTTAGGGTTAGGGTTAGGGTTAGAGCACAAGTTTCTTCAAACGGGCCAAACTTGGGCTCATTCGAAAGGTCTTTTAGCCAGGAGTTTGAAACTGAAAACGGATTTCAAATATCGTGCATTGTTATCGGGTTATGAGACTTTAAAAGTTAACCCTAACCCTAACCCTGGGTGTTAGGGTTAGGGTTAGGGTTAGAGCACAAGTTTCTTCAAACGGGCCAAACTTGGGCTCATTCGAAAGGTCTTTTGGCCAGGAGTTTGAAACTGAAAACGGATTTCAAATATCGTGCTTTGTTATCGAGTTATGAGACTTTAAAAGTTAACCCTAACCCTAACCCTAGGTGTTGATCCTAACCCTAACCCTAACCCTAATAATTCTTCAAACGGGCCAAACTTGGGCTCATTCGAAAGGTCTTTTGGCCAGGAGTTTGAAACTGAAAACGGATTTCAAATATCGTACTTTGTTATCGGGTTATGAGACTTTAAAAGTTAACCCTAACCCTAACCCTAGGTGTTAGGGTTAGGGTTAGGGTTAGAGCACAAGTTTCTTCAAACGGGCCAAACTTGGGCTCATTCGAAAGGTCTTTTGGCCAGGAGTTTGAAACTGAAAACGGATTTCAAATATCGTGCTTTGTTATCGAGTTATGAGACTTTAAAAGTTAACCCTAACCCTAACCCTAGGTGTTGATCCTAACCCTAACCCTAACCCTAACCATTCTTCAAACGGGCCAAACTTGGGCTCATTCGAAAGGTCTTTTGGCCAGGAGTTTGAAACTGAAAACGGATTTCAAATATCGTGCTTTGTTATCGAGTTATGAGACTTTAAAAGTTAACCCTAACCCTAACCCTAGGTGTTGATCCTAACCCTAACCCTAACCCTAACCATTCTTCAAACGGGCCAAACTTGGGCTCATTCGAAAGGTCTTTTGGCCAGGAGTTTGAAACTGAAAACGGATTTCAAATATCGTGCTTTGTTATCGGGTTATGAGACTTTAAAAGTTAACCCTAACCCTAACCCTAGGTGTTAGGGTTAGGGTTAGGGTTAGAGCACAAGTTTCTTCAAACGGGCCAAACTTGGGCTCATTCGAAAGGTCTTTTGGCCAGGAGTTTGAAACTGAAAACGGATTTCAAATATCGTGCTTTGTTATCGAGTTATGAGACTTTAAAAGTTAACCCTAACCCTAACCCTAGGTGTTGATCCTAACCCTAACCCTAACCCTAACCATTCTTCAAACGGGCCAAACTTGGGCTCATTCGAAAGGTCTTTTGGCCAGGAGTTTGAAACTGAAAACGGATTTCAAATATCGTGCTTTGTTATCGGGTTATGAGACTTTAAAAGTTAACCCTAACCCTAACCCTAGGTGTTAGGGTTAGGGTTAGGGTTAGAGCACAAGTTTCTTCAAACGGGCCAAACTTGGGCTCATTCGAAAGGTCTTTTGGCCAGGAGTTTGAAACTGAAAACGGATTTCAAATATCGTGCTTTGTTATCGAGTTATGAGACTTTAAAAGTTAACCCTAACCCTAACCCTAGGTGTTGATCCTAACCCTAACCCTAACCCTAACCATTCTTCAAACGGGCCAAACTTGGGCTCATTCGAAAGGTCTTTTGGCCAGGAGTTTGAAACTGAAAACGGATTTCAAATATCGTGCTTTGTTATCGGGTTATGAGACTTTAAAAGTTAACCCTAACCCTAACCCTAGGTGTTAGGGTTAGGGTTAGGGTTAGAGCACAAGTTTCTTCAAACGGGCCAAACTTGGGCTCATTCGAAAGGTCTTTTGGCCAGGAGTTTGAAACTGAAAACGGATTTCAAATATCGTGCTTTGTTATCGAGTTATGAGACTTTAAAAGTTAACCCTAACCCTAACCCTAACCCTAGGTGTTGATCCTAACCCTAACCCTAACCATTCTTCAAACGGGCCAAACTTGGGCTCATTCGAAAGGTCTTTTGGCCAGGAGTTTGAAACTGAAAACGGATTTCAAATATCGTGCATTGTTATCGGGTTATGAGACTTTAAAAGTTAACCCTAACCCTAACCCTAGGTGTTAGGGTTAGGGTTAGGGTTAGAGCACAAGTTTCTTCAAACGGGCCAAACTTGGGCTCATTCGAAAGGTCTTTTAGCCAGGAGTTTGAAACTGAAAACGGATTTCAAATATCGTGCATTGTTATCGGGTTATGAGACTTTAAAAGTTAACCCTAACCCTAACCCTGGGTGTTAGGGTTAGGGTTAGGGTTAGAGCACAAGTTTCTTCAAACGGGCCAAACTTGGGCTCATTCGAAAGGTCTTTTGGCCAGGAGTTTGAAACTGAAAACGGATTTCAAATATCGTGCTTTGTTATCGAGTTATGAGACTTTAAAAGTTAACCCTAACCCTAACCCTAGGTGTTGATCCTAACCCTAACCCTAACCCTAACCATTCTTCAAACGGGCCAAACTTGGGCTCATTCGAAAGGTCTTTTGGCCAGGAGTTTGAAACTGAAAACGGATTTCAAATATCGTACTTTGTTATCGGGTTATGAGACTTTAAAAGTTAACCCTAACCCTAACCCTAGGTGTTAGGGTTAGGGTTAGGGTTAGAGCACAAGTTTCTTCAAACGGGCCAAACTTGGGCTCATTCGAAAGGTCTTTTGGCCAGGAGTTTGAAACTGAAAACGGATTTCAAATATCGTGCTTTGTTATCGAGTTATGAGACTTTAAAAGTTAACCCTAACCCTAACCCTAGGTGTTGATCCTAACCCTAACCCTAACCCTAACCATTCTTCAAACGGGCCAAACTTGGGCTCATTCGAAAGGTCTTTTGGCCAGGAGTTTGAAACTGAAAACGGATTTCAAATATCGTGCTTTGTTATCGAGTTATGAGACTTTAAAAGTTAACCCTAACCCTAACCCTAGGTGTTGATCCTAACCCTAACCCTAACCCTAACCATTCTTCAAACGGGCCAAACTTGGACTCATTCGAAAGGTCTTTTGGCCAGGAGTTTGAAACTGAAAACGGATTTCAAATATCGTGCTTTGTTATCGAGTTATGAGACTTTAAAAGTTAACCCTAACCCTAACCCTAGGTGTTGATCCTAACCCTAACCCTAACCATTCTTCAAACGGGCCAAACTTGGGCTCATTCGAAAGGTCTTTTGGCCAGGAGTTTGAAACTGAAAACGGATTTCAAATATCGTGCTTTGTTATCGAGTTATGAGACTTTAAAAGTTAACCCTAACCCTAACCCTAGGTGTTGATCCTAACCCTAACCCTAACCATTCTTCAAACGGGCCAAACTTGGGCTCATTCGAAAGGTCTTTTGGCCAGGAGTTTGAAACTGAAAACGGATTTCAAATATCGTGCTTTGTTATCGAGTTATGAGACTTTAAAAGTTAACCCTAACCCTAACCCTAGGTGTTGATCCTAACCCTAACCCTAACCCTAACCATTCTTCAAACGGGCCAAACTTGGGCTCATTCGAAAGGTCTTTTGGCCAGAAGTTTGAAACTGAAAACGGATTTCAAATATCGTGCTTTGTTATCGGGTTATGAGACTTTAAAAGTTAACCCTAACCCTAACCCTAGGTGTTAGGGTTAGGGTTAGGGTTAGAGCACAAGTTTCTTCAAACGGGCCAAACTTGGGCTCATTCGAAAGGTCTTTTGGCCAGGAGTTTGAAACTGAAAACGGATTTCAAATATCGTGCTTTGTTATCGAGTTATGAGACTTTAAAAGTTAACCCTAACCCTAACCCTAGGTGTTGATCCTAACCCTAACCCTAACCCTAACCATTCTTCAAACGGGCCAAACTTGGGCTCATTCGAAAGGTCTTTTGGCCAGGAGTTTGAAACTGAAAACGGATTTCAAATATCGTGCTTTGTTATCGGGTTATGAGACTTTAAAAGTTAACCCTAACCCTAGGTGTTAGGGTTAGGGTTAGGGTTAGAGCACAAGTTTCTTCAAACGGGCCAAACTTGGGCTCATTCGAAAGGTCTTTTGGCCAGGAGTTTGAAACTGAAAACGGATTTCAAATATCGTGCTTTGTTATCGAGTTATGAGACTTTAAAAGTTAACCCTAACCCTAACCCTAGGTGTTGATCCTAACCCTAACCCTAACCCTAACCATTCTTCAAACGGGCCAAACTTGGGCTCATTCGAAAGGTCTTTTGGCCAGGAGTTTGAAACTGAAAACGGATTTCAAATATCGTGCTTTGTTATCGGGTTATGAGACTTTAAAAGTTAACCCTAACCCTAGGTGTTAGGGTTAGGGTTAGGGTTAGAGCACAAGTTTCTTCAAACGGGCCAAACTTGGGCTCATTCGAAAGGTCTTTTGGCCAGGAGTTTGAAACTGAAAACGGATTTCAAATATCGTGCTTTGTTATCGAGTTATGAGACTTTAAAAGTTAACCCTAACCCTAACCCTAGGTGTTGATCCTAACCCTAACCCTAACCCTAACCATTCTTCAAACGGGCCAAACTTGGGCTCATTCGAAAGGTCTTTTGGCCAGAAGTTTGAAACTGAAAACGGATTTCAAATATCGTGCTTTGTTATCGGGTTATGAGACTTTAAAAGTTAACCCTAACCCTAACCCTAGGTGTTAGGGTTAGGGTTAGGGTTAGAGCACAAGTTTCTTCAAACGGGCCAAACTTGGGCTCATTCGAAAGGTCTTTTGGCCAGGAGTTTGAAACTGAAAACGGATTTCAAATATCGTGCTTTGTTATCGAGTTATGAGACTTTAAAAGTTAACCCTAACCCTAACCCTAGGTGTTGATCCTAACCCTAACCCTAACCCTAACCATTCTTCAAACGGGCCAAACTTGGGCTCATTCGAAAGGTCTTTTGGCCAGGAGTTTGAAACTGAAAACGGATTTCAAATATCGTGCTTTGTTATCGGGTTATGAGACTTTAAAAGTTAACCCTAACCCTAACCCTAGGTGTTAGGGTTAGGGTTAGGGTTAGAGCACAAGTTTCTTCAAACGGGCCAAACTTGGGCTCATTCGAAAGGTCTTTTGGCCAGGAGTTTGAAACTGAAAACGGATTTCAAATATCGTGCTTTGTTATCGAGTTATGAGACTTTAAAAGTTAACCCTAACCCTAACCCTAGGTGTTGATCCTAACCCTAACCCTAACCCTAACCATTCTTCAAACGGGCCAAACTTGGGCTCATTCGAAAGGTCTTTTGGCCAGGAGTTTGAAACTGAAAACGGATTTCAAATATCGTGCTTTGTTATCGGGTTATGAGACTTTAAAAGTTAACCCTAACCCTAGGTGTTAGGGTTAGGGTTAGGGTTAGAGCACAAGTTTCTTCAAACGGGCCAAACTTGGGCTCATTCGAAAGGTCTTTTGGCCAGGAGTTTGAAACTGAAAACGGATTTCAAATATCGTGCTTTGTTATCGAGTTATGAGACTTTAAAAGTTAACCCTAACCCTAACCCTAGGTGTTGATCCTAACCCTAACCCTAACCCTAACCATTCTTCAAACGGGCCAAACTTGGGCTCATTCGAAAGGTCTTTTGGCCAGGAGTTTGAAACTGAAAACGGATTTCAAATATCGTGCTTTGTTATCGGGTTATGAGACTTTAAAAGTTAACCCTAACCCTAGGTGTTAGGGTTAGGGTTAGGGTTAGAGCACAAGTTTCTTCAAACGGGCCAAACTTGGGCTCATTCGAAAGGTCTTTTGGCCAGGAGTTTGAAACTGAAAACGGATTTCAAATATCGTGCTTTGTTATCGAGTTATGAGACTTTAAAAGTTAACCCTAACCCTAACCCTAGGTGTTGATCCTAACCCTAACCCTAACCCTAACCATTCTTCAAACGGGCCAAACTTGGGCTCATTCGAAAGGTCTTTTGGCCAGAAGTTTGAAACTGAAAACGGATTTCAAATATCGTGCTTTGTTATCGGGTTATGAGACTTTAAAAGTTAACCCTAACCCTAACCCTAGGTGTTAGGGTTAGGGTTAGGGTTAGAGCACAAGTTTCTTCAAACGGGCCAAACTTGGGCTCATTCGAAAGGTCTTTTGGCCAGGAGTTTGAAACTGAAAACGGATTTCAAATATCGTGCTTTGTTATCGAGTTATGAGACTTTAAAAGTTAACCCTAACCCTAACCCTAGGTGTTGATCCTAACCCTAACCCTAACCCTAACCATTCTTCAAACGGGCCAAACTTGGGCTCATTCGAAAGGTCTTTTGGCCAGGAGTTTGAAACTGAAAACGGATTTCAAATATCGTGCTTTGTTATCGGGTTATGAGACTTTAAAAGTTAACCCTAACCCTAACCCTAGGTGTTAGGGTTAGGGTTAGGGTTAGAGCACAAGTTTCTTCAAACGGGCCAAACTTGGGCTCATTCGAAAGGTCTTTTGGCCAGGAGTTTGAAACTGAAAACGGATTTCAAATATCGTGCTTTGTTATCGAGTTATGAGACTTTAAAAGTTAACCCTAACCCTAACCCTAGGTGTTGATCCTAACCCTAACCCTAACCCTAACCATTCTTCAAACGGGCCAAACTTGGGCTCATTCGAAAGGTCTTTTGGCCAGGAGTTTGAAACTGAAAACGGATTTCAAATATCGTGCTTTGTTATCGGGTTATGAGACTTTAAAAGTTAACCCTAACCCTAGGTGTTAGGGTTAGGGTTAGGGTTAGAGCACAAGTTTCTTCAAACGGGCCAAACTTGGGCTCATTCGAAAGGTCTTTTGGCCAGGAGTTTGAAACTGAAAACGGATTTCAAATATCGTGCTTTGTTATCGAGTTATGAGACTTTAAAAGTTAACCCTAACCCTAACCCTAGGTGTTGATCCTAACCCTAACCCTAACCCTAACCATTCTTCAAACGGGCCAAACTTGGGCTCATTCGAAAGGTCTTTTGGCCAGGAGTTTGAAACTGAAAACGGATTTCAAATATCGTGCTTTGTTATCGGGTTATGAGACTTTAAAAGTTAACCCTAACCCTAGGTGTTAGGGTTAGGGTTAGGGTTAGAGCACAAGTTTCTTCAAACGGGCCAAACTTGGGCTCATTCGAAAGGTCTTTTGGCCAGGAGTTTGAAACTGAAAACGGATTTCAAATATCGTGCTTTGTTATCGAGTTATGAGACTTTAAAAGTTAACCCTAACCCTAACCCTAGGTGTTGATCCTAACCCTAACCCTAACCCTAACCATTCTTCAAACGGGCCAAACTTGGGCTCATTCGAAAGGTCTTTTGGCCAGAAGTTTGAAACTGAAAACGGATTTCAAATATCGTGCTTTGTTATCGGGTTATGAGACTTTAAAAGTTAACCCTAACCCTAACCCTAGGTGTTAGGGTTAGGGTTAGGGTTAGAGCACAAGTTTCTTCAAACGGGCCAAACTTGGGCTCATTCGAAAGGTCTTTTGGCCAGGAGTTTGAAACTGAAAACGGATTTCAAATATCGTGCTTTGTTATCGAGTTATGAGACTTTAAAAGTTAACCCTAACCCTAACCCTAGGTGTTGATCCTAACCCTAACCCTAACCCTAACCATTCTTCAAACGGGCCAAACTTGGGCTCATTCGAAAGGTCTTTTGGCCAGGAGTTTGAAACTGAAAACGGATTTCAAATATCGTGCTTTGTTATCGGGTTATGAGACTTTAAAAGTTAACCCTAACCCTAACCCTAGGTGTTAGGGTTAGGGTTAGGGTTAGAGCACAAGTTTCTTCAAACGGGCCAAACTTGGGCTCATTCGAAAGGTCTTTTGGCCAGGAGTTTGAAACTGAAAACGGATTTCAAATATCGTGCTTTGTTATCGAGTTATGAGACTTTAAAAGTTAACCCTAACCCTAACCCTAGGTGTTGATCCTAACCCTAACCCTAACCCTAACCATTCTTCAAACGGGCCAAACTTGGGCTCATTCGAAAGGTCTTTTGGCCAGGAGTTTGAAACTGAAAACGGATTTCAAATATCGTGCTTTGTTATCGGGTTATGAGACTTTAAAAGTTAACCCTAACCCTAGGTGTTAGGGTTAGGGTTAGGGTTAGAGCACAAGTTTCTTCAAACGGGCCAAACTTGGGCTCATTCGAAAGGTCTTTTGGCCAGGAGTTTGAAACTGAAAACGGATTTCAAATATCGTGCTTTGTTATCGAGTTATGAGACTTTAAAAGTTAACCCTAACCCTAACCCTAGGTGTTGATCCTAACCCTAACCCTAACCCTAACCATTCTTCAAACGGGCCAAACTTGGGCTCATTCGAAAGGTCTTTTGGCCAGGAGTTTGAAACTGAAAACGGATTTCAAATATCGTGCTTTGTTATCGGGTTATGAGACTTTAAAAGTTAACCCTAACCCTAACCCTAGGTGTTAGGGTTAGGGTTAGGGTTAGAGCACAAGTTTCTTCAAACGGGCCAAACTTGGGATCATTCGAAAGGTCTTTTGGCCAGGAGTTTGAAACTGAAAACGGATTTCAAATATCGTGCTTTGTTATCGAGTTATGAGACTTTAAAAGTTAACCCTAACCCTAACCCTAGGTGTTGATCCTAACCCTAACCCTAACCATTCTTCAAACGGGCCAAACTTGGGCTCATTCGAAAGGTCTTTTGGCCAGGAGTTTGAAACTGAAAACGGATTTCAAATATCGTGCTTTGTTATCTGGTTATGAGACTTTAAAAGTTAACCCTAACCCTAACCCTAGGTGTTAGGGTTAGGGTTAGGGTTAGAGCACAAGTTTCTTCAAACGGGCCAAACTTGGGCTCATTCGAAAGGTCTTTTGGCCAGGAGTTTGAAACTGAAAACGGATTTCAAATATCGTGCTTTGTTATCGAGTTATGAGACTTTAAAAGTTAACCCTAACCCTAACCCTAGGTGTTGATCCTAACCCTAACCCTAACCATTCTTCAAACGCGCCAAACTTGGGCTCATTCGAAAGGTCTTTTGGCCAGGAGTTTGAAACTGAAAACGGATTTCAAATATCGTGCTTTGTTATCGGGTTATGAGACTTTAAAAGTTAACCCTAACCCTAACCCTAGGTGTTGATCCTAACCCTAACCCTAACCCTAACCATTCTTCAAACGGGCCAAACTTGGGCTCATTCGAAAGGTCTTTTGGCCAGGAGTTTGAAACTGAAAACGGATTTCAAATATCGTGCATTGTTATCGGGTTATGAGACTTTAAAAGTTAACCCTAACCCTAACCCTAGGTGTTAGGGTTAGGGTTAGGGTTAGAGCACAAGTTTCTTCAAACGGGCCAAACTTGGGCTCATTCGAAAGGTCTTTTAGCCAGGAGTTTGAAACTGAAAACGGATTTCAAATATCGTGCATTGTTATCGGGTTATGAGACTTTAAAAGTTAACCCTAACCCTAACCCTGGGTGTTAGGGTTAGGGTTAGGGTTAGAGCACAAGTTTCTTCAAACGGGCCAAACTTGGGCTCATTCGAAAGGTCTTTTGGCCAGGAGTTTGAAACTGAAAACGGATTTCAAATATCGTGCTTTGTTATCGAGTTATGAGACTTTAAAAGTTAACCCTAACCCTAACCCTAGGTGTTGATCCTAACCCTAACCCTAACCCTAATAATTCTTCAAACGGGCCAAACTTGGGCTCATTCGAAAGGTCTTTTGGCCAGGAGTTTGAAACTGAAAACGGATTTCAAATATCGTACTTTGTTATCGGGTTATGAGACTTTAAAAGTTAACCCTAACCCTAACCCTAGGTGTTAGGGTTAGGGTTAGGGTTAGAGCACAAGTTTCTTCAAACGGGCCAAACTTGGGCTCATTCGAAAGGTCTTTTGGCCAGGAGTTTGAAACTGAAAACGGATTTCAAATATCGTGCTTTGTTATCGAGTTATGAGACTTTAAAAGTTAACCCTAACCCTAACCCTAGGTGTTGATCCTAACCCTAACCCTAACCCTAACCATTCTTCAAACGGGCCAAACTTGGGCTCATTCGAAAGGTCTTTTGGCCAGGAGTTTGAAACTGAAAACGGATTTCAAATATCGTGCTTTGTTATCGAGTTATGAGACTTTAAAAGTTAACCCTAACCCTAACCCTAGGTGTTGATCCTAACCCTAACCCTAACCCTAACCATTCTTCAAACGGGCCAAACTTGGGCTCATTCGAAAGGTCTTTTGGCCAGGAGTTTGAAACTGAAAACGGATTTCAAATATCGTGCTTTGTTATCGGGTTATGAGACTTTAAAAGTTAACCCTAACCCTAACCCTAGGTGTTAGGGTTAGGGTTAGGGTTAGAGCACAAGTTTCTTCAAACGGGCCAAACTTGGGCTCATTCGAAAGGTCTTTTGGCCAGGAGTTTGAAACTGAAAACGGATTTCAAATATCGTGCTTTGTTATCGAGTTATGAGACTTTAAAAGTTAACCCTAACCCTAACCCTAGGTGTTGATCCTAACCCTAACCCTAACCCTAACCATTCTTCAAACGGGCCAAACTTGGGCTCATTCGAAAGGTCTTTTGGCCAGGAGTTTGAAACTGAAAACGGATTTCAAATATCGTGCTTTGTTATCGGGTTATGAGACTTTAAAAGTTAACCCTAACCCTAACCCTAGGTGTTAGGGTTAGGGTTAGGGTTAGAGCACAAGTTTCTTCAAACGGGCCAAACTTGGGCTCATTCGAAAGGTCTTTTGGCCAGGAGTTTGAAACTGAAAACGGATTTCAAATATCGTGCTTTGTTATCGGGTTATGAGACTTTAAAAGTTAACCCTAACCCTAACCCTAGGTGTTAGGGTTAGGGTTAGGGTTAGAGCACAAGTTTCTTCAAACGGGCCAAACTTGGGCTCATTCGAAAGGTCTTTTGGCCAGGAGTTTGAAACTGAAAACGGATTTCAAATATCGTGCTTTGTTATCGAGTTATGAGACTTTAAAAGTTAACCCTAACCCTAACCCTAACCCTAGGTGTTGATCCTAACCCTAACCCTAACCATTCTTCAAACGGGCCAAACTTGGGCTCATTCGAAAGGTCTTTTGGCCAGGAGTTTGAAACTGAAAACGGATTTCAAATATCGTGCATTGTTATCGGGTTATGAGACTTTAAAAGTTAACCCTAACCCTAACCCTAGGTGTTAGGGTTAGGGTTAGGGTTAGAGCACAAGTTTCTTCAAACGGGCCAAACTTGGGCTCATTCGAAAGGTCTTTTAGCCAGGAGTTTGAAACTGAAAACGGATTTCAAATATCGTGCATTGTTATCGGGTTATGAGACTTTAAAAGTTAACCCTAACCCTAACCCTGGGTGTTAGGGTTAGGGTTAGGGTTAGAGCACAAGTTTCTTCAAACGGGCCAAACTTGGGCTCATTCGAAAGGTCTTTTGGCCAGGAGTTTGAAACTGAAAACGGATTTCAAATATCGTGCTTTGTTATCGAGTTATGAGACTTTAAAAGTTAACCCTAACCCTAACCCTAGGTGTTGATCCTAACCCTAACCCTAACCCTAACCATTCTTCAAACGGGCCAAACTTGGGCTCATTCGAAAGGTCTTTTGGCCAGGAGTTTGAAACTGAAAACGGATTTCAAATATCGTACTTTGTTATCGGGTTATGAGACTTTAAAAGTTAACCCTAACCCTAACCCTAGGTGTTAGGGTTAGGGTTAGGGTTAGAGCACAAGTTTCTTCAAACGGGCCAAACTTGGGCTCATTCGAAAGGTCTTTTGGCCAGGAGTTTGAAACTGAAAACGGATTTCAAATATCGTGCTTTGTTATCGAGTTATGAGACTTTAAAAGTTAACCCTAACCCTAACCCTAGGTGTTGATCCTAACCCTAACCCTAACCCTAACCATTCTTCAAACGGGCCAAACTTGGGCTCATTCGAAAGGTCTTTTGGCCAGGAGTTTGAAACTGAAAACGGATTTCAAATATCGTGCTTTGTTATCGAGTTATGAGACTTTAAAAGTTAACCCTAACCCTAACCCTAGGTGTTGATCCTAACCCTAACCCTAACCCTAACCATTCTTCAAACGGGCCAAACTTGGGCTCATTCGAAAGGTCTTTTGGCCAGGAGTTTGAAACTGAAAACGGATTTCAAATATCGTACTTTGTTATCGGGTTATGAGACTTTAAAAGTTAACCCTAACCCTAACCCTAGGTGTTAGGGTTAGGGTTAGGGTTAGAGCACAAGTTTCTTCAAACGGGCCAAACTTGGGCTCATTCGAAAGGTCTTTTAGCCAGGAGTTTGAAACTGAAAACGGATTTCAAATATCGTGCATTGTTATCGGGTTATGAGACTTTAAAAGTTAACCCTAACCCTAACCCTGGGTGTTAGGGTTAGGGTTAGGGTTAGAGCACAAGTTTCTTCAAACGGGCCAAACTTGGGCTCATTCGAAAGGTCTTTTGGCCAGGAGTTTGAAACTGAAAACGGATTTCAAATATCGTGCTTTGTTATCGAGTTATGAGACTTTAAAAGTTAACCCTAACCCTAACCCTAGGTGTTGATCCTAACCCTAACCCTAACCCTAACCATTCTTCAAACGGGCCAAACTTGGGCTCATTCGAAAGGTCTTTTGGCCAGGAGTTTGAAACTGAAAACGGATTTCAAATATCGTGCTTTGTTATCGGGTTATGAGACTTTAAAAGTTAACCCTAACCCTAACCCTAGGTGTTAGGGTTAGGGTTAGGGTTAGAGCACAAGTTTCTTCAAACGGGCCAAACTTGGGCTCATTCGAAAGGTCTTTTGGCCAGGAGTTTGAAACTGAAAACGGATTTCAAATATCGTGCTTTGTTATCGAGTTATGAGACTTTAAAAGTTAACCCTAACCCTAACCCTAGGTGTTGATCCTAACCCTAACCCTAACCCTAACCATTCTTCAAACGGGCCAAACTTGGGCTCATTCGAAAGGTCTTTTGGCCAGGAGTTTGAAACTGAAAACGGATTTCAAATATCGTGCATTGTTATCGGGTTATGAGACTTTAAAAGTTAACCCTAACCCTAACCCTAACCCTAGGTGTTGATCCTAACCCTAACCCTAACCATTCTTCAAACGGGCCAAACTTGGGCTCATTCGAAAGGTCTTTTGGCCAGGAGTTTGAAACTGAAAACGGATTTCAAATATCGTGCATTGTTATCGGGTTATGAGACTTTAAAAGTTAACCCTAACCCTAACCCTAGGTGTTAGGGTTAGGGTTAGGGTTAGAGCACAAGTTTCTTCAAACGGGCCAAACTTGGGCTCATTCGAAAGGTCTTTTAGCCAGGAGTTTGAAACTGAAAACGGATTTCAAATATCGTGCATTGTTATCGGGTTATGAGACTTTAAAAGTTAACCCTAACCCTAACCCTGGGTGTTAGGGTTAGGGTTAGGGTTAGAGCACAAGTTTCTTCAAACGGGCCAAACTTGGGCTCATTCGAAAGGTCTTTTGGCCAGGAGTTTGAAACTGAAAACGGATTTCAAATATCGTGCTTTGTTATCGAGTTATGAGACTTTAAAAGTTAACCCTAACCCTAACCCTAGGTGTTGATCCTAACCCTAACCCTAACCCTAATAATTCTTCAAACGGGCCAAACTTGGGCTCATTCGAAAGGTCTTTTGGCCAGGAGTTTGAAACTGAAAACGGATTTCAAATATCGTACTTTGTTATCGGGTTATGAGACTTTAAAAGTTAACCCTAACCCTAACCCTAGGTGTTAGGGTTAGGGTTAGGGTTAGAGCACAAGTTTCTTCAAACGGGCCAAACTTGGGCTCATTCGAAAGGTCTTTTGGCCAGGAGTTTGAAACTGAAAACGGATTTCAAATATCGTGCTTTGTTATCGAGTTATGAGACTTTAAAAGTTAACCCTAACCCTAACCCTAGGTGTTGATCCTAACCCTAACCCTAACCCTAACCATTCTTCAAACGGGCCAAACTTGGGCTCATTCGAAAGGTCTTTTGGCCAGGAGTTTGAAACTGAAAACGGATTTCAAATATCGTGCTTTGTTATCGGGTTATGAGACTTTAAAAGTTAACCCTAACCCTAACCCTAGGTGTTAGGGTTAGGGTTAGGGTTAGAGCACAAGTTTCTTCAAACGGGCCAAACTTGGGCTCATTCGAAAGGTCTTTTGGCCAGGAGTTTGAAACTGAAAACGGATTTCAAATATCGTGCTTTGTTATCGAGTTATGAGACTTTAAAAGTTAACCCTAACCCTAACCCTAACCCTAGGTGTTGATCCTAACCCTAACCCTAACCATTCTTCAAACGGGCCAAACTTGGGCTCATTCGAAAGGTCTTTTGGCCAGGAGTTTGAAACTGAAAACGGATTTCAAATATCGTGCATTGTTATCGGGTTATGAGACTTTAAAAGTTAACCCTAACCCTAACCCTAGGTGTTAGGGTTAGGGTTAGGGTTAGAGCACAAGTTTCTTCAAACGGGCCAAACTTGGGCTCATTCGAAAGGTCTTTTAGCCAGGAGTTTGAAACTGAAAACGGATTTCAAATATCGTGCATTGTTATCGGGTTATGAGACTTTAAAAGTTAACCCTAACCCTAACCCTGGGTGTTAGGGTTAGGGTTAGGGTTAGAGCACAAGTTTCTTCAAACGGGCCAAACTTGGGCTCATTCGAAAGGTCTTTTGGCCAGGAGTTTGAAACTGAAAACGGATTTCAAATATCGTGCTTTGTTATCGAGTTATGAGACTTTAAAAGTTAACCCTAACCCTAACCCTAGGTGTTGATCCTAACCCTAACCCTAACCCTAACCATTCTTCAAACGGGCCAAACTTGGGCTCATTCGAAAGGTCTTTTGGCCAGGAGTTTGAAACTGAAAACGGATTTCAAATATCGTACTTTGTTATCGGGTTATGAGACTTTAAAAGTTAACCCTAACCCTAACCCTAGGTGTTAGGGTTAGGGTTAGGGTTAGAGCACAAGTTTCTTCAAACGGGCCAAACTTGGGCTCATTCGAAAGGTCTTTTGGCCAGGAGTTTGAAACTGAAAACGGATTTCAAATATCGTGCTTTGTTATCGAGTTATGAGACTTTAAAAGTTAACCCTAACCCTAACCCTAGGTGTTGATCCTAACCCTAACCCTAACCCTAACCATTCTTCAAACGGGCCAAACTTGGGCTCATTCGAAAGGTCTTTTGGCCAGGAGTTTGAAACTGAAAACGGATTTCAAATATCGTGCTTTGTTATCGAGTTATGAGACTTTAAAAGTTAACCCTAACCCTAACCCTAGGTGTTGATCCTAACCCTAACCCTAACCCTAACCATTCTTCAAACGGGCCAAACTTGGGCTCATTCGAAAGGTCTTTTGGCCAGGAGTTTGAAACTGAAAACGGATTTCAAATATCGTACTTTGTTATCGGGTTATGAGACTTTAAAAGTTAACCCTAACCCTAACCCTAGGTGTTAGGGTTAGGGTTAGGGTTAGAGCACAAGTTTCTTCAAACGGGCCAAACTTGGGCTCATTCGAAAGGTCTTTTAGCCAGGAGTTTGAAACTGAAAACGGATTTCAAATATCGTGCATTGTTATCGGGTTATGAGACTTTAAAAGTTAACCCTAACCCTAACCCTGGGTGTTAGGGTTAGGGTTAGGGTTAGAGCACAAGTTTCTTCAAACGGGCCAAACTTGGGCTCATTCGAAAGGTCTTTTGGCCAGGAGTTTGAAACTGAAAACGGATTTCAAATATCGTGCTTTGTTATCGAGTTATGAGACTTTAAAAGTTAACCCTAACCCTAACCCTAGGTGTTGATCCTAACCCTAACCCTAACCCTAACCATTCTTCAAACGGGCCAAACTTGGGCTCATTCGAAAGGTCTTTTGGCCAGGAGTTTGAAACTGAAAACGGATTTCAAATATCGTGCTTTGTTATCGGGTTATGAGACTTTAAAAGTTAACCCTAACCCTAACCCTAGGTGTTAGGGTTAGGGTTAGGGTTAGAGCACAAGTTTCTTCAAACGGGCCAAACTTGGGCTCATTCGAAAGGTCTTTTGGCCAGGAGTTTGAAACTGAAAACGGATTTCAAATATCGTGCTTTGTTATCGAGTTATGAGACTTTAAAAGTTAACCCTAACCCTAACCCTAGGTGTTGATCCTAACCCTAACCCTAAACCTAACCATTCTTCAAACGGGCCAAACTTGGGCTCATTCGAAAGGTCTTTTGGCCAGGAGTTTGAAACTGAAAACGGATTTCAAATATCGTGCATTGTTATCGGGTTATGAGACTTTAAAAGTTAACCCTAACCCTAACCCTAACCCTAGGTGTTGATCCTAACCCTAACCCTAACCATTCTTCAAACGGGCCAAACTTGGGCTCATTCGAAAGGTCTTTTGGCCAGGAGTTTGAAACTGAAAACGGATTTCAAATATCGTGCATTGTTATCGGGTTATGAGACTTTAAAAGTTAACCCTAACCCTAACCCTAGGTGTTAGGGTTAGGGTTAGGGTTAGAGCACAAGTTTCTTCAAACGGGCCAAACTTGGGCTCATTCGAAAGGTCTTTTAGCCAGGAGTTTGAAACTGAAAACGGATTTCAAATATCGTGCATTGTTATCGGGTTATGAGACTTTAAAAGTTAACCCTAACCCTAACCCTGGGTGTTAGGGTTAGGGTTAGGGTTAGAGCACAAGTTTCTTCAAACGGGCCAAACTTGGGCTCATTCGAAAGGTCTTTTGGCCAGGAGTTTGAAACTGAAAACGGATTTCAAATATCGTGCTTTGTTATCGAGTTATGAGACTTTAAAAGTTAACCCTAACCCTAACCCTAGGTGTTGATCCTAACCCTAACCCTAACCCTAATAATTCTTCAAACGGGCCAAACTTGGGCTCATTCGAAAGGTCTTTTGGCCAGGAGTTTGAAACTGAAAACGGATTTCAAATATCGTACTTTGTTATCGGGTTATGAGACTTTAAAAGTTAACCCTAACCCTAACCCTAGGTGTTAGGGTTAGGGTTAGGGTTAGAGCACAAGTTTCTTCAAACGGGCCAAACTTGGGCTCATTCGAAAGGTCTTTTGGCCAGGAGTTTGAAACTGAAAACGGATTTCAAATATCGTGCTTTGTTATCGAGTTATGAGACTTTAAAAGTTAACCCTAACCCTAACCCTAGGTGTTGATCCTAACCCTAACCCTAACCCTAACCATTCTTCAAACGGGCCAAACTTGGGCTCATTCGAAAGGTCTTTTGGCCAGGAGTTTGAAACTGAAAACGGATTTCAAATATCGTGCTTTGTTATCGAGTTATGAGACTTTAAAAGCTAACCCTAACCCTAACCCTAGGTGTTGATCCTAACCCTAACCCTAACCCTAACCATTCTTCAAACGGGCCAAACTTGGGCTCATTCGAAAGGTCTTTTGGCCAGGAGTTTGAAACTGAAAACGGATTTCAAATATCGTGCTTTGTTATCGGGTTATGAGACTTTAAAAGTTAACCCTAACCCTAACCCTAGGTGTTAGGGTTAGGGTTAGGGTTAGAGCACAAGTTTCTTCAAACGGGCCAAACTTGGGCTCATTCGAAAGGTCTTTTGGCCAGGAGTTTGAAACTGAAAACGGATTTCAAATATCGTGCTTTGTTATCGAGTTATGAGACTTTAAAAGTTAACCCTAACCCTAACCCTAGGTGTTGATCCTAACCCTAACCCTAACCCTAACCATTCTTCAAACGGGCCAAACTTGGGCTCATTCGAAAGGTCTTTTGGCCAGGAGTTTGAAACTGAAAACGGATTTCAAATATCGTGCTTTGTTATCGGGTTATGAGACTTTAAAAGTTAACCCTAACCCTAACCCTAGGTGTTAGGGTTAGGGTTAGGGTTAGAGCACAAGTTTCTTCAAACGGGCCAAACTTGGGCTCATTCGAAAGGTCTTTTGGCCAGGAGTTTGAAACTGAAAACGGATTTCAAATATCGTGCTTTGTTATCGAGTTATGAGACTTTAAAAGTTAACCCTAACCCTAACCCTAGGTGTTGATCCTAACCCTAACCCTAACCCTAACCATTCTTCAAACGGGCCAAACTTGGGCTCATTCGAAAGGTCTTTTGGCCAGGAGTTTGAAACTGAAAACGGATTTCAAATATCGTGCTTTGTTATCGGGTTATGAGACTTTAAAAGTTAACCCTAACCCTAACCCTAGGTGTTAGGGTTAGGGTTAGGGTTAGAGCACAAGTTTCTTCAAACGGGCCAAACTTGGGCTCATTCGAAAGGTCTTTTGGCCAGGAGTTTGAAACTGAAAACGGATTTCAAATATCGTGCTTTGTTATCGAGTTATGAGACTTTAAAAGTTAACCCTAACCCTAACCCTAGGTGTTGATCCTAACCCTAACCCTAACCCTAACCATTCTTCAAACGGGCCAAACTTGGGCTCATTCGAAAGGTCTTTTGGCCAGGAGTTTGAAACTGAAAACGGATTTCAAATATCGTGCTTTGTTATCGGGTTATGAGACTTTAAAAGTTAACCCTAACCCTAACCCTAGGTGTTAGGGTTAAGGTTAGGGTTAGAGCACAAGTTTCTTCAAACGGGCCAAACTTGGGCTCATTCGAAAGGTCTTTTGGCCAGGAGTTTGAAACTGAAAACGGATTTCAAATATCGTGCTTTGTTATCGAGTTATGAGACTTTAAAAGTTAACCCTAACCCTAACCCTAACCCTAGGTGTTGATCCTAACCCTAACCCTAACCCTAACCATTCTTCAAACGGGCCAAACTTGGGCTCATTCGAAAGGTCTTTTGGCCAGGAGTTTGAAACTGAAAACGGATTTCAAATATCGTGCTTTGTTATCGAGTTATGAGACTTTAAAAGTTAACCCTAACCCTAACCCTAGGTGTTGATCCTAACCCTAACCCTAACCCTAACCATTCTTCAAACGGGCCAAACTTGGGCTCATTCGAAAGGTCTTTTGGCCAGGAGTTTGAAACTGAAAACGGATTTCAAATATCGTGCTTTGTTATCGGGTTATGAGACTTTAAAAGTTAACCCTAACCCTAACCCTAGGTGTTAGGGTTAGGGTTAGGGTTAGAGCACAAGTTTCTTCAAACGGGCCAAACTTGGGCTCATTCGAAAGGTCTTTTGGCCAGGAGTTTGAAACTGAAAACGGATTTCAAATATCGTGCTTTGTTATCGAGTTATGAGACTTTAAAAGTTAACCCTAACCCTAACCCTAGGTGTTGATCCTAACCCTAACCCTAACCCTAACCATTCTTCAAACGGGCCAAACTTGGGCTCATTCGAAAGGTCTTTTGGCCAGGAGTTTGAAACTGAAAACGGATTTCAAATATCGTGCTTTGTTATCGGGTTATGAGACTTTAAAAGTTAACCCTAACCCTAACCCTAGGTGTTAGGGTTAGGGTTAGGGTTAGAGCACAAGTTTCTTCAAACGGGCCAAACTTGGGCTCATTCGAAAGGTCTTTTGGCCAGGAGTTTGAAACTGAAAACGGATTTCAAATATCGTGCTTTGTTATCGAGTTATGAGACTTTAAAAGTTAACCCTAACCCTAACCCTAGGTGTTGATCCTAACCCTAACCCTAACCCTAACCATTCTTCAAACGGGCCAAACTTGGGCTCATTCGAAAGGTCTTTTGGCCAGGAGTTTGAAACTGAAAACGGATTTCAAATATCGTGCTTTGTTATCGGGTTATGAGACTTTAAAAGTTAACCCTAACCCTAACCCTAGGTGTTAGGGTTAAGGTTAGGGTTAGAGCACAAGTTTCTTCAAACGGGCCAAACTTGGGCTCATTCGAAAGGTCTTTTGGCCAGGAGTTTGAAACTGAAAACGGATTTCAAATATCGTGCTTTGTTATCGAGTTATGAGACTTTAAAAGTTAACCCTAACCCTAACCCTAACCCTAGGTGTTGATCCTAACCCTAACCCTAACCCTAACCATTCTTCAAACGGGCCAAACTTGGGCTCATTCGAAAGGTCTTTTGGCCAGGAGTTTGAAACTGAAAACGGATTTCAAATATCGTGCTTTGTTATCGAGTTATGAGACTTTAAAAGTTAACCCTAACCCTAACCCTAGGTGTTGATCCTAACCCTAACCCTAACCCTAACCATTCTTCAAACGGGCCAAACTTGGGCTCATTCGAAAGGTCTTTTGGCCAGGAGTTTGAAACTGAAAACGGATTTCAAATATCGTGCTTTGTTATCGGGTTATGAGACTTTAAAAGTTAACCCTAACCCTAACCCTAGGTGTTAGGGTTAGGGTTAGGGTTAGAGCACAAGTTTCTTCAAACGGGCCAAACTTGGGCTCATTCGAAAGGTCTTTTGGCCAGGAGTTTGAAACTGAAAACGGATTTCAAATATCGTGCTTTGTTATCGAGTTATGAGACTTTAAAAGTTAACCCTAACCCTAACCCTAGGTGTTGATCCTAACCCTAACCCTAACCCTAACCATTCTTCAAACGGGCCAAACTTGGGCTCATTCGAAAGGTCTTTTGGCCAGGAGTTTGAAACTGAAAACGGATTTCAAATATCGTGCTTTGTTATCGGGTTATGAGACTTTACAAGTTAACCCTAACCCTAACCCTAGGTGTTAGGGTTAGGGTTAGGGTTAGAGCACAAGTTTCTTCAAACGGGCCAAACTTGGGCTCATTCGAAAGGTCTTTTGGCCAGGAGTTTGAAACTGAAAACGGATTTCAAATATCGTGCTTTGTTATCGAGTTATGAGACTTTAAAAGTTAACCCTAACCCTAACCCTAGGTGTTGATCCTAACCCTAACCCTAACCCTAACCATTCTTCAAACGGGCCAAACTTGGGCTCATTCGAAAGGTCTTTTGGCCAGGAGTTTGAAACTGAAAACGGATTTCAAATATCGTGCTTTGTTATCGGGTTATGAGACTTTAAAAGTTAACCCTAACCCTAACCCTAGGTGTTAGGGTTAAGGTTAGGGTTAGAGCACAAGTTTCTTCAAACGGGCCAAACTTGGGCTCATTCGAAAGGTCTTTTGGCCAGGAGTTTGAAACTGAAAACGGATTTCAAATATCGTGCTTTGTTATCGAGTTATGAGACTTTAAAAGTTAACCCTAACCCTAACCCTAACCCTAGGTGTTGATCCTAACCCTAACCCTAACCCTAACCATTCTTCAAACGGGCCAAACTTGGGCTCATTCGAAAGGTCTTTTGGCCAGGAGTTTGAAACTGAAAACGGATTTCAAATATCGTGCTTTGTTATCGGGTTATGAGACTTTAAAAGTTAACCCTAACCCTAACCCTAGGTGTTAGGGTTAGGGTTAGGGTTAGAGCACAAGTTTCTTCAAACGGGCCAAACTTGGGCTCATTCGAAAGGTCTTTTGGCCAGGAGTTTGAAACTGAAAACGGATTTCAAATATCGTGCTTTGTTATCGAGTTATGAGACTTTAAAAGTTAACCCTAACCCTAACCCTAGGTGTTGATCCTAACCCTAACCCTAACCCTAACCATTCTTCAAACGGGCCAAACTTGGGCTCATTCGAAAGGTCTTTTGGCCAGGAGTTTGAAACTGAAAACGGATTTCAAATATCGTGCTTTGTTATCGAGTTATGAGACTTTAAAAGTTAACCCTAACCCTAACCCTAGGTGTTGATCCTAACCCTAACCCTAACCCTAACCATTCTTCAAACGGGCCAAACTTGGGCTCATTCGAAAGGTCTTTTGGCCAGGAGTTTGAAACTGAAAACGGATTTCAAATATCGTGCTTTGTTATCGGGTTATGAGACTTTAAAAGTTAACCCTAACCCTAACCCTAGGTGTTAGGGTTAGGGTTAGGGTTAGAGCACAAGTTTCTTCAAACGGGCCAAACTTGGGCTCATTCGAAAAGTCTTTTGGCCAGGAGTTTGAAACTGAAAACGGATTTCAAATATCGTGCTTTGTTATCGAGTTATGAGACTTTAAAAGTTAACCCTAACCCTAACCCTAGGTGTTGATCCTAACCCTAACCCTAACCCTAACCATTCTTCAAACGGGCCAAACTTGGGCTCATTCGAAAGGTCTTTTGGCCAGGAGTTTGAAACTGAAAACGGATTTCAAATATCGTGCTTTGTTATCGGGTTATGAGACTTTAAAAGTTAACCCTAACCCTAACCCTAGGTGTTAGGGTTAGGGTTAGGGTTAGAGCACAAGTTTCTTCAAACGGGCCAAACTTGGGCTCATTCGAAAGGTCTTTTGGCCAGGAGTTTGAAACTGAAAACGGATTTCAAATATCGTGCTTTGTTATCGAGTTATGAGACTTTAAAAGTTAACCCTAACCCTAACCCTAGGTGTTGATCCTAACCCTAACCCTAACCCTAACCATTCTTCAAACGGGCCAAACTTGGGCTCATTCGAAAGGTCTTTTGGCCAGGAGTTTGAAACTGAAAACGGATTTCAAATATCGTGCTTTGTTATCGGGTTATGAGACTTTAAAAGTTAACCCTAACCCTAACCCTAGGTGTTAGGGTTAGGGTTAGGGTTAGAGCACAAGTTTCTTCAAACGGGCCAAACTTGGGCTCATTCGAAAGGTCTTTTGGCCAGGAGTTTGAAACTGAAAACGGATTTCAAATATCGTGCTTTGTTATCGAGTTATGAGACTTTAAAAGTTAACCCTAACCCTAACCCTAGGTGTTGATCCTAACCCTAACCCTAACCCTAACCATTCTTCAAACGGGCCAAACTTGGGCTCATTCGAAAGGTCTTTTGGCCAGGAGTTTGAAACTGAAAACGGATTTCAAATATCGTGCTTTGTTATCGGGTTATGAGACTTTAAAAGTTAACCCTAACCCTAACCCTAGGTGTTAGGGTTAAGGTTAGGGTTAGAGCACAAGTTTCTTCAAACGGGCCAAACTTGGGCTCATTCGAAAGGTCTTTTGGCCAGGAGTTTGAAACTGAAAACGGATTTCAAATATCGTGCTTTGTTATCGAGTTATGAGACTTTAAAAGTTAACCCTAACCCTAACCCTAACCCTAGGTGTTGATCCTAACCCTAACCCTAACCCTAACCATTCTTCAAACGGGCCAAACTTGGGCTCATTCGAAAGGTCTTTTGGCCAGGAGTTTGAAACTGAAAACGGATTTCAAATATCGTGCTTTGTTATCGGGTTATGAGACTTTAAAAGTTAACCCTAACCCTAACCCTAGGTGTTAGGGTTAGGGTTAGGGTTAGAGCACAAGTTTCTTCAAACGGGCCAAACTTGGGCTCATTCGAAAGGTCTTTTGGCCAGGAGTTTGAAACTGAAAACGGATTTCAAATATCGTGCTTTGTTATCGAGTTATGAGACTTTAAAAGTTAACCCTAACCCTAACCCTAGGTGTTGATCCTAACCCTAACCCTAACCCTAACCATTCTTCAAACGGGCCAAACTTGGGCTCATTCGAAAGGTCTTTTGGCCAGGAGTTTGAAACTGAAAACGGATTTCAAATATCGTGCTTTGTTATCGAGTTATGAGACTTTAAAAGTTAACCCTAACCCTAACCCTAGGTGTTGATCCTAACCCTAACCCTAACCCTAACCATTCTTCAAACGGGCCAAACTTGGGCTCATTCGAAAGGTCTTTTGGCCAGGAGTTTGAAACTGAAAACGGATTTCAAATATCGTGCTTTGTTATCGGGTTATGAGACTTTAAAAGTTAACCCTAACCCTAACCCTAGGTGTTAGGGTTAGGGTTAGGGTTAGAGCACAAGTTTCTTCAAACGGGCCAAACTTGGGCTCATTCGAAAAGTCTTTTGGCCAGGAGTTTGAAACTGAAAACGGATTTCAAATATCGTGCTTTGTTATCGAGTTATGAGACTTTAAAAGTTAACCCTAACCCTAACCCTAGGTGTTGATCCTAACCCTAACCCTAACCCTAACCATTCTTCAAACGGGCCAAACTTGGGCTCATTCGAAAGGTCTTTTGGCCAGGAGTTTGAAACTGAAAACGGATTTCAAATATCGTGCTTTGTTATCGGGTTATGAGACTTTAAAAGTTAACCCTAACCCTAACCCTAGGTGTTAGGGTTAGGGTTAGGGTTAGAGCACAAGTTTCTTCAAACGGGCCAAACTTGGGCTCATTCGAAAGGTCTTTTGGCCAGGAGTTTGAAACTGAAAACGGATTTCAAATATCGTGCTTTGTTATCGAGTTATGAGACTTTAAAAGTTAACCCTAACCCTAACCCTAGGTGTTGATCCTAACCCTAACCCTAACCCTAACCATTCTTCAAACGGGCCAAACTTGGGCTCATTCGAAAGGTCTTTTGGCCAGGAGTTTGAAACTGAAAACGGATTTCAAATATCGTGCTTTGTTATCGGGTTATGAGACTTTAAAAGTTAACCCTAACCCTAACCCTAGGTGTTAGGGTTAAGGTTAGGGTTAGAGCACAAGTTTCTTCAAACGGGCCAAACTTGGGCTCATTCGAAAGGTCTTTTGGCCAGGAGTTTGAAACTGAAAACGGATTTCAAATATCGTGCTTTGTTATCGAGTTATGAGACTTTAAAAGTTAACCCTAACCCTAACCCTAACCCTAGGTGTTGATCCTAACCCTAACCCTAACCATTCTTCAAACGGGCCAAACTTGGGCTCATTCGAAAGGTCTTTTGGCCAGGAGTTTGAAACTGAAAACGGATTTCAAATATCGTGCATTGTTATCGGGTTATGAGACTTTAAAAGTTAACCCTAACCCTAACCCTAGGTGTTAGGGTTAGGGTTAGGGTTAGAGCACAAGTTTCTTCAAACGGGCCAAACTTGGGCTCATTCGAAAGGTCTTTTAGCCAGGAGTTTGAAACTGAAAACGGATTTCAAATATCGTGCATTGTTATCGGGTTATGAGACTTTAAAAGTTAACCCTAACCCTAACCCTGGGTGTTAGGGTTAGGGTTAGGGTTAGAGCACAAGTTTCTTCAAACGGGCCAAACTTGGGCTCATTCGAAAGGTCTTTTAGCCAGGAGTTTGAAACTGAAAACGGATTTCAAATATCGTGCTTTGTTATCGAGTTATGAGACTTTAAAAGTTAACCCTAACCCTAACCCTAGGTGTTGATCCTAACCCTAACCCTAACCCTAACCATTCTTCAAACGGGCCAAACTTGGGCTCATTCGAAAGGTCTTTTGGCCAGGAGTTTGAAACTGAAAACGGATTTCAAATATCGTACTTTGTTATCGGGTTATGAGACTTTAAAAGTTAACCCTAACCCTAACCCTAGGTGTTAGGGTTAGGGTTAGGGTTAGAGCACAAGTTTCTTCAAACGGGCCAAACTTGGGCTCATTCGAAAGGTCTTTTGGCCAGGAGTTTGAAACTGAAAACGGATTTCAAATATCGTGCTTTGTTATCGAGTTATGAGACTTTAAAAGTTAACCCTAACCCTAACCCTAGGTGTTGATCCTAACCCTAACCCTAACCCTAACCATTCTTCAAACGGGCCAAACTTGGGCTCATTCGAAAGGTCTTTTGGCCAGGAGTTTGAAACTGAAAACGGATTTCAAATATCGTGCTTTGTTATCGAGTTATGAGACTTTAAAAGTTAACCCTAACCCTAACCCTAGGTGTTGATCCTAACCCTAACCCTAACCCTAACCATTCTTCAAACGGGCCAAACTTGGGCTCATTCGAAAGGTCTTTTGGCCAGGAGTTTGAAACTGAAAACGGATTTCAAATATCGTGCTTTGTTATCGGGTTATGAGACTTTAAAAGTTAACCCTAACCCTAACCCTAGGTGTTAGGGTTAGGGTTAGGGTTAGAGCACAAGTTTCTTCAAACGGGCCAAACTTGGGCTCATTCGAAAAGTCTTTTGGCCAGGAGTTTGAAACTGAAAACGGATTTCAAATATCGTGCTTTGTTATCGAGTTATGAGACTTTAAAAGTTAACCCTAACCCTAACCCTAACCCTAGGTGTTGATCCTAACCCTAACCCTAACCATTCTTCAAACGGGCCAAACTTGGGCTCATTCGAAAGGTCTTTTGGCCAGGAGTTTGAAACTGAAAACGGATTTCAAATATCGTGCATTGTTATCGGGTTATGAGACTTTAAAAGTTAACCCTAACCCTAACCCTAGGTGTTAGGGTTAGGGTTAGGGTTAGAGCACAAGTTTCTTCAAACGGGCCAAACTTGGGCTCATTCGAAAGGTCTTTTAGCCAGGAGTTTGAAACTGAAAACGGATTTCAAATATCGTGCATTGTTATCGGGTTATGAGACTTTAAAAGTTAACCCTAACCCTAACCCTGGGTGTTAGGGTTAGGGTTAGGGTTAGAGCACAAGTTTCTTCAAACGGGCCAAACTTGGGCTCATTCGAAAGGTCTTTTGGCCAGGAGTTTGAAACTGAAAACGGATTTCAAATATCGTGCTTTGTTATCGAGTTATGAGACTTTAAAAGTTAACCCTAACCCTAACCCTAGGTGTTGATCCTAACCCTAACCCTAACCCTAACCATTCTTCAAACGGGCCAAACTTGGGCTCATTCGAAAGGTCTTTTGGCCAGGAGTTTGAAACTGAAAACGGATTTCAAATATCGTACTTTGTTATCGGGTTATGAGACTTTAAAAGTTAACCCTAACCCTAACCCTAGGTGTTAGGGTTAGGGTTAGGGTTAGAGCACAAGTTTCTTCAAACGGGCCAAACTTGGGCTCATTCGAAAGGTCTTTTGGCCAGGAGTTTGAAACTGAAAACGGATTTCAAATATCGTGCTTTGTTATCGAGTTATGAGACTTTAAAAGTTAACCCTAACCCTAACCCTAGGTGTTGATCCTAACCCTAACCCTAACCCTAACCATTCTTCAAACGGGCCAAACTTGGGCTCATTCGAAAGGTCTTTTGGCCAGGAGTTTGAAACTGAAAACGGATTTCAAATATCGTGCTTTGTTATCGAGTTATGAGACTTTAAAAGTTAACCCTAACCCTAACCCTAGGTGTTGATCCTAACCCTAACCCTAACCCTAACCATTCTTCAAACGGGCCAAACTTGGGCTCATTCGAAAGGTCTTTTGGCCAGGAGTTTGAAACTGAAAACGGATTTCAAATATCGTGCTTTGTTATCGGGTTATGAGACTTTAAAAGTTAACCCTAACCCTAACCCTAGGTGTTAGGGTTAGGGTTAGGGTTAGAGCACAAGTTTCTTCAAACGGGCCAAACTTGGGCTCATTCGAAAAGTCTTTTGGCCAGGAGTTTGAAACTGAAAACGGATTTCAAATATCGTGCTTTGTTATCGAGTTATGAGACTTTAAAAGTTAACCCTAACCCTAACCCTAGGTGTTGATCCTAACCCTAACCCTAACCCTAACCATTCTTCAAACGGGCCAAACTTGGGCTCATTCGAAAGGTCTTTTGGCCAGGAGTTTGAAACTGAAAACGGATTTCAAATATCGTGCTTTGTTATCGGGTTATGAGACTTTAAAAGTTAACCCTAAACCTAACCCTAGGTGTTAGGGTTAGGGTTAGGGTTAGAGCACAAGTTTCTTCAAACGGGCCAAACTTGGGCTCATTCGAAAGGTCTTTTGGCCAGGAGTTTGAAACTGAAAACGGATTTCAAATATCGTGCTTTGTTATCGAGTTATGAGACTTTAAAAGTTAACCCTAACCCTAACCCTAGGTGTTGATCCTAACCCTAACCCTAACCCTAACCATTCTTCAAACGGGCCAAACTTGGGCTCATTCGAAAGGTCTTTTGGCCAGGAGTTTGAAACTGAAAACGGATTTCAAATATCGTACTTTGTTATCGGGTTATGAGACTTTAAAAGTTAACCCTAACCCTAACCCTAGGTGTTAGGGTTAGGGTTAGGGTTAGAGCACAAGTTTCTTCAAACGGGCCAAACTTGGGCTCATTCGAAAAGTCTTTTGGCCAGGAGTTTGAAACTGAAAACGGATTTCAAATATCGTGCTTTGTTATCGAGTTATGAGACTTTAAAAGTTAACCCTAACCCTAACCCTAGGTGTTGATCCTAACCCTAACCCTAACCATTCTTCAAACGGGCCAAACTTGGGCTCATTCGAAAGGTCTTTTGGCCAGGAGTTTGAAACTGAAAACGGATTTCAAATATCGTGCATTGTTATCGGGTTATGAGACTTTAAAAGTTAACCCTAACCCTAACCCTAGGTGTTAGGGTTAGGGTTAGGGTTAGAGCACAAGTTTCTTCAAACGGGCCAAACTTGGGCTCATTCGAAAGGTCTTTTAGCCAGGAGTTTGAAACTGAAAACGGATTTCAAATATCGTGCATTGTTATCGGGTTATGAGACTTTAAAAGTTAACCCTAACCCTAACCCTGGGTGTTAGGGTTAGGGTTAGGGTTAGAGCACAAGTTTCTTCAAACGGGCCAAACTTGGGCTCATTCGAAAGGTCTTTTGGCCAGGAGTTTGAAACTGAAAACGGATTTCAAATATCGTGCTTTGTTATCGAGTTATGAGACTTTAAAAGTTAACCCTAACCCTAACCCTAGGTGTTGATCCTAACCCTAACCCTAACCCTAACCATTCTTCAAACGGGCCAAACTTGGGCTCATTCGAAAGGTCTTTTGGCCAGGAGTTTGAAACTGAAAACGGATTTCAAATATCGTACTTTGTTATCGGGTTATGAGACTTTAAAAGTTAACCCTAACCCTAACCCTAGGTGTTAGGGTTAGGGTTAGGGTTAGAGCACAAGTTTCTTCAAACGGGCCAAACTTGGGCTCATTCGAAAGGTCTTTTGGCCAGGAGTTTGAAACTGAAAACGGATTTCAAATATCGTGCTTTGTTATCGAGTTATGAGACTTTAAAAGTTAACCCTAACCCTAACCCTAGGTGTTGATCCTAACCCTAACCCTAACCCTAACCATTCTTCAAACGGGCCAAACTTGGGCTCATTCGAAAGGTCTTTTGGCCAGGAGTTTGAAACTGAAAACGGATTTCAAATATCGTGCATTGTTATCGGGTTATGAGACTTTAAAAGTTAACCCTAACCCTAACCCTAGGTGTTAGGGTTAGGGTTAGGGTTAGAGCACAAGTTTCTTCAAACGGGCCAAACTTGGGCTCATTCGAAAAGTCTTTTGGCCAGGAGTTTGAAACTGAAAACGGATTTCAAATATCGTGCTTTGTTATCGAGTTATGAGACTTTAAAAGTTAACCCTAACCCTAACCCTAGGTGTTGATCCTAACCCTAACCCTAACCCTAACCATTCTTCAAACGGGCCAAACTTGGGCTCATTCGAAAGGTCTTTTGGCCAGGAGTTTGAAACTGAAAACGGATTTCAAATATCGTGCTTTGTTATCGGGTTATGAGACTTTAAAAGTTAACCCTAACCCTAACCCTAGGTGTTAGGGTTAGGGTTAGGGTTAGAGCACAAGTTTCTTCAAACGGGCCAAACTTGGGCTCATTCGAAAGGTCTTTTGGCCAGGAGTTTGAAACTGAAAACGGATTTCAAATATCGTGCTTTGTTATCGGGTTATGAGACTTTAAAAGTTAACCCTAACCCTAACCCTAGGTGTTAGGGTTAGGGTTAGGGTTAGAGCACAAGTTTCTTCAAACGGGCCAAACTTGGGCTCATTCGAAAGGTCTTTTGGCCAGGAGTTTGAAACTGAAAACGGATTTCAAATATCGTGCTTTGTTATCGAGTTATGAGACTTTAAAAGTTAACCCTAACCCTAACCCTAGGTGTTGATCCTAACCCTAACCCTAACCCTAACCATTCTTCAAACGGGCCAAACTTGGGCTCATTCGGAAGGTCTTTTGGCCAGGAGTTTGAAACTGAAAACGGATTTCAAATATCGTGCTTTGTTATCGAGTTATGAGACTTTAAAAGTTAACCCTAACCCTAACCCTAGGTGTTGATCCTAACCCTAACCCTAACCCTAACCATTCTTCAAACGGGCCAAACTTGGGCTCATTCGAAAGGTCTTTTGGCCAGGAGTTTGAAACTGAAAACGGATTTCAAATATCGTGCTTTGTTATCGGGTTATGAGACTTTAAAAGTTAACCCTAACCCTAACCCTAGGTGTTAGGGTTAGGGTTAGGGTTAGAGCACAAGTTTCTTCAAACGGGCCAAACTTGGGCTCATTCGAAAGGTCTTTTGGCCAGGAGTTTGAAACTGAAAACGGATTTCAAATATCGTGCTTTGTTATCGGGTTATGAGACTTTAAAAGTTAACCCTAACCCTAACCCTAGGTGTTAGGGTTAGGGTTAGGGTTAGAGCACAAGTTTCTTCAAACGGGCCAAACTTGGGCTCATTCGAAAGGTCTTTTGGCCAGGAGTTTGAAACTGAAAACGGATTTCAAATATCGTGCTTTGTTATCGAGTTATGAGACTTTAAAAGTTAACCCTAACCCTAACCCTAGGTGTTGATCCTAACCCTAACCCTAACCCTAACCATTCTTCAAACGGGCCAAACTTGGGCTCATTCGGAAGGTCTTTTGGCCAGGAGTTTGAAACTGAAAACGGATTTCAAATATCGTGCTTTGTTATCGAGTTATGAGACTTTAAAAGTTAACCCTAACCCTAACCCTAGGTGTTGATCCTAACCCTAACCCTAACCCTAACCATTCTTCAAACGGGCCAAACTTGGGCTCATTCGAAAGGTCTTTTGGCCAGGAGTTTGAAACTGAAAACGGATTTCAAATATCGTGCTTTGTTATCGAGTTATGAGACTTTAAAAGTTAACCCTAACCCTAACCCTAGGTGTTGATCCTAACCCTAACCCTAACCCTAACCATTCTTCAAACGGGCCAAACTTGGGCTCATTCGAAAGGTCTTTTGGCCAGGAGTTTGAAACTGAAAACGGATTTCAAATATCGTGCTTTGTTATCGAGTTATGAGACTTTAAAAGTTAACCCTAACCCTAACCCTAGGTGTTGATCCTAACCCTAACCCTAACCCTAACCATTCTTCAAACGGGCCAAACTTGGGCTCATTCGAAAGGTCTTTTGGCCAGGAGTTTGAAACTGAAAACGGATTTCAAATATCGTGCATTGTTATCGGGTTATGAGACTTTAAAAGTTAACCCTAACCCTAACCCTAGGTGTTAGGGTTAGGGTTAGGGTTAGAGCACAAGTTTCTTCAAACGGGCCAAACTTGGGCTCATTCGAAAAGTCTTTTGGCCAGGAGTTTGAAACTGAAAACGGATTTCAAATATCGTGCTTTGTTATCGAGTTATGAGACTTTAAAAGTTAACCCTAACCCTAACCCTAGGTGTTGATCCTAACCCTAACCCTAACCCTAACCATTCTTCAAACGGGCCAAACTTGGGCTCATTCGAAAGGTCTTTTGGCCAGGAGTTTGAAACTGAAAACGGATTTCAAATATCGTGCTTTGTTATCGGGTTATGAGACTTTAAAAGTTAACCCTAACCCTAACCCTAGGTGTTAGGGTTAGGGTTAGGGTTAGAGCACAAGTTTCTTCAAACGGGCCAAACTTGGGCTCATTCGAAAGGTCTTTTGGCCAGGAGTTTGAAACTGAAAACGGATTTCAAATATCGTGCTTTGTTATCGAGTTATGAGACTTTAAAAGTTAACCCTAACCCTAACCCTAGGTGTTGATCCTAACCCTAACCCTAACCCTAACCATTCTTCAAACGGGCCAAACTTGGGCTCATTCGAAAGGTCTTTTGGCCAGGAGTTTGAAACTGAAAACGGATTTCAAATATCGTGCATTGTTATCGGGTTATGAGACTTTAAAAGTTAACCCTAACCCTAACCCTAGGTGTTAGGGTTAGGGTTAGGGTTAGAGCACAAGTTTCTTCAAACGGGCCAAACTTGGGCTCATTCGAAAGGTCTTTTGGCCAGGAGTTTGAAACTGAAAACGGATTTCAAATATCGTGCTTTGTTATCGGGTTATGAGACTTTAAAAGTTAACCCTAACCCTAACCCTAGGTGTTGATCCTAACCCTAACCCTAACCCTAACCATTCTTCAAACGGGCCAAACTTGGGCTCATTCGAAAGGTCTTTTGGCCAGGAGTTTGAAACTGAAAACGGATTTCAAATATCGTGCTTTGTTATCGAGTTATGAGACTTTAAAAGTTAACCCTAACCCTAACCCTAGGTGTTGATCCTAACCCTAACCCTAACCCTAACCATTCTTCAAACGGGCCAAACTTGGGCTCATTCGAAAGGTCTTTTGGCCAGGAGTTTGAAACTGAAAACGGATTTCAAATATCGTGCATTGTTATCGGGTTATGAGACTTTAAAAGTTAACCCTAACCCTAACCCTAGGTGTTAGGGTTAGGGTTAGGGTTAGAGCACAAGTTTCTTCAAACGGGCCAAACTTGGGCTCATTCGAAAAGTCTTTTGGCCAGGAGTTTGAAACTGAAAACGGATTTCAAATATCGTGCTTTGTTATCGAGTTATGAGACTTTAAAAGTTAACCCTAACCCTAACCCTAGGTGTTGATCCTAACCCTAACCCTAACCCTAACCATTCTTCAAACGGGCCAAACTTGGGCTCATTCGAAAGGTCTTTTGGCCAGGAGTTTGAAACTGAAAACGGATTTCAAATATCGTGCTTTGTTATCGGGTTATGAGACTTTAAAAGTTAACCCTAACCCTAACCCTAGGTGTTAGGGTTAGGGTTAGGGTTAGAGCACAAGTTTCTTCAAACGGGCCAAACTTGGGCTCATTCGAAAGGTCTTTTGGCCAGGAGTTTGAAACTGAAAACGGATTTCAAATATCGTGCTTTGTTATCGAGTTATGAGACTTTAAAAGTTAACCCTAACCCTAACCCTAGGTGTTGATCCTAACCCTAACCCTAACCCTAACCATTCTTCAAACGGGCCAAACTTGGGCTCATTCGAAAGGTCTTTTGGCCAGGAGTTTGAAACTGAAAACGGATTTCAAATATCGTGCATTGTTATCGGGTTATGAGACTTTAAAAGTTAACCCTAACCCTAACCCTAGGTGTTAGGGTTAGGGTTAGGGTTAGAGCACAAGTTTCTTCAAACGGGCCAAACTTGGGCTCATTCGAAAGGTCTTTTGGCCAGGAGTTTGAAACTGAAAACGGATTTCAAATATCGTGCTTTGTTATCGGGTTATGAGACTTTAAAAGTTAACCCTAACCCTAACCCTAGGTGTTAGGGTTAGGGTTAGGGTTAGAGCACAAGTTTCTTCAAACGGGCCAAACTTGGGCTCATTCGAAAGGTCTTTTGGCCAGGAGTTTGAAACTGAAAACGGATTTCAAATATCGTGCTTTGTTATCGAGTTATGAGACTTTAAAAGTTAACCCTAACCCTAACCCTAGGTGTTGATCCTAACCCTAACCCTAACCATTCTTCAAACGGGCCAAACTTGGGCTCATTCGGAAGGTCTTTTGGCCAGGAGTTTGAAACTGAAAACGGATTTCAAATATCGTGCTTTGTTATCGGGTTATGAGACTTTAAAAGTTAACCCTAACCCTAACCCTAGGTGTTAGGGTTAGGGTTAGGGTTAGAGCACAAGTTTCTTCAAACGGGCCAAACTTGGGCTCATTCGAAAGGTCTTTTGGCCAGGAGTTTGAAACTGAAAACGGATTTCAAATATCGTGCTTTGTTATCGAGTTATGAGACTTTAAAAGTTAACCCTAACCCTAACCCTAGGTGTTGATCCTAACCCTAACCCTAACCCTAACCATTCTTCAAACGGGCCAAACTTGGGCTCATTCGAAAGGTCTTTTGGCCAGGAGTTTGAAACTGAAAACGGATTTCAAATATCGTACTTTGTTATCGGGTTATGCGACTTTAAAAGTTAACCCTAACCCTAACCCTAGGTGTTAGGGTTAGGGTTAGGGTTAGAGCACAAGTTTCTTCAAACGGGCCAAACTTGGGCTCATTCGAAAGGTCTTTTGGCCAGGAGTTTGAAACTGAAAACGGATTTCAAATATCGTGCTTTGTTATCGAGTTATGAGACTTTAAAAGTTAACCCTAACCCTAACCCTAGGTGTTGATCCTAACCCTAACCCTAACCCTAACCATTCTTCAAACGGGCCAAACTTGGGCTCATTCGAAAGGTCTTTTGGCCAGGAGTTTGAAACTGAAAACGGATTTCAAATATCGTGCTTTGTTATCGGGTTATGAGACTTTAAAAGTTAACCCTAACCCTAACCCTAGGTGTTAGGGTTAGGGTTAGGGTTAGAGCACAAGTTTCTTCAAACGGGCCAAACTTGGGCTCATTCGAAAGGTCTTTTGGCCAGGAGTTTGAAACTGAAAACGGATTTCAAATATCGTGCTTTGTTATCGAGTTATGAGACTTTAAAAGTTAACCCTAACCCTAACCCTAGGTGTCGATCCTAACCCTAACCCTAACCCTAACCATTCTTCAAACGGGCCAAACTTGGGCTCATTCGAAAGGTCTTTTGGCCAGGAGTTTGAAACTGAAAACGGATTTCAAATATCGTACTTTGTTATCGGGTTATGAGACTTTAAAAGTTAACCCTAACCCTAACCCTAGGTGTTAGGGTTAGGGTTAGGGTTAGAGCACAAGTTTCTTCAAACGGGCCAAACTTGGGCTCATTCGAAAGGTCTTTTGGCCAGGAGTTTGAAACTGAAAACGGATTTCAAATATCGTGCTTTGTTATCGAGTTATGAGACTTTAAAAGTTAACCCTAACCCTAACCCTAGGTGTTGATCCTAACCCTAACCCTAACCCTAACCATTCTTCAAACGGGCCAAACTTGGGCTCATTCGAAAGGTCTTTTGGCCAGGAGTTTGAAACTGAAAACGGATTTCAAATATCGTGCTTTGTTATCGGGTTATGAGACTTTAAAAGTTAACCCTAACCCTAACCCTAGGTGTTAGGGTTAGGGTTAGGGTTAGAGCACAAGTTTCTTCAAACGGGCCAAACCTGGGCTCATTCGAAAGGTCTTTTGGCCAGGAGTTTGAAACTGAAAACGGATTTCAAATATCGTGCTTTGTTATCGAGTTATGAGACTTTAAAAGTTAACCCTAACCCTAACCCTAGGTGTTGATCCTAACCCTAACCCTAACCCTAACCATTCTTCAAACGGGCCAAACTTGGGCTCATTCGAAAGGTCTTTTGGCCAGGAGTTTGAAACTGAAAACGGATTTCAAATATCGTGCTTTGTTATCGGGTTATGAGACTTTAAAAGTTAACCCTAACCCTAACCCTAGGTGTTAGGGTTAGGGTTAGGGTTAGAGCACAAGTTTCTTCAAACGGGCCAAACTTGGGCTCATTCGAAAGGTCTTTTGGCCAGGAGTTTGAAACTGAAAACGGATTTCAAATATCGTGCTTTGTTATCGAGTTATGAGACTTTAAAAGTTAACCCTAACCCTAACCCTAGGTGTTGATCCTAACCCTAACCCTAACCCTAACCATTCTTCAAACGGGCCAAACTTGGGCTCATTCGAAAGGTCTTTTGGCCAGGAGTTTGAAACTGAAAACGGATTTCAAATATCGTGCTTTGTTATCGGGTTATGAGACTTTAAAAGTTAACCCTAACCCTAACCCTAGGTGTTAGGGTTAGGGTTAGGGTTAGAGCACAAGTTTCTTCAAACGGGCCAAACTTGGGCTCATTCGAAAAGTCTTTTGGCCAGGAGTTTGAAACTGAAAACGGATTTCAAATATCGTGCTTTGTTATCGAGTTATGAGACTTTAAAAGTTAACCCTAACCCTAACCCTAACCCTAGGTGTTGATCCTAACCCTAACCCTAACCATTCTTCAAACGGGCCAAACTTGGGCTCATTCGAAAGGTCTTTTGGCCAGGAGTTTGAAACTGAAAACGGATTTCAAATATCGTGCATTGTTATCGGGTTATGAGACTTTAAAAGTTAACCCTAACCCTAACCCTAGGTGTTAGGGTTAGGGTTAGGGTTAGAGCACAAGTTTCTTCAAACGGGCCAAACTTGGGCTCATTCGAAAGGTCTTTTAGCCAGGAGTTTGAAACTGAAAACGGATTTCAAATATCGTGCATTGTTATCGGGTTATGAGACTTTAAAAGTTAACCCTAACCCTAACCCTGGGTGTTAGGGTTAGGGTTAGGGTTAGAGCACAAGTTTCTTCAAACGGGCCAAACTTGGGCTCATTCGAAAGGTCTTTTGGCCAGGAGTTTGAAACTGAAAACGGATTTCAAATATCGTGCTTTGTTATCGAGTTATGAGACTTTAAAAGTTAACCCTAACCCTAACCCTAGGTGTTGATCCTAACCCTAACCCTAACCCTAACCATTCTTCAAACGGGCCAAACTTGGGCTCATTCGAAAGGTCTTTTGGCCAGGAGTTTGAAACTGAAAACGGATTTCAAATATCGTACTTTGTTATCGGGTTATGAGACTTTAAAAGTTAACCCTAACCCTAACCCTAGGTGTTAGGGTTAGGGTTAGGGTTAGAGCACAAGTTTCTTCAAACGGGCCAAACTTGGGCTCATTCGAAAGGTCTTTTGGCCAGGAGTTTGAAACTGAAAACGGATTTCAAATATCGTGCTTTGTTATCGAGTTATGAGACTTTAAAAGTTAACCCTAACCCTAACCCTAGGTGTTGATCCTAACCCTAACCCTAACCCTAACCATTCTTCAAACGGGCCAAACTTGGGCTCATTCGAAAGGTCTTTTGGCCAGGAGTTTGAAACTGAAAACGGATTTCAAATATCGTGCTTTGTTATCGAGTTATGAGACTTTAAAAGTTAACCCTAACCCTAACCCTAGGTGTTGATCCTAACCCTAACCCTAACCCTAACCATTCTTCAAACGGGCCAAACTTGGGCTCATTCGAAAGGTCTTTTGGCCAGGAGTTTGAAACTGAAAACGGATTTCAAATATCGTGCTTTGTTATCGGGTTATGAGACTTTAAAAGTTAACCCTAACCCTAACCCTAGGTGTTAGGGTTAGGGTTAGGGTTAGAGCACAAGTTTCTTCAAACGGGCCAAACTTGGGCTCATTCGAAAAGTCTTTTGGCCAGGAGTTTGAAACTGAAAACGGATTTCAAATATCGTGCTTTGTTATCGAGTTATGAGACTTTAAAAGTTAACCCTAACCCTAACCCTAGGTGTTGATCCTAACCCTAACCCTAACCCTAACCATTCTTCAAACGGGCCAAACTTGGGCTCATTCGAAAGGTCTTTTGGCCAGGAGTTTGAAACTGAAAACGGATTTCAAATATCGTGCTTTGTTATCGGGTTATGAGACTTTAAAAGTTAACCCTAAACCTAACCCTAGGTGTTAGGGTTAGGGTTAGGGTTAGAGCACAAGTTTCTTCAAACGGGCCAAACTTGGGCTCATTCGAAAGGTCTTTTGGCCAGGAGTTTGAAACTGAAAACGGATTTCAAATATCGTGCTTTGTTATCGAGTTATGAGACTTTAAAAGTTAACCCTAACCCTAACCCTAGGTGTTGATCCTAACCCTAACCCTAACCCTAACCATTCTTCAAACGGGCCAAACTTGGGCTCATTCGAAAGGTCTTTTGGCCAGGAGTTTGAAACTGAAAACGGATTTCAAATATCGTACTTTGTTATCGGGTTATGAGACTTTAAAAGTTAACCCTAACCCTAACCCTAGGTGTTAGGGTTAGGGTTAGGGTTAGAGCACAAGTTTCTTCAAACGGGCCAAACTTGGGCTCATTCGAAAAGTCTTTTGGCCAGGAGTTTGAAACTGAAAACGGATTTCAAATATCGTGCTTTGTTATCGAGTTATGAGACTTTAAAAGTTAACCCTAACCCTAACCCTAGGTGTTGATCCTAACCCTAACCCTAACCATTCTTCAAACGGGCCAAACTTGGGCTCATTCGAAAGGTCTTTTGGCCAGGAGTTTGAAACTGAAAACGGATTTCAAATATCGTGCATTGTTATCGGGTTATGAGACTTTAAAAGTTAACCCTAACCCTAACCCTAGGTGTTAGGGTTAGGGTTAGGGTTAGAGCACAAGTTTCTTCAAACGGGCCAAACTTGGGCTCATTCGAAAGGTCTTTTAGCCAGGAGTTTGAAACTGAAAACGGATTTCAAATATCGTGCATTGTTATCGGGTTATGAGACTTTAAAAGTTAACCCTAACCCTAACCCTGGGTGTTAGGGTTAGGGTTAGGGTTAGAGCACAAGTTTCTTCAAACGGGCCAAACTTGGGCTCATTCGAAAGGTCTTTTGGCCAGGAGTTTGAAACTGAAAACGGATTTCAAATATCGTGCTTTGTTATCGAGTTATGAGACTTTAAAAGTTAACCCTAACCCTAACCCTAGGTGTTGATCCTAACCCTAACCCTAACCCTAACCATTCTTCAAACGGGCCAAACTTGGGCTCATTCGAAAGGTCTTTTGGCCAGGAGTTTGAAACTGAAAACGGATTTCAAATATCGTACTTTGTTATCGGGTTATGAGACTTTAAAAGTTAACCCTAACCCTAACCCTAGGTGTTAGGGTTAGGGTTAGGGTTAGAGCACAAGTTTCTTCAAACGGGCCAAACTTGGGCTCATTCGAAAGGTCTTTTGGCCAGGAGTTTGAAACTGAAAACGGATTTCAAATATCGTGCTTTGTTATCGAGTTATGAGACTTTAAAAGTTAACCCTAACCCTAACCCTAGGTGTTGATCCTAACCCTAACCCTAACCCTAACCATTCTTCAAACGGGCCAAACTTGGGCTCATTCGAAAGGTCTTTTGGCCAGGAGTTTGAAACTGAAAACGGATTTCAAATATCGTGCATTGTTATCGGGTTATGAGACTTTAAAAGTTAACCCTAACCCTAACCCTAGGTGTTAGGGTTAGGGTTAGGGTTAGAGCACAAGTTTCTTCAAACGGGCCAAACTTGGGCTCATTCGAAAAGTCTTTTGGCCAGGAGTTTGAAACTGAAAACGGATTTCAAATATCGTGCTTTGTTATCGAGTTATGAGACTTTAAAAGTTAACCCTAACCCTAACCCTAGGTGTTGATCCTAACCCTAACCCTAACCCTAACCATTCTTCAAACGGGCCAAACTTGGGCTCATTCGAAAGGTCTTTTGGCCAGGAGTTTGAAACTGAAAACGGATTTCAAATATCGTGCTTTGTTATCGGGTTATGAGACTTTAAAAGTTAACCCTAACCCTAACCCTAGGTGTTAGGGTTAGGGTTAGGGTTAGAGCACAAGTTTCTTCAAACGGGCCAAACTTGGGCTCATTCGAAAGGTCTTTTGGCCAGGAGTTTGAAACTGAAAACGGATTTCAAATATCGTGCTTTGTTATCGGGTTATGAGACTTTAAAAGTTAACCCTAACCCTAACCCTAGGTGTTAGGGTTAGGGTTAGGGTTAGAGCACAAGTTTCTTCAAACGGGCCAAACTTGGGCTCATTCGAAAGGTCTTTTGGCCAGGAGTTTGAAACTGAAAACGGATTTCAAATATCGTGCTTTGTTATCGAGTTATGAGACTTTAAAAGTTAACCCTAACCCTAACCCTAGGTGTTGATCCTAACCCTAACCCTAACCCTAACCATTCTTCAAACGGGCCAAACTTGGGCTCATTCGGAAGGTCTTTTGGCCAGGAGTTTGAAACTGAAAACGGATTTCAAATATCGTGCTTTGTTATCGAGTTATGAGACTTTAAAAGTTAACCCTAACCCTAACCCTAGGTGTTGATCCTAACCCTAACCCTAACCCTAACCATTCTTCAAACGGGCCAAACTTGGGCTCATTCGAAAGGTCTTTTGGCCAGGAGTTTGAAACTGAAAACGGATTTCAAATATCGTGCTTTGTTATCGAGTTATGAGACTTTAAAAGTTAACCCTAACCCTAACCCTAGGTGTTGATCCTAACCCTAACCCTAACCCTAACCATTCTTCAAACGGGCCAAACTTGGGCTCATTCGAAAGGTCTTTTGGCCAGGAGTTTGAAACTGAAAACGGATTTCAAATATCGTGCTTTGTTATCGAGTTATGAGACTTTAAAAGTTAACCCTAACCCTAACCCTAGGTGTTGATCCTAACCCTAACCCTAACCCTAACCATTCTTCAAACGGGCCAAACTTGGGCTCATTCGAAAGGTCTTTTGGCCAGGAGTTTGAAACTGAAAACGGATTTCAAATATCGTGCATTGTTATCGGGTTATGAGACTTTAAAAGTTAACCCTAACCCTAACCCTAGGTGTTAGGGTTAGGGTTAGGGTTAGAGCACAAGTTTCTTCAAACGGGCCAAACTTGGGCTCATTCGAAAAGTCTTTTGGCCAGGAGTTTGAAACTGAAAACGGATTTCAAATATCGTGCTTTGTTATCGAGTTATGAGACTTTAAAAGTTAACCCTAACCCTAACCCTAGGTGTTGATCCTAACCCTAACCCTAACCCTAACCATTCTTCAAACGGGCCAAACTTGGGCTCATTCGAAAGGTCTTTTGGCCAGGAGTTTGAAACTGAAAACGGATTTCAAATATCGTGCTTTGTTATCGGGTTATGAGACTTTAAAAGTTAACCCTAACCCTAACCCTAGGTGTTAGGGTTAGGGTTAGGGTTAGAGCACAAGTTTCTTCAAACGGGCCAAACTTGGGCTCATTCGAAAGGTCTTTTGGCCAGGAGTTTGAAACTGAAAACGGATTTCAAATATCGTGCTTTGTTATCGAGTTATGAGACTTTAAAAGTTAACCCTAACCCTAACCCTAGGTGTTGATCCTAACCCTAACCCTAACCCTAACCATTCTTCAAACGGGCCAAACTTGGGCTCATTCGAAAGGTCTTTTGGCCAGGAGTTTGAAACTGAAAACGGATTTCAAATATCGTGCATTGTTATCGGGTTATGAGACTTTAAAAGTTAACCCTAACCCTAACCCTAGGTGTTAGGGTTAGGGTTAGGGTTAGAGCACAAGTTTCTTCAAACGGGCCAAACTTGGGCTCATTCGAAAGGTCTTTTGGCCAGGAGTTTGAAACTGAAAACGGATTTCAAATATCGTGCTTTGTTATCGGGTTATGAGACTTTAAAAGTTAACCCTAACCCTAACCCTAGGTGTTAGGGTTAGGGTTAGGGTTAGAGCACAAGTTTCTTCAAACGGGCCAAACTTGGGCTCATTCGAAAGGTCTTTTGGCCAGGAGTTTGAAACTGAAAACGGATTTCAAATATCGTGCTTTGTTATCGAGTTATGAGACTTTAAAAGTTAACCCTAACCCTAACCCTAGGTGTTGATCCTAACCCTAACCCTAACCATTCTTCAAACGGGCCAAACTTGGGCTCATTCGGAAGGTCTTTTGGCCAGGAGTTTGAAACTGAAAACGGATTTCAAATATCGTGCTTTGTTATCGGGTTATGAGACTTTAAAAGTTAACCCTAACCCTAACCCTAGGTGTTAGGGTTAGGGTTAGGGTTAGAGCACAAGTTTCTTCAAACGGGCCAAACTTGGGCTCATTCGAAAGGTCTTTTGGCCAGGAGTTTGAAACTGAAAACGGATTTCAAATATCGTGCTTTGTTATCGAGTTATGAGACTTTAAAAGTTAACCCTAACCCTAACCCTAGGTGTTGATCCTAACCCTAACCCTAACCCTAACCATTCTTCAAACGGGCCAAACTTGGGCTCATTCGAAAGGTCTTTTGGCCAGGAGTTTGAAACTGAAAACGGATTTCAAATATCGTACTTTGTTATCGGGTTATGCGACTTTAAAAGTTAACCCTAACCCTAACCCTAGGTGTTAGGGTTAGGGTTAGGGTTAGAGCACAAGTTTCTTCAAACGGGCCAAACTTGGGCTCATTCGAAAGGTCTTTTGGCCAGGAGTTTGAAACTGAAAACGGATTTCAAATATCGTGCTTTGTTATCGAGTTATGAGACTTTAAAAGTTAACCCTAACCCTAACCCTAGGTGTTGATCCTAACCCTAACCCTAACCCTAACCATTCTTCAAACGGGCCAAACTTGGGCTCATTCGAAAGGTCTTTTGGCCAGGAGTTTGAAACTGAAAACGGATTTCAAATATCGTGCTTTGTTATCGGGTTATGAGACTTTAAAAGTTAACCCTAACCCTAACCCTAGGTGTTAGGGTTAGGGTTAGGGTTAGAGCACAAGTTTCTTCAAACGGGCCAAACTTGGGCTCATTCGAAAGGTCTTTTGGCCAGGAGTTTGAAACTGAAAACGGATTTCAAATATCGTACTTTGTTATCGGGTTATGAGACTTTAAAAGTTAACCCTAACCCTAACCCTAGGTGTTAGGGTTAGGGTTAGGGTTAGAGCACAAGTTTCTTCAAACGGGCCAAACTTGGGCTCATTCGAAAGGTCTTTTGGCCAGGAGTTTGAAACTGAAAACGGATTTCAAATATCGTGCTTTGTTATCGAGTTATGAGACTTTAAAAGTTAACCCTAACCCTAACCCTAGGTGTTGATCCTAACCCTAACCCTAACCCTAACCATTCTTCAAACGGGCCAAACTTGGGCTCATTCGAAAGGTCTTTTGGCCAGGAGTTTGAAACTGAAAACGGATTTCAAATATCGTGCTTTGTTATCGGGTTATGAGACTTTAAAAGTTAACCCTAACCCTAACCCTAGGTGTTAGGGTTAGGGTTAGGGTTAGAGCACAAGTTTCTTCAAACGGGCCAAACTTGGGCTCATTCGAAAGGTCTTTTGGCCAGGAGTTTGAAACTGAAAACGGATTTCAAATATCGTACTTTGTTATCGGGTTATGAGACTTTAAAAGTTAACCCTAACCCTAACCCTAGGTGTTAGGGTTAGGGTTAGGGTTAGAGCACAAGTTTCTTCAAACGGGCCAAACTTGGGCTCATTCGAAAGGTCTTTTGGCCAGGAGTTTGAAACTGAAAACGGATTTCAAATATCGTGCTTTGTTATCGAGTTATGAGACTTTAAAAGTTAACCCTAACCCTAACCCTAGGTGTTGATCCTAACCCTAACCCTAACCCTAACCATTCTTCAAACGGGCCAAACTTGGGCTCATTCGAAAGGTCTTTTGGCCAGGAGTTTGAAACTGAAAACGGATTTCAAATATCGTGCTTTGTTATCGGGTTATGAGACTTTAAAAGTTAACCCTAACCCTAACCCTAGGTGTTAGGGTTAGGGTTAGGGTTAGAGCACAAGTTTCTTCAAACGGGCCAAACCTGGGCTCATTCGAAAGGTCTTTTGGCCAGGAGTTTGAAACTGAAAACGGATTTCAAATATCGTGCTTTGTTATCGAGTTATGAGACTTTAAAAGTTAACCCTAACCCTAACCCTAGGTGTTGATCCTAACCCTAACCCTAACCCTAACCATTCTTCAAACGGGCCAAACTTGGGCTCATTCGAAAGGTCTTTTGGCCAGGAGTTTGAAACTGAAAACGGATTTCAAATATCGTGCTTTGTTATCGGGTTATGAGACTTTAAAAGTTAACCCTAACCCTAACCCTAGGTGTTAGGGTTAGGGTTAGGGTTAGAGCACAAGTTTCTTCAAACGGGCCAAACTTGGGCTCATTCGAAAGGTCTTTTGGCCAGGAGTTTGAAACTGAAAACGGATTTCAAATATCGTGCTTTGTTATCGAGTTATGAGACTTTAAAAGTTAACCCTAACCCTAACCCTAGGTGTTGATCCTAACCCTAACCCTAACCCTAACCATTCTTCAAACGGGCCAAACTTGGGCTCATTCGAAAGGTCTTTTGGCCAGGAGTTTGAAACTGAAAACGGATTTCAAATATCGTGCTTTGTTATCGGGTTATGAGACTTTAAAAGTTAACCCTAACCCTAACCCTAGGTGTTAGGGTTAGGGTTAGGGTTAGAGCACAAGTTTCTTCAAACGGGCCAAACTTGGGCTCATTCGAAAGGTCTTTTGGCCAGGAGTTTGAAACTGAAAACGGATTTCAAATATCGTGCTTTGTTATCGAGTTATGAGACTTTAAAAGTTAACCCTAACCCTAACCCTAGGTGTTGATCCTAACCCTAACCCTAACCCTAACCATTCTTCAAACGGGCCAAACTTGGGCTCATTCGAAAGGTCTTTTGGCCAGGAGTTTGAAACTGAAAACGGATTTCAAATATCGTACTTTGTTATCGGGTTATGAGACTTTAAAAGTTAACCCTAACCCTAACCCTAGGTGTTAGGGTTAGGGTTAGAGCACAAGTTTCTTCAAACGGGCCAAACTTGGGCTCATTCGAAAGGTCTTTTGGCCAGGAGTTTGAAACTGAAAACGGATTTCAAATATCGTGCTTTGTTATCGAGTTATGAGACTTTAAAAGTTAACCCTAACCCTAACCCTAGGTGTTGATCCTAACCCTAACCCTAACCCTAACCATTCTTCAAACGGGCCAAACTTGGGCTCATTCGAAAGGTCTTTTGGCCAGGAGTTTGAAACTGAAAACGGATTTCAAATATCGTGCTTTGTTATCGGGTTATGAGACTTTAAAAGTTAACCCTAACCCTAACCCTAGGTGTTAGGGTTAGGGTTAGGGTTAGAGCACAAGTTTCTTCAAACGGGCCAAACTTGGGCTCATTCGAAAGGTCTTTTGGCCAGGAGTTTGAAACTGAAAACGGATTTCAAATATCGTGCTTTGTTATCGAGTTATGAGACTTTAAAAGTTAACCCTAACCCTAACCCTAGGTGTTGATCCTAACCCTAACCCTAACCCTAACCATTCTTCAAACGGGCCAAACTTGGGCTCATTCGAAAGGTCTTTTGGCCAGGAGTTTGAAACTGAAAACGGATTTCAAATATCGTGCTTTGTTATCGGGTTATGAGACTTTAAAAGTTAACCCTAACCCTAACCCTAGGTGTTAGGGTTAGGGTTAGGGTTAGAGCACAAGTTTCTTCAAACGGGCCAAACTTGGGCTCATTCGAAAGGTCTTTTGGCCAGGAGTTTGAAACTGAAAACGGATTTCAAATATCGTGCTTTGTTATCGGGTTATGAGACTTTAAAAGTTAACCCTAACCCTAACCCTAGGTGTTAGGGTTAGGGTTAGGGTTAGAGCACAAGTTTCTTCAAACGGGCCAAACTTGGGCTCATTCGAAAGGTCTTTTGGCCAGGAGTTTGAAACTGAAAACGGATTTCAAATATCGTGCTTTGTTATCGAGTTATGAGACTTTAAAAGTTAACCCTAACCCTAACCCTAGGTGTTGATCCTAACCCTAACCCTAACCATTCTTCAAACGGGCCAAACTTGGGCTCATTCGGAAGGTCTTTTGGCCAGGAGTTTGAAACTGAAAACGGATTTCAAATATCGTGCTTTGTTATCGGGTTATGAGACTTTAAAAGTTAACCCTAACCCTAACCCTAGGTGTTAGGGTTAGGGTTAGGGTTAGAGCACAAGTTTCTTCAAACGGGCCAAACTTGGGCTCATTCGAAAGGTCTTTTGGCCAGGAGTTTGAAACTGAAAACGGATTTCAAATATCGTGCTTTGTTATCGAGTTATGAGACTTTAAAAGTTAACCCTAACCCTAACCCTAGGTGTTGATCCTAACCCTAACCCTAACCCTAACCATTCTTCAAACGGGCCAAACTTGGGCTCATTCGAAAGGTCTTTTGGCCAGGAGTTTGAAACTGAAAACGGATTTCAAATATCGTACTTTGTTATCGGGTTATGCGACTTTAAAAGTTAACCCTAACCCTAACCCTAGGTGTTAGGGTTAGGGTTAGGGTTAGAGCACAAGTTTCTTCAAACGGGCCAAACTTGGGCTCATTCGAAAGGTCTTTTGGCCAGGAGTTTGAAACTGAAAACGGATTTCAAATATCGTGCTTTGTTATCGAGTTATGAGACTTTAAAAGTTAACCCTAACCCTAACCCTAGGTGTTGATCCTAACCCTAACCCTAACCCTAACCATTCTTCAAACGGGCCAAACTTGGGCTCATTCGAAAGGTCTTTTGGCCAGGAGTTTGAAACTGAAAACGGATTTCAAATATCGTGCTTTGTTATCGGGTTATGAGACTTTAAAAGTTAACCCTAACCCTAACCCTAGGTGTTAGGGTTAGGGTTAGGGTTAGAGCACAAGTTTCTTCAAACGGGCCAAACTTGGGCTCATTCGAAAGGTCTTTTGGCCAGGAGTTTGAAACTGAAAACGGATTTCAAATATCGTGCTTTGTTATCGAGTTATGAGACTTTAAAAGTTAACCCTAACCCTAACCCTAGGTGTCGATCCTAACCCTAACCCTAACCCTAACCATTCTTCAAACGGGCCAAACTTGGGCTCATTCGAAAGGTCTTTTGGCCAGGAGTTTGAAACTGAAAACGGATTTCAAATATCGTACTTTGTTATCGGGTTATGAGACTTTAAAAGTTAACCCTAACCCTAACCCTAGGTGTTAGGGTTAGGGTTAGGGTTAGAGCACAAGTTTCTTCAAACGGGCCAAACTTGGGCTCATTCGAAAGGTCTTTTGGCCAGGAGTTTGAAACTGAAAACGGATTTCAAATATCGTGCTTTGTTATCGAGTTATGAGACTTTAAAAGTTAACCCTAACCCTAACCCTAGGTGTTGATCCTAACCCTAACCCTAACCCTAACCATTCTTCAAACGGGCCAAACTTGGGCTCATTCGAAAGGTCTTTTGGCCAGGAGTTTGAAACTGAAAACGGATTTCAAATATCGTGCTTTGTTATCGGGTTATGAGACTTTAAAAGTTAACCCTAACCCTAACCCTAGGTGTTAGGGTTAGGGTTAGGGTTAGAGCACAAGTTTCTTCAAACGGGCCAAACCTGGGCTCATTCGAAAGGTCTTTTGGCCAGGAGTTTGAAACTGAAAACGGATTTCAAATATCGTGCTTTGTTATCGAGTTATGAGACTTTAAAAGTTAACCCTAACCCTAACCCTAGGTGTTGATCCTAACCCTAACCCTAACCCTAACCATTCTTCAAACGGGCCAAACTTGGGCTCATTCGAAAGGTCTTTTGGCCAGGAGTTTGAAACTGAAAACGGATTTCAAATATCGTGCTTTGTTATCGGGTTATGAGACTTTAAAAGTTAACCCTAACCCTAACCCTAGGTGTTAGGGTTAGGGTTAGGGTTAGAGCACAAGTTTCTTCAAACGGGCCAAACTTGGGCTCATTCGAAAGGTCTTTTGGCCAGGAGTTTGAAACTGAAAACGGATTTCAAATATCGTGCTTTGTTATCGAGTTATGAGACTTTAAAAGTTAAGCCTAACCCTAACCCTAGGTGTTGATCCTAACCCTAACCCTAACCCTAACCATTCTTCAAACGGGCCAAACTTGGGCTCATTCGAAAGGTCTTTTGGCCAGGAGTTTGAAACTGAAAACGGATTTCAAATATCGTGCTTTGTTATCGGGTTATGAGACTTTAAAAGTTAACCCTAACCCTAACCCTAGGTGTTAGGGTTAGGGTTAGGGTTAGAGCACAAGTTTCTTCAAACGGGCCAAACTTGGGCTCATTCGAAAGGTCTTTTGGCCAGGAGTTTGAAACTGAAAACGGATTTCAAATATCGTGCTTTGTTATCGGGTTATGAGACTTTAAAAGTTAACCCTAACCCTAACCCTAGGTGTTAGGGTTAGGGTTAGGGTTAGAGCACAAGTTTCTTCAAACGGGCCAAACTTGGGCTCATTCGAAAGGTCTTTTGGCCAGGAGTTTGAAACTGAAAACGGATTTCAAATATCGTGCTTTGTTATCGAGTTATGAGACTTTAAAAGTTAACCCTAACCCTAACCCTAGGTGTTGATCCTAACCCTAACCCTAACCATTCTTCAAACGGGCCAAACTTGGGCTCATTCGAAAGGTCTTTTGGCCAGGAGTTTGAAACTGAAAACGGATTTCAAATATCGTGCTTTGTTATCGGGTTATGAGACTTTAAAAGTTAACCCTAACCCTAACCCTAGGTGTTAGGGTTAGGGTTAGGGTTAGAGCACAAGTTTCTTCAAACGGGCCAAACTTGGGCTCATTCGAAAGGTCTTTTGGCCAGGAGTTTGAAACTGAAAACGGATTTCAAATATCGTGCTTTGTTATCGAGTTATGAGACTTTAAAAGTTAACCCTAACCCTAACCCTAGGTGTTGATCCTAACCCTAACCCTAACCCTAACCATTCTTCAAACGGGCCAAACTTGGGCTCATTCGAAAGGTCTTTTGGCCAGGAGTTTGAAACTGAAAACGGATTTCAAATATCGTACTTTGTTATCGGGTTATGAGACTTTAAAAGTTAACCCTAACCCTAACCCTAGGTGTTAGGGTTAGGGTTAGGGTTAGAGCACAAGTTTCTTCAAACGGGCCAAACTTGGGCTCATTCGAAAGGTCTTTTGGCCAGGAGTTTGAAACTGAAAACGGATTTCAAATATCGTGCTTTGTTATCGAGTTATGAGACTTTAAAAGTTAACCCTAACCCTAACCCTAGGTGTTGATCCTAACCCTAACCCTAACCCTAACCATTCTTCAAACGGGCCAAACTTGGGCTCATTCGAAAGGTCTTTTGGCCAGGAGTTTGAAACTGAAAACGGATTTCAAATATCGTGCTTTGTTATCGGGTTATGAGACTTTAAAAGTTAACCCTAACCCTAACCCTAGGTGTTAGGGTTAGGGTTAGGGTTAGAGCACAAGTTTCTTCAAACGGGCCAAACTTGGGCTCATTCGAAAGGTCTTTTGGCCAGGAGTTTGAAACTGAAAACGGATTTCAAATATCGTGCTTTGTTATCGAGTTATGAGACTTTAAAAGTTAACCCTAACCCTAACCCTAGGTGTTGATCCTAACCCTAACCCTAACCCTAACCATTCTTCAAACGGGCCAAACTTGGGCTCATTCGAAAGGTCTTTTGGCCAGGAGTTTGAAACTGAAAACGGATTTCAAATATCGTGCTTTGTTATCGGGTTATGAGACTTTAAAAGTTAACCCTAACCCTAACCCTAGGTGTTAGGGTTAGGGTTAGGGTTAGAGCACAAGTTTCTTCAAACGGGCCAAACTTGGGCTCATTCGAAAGGTCTTTTGGCCAGGAGTTTGAAACTGAAAACGGATTTCAAATATCGTGCTTTGTTATCGAGTTATGAGACTTTAAAAGTTAACCCTAACCCTAACCCTAGGTGTTGATCCTAACCCTAACCCTAACCCTAACCATTCTTCAAACGGGCCAAACTTGGGCTCATTCGAAAGGTCTTTTGGCCAGGAGTTTGAAACTGAAAACGGATTTCAAATATCGTGCTTTGTTATCGGGTTATGAGACTTTAAAAGTTAACCCTAACCCTAACCCTAGGTGTTAGGGTTAGGGTTAGGGTTAGAGCACAAGTTTCTTCAAACGGGCCAAACTTGGGCTCATTCGAAAGGTCTTTTGGCCAGGAGTTTGAAACTGAAAACGGATTTCAAATATCGTGCTTTGTTATCGAGTTATGAGACTTTAAAAGTTAACCCTAACCCTAACCCTAGGTGTTGATCCTAACCCTAACCCTAACCCTAACCATTCTTCAAACGGGCCAAACTTGGGCTCATTCGAAAGGTCTTTTGGCCAGGAGTTTGAAACTGAAAACGGATTTCAAATATCGTGCTTTGTTATCGGGTTATGAGACTTTAAAAGTTAACCCTAACCCTAACCCTAGGTGTTAGGGTTAGGGTTAGGGTTAGAGCACAAGTTTCTTCAAACGGGCCAAACTTGGGCTCATTCGAAAGGTCTTTTGGCCAGGAGTTTGAAACTGAAAACGGATTTCAAATATCGTGCTTTGTTATCGAGTTATGAGACTTTAAAAGTTAACCCTAACCCTAACCCTAGGTGTTGATCCTAACCCTAACCCTAACCCTAACCATTCTTCAAACGGGCCAAACTTGGGCTCATTCGAAAGGTCTTTTGGCCAGGAGTTTGAAACTGAAAACGGATTTCAAATATCGTGCTTTGTTATCGGGTTATGAGACTTTAAAAGTTAACCCTAACCCTAACCCTAGGTGTTAGGGTTAGGGTTAGGGTTAGAGCACAAGTTTCTTCAAACGGGCCAAACTTGGGCTCATTCGAAAGGTCTTTTGGCCAGGAGTTTGAAACTGAAAACGGATTTCAAATATCGTGCTTTGTTATCGAGTTATGAGACTTTAAAAGTTAACCCTAACCCTAACCCTAGGTGTTGATCCTAACCCTAACCCTAACCCTAACCATTCTTCAAACGGGCCAAACTTGGGCTCATTCGAAAGGTCTTTTGGCCAGGAGTTTGAAACTGAAAACGGATTTCAAATATCGTACTTTGTTATCGGGTTATGAGACTTTAAAAGTTAACCCTAACCCTAACCCTAGGTGTTGATCCTAACCCTAACCCTAACCCTAACCATTCTTCAAACGGGCCAAACTTGGGCTCATTCGAAAGGTCTTTTGGCCAGGAGTTTGAAACTGAAAACGGATTTCAAATATCGTGCTTTGTTATCGGGTTATGAGACTTTAAAAGTTAACCCTAACCCTAACCCTAGGTGTTGATCCTAACCCTAACCCTAACCCTAACCATTCTTCAAACGGGCCAAACTTGGGCTCATTCGAAAGGTCTTTTGGCCAGGAGTTTGAAACTGAAAACGGATTTCAAATATCGTGCTTTGTTATCGGGTTATGAGACTTTAAAAGTTAACCCTAACCCTAACCCTAGGTGTTAGGGTTAGGGTTAGGGTTAGAGCACAAGTTTCTTCAAACGGGCCAAACTTGGGCTCATTCGAAAGGTCTTTTGGCCAGGAGTTTGAAACTGAAAACGGATTTCAAATATCGTGCTTTGTTATCGAGTTATGAGACTTTAAAAGTTAACCCTAACCCTAACCCTAGGTGTTAGGGTTAGGGTTAGGGTTAGAGCACAAGTTTCTTCAAACGGGCCAAACTTGGACTCATTCGAAAGGTCTTTTGGCCAGGAGTTTGAAACTGAAAACGGATTTCAAATATCGTGCTTTGTTATCGAGTTATGAGACTTTAAAAGTTAACCCTAACCCTAACCCTAGGTGTTGATCCTAACCCTAACCCTAACCCTAACCATTCTTCAAACGGGCCAAACTTGGGCTCATTCGAAAGGTCTTTTGGCCAGGAGTTTGAAACTGAAAACGGATTTCAAATATCGTGCTTTGTTATCGGGTTATGAGACTTTAAAAGTTAACCCTAACCCTAACCCTAGGTGTTAGGGTTAGGGTTAGGGTTAGAGCACAAGTTTCTTCAAACGGGCCAAACTTGGGCTCATTCGAAAGGTCTTTTGGCCAGGAGTTTGAAACTGAAAACGGATTTCAAATATCGTGCTTTGTTATCGAGTTATGAGACTTTAAAAGTTAACCCTAACCCTAACCCTAGGTGTTGATCCTAACCCTAACCCTAACCCTAACCATTCTTCAAACGGGCCAAACTTGGGCTCATTCGAAAGGTCTTTTGGCCAGGAGTTTGAAACTGAAAACGGATTTCAAATATCGTGCTTTGTTATCGGGTTATGAGACTTTAAAAGTTAACCCTAACCCTAACCCTAGGTGTTAGGGTTAGGGTTAGGGTTAGAGCACAAGTTTCTTCAAACGGGCCAAACTTGGGCTCATTCGAAAGGTCTTTTGGCCAGGAGTTTGAAACTGAAAACGGATTTCAAATATCGTGCTTTGTTATCGGGTTATGAGATTTAAATATAAAATCAGATTATGAAGATTGGTTAGTCGGCGCACAAATTGGCGGACCTTTATAGCTGACTGCTGGGGTGAGTAGGCAAAGGGCGTCAAAATGTAACAGAACCCTAACTTTTTTTTCGTTTACTGTTATTTTATCGATTGTACCCTCGAATTCAGTATGTTAATTACATTTAAGGGTACCCTACTGTAATTTCATCGGTATCGATGTCGGTCATGTTGTGGTCCTTAACTATAGAAATCCCCGAAGGCGAAAAACTGTGTTCTGCTGCCTTGACAGGTTTAGTTGCAGTTCTACTTCATTCCGCTAAATAATAGTGGCGTCCTTGTACCGCAGCGAGCTGCTTACTCGAAATTACTTGAATTTTCTTTCGCTTATTATCCTTGTACAAGGCAATTAAACACTCTAACAGGCTAGAAGAGGAGTTTGCAAGCGGGCTTCTATGAACGATAACATGTATGTATGTTTCGATCAAATGTATTTCCAGATATACACCACGGAGGAGAAAGGCTTGAAGCCAAAAGAAACACGATCGAGGTCACCCCGACCAATCGAATCGCATGAATCGCATTGAAACTCAGATTCGTATCAGCCATTTCCCGAAAAATCGCTTTCTAACTTGCGTAACGACTACATCTGACCAAACAAACTCGCCAGTGAGATTGTGGAAGGTGTCAGCTTCCAAATGACGTTTTCATATTGACAATTTTAGCACTTTGGAAGTGATTGAATCCGCCCGCGATTTAACTTCTAGTTTCTACTACTTTTCTCTAAACGCGGGCGGATTCAATTTCTTCCAAAGTGCCAAACTTTGATATAGAAGTTGAACAAATTTGCAAGTGCAGAATTGTTCATGAAACTTTTCACATATAGCGTGCAATTCTATGCCTCTTCAAGTGAACAGAAGAAAAAACAAACCTAAAATGTATATCTATTTTACTTGGTAAACATTGTAGGCTTTACCTTTTCATTTGATTTCGCTCAATCTAAACATTGATTACACATTTTCGACACATATACACTCCAATTATGGCACCATGGCGATTAAAGTAACAAAACTTTGTATGGATTTTTAACCCCTTGACGAGCCTTTATTCGTTTCGCAATTCCCAAAAAGCCGAAATTTTCGAGTGGAAGTCGCTCCGTTAGCAAGATACAGACCTTTTTCTCACCTCCGGTTTTGAATGATCTGAAATTATGCTCTCTTAGGGGTTGCAATTTCTACCTGAAATATTTAACATTTTCACATTTAGATATATTCCTGAACGTTTTCTCTGATTTATCACTCGTTTTGTCATACATTTCATATGTGGTATTAGACTGTGCGGCTAGAAATCTCGCACGTTCCATTTTAACTTCTTTTTTTGGGGCGAGCACATGGTCTCGCCATTTGCAGTTCTTGACATTTCTCTGGTACGCTGTAGGAAATCAGCCGTAACCGGATGCAGATATTCTGACACTGTAAGAGCTTATATTGCTGATTTGAATAATCATGGACACTTTGTATTCTTTATCGAGTTATACATATATGCACAGAGTCTGTTTTAAAGGAATGTAATGCATGTTTTCATTTCAAAGAAGAAATGATCAGAGATCAAGCAAAAGGGCTACCGTATCCTTCATATGAAAGTCTCTACACCGAACTATCACTACCGTCACTCCAGTACCGACGCAAGTTCCACACAACTGTGACTCTCTACAGACTTTTGAACGGACGCTGCCCTCCGCATCTACAAAGTTTGCTGCCCCGAACACGTGCACCTGACACCAACTCCCGCTATCCCCTTAGAAACAGTGAACACTTGACTATTCCAGCGTTCAAGACTACCAGATCCCATGGAACATTTCGTAGTAGAGCGATTTCACTGTGGAACTCTCTTACTGGTAATATCCGAACATCACTCACCGTCAGCTCCTTCAAAAACAAACTCTGCACATCACTCGGCAACAAATACTCTGTAAATAATGACTGAAATATTTTATATTTGTATTGTATAACCTAGTACGTAATGTAAACCTAAGTTTTGTCTTTGCGTCGTCAACGACTTTATATATAATTTAGTCTCGTGCATTTTGTACCTTAGGCGCTTTAGTTTTGTGAATTTTTTTTTGTTAATTTTGTTTCTTCTATGTTTTTAGCTTGGCGTTTTATGTATCTGTTTGGTGTGCTTGGTGAACGTCTGTAATGAACTCTGTGAACGTTTGTAATGAATACTGTTACCAGGGCTAACCCTTTGTAATAGCCTTTGGCTAGTTGGGTAGCCCTGGCTGTACTTTTTACAGCCGAATAAATCAAATCAAATCAAAATCAAGCAAAATATACATATCTGTTATCAAACTTTCACCTATGAATATATGATAATAAACGTGGAATGTGAACTTGTGTGTATATTCATTTCAAGCATCGTATCTTAAGGAGGCTCAAAAACAATATCTCAGTTTGCCATAGAAAATTACATATTCAGTCTTAATCATAATCCCATGTGTACATCAACATAATTTACCCATTTGTTCTTTTTGGTCTCTAGACCACAGGTGAAAGAGACAGATAGAAATACAAGTAGTGTAGAAATTTGCAGCGGTGTAAATTGTACCCTGGCACCAACACTAGTCTAGCTCTGTTGCTTCTCTGCCAGAAAGTCTTCAAAACGATTAGAGGACTGAACAATAATCAGGACAGGATGAATTCTAGGCTAGTGAATGTTCATGAGAGTCAAATGTAGTTTAATGTAAAATACTACACAAGACATAGGTCATGAATTTCATTTCTGTCTATTTTCTATTCTTCCCTTCATAGGTTTAAAATACATCTCCGATAGAGGAATATAGCACTTAGTTTGCTACGCTGCTTCCTTAAACACAATACCGATCTTTAACTCAGGCTCATACCTAACTCTCGGTATCCATAATGACTTATAACTATCATTTCCATAAACCATCATGTTTGAAGTCCGAATTAGATCTCTTAAAGCCCCATGTAAGTTTCGTTTGTGGTCTGACATGGTGTCTTCTTTATTAGATAAAGCAAATACTAGTGCGCAGCATCAGCATTTCAGCGATTTTGATTTTGATCAACTATTTCTGGAACCAGTACAACATAAAGAACAACGCATAACGTATGAAATGTATTTTCCCGATCAAACAACACCATACATTAGCTAACTAACCATATCTAGATGAATATATTATGCTAATAACTACCATAGCAGTCACCGTTGCACCGTTAAGTTAAGTCATTCACACGTGCACACCTTACGGTATAAAATTTGATATTTTCCTTGACAATCCGACGGAAACACTGTTGTATTTGTTCAACATATGTTATAATCCGTCGATGAAGATTAGACATCCAGGTAATAAGATACGCCAAAAAGCAATTACTCAAACAACTGGATTTCCAAAATCATATCCAGTTGTTTGAGTAATTGCTTTTTGGCGTATATGTTATAATCGTTATACTAAATGCGATTGAAATTATGATGTATAGCCCTTCAAAGTGACAGTATTCAGGAAATGTATCACCATTGGTAAAACACAAAGAAAACATTATTTATAACCCAATATCTCATTGCTTTGTTGGCAAAATCTCTTAAATATTGTAATTCTTGCTTTTACATGGTCGCAGTTTCAAGTTCAAAATTTTAACCCCATTGCGAGCCTTCCGCAATTCCACCATTCCCGAAAAGAGCGAAATTTGGCAATTTGACGGTCTCCTTTACCACTTTCCTAGATACGGCCGGGAGTGGTACTGCAGATTAGGCTCCAATAGGGTATATACTCCCATCATATAAAATGTGAAGATATTCAAGGCATTTAACTTAAAGCCGGTGAACACTCTGCCCACAGGTCTGGAAGACTTCACATGCATTAAGAATGAATCCTAAGACTTTCTAAACCATGCATTGGCATAGAAAGAATCAATTTTAAAAGCTCATGTCACTCCCGTCGAAGCGCCACCTACATTCATTCATGTACACATCAAGTCTTGTCCGTAATTAGTAATTTAAGTATTATGTAGTCTTCATTCACTTTCCTTTAAGATTTTATCCTTTTACTGAACTTTTCGAGGACATATATATCAAAGATCTCGACACCAGACAATGAAATGAATAACGAGGACTTACATGCGAACTATAGGCATGTTACATGAACTGGTTTACTGAATACACTATACTGTATGCCTTACAACATTATGTTGCCTGAAATCACCTCTTTATAACAGAGGGAAGGACGTAGATCCTTCAAAGTAAGTTTAATCTACGATTCCAGACTGCTACAAATTTGTACAGCCTTTCAGTGAACCTGTCTATGCAGCAAAACGGTTATTTTAGAGGTATGTCCTTAAGCTTGTTTTATCGTTTTGAGATCTTGTGTCCAGAAATTGATGAATTTGAGTATCAAAAAGGTCAATGTCCTCAAGGGAAAGCAAATGATGTCCGTAGATATTCTAGAATTACTAATTACGGACAAAACTTGATGTATACATGAATATAGGCGGCGCTTCGACGGATGTAACATGAGCAACAACCCAGCACCTCAAAATCGATCATTTCCATGGGAACGCGTGTTTTGAGAAGTCTTACAGATCATCTCTAATATCTGTGAAGACTTCAAGACCTGTTTGTCAGAGTGCTTACTGGATTTCAGCCTCCTGTTTTGCATATTTTTGCAATTTGCAAGATAGGAGTGTATACCATATTGGAGCCTAACCTGCAGTATCGCTTCCGGCCGTATCGGGAAAAGCAACAAAGGAGACCGCCAAATTGCCAAATTTCGCTGTTTTAGGGAATGGGGCAATTGAGAAAGACTCCAAAAGGGGTTTGAAATATTATGGCTTAATTGAACTTGATTTTGAAAATACAACCATTTAAACCAATAACTGCGATATCTATGATAAGTAAGACATTTCGCCAAATATACAAAGGGGCATTATGTTATAATTGATATGTTTTCTCCGCAATTTATCAACGGAAGTGGTCAAGCGTTCATTGCAGTAAATTACCACTTTCTGAAGGGCCCAAATACAAAGTTGAAAAATATTTTGTGAAACAAGAGGACGTTGAGCAAATGCAAAAATTTATGTTTGAATTAATCCAATTTTCCTTTCAGAAATGCTGTAAGGTGTGTGGATCACCTGCCGGTGCAATATAACCTTGGGCGCCTGGGGGAGCCACTTAATGGGCTGAGTCTTACTTACACAGTCTTCTTGAGCAAGACAACTTACCTCCTGCTGAGAGAACATTATTAGCCAATTTTCATTCGAATATATGGATGATATCCGCACATTGTTCGGTATATCATACCCTTGTGTGTTTATAGTCATTTGTTCAACTTTCCTGACCACTTAGGTTTCATAATGAAGGCAAAATCATACAAAAACACTTGTATTTGTTCAACGTATTATTGTTACACTAGTTAAGATGATTTATCATTATGATGAAATATGATGAATAGCCCTTTATAGAATGACAAATTCACCTTTAGAATCCGTCAGTCAAAAAGGTTAACATCATTTGGCGAAGATATGGGGTCGTGGAACTCTAGTATTCAACTAAGTTCCTTTGAACTAAATAAAAGAGATAGATTTCCTTATCAATCTTTTGTCCTTTTAACCACTTTACAGTTCTTATTTCGGGCCGATTTACTGTCGGCAACCTGGGTGTACCTAGAATATTTTTCTACTTATGTGGAATACATGAGTATAGTTGCATATAAGTATATTCATTACACAGTTTATCATATCTACTTATAAATGACAGGTATGTGCAAAATTTCCATCTTTTCCCATTAGATCATAAACAGAGGATTTTCTTTTGTATGAACGATTCCGAGATATTTAAGTGGCAAACCATCAATCTTTCTGTCATGTAGTTTATTTGAGATTATTTGTTACTCTTATACTTTGCATGTGCGTACCTGTTTTTTTCATTTTCAGTATTTGTAATTTTTGTTTTGTACCACTGTACTGTATTCTGTCGATGACGACACGAAAATAAGCTGTAAGCTTGAGTCTGTCGTCATCATGTCTTGTACTTAAATGTTGCAATAAAAAAAAACATCAATCAATATATTTGAATTCAACTACAACAATTGGTTCAAGATGTTTACATTTTTGCACTCTTTTTGGAGGCAAATATAACTTCGCCGATTTGTTTCAGAAGAACCGTTTCTTCGACCTCGAACGAATTGTGTCGGATAAACTCCAAGGCCTTCGTTCTCATTTCTGGGTCACTGGACACGTGAGGTGTTTGTGTCAGGAAGTCGAGAATCATCATTCCCGCTTCGGAGCCTTCCTTAAAACACTCAGCGACGTTAATGTTGATTTCATATTCTGAAATGTTGTAACTAATACTCCTTGTATCAAGCCACTGTTTGACGTCGCTGGACGTGCGATATGACGTCTTCAAACGATCACCTTGGCCGAACTCCTCAAAAAACGTTTCTCGTAACTTCCACACATCATTTGTATCTGTAAATGTACAAGAGGAGGAGTAAAGGTCCAGAATATCTGTGTGTGTATATCAAGGATCGTGCAAAGTAGTTTAAAATGTCCATAAACTAGTTAAACTCGCAATCGTTTATATGTTAAAAAGCATTTGAGGATGAAGACACGTTGAAAAGGCTAGTTTACCTGTCTCCATAATAACTAACATGTATCCATCATCTGTCAGTTGTTCCCACATGTTCCGCAAGGTGTCGTGCAGGTCGTCTACATGGTACAGAACCTGGACTGCATGGACCAGATGGAACTTTGTGTCCTCCTTCGTCTGGCCATGGAAGTACTCTTCCATTGTCTGCTGTCGCCAGTCACACTCAACGGCACTGAAGTTTCTGTCTTCTTGCACCAGTGCCTAGAGATTTAAACGGTTACACGCTCCTGTTGGATTATTTTGACTTCATTAAAGTATATGACAATTGAAAACGCGGGATCACCTAAACAAAGGCTTACTGACAGGTTTGCACAACCATGGTGTTACAAAGTAATGATTATGGAAACAACTTCGAGTAGAGAAAATGCTTGAGCAAAACATCAAAACTTGATGATAACCTTGTATTTTTCGATCATTTCGCCCGACCCTTCTACGACCCTGTTGTACACACTGCTGTGGCGCTGTAGAAGCTTCTTGAACATGATGCTGTCAAACTCGCCTGTATAAGATGTCCCGAGGTTAACGTTACAGTATTCATGGCGTGAATAAGGGCAACGTTAGATCATACACACGAAAATCGAAACAACTGCATAATATTCCAAGGCAAAACAAGCAGAACAGACCACCACCGTGACATGCATGTACAGTAACTGACCCTTCTCCAATGGTTATGGACCTAATGACATGATGGATTTTTATTTGTTACTATTATCTATTCATTATCTATCTATTCTTTGTATTATTGACATTCCTTTTTAGTCACCTTGGTTGACCAAGCATTAGTTATATATTGTTTTGATGACCCCTTGACACTCCTCCCAACACGACCTCTATGAAAACCGGCCCTGATGCATGCATGGGGCATTTTCGAGCATAAATAAAGGCACAAACAAACAAACAAACATGGCTCATATCGTGTAACGTCATCGACAAGGCTTGTCACACAATGTGATCATGGCGGTCTCACCTGCTCCACACCCTAACCCCAGCACACGCACGGCTCCCGACTCACACAGGGTAGTGTCTGGAACCTTTGATCCGTACGACAGGTATAAGTTCGTCTCAGTAGCCGCCACGAAGGCTCTAAGACATAGCTTATATCGCTCCGAGTGACACACCAATCTGCCGACCGTCAACATGTTTCTGTAGAGTCAATTCGGTAATAACGTCAGTTTATAAGACTTAACCTCTATTAACATCAACCCGCCGGGTTACATAAATCAAGGATGGCATACCACAGATCGAAAATTAATGTGAAATGATTAAACATAAAGACATTAAAACATAGTAAACACACTGACCTACTACAGTTTATACATCTGAAACCGTAATAAGCTAGCGCCGCTAGCGCTGCATGGCGTGGTATGAATCCACTGGTGACCGCCGGTGCATCGGCAATCAAGATGATTCTCAGTTAAGACCGCGTTTCTTTGTCTGGCAAGTCCGTAAACTTGGAGTTTGTACTTTTGAGATTTATATATTATTTGGCTGAAACACCAGAGAGACCGGCGTGTCGCTTTGTCAGACAACGTATCTTGGTACTTCACGCGTATCGGCAATCAACATGATTTTCTTGGGCAGAACCGTCCTTGACCTGGGGCCGAACCGTCCTCGGGACCTTGGGCCGAAACGTCCTGATCTTTGGGGGGGGGGGGCGTGGTCGTGTTGCGACACATGAGGAATTTCGCGGGAAATATGTGTTGCTCCAACATGAGAGGAAGGGTGACACACCCAAGGATACTTAAGCCCCCCCCCCCCCCCCCGCAACAGTGGACAGGGCGGGGCCAGCATAAGGGTCAAGGTTTGGCGGGGACTGGTTAGTTAGTTTGGTTAGTATGTCTTCTGCTACGAGGAAGACGTCTGCACCGGAGGGCCTGCATGGGGGAGTAGTGATGATTACGAATTGCGTTAAATCATGAGGCTTCCCAACAGGCTTCAAGACTTGACACAAGATTCAACTATCTAGTTCTGCGTCGAAACTATTGATGTCATGTTGAATACCTACTTTTGCGGACACCTCCTTTTTTTGGGGGCGTCTCGAGAGCGCTCGACGCTGAATTCCGGAGCTACATATTATGCTAAATTCAGTCAGCCTCTACGCCCTACTCTAAATTCTCAGTCAAAATCATACACTTTTAGCTTCCGTCAAAGCTGGTGATATTTAGCATCTTGGAGATGACTTGAAAAGCACCTTAATCTAGTTCTTTGCTTTAAACGCATGAGTGATAATGACGAATTCTAGACCAGCGCGAGGTCACACGTAGGGACATGTATCAAATGGAGTCTAACCTGTTTTTTTACTTATAATGAAGAGGCACTATTGTGTCATGCGACCGAGCCCGATAAACACCAAAGCTTGCTTATGAATGAAGATCTTTGATGGTGGAATTATGTTCGTGTATTTAGAAATTAATAATGTGACAAGGGACCTATATGCTATCACATACGTCGAATTTCTCCCAACTCCACTCCAACGTATTTAATTATAAAGGAAGTACGGTCTCATTGTATCATGTCATAGCTCTACCAAGGACAACATGGTAACCTGGCGTACGCTCTTTTATATATATATATAAATTTCTCTGTCGCAATGAAAACATTCCTCAAAGATCTAGAATCTGTACGGTAAATGTATTCCCACCTGTGAGGCACAAATCGGACGACAATGTTAGAGATATCTTATCGATGATCCGTCACGGTATTACTCTTGCATGAAATGAAGCAGAACCTAGCTATCTGGTCGCTCTGGAGCTTATTGTGAGTCACCTCTGACATGGGAGTTACACGCGGACATGATAATGAGAGGCGCTCCCTTGTGGATTGAACCATCTTAAAATCAGTGAGCCTTCGCTTTACTAGCAATTTATGGACTGCGCTTTACGTTGCATAAAGGTAACTGTTACGGTTTACGTAGAAAGAAAGCGACCAATGACGCGTTAAGGCTTATGTACTGATTATCTCCATGAAAAAAGGCTTTTTCATGGATATACTGTTTTGCTTGCGTTTGGTGTTTGTGTGTATGTATGTGTCACCGGATGCTTAAAGTCACCATAAATGTAGAACCTGTACATGGATTGAATTGATTTTTGGTATGTGGGTGGGTGTTAAGAGGAGGAAGATCAAGGTCGCTTTTGGGCCCCCTGGCATGTGTGACTGGAACTGCAATGGCGTATTTGTAAAAATCTTCAATGTAGAAGAACTGAAGAGTGGATCGACAGATCGTCATGTTATTTAGTACACAGGTAGGTTAGACCAAGATGTACACACTTAAGTGCAAACTATGCAAATGAGACCGTATTTGCATAAGTAAGGGGGTAAATCGTTTGCATGTGTGTCGCTGGATGCTTTAAGTAAGCATAACTGTAGAACGTGTAGATGTATTGTTATGATATTTGGTATGTGGGTATGCGCTGGGAGGAGAATGGTCAAGGTCGATTTTGGGCCCCCTTGTTTGTGTCCCTGGAACTGCAATGGCCTATTTGTAAAAATGTTCTAAAGGGGTATAACTGAAGAGAGGAACAACAGATTTTCATGTTATTTGGTACGCAGGTAGGTTGGACAGAGATGTACACACTGAAGTGCAAATCATGCAAAGTTAGTGTGTTTGCGTGTGTGTGCGCTTGTGTGTATGTTTGTGTCACTGTGTGTGTATGTATGTGTCACCGGATGCGTAAAATCAGCATAACTATAGAACGTGTAGATGAATTGTAATGATATTTGGTATGTGGGTAGTTGTCAGGAGGAGAAAGGTCAAGGTCGATTTTGGGCCCTCTGGTATGTGTCACTGGAACTGTAATGGCGTATTTGTCAAAATCTTCAAAGGTGAATAACTGAAGAAAGGAGCGACAGATTCTCATGTTATTTACTTGGCAGGTAGCTTAGAGAGGGTTGTATACAATGAAGTGCAAATTATGCAAATTGGACTTAATTTGCCTAAGTAATGGGGAAATCTATATTTGCTGTGTTGGCCTATCCTATATTGGGTGCTTGGTTAGTAGCTGTAGCGTAAGTGGGTCACTTGTCAACAGCTGTTGGCTTTAGCTTGCCAAGCCCATCAATCAATTTAGCAACTGTTGGTTGTTAACAGCTGTTGGCGCTTAACAGTCTGTAGGGACTGATTTGACCAGACTAGAAGCTTGACAGCAGGTAGTGAAAGGAACAGTTATACATGGTTTTAATGTAAGGCAACTCATTCCAGTCTGTCTGTATGTTTGAGGACGCCAGTTGAATAATATGGGAAAATAGCAAACAAGAGGTCAAGATCAGTTTCTGTGGATCAAAGGATATATGATGGGGATCCAAAGCATAAGGTATGTGAAGTAACCAGGACACATCACACATTTGATTATGTGTAAATTCACTTTGACTTGTTAACAGGTTGTTTCTTGCTCATACCGTGTACCAGTTGTGGTCTGGCTTTATTTTCTCAATGGCAATGTTTGGCAATGGTACCGTGGACCACAATATATTTAACGTACAATGCTACGATTGCTACCAGTTTATAGGTAACTACGTAGCACTTTGACATGATCTGGTCACCCGTAACCTTTCCTGCTTATCTATTGTACCCCTGTCTTTTATTCACCTGTAAAGTTGTGTTCTATCAACCGCTGTCCCTGATAGTTTATAATTTACACAACTTTGTAGGCAAGGTCGGGATGTCTCCAGGTGTCAGAGATACATTAGAAGACGAAGAGAGATCACATGAGAGCCAAAAGAGAAGGAGAAACAAATGCACTGAGGCGTAACAGACCACATAAAACAAATATAAACAAACACAACCACCCTGAAGCAGATAAAACATAACATAACAACCAAACAACAAATAACATACACAAACATAACACAACATTAAAATTTCATGGAGATTTTGGGTCCTCAGACTCTTGTTACGAATTACGTTGATTTTGGGCCGACTGCCTACGGATTACGAAGACGAAAAAGGCTAAATTACGCCTTACGAAAAAGCGGTCCCCCGAAAGTGCGAAATGGAACGAAATAGAACGAAATGGAACGAAATAGAACGAAATGGAACGAAATGGAAGGAAATGGAACGACCTAAAACAACATATGTAATATTATGAAATGAAATACCAGTAGATAACGAATTATAAGGAGTAGACCGGAACAGGAAGCAATTTAGATACAGATGTGAGCGGTAAATACATAATATAACGTGTTTTATTTCTTATCTATGTAATAATATTAAATACAACGTTTTTGTCGCGTTTGTGTGGCTAGATTTTTCCCTGAGAAATGGAGGCGCCGCGTGCAAAGAGATCCGCCGCTCTTCCTTGTGTACCAACGATCTGCAAATGAACTGCTGCAAATAGCAGGGAAAACTAGAGTTCCACGAACACATTATCTTCGCCAAATAATCAAGGCTTATTGTGGAGAGTGATTAATCTTTACATGCTTATCAACCCCTGCATACTTGATCATACACCATACCGTTTGAAAGTTATGATGGGGGGGGGGGAGAATGAGTCCAGTCTAGATAGGGATAAAACTCATTTGGTGGTACAGGACTAGTATATGTGTATAGTGTGCTGATATATGTTATAACTGGTCATCAAAAAAATTGAAAGTTATAATTAGATGGTACAGTCAATATATATGAATAGAATAAATCTTTATTCCATATCATACACATTTTGCAAGACATAGTACATGTTACTTTTCCATACGGTGCTAGGTAATACCTAGCAGTGTACTCTCTGAGCAGAGGATTTGGTTCGGCTGGTTATTCACATGTTTTTAGGTGTTTTGTAAGGCTTTCTATTTTGTTCCCTTTCCGTTATGTCTCCAACCGTGTATTTGACAAAAATGCAGAAACTGAACACTTTTAAAAAAACCGGACCCACACATCTGAATTGTAGTGAGACTGCCCCATTTGTTTATTTATGTACACCATCTGTTTATTTACACTTCTAGGCAAGGCCTTCTGCTGGCCTGTTTCGGGAACACTGTCACACGCCTAGTATGGAATGTAATGGATTTACAATTATCCTTACTAATTATGCAGATTAGCTCCTGTTTTCTATAATTAGACATCGATTGTGTAAAGCACCATCTGAGCTCTCTACATACAAAACTTCACGACAATCTCTTTACCCCTTCTCAAGTAATACGTGTCCGAATGTCAAAACAAAAACACCCACTGCAGTTCTAAACAAGCCGCTAGGAGGCCCAAACTTACGGAACTTACTTCTTGTGGCATGAACTATCTACCACACAAATATCATGACCATAGCACTTTCAGAAAATATGCCACTAAATTTTGAAGCTCCGCTGCAGTACCTTAGGTACTCGCTAGAAGGCCCATTATCGAACTTGACCTTCCTTTCCGTAAACCCTACCCATCCACTAAATATCATAAAGATCCATCAACAGCTTCTTGAGTTATGTTGTCCACAAGAATTACACATCCACACAAAGCCCGCTGCAGTACCGACGGAAAATGCCAGGAGAACCATTTTTGAACTTGATCTCTGTTTCCACAACATTTACACACCTGCAAAATATCATGAAGATCCATCAACGTTTCCGTCACTTTTTTCGCCTACATACAAACGCACAAAAATTGAAAGTCCGCTGCAGTACTGTTGAAAAACGCAAGGCAAACCATTTTTGAACTTGACCTTCCTTTGCACAACCACTACACACCTACCAAAATCATAAAGATTCATCAAAGGTTTCTTGAGTTATGCTCTTGACATACATACAGACCCACCAAACAGCTGGCTCAACCGAAAACATAATCTACCCCGAGTACTATAGTACTCGGCGAAGATAACAAGCAAACGGAACTAATATGATGCGTGTTACATAGCTACCGATGCGCGATCTCCTGTGCTTTGCATAACTTTTGATACATTTCGCGTGGCATACCAAAACCCATTTCTTGGCATTAGAAGCTATATGAACGCGGCTACCATATGCAATATGATAATTGACATGATAACAGTCAAGTAAAGACAAACAAATGGACATACCTGCCATGACCTCGCTTTTCACTAGTGAACGTTTGCCAAGGCACGCATGACCTTTGCTGAAAGTCTGGTTTGGCCATGGGCCAAAAGGGGAGGGGAAAGTACTCACGGATGACATGCTGTTGTCTGATTGTTTACCAGCTCTCATTGTACCCGGTTTCTAATAGCTCGCCTGACATATGTTCACATGCACATAACTTCCAAATGCCACAAGTATGAAATTGCCATCATTTACCAGTATTGAATCATAGTAGTTTCTCATTAATCATGCAAATTAGGTCTTTATTTGCTGAATAAATTCATCAGTGACGTTTCATGACAGTTACGAGAACATTCTTCAAAGGTCTTCAAACAGTGACTTAGGAAAGGTTAGCGAAATACGCACCTCCAAATTTTCGACGACTCCTGTCCGTCTTGTTCACGGAGTGGCCTAGTCTCGCGAGAACACGAGACTAGGCTGAAACTTGTGACGATCTTCTTGCCTCCCCCGCCTCCTTGCGGAGCAGGGGTAGGTAGGACTTGGGCAGCTCCCAACCTCCGGTACGGTTCATCCCAGCGCGTTCCAACTGACAAAAAAAAGTCCATAGACTGTAATGACGGTATGTCCGCACTCAGCCAGCATGAACTAAAAACAAAACACAGAGTCACCAACGGCCCAATCCAGGACATCGTAGAGATCGTAGATCTCGAGTCACGTAATGCTCACAGGAAGATCAAAGAGGCAGTCCACATCCAGTTGGAACGCGCTGGGATGAACCGTACCGGAGGTTGGGAGCTGCCCAAGTCCTACCTACCCCTGCTCCGCAAGGAGGCGGGGGAGGCAAGAAGATCGTCACAAGTCTCGGCCTAGTCTCGTGTTCTCGCGAGACTAGGCCACTCCGTGAACAAGACGGACAGGAGTCGTCGAAAATTTGGAGGTGCGTATTTCGCTAACCTTTCCTAAGTCACTGTTTGAAGAATGTTCTCGTAACTGTCTTTATTTGCATATTTTTTTATCTTTCATCATGCCCCTCTTCTTCAGTTACAGATGTCACGTTATTGAATAGTCCTATCACGGAACGCAGCCAGTTTATGAAATTTCCTCATATATGAATTATGCAACTTAGTATATGATTTGTATAATTACCATTCAATCTCACCAAGCATACCAAAAAAATTATGATGATTCATCAACCCCATCTCGTTTTGTAGTATTTCCTCATTAATTATGCAAATGAGGTATTCAATATTTCTCTCTTTCTCAGTTACATATGTCACGTTTGAGAGTCCTATCATGTAAAGCAGTGGACATACAAACTTTTCTCATTAATTATGCAAATTAGACACTGATTTGCATAATCAGTATCTAATCATCTAAATCATCAATCAAGCTATCTACTTATGAAAAAGTCAGTGACCATTCATCAACCCCTTCGTCACCGCTTTTTCTCTGCCCCAAGAGCTACATGTATCTACGACTCAGAAACCACGACCATGGCATGTCCAGAACACGAGACATCAAAACAAGTTCCTCTGCAGTACCGTAACAAGCCGCTAGGGAGACCAAAATCTAATCATTTTCAGGTCTCTTCAAGACCTACCCACATACCAAATTGTGGAATAATAATGAAATGAGAAGTTTATTGCAAGTTCATGCCCGTGGGCTAATTGCAAATACATGATAAAAACATAGGAAAAACATACATGCGTCAGTAAACTGTGTCTGACTTTGCTGTAACAATAGGTTACTGGTACTATATACAATTGTTGGCTATATCTAAATTAGCTGGGTTTGACTTCTTTTTTGGAAGCAGTGGAAGACGAAAAGTCCCACTTTTTCTAGTATTTGTGGGTTCTGTGATTTCAAGAGAAAGGTAGCTTTTTGTTCATCCGTGAATGTGCAAAAGTAGGGATATTTCGTGATAACTTGTTTAAATAATTCGGTTCTTTCGTCACTGTTAAATATACACTTGGAAATAAAATGTGTTTCGTCTTCCACCGCCTTGGGCGTACAGTATTTACAAATTCTTTGGCACACTGGTAAACTCTTATATCGTCCTCTCTCTACTTCTAGGGAGTGAGCACTAATTCTTAACTTGCTGATGGCCGAGCGCGACTCAAAATCAGCAAGTTCTAGGTACCTCTTTCTAGTGTATACAGATTTACAAGTTTTATAAAATCTCAGTTTACCTGTATCGGCACTTAGATTATGAAGGAATGTCTGGATATACATATCAGAAATTCTGTTCCTTATCAGAGTACATACATATTTGGGGTCACAGAGTGAGCTATCAGAGTATAAGAGATATGAGTAACCGCTACAATCAAGGATTTCTTTAACTCGCTGTAACAATGTTTTTCTACGGCTATTAGTATGTGCAACAGAGCTATGCTGAAATAGGAGTGCGTCTCTCTGCAATGGGTGCGTAGCGATGTCCAATTGCGTCAAGCGTAACCAGTACTTAATGAGACGGACAGAAATTTCAATGTCCAGAGGGAGTCTACCTAATTCGGATCTACTTGCTATATTACTACTATTCCTGGAAACACCAAGAATGTTTTTGCAAAAACGGTTATGTGTAATTTCAATCGGTGACGTGTCGTTCAGTCTCTCGGTACCCCAAATTTCGCATCCAACACTTGCGTCAAAACGCCTTCCGGCTTAACACCACCTTTTGTCACTAATAAGGGTGTTAGGCAGGGCTGCAATTTACACCTAGATTGTTAATTATGTTATCTGTACATTGCCATACATTGTCACCGTTGCAAATAAATCATTCATTCATTCAATATTAAGACAATCTATCCAGGCCTTCTCGAGTTATGCTATTCATCCACATCCGGACACAAACACAAACGCTACCGAAAATATAACCTTCTTGGCGAAGGCAATTAAAAGCCGTGTTACTAGTAACGTTATATAATTTTCAGTCAAAATTTACATCCACCCTATCAGGCCAGCTTGTCACAGGTGAAAGGACTTGTCCAGCTTGTGCCCGTCCATACCACGTCTTATGACATTTCATTCTATTTTTTAGTAACTTACACTTGGAACATTAATTGACATAGATAATGCAAATAATGACCTAATTTCAATAATTAATGAGAAAATGGTATAATTCCTGATATGAACAAAAATATGCCCAGCCTCCAAAGCTAGAAAAAAGTATATCACTGCTGCAAGAATTGAACATTTTTTATTGCTTTATTATTCTGATCAAGCAGTTTGGTGCATTAGGATGCTGCATACCCAGTCTTCATTACCACATTAGTGTTCTTTCAAATTGAATTCATCATCTTAACAGGAGATTTCATACATTGTACACATGTGCGTTATCATGGACTCCTTAGCTCTTACAGTGCAGGGGAGTGAAGAATGTTTAACAGGGTTGGCAATACATTTTCAACCTTATCTTTAGCTTAATTTATTCTAGTTACAGCATATCAACACATAAGCAACTCCATTTCAAGTCTTATTAAAAAAGAGCATACTTTTGTAATCTTACATCTTTATATCATATCATTCAAAAACATATACATTAAACAGACAGATAAAAGAAAAGGTTAACATAAAAGCAATGCAATGCGCCGCAAACTAGTAATAATGCAAATTAAGGAAAACAAATAGAGGGAAAAACTAGGCCAGATTGCCAAAATGAATTTAAATGAAACAGCTTGTCAACAATCTACATCCATGCACTCTATTAAGAGAACAGTTCAATCTCAAAAAAATACCAGGGTACATGTATTCAAGATTCTGACTTCAAGAATCATTATATAGGGTAACAGCTGTTTGCTATATGTATGTACCTCATGCTGACTTTATGTAGGCACAGAAATATTGTATTTACAACATGATTCCATTTGATCCTAACATATTTGCTACAAATTGTACTTCTCAGGTGAACACACTACAATTTTTTACAAATATTCCATATCACAGTGCCAGTGGATCTGCTCAGCAGACATTCCCACTCATTTCATTATGGCACACAATTGTGCAATTCCTTAGGAAGCACAGCTCTCCATTTCATCTTAACCATTTATCGAAGTAGGTAAATTCTACCTACAACCTTTCGACAGCCATTCCATTTCTTTAAAACAGTAACAGCATGGAGACCCTGTTCAAGGACAGCAACAACTAAAAGATGTTCATTTAAGGAAAAAAAATGTATAATTGTAATAGTGGGAGAACTTCATAATGCCTTCCCAAAAATAACACAGCGGTATGTGAGGTAATTACATGCAAACTGGCAGTTGGAGAAATGTTACTACCAACAGGTCTCTGATGCTTGATGTTAACAACATTCTTTGATACAATGCTACCCATATTCCCAACTTATCAATAAGATTAGTAACATGTATGTCAAGGTATGTTGCAACTTCAAGCAAACCTTATATACAATATACTTGGACACAAAATAAGCTTTAATTCCCCCTTCATGTCCTGTATGCCATGTCTTCATCACAAAGATGTAAAATAAACCACCTCCAGAAACAAAATAAAAATTGACAAAAAAACACTGGTATGAAAGTACTGTAACTCATCACAGCCATCATTTCTTTTGGAGAAGCTTATATCGCCATGACAAAGGTGAAAGAACTTGTGATGTACTTTGCCACAGAACCTCATGTACAGCACTTAGGATCAATCCAAGACCACAAAGTTCCAGTATTTGTCTTTACAAGACATCACAACCGAACCCCAGTATGTCAACAACTGGACGATAAAAAAAAAGCAAGTAAAAACACACACAGCTCTTATTTTTCTCTTAACCTGTGAAATCAATCACATCAGTTCATACTTTTATCATCTTTGTTTCTCTGGTGTTGGTACCCACCGCAAGAATTATTTCACTGTCACCATGTTTTATTCCAACATGGTCTATTCTCTCTACACTTGATATGTTTATCTTAAGTGACTGATGGCCATTACAGCAAAACCATTTCAAATTTACAGTTCTTACATGTACATTAAATGTTACAATCTTGAATCTCCTTTTGATTGGCATGACTCATATTGATTTTGTTGATTCTTTTTACATGCTTTCCTCCTCTTCTCATTTACGTGAAAAGGTACGTACCATTCCTTCATTTAATAAGTATACATCACAATTTTACTAGAGAAGCATTTAGTATTTAAAAGTTACTTCACACGAGCTACATCAAGTCATAAAATAACTTCATATTTCTGTCATATTCCCTTCCTACATCTTCACTCCCGTTTTCAATCTCATTACCCATCATACATCTGGTCTATGGCATGCCTCTGCCCTCATGTCCCATCATACACCTGGTGCCTGCCCCCAGGGTTGACGTTCCCCGTGTTGAACAGGAGAGGGGGGGTGGTGCCGGGCATGCCGTACTGCCCCGAGGGGTAACTCCCGCTGCTGCTCCTCATGATGGTGCCGTAGCCCCGGGGGGTGGGGGTGCTGCTGTTGATGGAGTACGAACTGGGGGTGACTGGCAGCGTCGGAATGTCGTATTGGCTGGGAGGAGGAGAATATGGACATTTAAAAATAAATCAGCCATGTGCTAACTGAACATCAAGTAGTGTGGGGCTTATACCGGTAGGTGAACCTGAAGAATATCATACAACATGTATGCTATTGAGAATAAATAGTATCATACAACATGTACCTGCCACTTCTGCTGTGCACCCTGGAAAGATCATCATCACTGTCGTACCTCCTCGGGTTGTCAAAGAAGTATTTATAGCTCTGGGTGGACATGCCTGATGACATCTGGAGAAACAAGAACACACACTGGGCTTAAAGAAACAATTTTTTAAAACTTCATACTGGTAACATGTACAGTGGCACAGCAAGTCAAATATCTAAAGTAAAACACTATGTTAGTGGGGTACAGTGCAGTAAGGAGCGTTAGAGAATAACTTACCAGATCTTGAGGAGGGCGCCTGACTCGGTACAGGATGACCACAATGGAGGTGGGCAGGAGCTCCCAGAAGAACAGAACCAGCCCAAACACAATGTAGTTCAGGTCACTGGCCCCCAGGTTCAACAGGTCAGCCTGGGAAAACATAGCACATTATTCAGGACAACATTCTACATATACACTGAGTCAACTACTTCCTTTCAGCTGCATGTTGTCAAGCTCTTCAAGTCTCCAAGTGACTGTAAAGGTGGAAGATATTCTATTGGTTTCATATACTATTTAATATACATGTATCTGATACAAGGACTTGATGCTTGCGTGTTAACCCTCTCCCTGCTGCCTAACTCTGTAACCAATAGGGAATTGGGTGCCAGCTGGCTACTTCAGATTGCTAAAGATATGTGCAACATCCTACCTGATCAGAGACATTGAGCCAGCTGTAACCGAGGGTTGGTGTGGGAATGGGTGAGACGGCGATCAGGTTGTACATGGCACGAGACACATACAGCAGGATGATCCCTACTGATGCCGCAATGGACTGGCCCACTGTAAAGCCCTAGGATTAAAAGAGGCCGCCGATTTAAGCTACTTGAAACGATTGTGGACTTATCAAGCTTGTCTGCCATACTGAAAAGTAACATTGCAAAATCCATCACCCAAGAAATAACAGAGTCTGACCAGAGGAATCACGTTGAATTATTTTTATTTTCTCTATTTGCAAGTTCTTGCCCGCTGGCTAATTGAAACTTGTAATAGTGCATGGAAAAAGACATAGCATACACTGTCAGATAGTGCAAGTTAACAATAGTGACAAGTGGAAAAAAAGATGTACCTTAGCTTCCAGTAAAACATTTGCTGTTGGCATTCTGGCAATCTTGTAAATACAGACAGACAGCAGAATGGCAGAAATCACAAACAGGGAGTCGTTGATAACAACCCTGCCTGCAATGATGCCCTGTGGAAATGAAAACAAATACATTGTATTGAATACAATGTTGGGTTACTAGTAAATCATAATCATCGGTACTACAGTAGTGCACAATATGCTGATTTGAATTTAGAATTTACAATTAAAAGAATTTTCAGCCTATTAAAGTAGTACTACTAGTCCATATTCCTGTGTTTAAATATATGGGAACTGTTTGCAACTACCAACTTTGGGACTTGGATGATTGCATACCTGAATAACAAACCAGATATCAATGACCTCATACCTTCATCAAAAATTATTTTCTCATAGACTATGCAAACTATGCCCTAATTTACATAATAGCCCATGTCACAAAAATGTCCTCAACCTTATAAAGATTACAATCATTGATGTTAAAGAAATGTTGTTTTTGATTAACTTCACTTCAAATTGGACAGGTAAAATGTAATAGACTGCTCTCATAGCCCCGCCGACCTCCGTCACAATATCGGAATGCAAAATAAAAACGTAAGAATGCAAAATATTCTATGGACATGAAGCCACTGTCTCACTACTGATTGTCATTCTCTCATTGTGATGGACAGTCAGGATCGGTCTATTGTCCAACACTGCTGAACACAAGAACTTAGTAGAAGGTGAGTAAGCACTATACTTGTTACATCTCGTAAGAGGACCCAATGATAATGATGATGAGTAAGCCCTACCTCTGGAATGTCCTGTCCATTGTACTGACGTATCAGGACTGCACAGGTGATGTTAGTGACCACAAAGATCAGAACCGCCACTCCAAATGCTATCTTCAGTGGTCGTCTGTGAGAAAGGCAGGGATGCTCATGTCATGTTCACTTCAGTGCAAAAAGAACTGATACAAAAATGAATGTCCCCAGACATAAATTCATATCTTTGGTAGAAGCATAAAGCAAGATGATGTAAGTTATAACCAAGAACACTACTTACTTATATCTGCTGGGATTTGAGGCATATTTGCCTTTTGCTTTGAAGACCACCTGTTGAGAAAAAGAATAATGCTTGTAAGGTGGAGGTTATGGATATTAGTAATACTTTTGAACAAAAATAAAGCAATGTTAAAACCTATCAAAGAAATATACACATTCAAGCATAATTCTTGGAGCTGCAAATATGCTGAGATGGATTTTGTTTGTTCGTTTAAACTATTTATTTCTGCATGACTTTGAATCCAAGTGAGACTATGTCCTTTCACTGGTATACCTGAGACATGTGGAGCAATAAAAATGTCAACAATAAACCATCAATTTTCTTCTCTATTGTATATTTAAGCATCCATTCCTTACACATAATGAGACTCAACTAGTACTGTTCATTTAAGCCATTGTGTTTCCCATTTCACACAGGTCATTACACTTTTGTTTGATGGAACAGCTGCAAATGGGCGGTCCCCCAAAAGTACGAAATGGAACGAAATGGAACGAAATAGAACGAAATGGAACGAAATGGAACGAAATGGAACGAACTAAAACAACATATGTAACATTATGAAATGAAATACCAGTAGATAGCGAATTATAAGGAGTAGACCGGAACAAGAAGCATTTTAAATACAGAAGTAAGTGAGTGGTAAATACATAATATAACATGTTTTATTTCTTGAATCTATGTGATAATATTAAATACAACGTTTTTGTCGCGTTTGTTTGGCTAGATTCTAGCCTGAGTACCAACCTCCGTAGTGACCGCTGGCTCAAAAGAATTCGCTTGCTAACCACGGAGTCTGACCCTGCGCGTATCCGTAACGGCTGTTATTCAGATATTCGTTTAGATTTTGAACGAGCTCGCTGATTGGCCCCATTCGTCTAAGCTCCTCCCCATGCCACACTGTTCTTCGTAACGGGTAGGTTCTAAGAACTGTTGCCATGGCGATTCTTTCAAAACTGGACCCGAACAGGGCAATAGAGACACCTTGGAACGAAAAATGGCACCGAACGCAGCTCGAATTCCCCTCATTACGTAATAATGAGACAGCCGTTACGGATACGCGCAGGGTCAGACTCCGTGGTTAGCAAGCGAATTCTTTTGAGCCAGCGGTCACTACGGAGGTTGGTACTCAGGCTAGCTAGATTCTTCCCTGGAAATGGAGGCGCCGCGTGCAAAGAGATCTATCCGCCGCTCTTCCTTGTGTACCAACGATCTACAAATGAACTGCTGCAAATCCGCAAATAGCAGGGAAAACAAGCAAACGGAACTGAGTATCGAAGTTAGGACCAGATTATACAGAAGTTGGTGGTAACATTGCATCTCCAAGAGGGCATGAGACAAGCGTCATCTTATCATGTATACAGCTAGCGTGTTTGCGTGTTGTGTGAACCGTGAAATACTTGTCCTGCTCGTTCACACCCTCCCTTTGTTTTGTCGTGAGCAAGGAATGTCTCAAGTGGAGAAAGCAGAAATGTCTCCAGAGGACTCCACGTCCGTGTTTGAATGGAGTGTGAAATGTGTGAAATTGGTGACGCAGCGCAGAGCTTCATTTGCATATCATTAACGGTGGGGTCCATTCTCCGACAGGGGTCTGACTTTGAGCCGAAAAATTGGTTGTATAAACATCGTTGTTGCGGAGATATGCATATGCTACGTACTAGTTATGGACTAAAACTGTATGTCAATAACTGGAAAGTCGGAGTTTGATTCAACCTGTCAGTAGCACGCCCACAGTTCCGTCGCGCTGGCAAAAATGGCGGTTTATTTGTATGGGGGGCTCCATTTGGGGGAGAAGAGTTCCGTCCCGCAACACGCAAACACGCTGTATAAATAATAAAATAACGCTTGCCTCATGCCCTCTTGGTGAATTATGAGATGCAATGTTACCACCAACTGTATAATCTAGTCCTAACTTCGATACTCAGTAGCCTGGGTGCCATCCTATTTCTACCGGGGCTCCTACACTCGCTACCCTAAAAAATTTTTTTTTAGGGCAGCGAGTGTAGGAGCCCCGGTAGAAATAGGATGGCACCCAGGCTGGATACTCAGTTCCGTTTGCTTGTTTTCCCTGCTATTTGCAGCAGTTCATTTGCAGATCGTTGGTACACAAGGAAGAGCGGCGGATCGATCCCTTTGCACGCGGCGCCTCCATTTTCAGGAAAGAATCTAGCCACACAAACGCAACAAAAGCGTTTTATCTAATATTATCACATAGATTCAAGAAATAAAACACGTAATATTATGTATCTACCACTCACTTCTGTATCTAAAATGCTTTCTGTTCCGGCCTACTCCTTATATTTCGCTATCTACTGGTATTTCATTTCATAATGTTGCATATGTTGTTTTAGTTCGTTCCATTTCGTTCCATTTCGTTCCATTTCGTTCCATTTCGTTCCATTTCGTTCCATTTCGTTCCATTTCGTTCCATTTCGTTCCATTACGCACTTTCGAGGGACCCCAAATGGGAGACCTTTAGCACTAATCCTCACTCGGACTGCTGCATGCCATTTCATCCTTATCAATAACAAGGACACATTAGCACTTAACAGGTTACTGATGTTGGTTCGTCACAATCAATATTAGCAAGACCTTCACTATGGTTCACACTACTCAACAAACATTTTCACAAAGTCTTGAATTGGAATTAAGTTGCACAAAATGTTTTATGTAAAGTTTTTACATAAATATTTTAGATTTTGCAAATGCAATAGTATAATATGCACTGGACTTTGCAAAAGCATATCAAAATAAAAAGCTTGAGACAAGCAGACCATTTTTTTTCAACATAAATGATAAGTCACAGTGGCTCACTCTGCGAGAAATATGACCAAAGCGCTTTTCTTAAATGAAATGGACAGACAATACAAAAATCTCAGGACCTCTACACTTTGGTTTCTATACATATATAATGATAATATATATATATATATAGCATTAAAAGTGTAGCAGTCAATGTTCTACTCTTTGTTTTCATTCCCATTAATGTATTACATCATATCCTGGACATGTCAATATGTACTGGTTGGGTCAGGCTATTTGCACTTTGTACACACAGCAGGGGTCACATAGTTGGTACATAAACACCAGGCAGCAAGGCTGGCCTGACCGCGGTCAGAGCTTCACAACACGTCCAAGGATATTCTTCAGTGTTGTGAGAAAGTCAATCCAACTAGTGGCCTTCTTTTGAACCGAGAGTTACAACCATGTAAAGGATGCAAATATAAACTGATGTATGTGTGTGTGTGTGTGTGTGTGTGTGTGTGTGTGTGTGTGTGTGTGTGTGCATGCACGCGTTGAAGGGGGGCATTAAAAGACACAGGAGGAAACTTATCACGCCATACAAAGTATATGTAGGTGGTGGCCTCTTCATTTTACAAAATGTATGTCAATCTGTGCGTGTGAACTGATGATGCTATATAGTCTTCTCTTTACTTCCCTTTTCAAACTTCTGCTTGAATTTGAAGAAAGACACCATTTTATTCATAACATTAGACATTTAACTACAACATACACATGTACAGAACTGACTACGAACATCTCACCTGTGCAAAATACATGTTGAGAAGACACAGAGTGATGAACTGGAGGCATACTGGGCAGCAGTACAGCAGCCAGTAGGGGAAAGTCGACAGGTTGTTGGCCAAGACGCAATTTTTGAAGTAGAACGAAAACAGAGTAGTCCTCAAGCCCGACCAGAACAGGCATAAAAACAGGAAGACAGTCTGGTAACTGAGCCTCTTGTGTCTGTAGTACAGTATGAGCCACAGCTGCGCGTAGATGAACATAAATAGCAGCGCATAGAGAACGATGTATGTCACCGTTAGCCCAAAGGTAGCGTTGGGAAGGTAGGAGGGGCCCACGGGGATGGGGGTAGGAGCTCCGAGATCCGCCGAACCCACACCGACATTCTCCGCCCCTCTCAGCGCTGAGCGGACAAGCATCCCGTGAACGTGGTCTGGGAAGACCTTAGGGAAGTCTCTGTACGCGTCTGACATCTTGTAACGCGTCAAAACATGCCGAATTCCTGCGGAAACATGAGGACGACCGAACTTCCTCCTGACCTGCGTTACCAACCAGCGACTTTCACTTGTCACAAGACACCTGCCTTAAACCGCAGCAAAACGCACCCAACAAATAGTGGCAGTAGAACTAGCCGCAAAGATTCTTAGAAATTGAAATCAACAAGAGTAATGAAATAAATATGTAAATTTTTGTGGAACGTACTTTTATGTTATCAATGATACATCTCATGAAACATGATCACTAAAGATGACTCCTGGTTGGTGGCTTTCAAAGCTCCAAAGGTCAAAGTTGAACTTCGAGATCAACACACGGCTAAGGCAGGTGAAGTCCACGTGTTTGTCCGTTTTCTCTATTGTTCAAAGATATTCTAGACCTTTTGAAACACAATGCTCATCTAAGTAGATGTAGAATTCTTGTATGAATGTAACCAAGTAGCTGTATTCACTAAGAGTTGCAGTAATCAAGTGCGCCCGCTGGTAACGTATGGGGGCGGGGGAGGGGCAAAAATCTTGAACTGAGAAATTATGCATGTAGCTGAGATGTTTGATTCTGGCATCCTGTATGGCAAATGCGATAGATAGATGCTCAGAATTATTTCCTAAAACGATAAGAATCAAACCTTTCTCTGTGGTAATGGCACTTGATGGAACAGCCATATCATCTGGGGAATCCCCAAGGTTGAAGACTCATCCTGCATGCACCTGTCAATAGTGTAGGAAAATGTCTTATTGACAGGAACAGACTGTCAATGGTACTGCGATTATCTATTTCAGATATGATGCAAGATCGAGAGCTAGAAGAACAACAACACTGTTATGCAAAGTTGAAACAGAGTTTTATTTAAACATATATTCATAAACTTTACTGGACCCAACTATGCTGATGACTTGGAGGAAAGTAAGTGTGTGCAGCATCCCAGTTGTAAGGACGAGGACTTGTCAGAGATGGCAGACACACCCCCTCTCCTTACCGGGAAAGCGGCATGCCAGCAGTAAGAAGTACAGCGACTCTATTCTCCTACCAAAGACAACATTTCCCATCAGACCGAAGAACCCTGCTGCTGAAGAGGTAGAAATCCAAAAGGTAAATACCGATGTCATGGCATTATTCATAGCTCTGGGACAATGACAGCGCTGAGACGGAATTCCACGGATACAGCATCCTCCCAAATTGTAAGGATCATTCGTAGCTCCTGGTGATGGCATTGTAGCACCCTTTTCGTCAGGTACAAATGGAAATGGAAATGAACTTTAGATAAACTTTAACTTTGATAGTTTTTCTCAGATATGGTGATTCTAACTAGAGTTTCAGGTAAAGGTTTCAGACCACTGTCATGTAACAAAAACTTTCTAAAATTCCACACCCGTGTTTCTTTATTTCTAGATTATGCAATGTTGCTTATCTTTTGTTAAGGTTTGTGGTTTCTCTGAGCTGTACTCCTGGCAGAGACAACAGGACAGGCAGAAGGACTTTGTTCTCCACGACGGACCGCCGTACGCCAATGGTGACCCTCATGTGGGACATGCCCTCAACAAGGTAAGGACAACACTGTCTACTGTAACATCTACTAACATTTATAATTCTATCAGGGTACATAATTCTGACACCCTGAAAAGATGACATCCGAAACAAATCTCCAATCCAATGTCCCCCCAGTATAATGCACTTCTGTATATCTAAAATATGCATACCTGGGGATGCTGCACTAGAGATCTCTCAAACTCACTGTTTTTCAAAGTGGTGAATTTATGTAACCCAGCGGATTGATGTTAATGGGGGTTACAGCTGCAGGATGGAATATTTTCTTTATCTTTGAGATTCTATATCTTTTTTCATATACTTTTCATGTTAATCCTATTCTGAAACATGTATTAGGCATGAAAATAAATTGTATATCATTGTCCAATGTTGGCAATGAAAGCTGCCACCTGTTTGAAAGCCAAAAAAAATAGTGAAGGAAGATTGAAATTAACATATACTGCAAAATATGGTCAGGAAATCAAAGTTCAAGGTCGACAATGGCCCCCTAGCAGCTTTCTAAGATACTGCAGTGTAACTTCATTAAGGAACATGTGTAATATCTTTTGGTGAATGTTTGAGATAGTGGAACTCTAATTAAAGTTGGAATGATGATCTGAGCTGTACCTTTTTTCAGATCCTTAAGGACATGATAAACAGGTACAAACTGCTGCGTGGTTACCGTGTGGACTACAGACCAGGCTGGGACTGCCATGGGCTGCCCATAGAGCTAAAGGCACTGTCAGAGGGCAGGGACAGCTTCAGACATCTGCAGCCTCTCCAGATCAGGAACAAAGGTCTGAATGTGTTATATTGTACTGTGACAAATATGGTTTTTTTGTTTGTATTGCATACCCAGTATACAGCAAAGCCTTTCCCAAGGGCACAGCGTCAACGGAACAAGTCAGGGGACCCAGGATTTGAACCCAGGACCTCTGGGTTCTGGGCCAAACACCCTGCTATTACGCCACAGCAGTGCCACTTTGTTCATGTCAGTAAAGAAGGAGGCAGTGACAAGTTTGATTTCTCGTCAGCAAGTATCCTAGAATCCCGAAAATATAATCTGGTTAAATCTGAATTCCTTTATACAGTGACAGACCTGAACTTATTTTGCACTTTCAGTTTAGCGTCTACAGTTGCAAAATTAATTATTTAAATACCCATATTACACTGTGACATAGGCTCAGGTATGTATCTAAACTCCTTTTATCCCTTGTTGTCACCAGCAAAGCAGTTTGCAGAGAAGGCCATCAGAAATCAGGTGGCTGCCTTTCGCAGATGGGGAGTCATGGCAGACTGGTGAGCTTCTATTACTGTAACAATTCATTTATTTAGATGGAGAATATACCAACAAGATTTTCTCTTTGTTTCTTGTAGTTTTTTCAGTCACACATTTAGTTAAGACGGATGATAAGTACCTAATTTTTTCCAGTCATAACAGATATCACACATCAATTGCACATTCCACAACAATAGTTGGGAATTGATTTCCACATACCGTAAAATCCCTATTTACGTACGCACTTTTTAAACTTTTCAAGTTGCAAGCAGGTGCTCCAGGCTGACTCCAAAGTCGGGGCGCGTACGTTAGGAGGGGTTCTTCCTCGGAAAAATCGCATATCTGCATGAGAGTACGGTACATCTTCATGCAAATTAAGTGTGGAATGCTACCACACAATCAATCAGTAATAAAGAATAAATAATAGATATATTTAAATTGTTTGATATTTTCTACCCAGAAACATTTTCTCAGTAACCCTTTAAGTCGGTAAACATCATCGGAAGGATGATCATTCATGTCAACCTCTTAACTATCCACCGAAATGCTGGAGAGGGGGTGCGTACGTTAGGAGGGTTTTTCCCCTGAACGTTTCAACTCACTGAGTCAGGCCCACAATCGTCCCCAAATCGGGGGTGCGTACGTTAGGAGGGGTGCGTACGTAAATAGGAATTTTACGGTATTAAATATGTAAATTTTCCCATTTCTGTTTATAATTCCCCAGGGATAACGGATGTTACTTCACATTTGATAAACAGTATGAAGCTAAACAGCTGGAGCTATTTTACAAAATGTATGAAAAGGTAAGTTCATTATTTATTGATTATTAGTCATTGTTTAGTGAAGTCTGCTTTCAACTTTTTTTATAGTGCTATTTTTGACATTATATTTTGATGTACATGATACATAATATTGGCATGTTTCTATGGCAGGACTATATATACCAGGACTTCAAACCAGTTTTCTACTCTCCATCATCAAGGTAGGCCTTACTGTCTTCTAGATCAGAACATTGTATACTCAGTATTGTATGTGCATGGCTACCAAAGAAGTGTTAAATACAGAAATGAAAAGGAAAAAACTACCTTACATCATGGGCATTTGGCCCCGGCTCCGCGGACTCAAAACAATAGCGAGTTTTCTTCTCCGCTGAGCAGTTGCGTAAGACTTCCCCGTCGGTAGTTATGCAAATACCCGTCGGTCTCCCGTCGTCCCTTGCGCGAAAGCCACTCGGGGCTAACTTCGCTCATTCCTCGCTTCGCGAGGAATTCGCTCTTGGCGCCACGGGGCACGCCCTTCGGCCGCGCTTCGGGGGCGCGCCCTTCGGCCGCGCTTCGGGCGAGGTCGGCTTTCGGGTTAGTTCGGGATCCGCGCACCCGCCTAGCGCGCCTGCCTATAGTACAAACTCTCCTTCCGAGGCCTACAGCCTATGCTTACATAAGCAAAATTTATGTTCATGAAGTTTATACAGAAGAGATTTTGGAAATGTCAAGAGATACGGGTGGTTTATCCATACGTTGCTTTGTTTCAGAACTGCACTTGCAGAAGCTGAGTTAGAGTATAAAGAAGACCATGTCAGCCATGCAGTCTATGCCAAGTTCCCATTGGCTACTCTGTCACCAGCCTTAAAAGCCATAGTGGGTAAGAGCAACTATCTTTTAATGTAGAAATCAAGAGGGGGTATGGACACTACATTTTTTCAAAAAATGACATCCTAGATTTTGATTTTCAACATTATTAACTAGGCTAATTACAGTACATACTACATTAAAGAGCTTACATCATTTGTAGATTATATCATTCGAAGCTATTGTTTAAGGTGGTATGTCAAGGAATTTGAACCCATGACCTCTGGGTTCTGGACCAAACACCCTGCCATTATGCCATGCAATTCCACTCAGTTCAGTACCAAGGAGAGGTCCTGTCAGAGATATGTCATAGTTAGTGATACTCAGTTCAGTACCAAGGAGAGGTCCTGTCAGATATATGTCATAGTTAGTGATACTCAGTTCAGTACCAAGGAGAGGTCCTGTCAGAGATATGTCATAGTTAGTGATACTCAGTTCAGCACCAAGGAGAGGTCCTGTCACAGGTATGTTAAAGTTGTTGGTACTCAGTTCAATACAAAGGAGAGGTCCTGTCACAGATATGTCATAGTTGGTGATACTCAGTTCAATACCAAGGAGAGGTCCTGTCATAGATATGTTTTATGTTAAAGCAACGAAAGTGTGAACGATTGAATAGTCAGTTTATTGGTGTTGACCGTGATTATGCATTCATTTTTAAGTAGATTAAACAGTAATTTTTTTTTCCCTGCAGGAGGAAGATGTGATGTTTCAGTCCTGACTTGGACAACCTTACCCTGGACCATACCTGCCAATGAAGCCATGTGCTACACACCTAGTCATGAGTAAGAAAAGTCTCCACTTTTTTTCTTCTTTTGTCTGTCCACAAAATATACAATCCAACATGACTCAGACCTGAATTTCAGTACAAGGTTTTTACACCACAGATTCATGTATGTGTGATATATTATGTCTTCTTGGTTCTGTTGTTCATGGAATGATAAATCTTCCCATTTCTCAGTCTGAGGAATTAAAATCAAGAGTCTTTTTTATTTCTACGTACTTTCCCCAGATATTCCCTTTGCCAGTGTAAGACTACGGGACAGCTGTACATACTGGCTGCTGAACGGGTAGAGGGCACTGCTCAAGTCCTCGGCACAAGCTTGGATGTCCTGAACACTTTTCCAGGTATGTTTAACCAAGGAGGTTATAATGTGGTTAGATATCTAACATTTGATATGTTTGATACTACTGATACTAAGCTTTAAAGACTTTCATTGTAAGGATACCATTTGAATTACATGTACTTGAATGACCAGTCCACCTCTTCCACCCGATCCACCATGGCAGCCCAGAAGCTGAAAATACTCCTTCCTTTTTTTTTTTTACATAAAAATAAGTCAGGACTTACACTATATGCATCCATTGCCGGTGATACTGTAAACGCAGAAATGTTCACGGTGGTTTTATGCTCGCGGTTTTCGCATTGAACTCTTCGCGCGAACTTAAAACCACAGCAAAACTTTTTGCCCACCTATGACTATAGTGCTATTATTGTTTCAAACGCAAACTTCAAACCACTGCAAACACTCCATTTTATCGCAAAATAAAAACCATGCAAACTTAAATGCATTTACAGTACTCTAGAAGGTATTTGCATTTTTTTACGTGAAAATGAATTAGGACTTACATGTACATACACTATATGCTTCCATTGCCTCTACAGGTAGTACTCTAGAAGGTAGTACATGTCAGCACCCTACCATCCATGGTAAGGTGTCTCCCCTGCTCCCAGCCTACCATGTCAGCATGGCCAAAGGTACAGGACTGGTGCACACTGCACCGGCACATGGCATGGAGGACTACACTGCAGCACTGGCCTTCCAGCTTCCTGTGGTACGGTAGCTTACCTTCTTTTATAGATGTCTACCACTGCACTTGACAGCAGAACCAGTAGTATCAGAGACATGTAAACAATAGTTTTATCTGACCGTCTAATGCTTGAAGTAATTATGATTAACTTAGTAATACATACATGGCATACTTGAAAGGCATGCCATGAGTCCTCCTGGATAGATGGGAAAAATGTAAACTGTGAATCTGTGGTGTCATCAACTTGATACAGGACTCGAAATTCGTTTTTGGAAATAGGGGCACTGGTGCACCCAACCAAAAAATTAGGTGCACAGACAGAATTTTGGGTGCACCACAATGAATGTCAGCAAAACATATTTAAGTTTCACGCTCTTAAGAACTTCAATCTGAAATTCTATAGCTAACTTCAAAATTTCAAACCAGTAATGCATCGAACAAAGTACAACAAAGGTTATAGTACTTTTTCAGATACTTCAACATTTTGCATACCAGTGTACAATAGTACCTCTACCCTATAGCCTTCAAAAATATCTAGGTGCACTGGTGCACCCACAGTCAAAAATTAGGTGCACAGCTCCAACTTTGGGTGCACACAGGTGCACATGCACCCAGTATTTCAAGCCCTGTGATAGAAATAGAATTTTGCATGTACATTTGTATATAGTTCAGACTTTTTCATAAGATGGCTTCTCTTGACAGGTCACTATGGTTGATGAAGATGGTAGATACACTGACCAGGCTGGACCACACCTTAATGGCAAGAACATCTTCACAGATGGAAATGAAACAGGTGAGAGATATTCGCTATCTAATAGATTCTTTTACATTTTCTTAACGACAACATGAAGAGAAACTGATGTGTTGAATTTTAACTTTCATTAACTTGCGTATTGGCACACATTGTTGACATTTCATTGTCAATTGCTCACACTTTAACAGACTGTTTTTCTATGACTTTACAGTTGTAGAGCAGTTGAGATCGGCTGGTCACCTGGTACATGAGCAGAACTACAAGCACAGCTATCCTTACGACTGGAGAACTAAGAAACCAGTGTTTATACGGGCCAGTCTACAGTGGTTCGTGAACACCAACAGTATCAAAGATAGAGCTGTGGTAAGATGAAATTCATGTTCCTGGTTTGGAGTAATGATAAAGTATTAAGTTCTGTCCTTACCTGTTTGAACAACTTCTGTAAATTGTGAAATATTTACAATGGTTTTATAAAACACGGGTAACGCTTCCATGTACTTTTCCCTCCTACAGCAGAATTGAGTCCCCCACCATTTACAGTTTAATATGTACATGTCATTCCATCAGGATCTGATAGATGGCGTCAGGATGTACCCTGAGGGAACAGCAGCCAACAGTCTGAAGGCCTGGGTGTCCACCCGGAACTACTGGTGCATCTCCAGACAGAGGGTGTGGGGTGTGCCCATACCCGTCTTCTATCACAGGGAGTCCGGGAAACCTCTCCTCACCAAGTAAGCACATTGTCTTGTTTAGAGGGAAAGTGGTTTATATATATATAGTGCAGTCAAACCTGTCCTCAGCAACCACTCAAGGGACTGTAAAAATGGTTCCTAAGGGCAGGTGGTTGCTCAGGACAGGGCGGGTTTAAGTAAGTACAAATGGACGGGACTGTTTCAATGTGGTTGCCTGCACCTGGTGGTTCCCGACCAGGTTTGACTGGTGCTACAAATGACTCGAAAGAAGATCCATCACTGTTAGAACTTTTGGTACATATCAATACAATGGCCCCTTTATATTAAGGTAAAACAGGTATTTTTATACTGAGTATGAGTGGAATTGCTCCCATGAAATGTGCTGTCACGCTATTAATGTTGTGATGTTTTCTGATCCCAGAGAATCAGTTGATCATGTGGTGAGCCTGGTGAGGAGAGAAGGGACAGACTGCTGGTGGACACTTCCCATGGAGGAACTACTGCCTGATGATGTCATTAGGAAGGTACTCACAAGTCACAACTGTCATGAAGTCCGGACAATGTTATAGGATGATAATAATTCTTATACATGGATCTGATCTCTATGACCCAGTAGAATGTCCCAGAGATAACATTTGTGCATCCTTGACTGATCAACTACAAATACCCGGTTGAAGACGTTAATAGTTGTGGAATGTACTTTTATATCATATAGCCATAGGGGAATAGTATATTGTCAGTTAGGTACATTATATTTTCACATGCATCATTAATTTTTTCACCCATAGGCTGGCTACAGGGATGTCAGTGAGTTTGACAAGGGTGCAGACATCTTGGATATCTGGTTCGACAGTGGGGTGTCCTGGGCTGCTGTGTTAGAAGGTGATTTATGCTGTAGTAAAAGATTCAAAACTCTGTCTAAAGCCATACCATGCCAACTTCATTTGGTTGTACATGTATATACACTGCAACTAACTGATGTCTGGATAACTGTGATCCTTTCAGTATAAAGCATGTAAAACTGAGTAAGGAATACTGAAGCTAGCGTGTCAATTTTCCTCTGATATGTGAGCTTGAATGTACATCACCTGTCACACATCTTATATGAGCAAAATTTCTTTAACCTGATTAACCTGTTATGTCTATTATAAGCTTTTTAAATATCTGATAATAACTATCATTCCTCTGTTTTGTAGATTCAGGAGGGGTAGCTGACATGTACCTGGAGGGAAAGGACCAACACGGAGGGTGGTTTCAGTCTTCTCTTCTCACCAGTGTGGCAGTGAGGGACAGAGCCCCCTACAGGTAATCACATGTAATGCAGGGACAGTGCCTCAGATATGACAGGCCTTGGGACCATGCCTGATTGTTGCTTTGTAAATTAGAATACAGTCAAACCTGTACTAGCGGTCACCTTTGCATAGCGGCCACCTGCCCATAGTGGTCACTTTTTGTCGGTCCCTTGGATTTTTCCCATTGACATAAGCATTAAGAATTAGGCTATAGCGGCCACCTGTCCAACGCGGTCGCGGCCAGACGATTTTCAGTCCCGCGAGTACAGTAACACTGTCGGTAACGGTCACGGCGCGCCGGTAGAAGCTCAACTGGATAGGATGATAATAAAGAAAACAAGAATTTTTTATCTTTGTTAGAAAATCCATGGTTTGACACGAAGTCAGTATAATTTTCTTCACATGGCTTGCGTTTGTACATCGTAGCAAAATTGACCATTTCTGTGCATTTCGACTGGACAAATACTACGGCAGCTTTTTGGAAAATACAACTCGCACATGTAGCTGATGCGGTAAGTTCGGGAAATGTTTGAATGCCGGCCCAATATCCGTTTTCCTCGGTGCTCAAAGTCAAAACGTGTTTCGCGCAATTTTCAAACAAGCAGCACAAAGGTCAACGGAAGACACCACTGTTTCGGAGGTATAATGCGCTAAATTTGTTTAGCTGCAAAGTATCACTGAAGATAATTACTTTACCAAAAGCTTCCAAAGAAATATGAATAACATTAAATATGATGTAAAATTTGGGCTATTGCAATTTTCTGAAAAGAAAAAGCCATCAAAAGAGCGACCTTCTTCTGAGTACCCTATTAGCATAATGGTAGAAGCTGATAATGACAAGCGGGAAGCGAAACAACAACAGACTAAGGAAAACTATCGCCACGATTTTATGTTTCAAAACGGTCGAAAACGAACAGTAAGTGGCAACTGAGCAACATGTATTTTGTTCTTAACTAACTAGGTGGCATTTTGCTGCGAAGGACTTTGTTTCATATGATTAAAACTCGTTGGTGACGCGTGTGCCTGCAGCGAAGCAGTCGCGAAGGATCAAGAGTAGAGTATGGCGATGCTGGTCTGTTCAGACATGAAGCCCGAGCAAGCCATGGATTTTGGAGTTGGCAGATACAATAATTCTTTTTTCAAGCCCATAATAGAAGTAAAAGAACAACAATCGACTTTCTAAAATGTGACTTACCTATGCAATGTTTACATGTGTACTGTACGGTGAATAAATGTATCTCAGTGGGTACTGAAAATATGTGTCACTCGTGGTCAATTAATCGACATTTTCTCCATAGCGGCCACCTGTCCTTAGCGGCCAGTTTTGGCCAGTCCCTTGAGTGACCGCTATAGACAGGTTTGACTGTAATTGCATGTGTGCAAATTTTACATTAAATCTAAACCCTTCAACTGTCATTTATTAACAGTGTGGTGCTACCTGTACAGATGACACATGTAAGCCTTTGAATGTGTGTCTCCTCTGTACCTGTGACAGGTGTGTATTTGTACATGGCTTTGCTATGGCCGAGGATGGCACCAAGATGTCCAAGTCCCTGGGGAACGTGGTGGATCCAAACCTGGTGGTCAGTGGAGGAAAGGTAGGCTTTGTCTTTACTCTTACAAACCTTACTTGAAAGTGAACATAACAATGACTAATGTAAGCTGTTAATACTTCATTAGGCACCATCATAATTTAAAACTGAATATTTCAACTTTACCAAAGTGCAAACTGAACTTTGTGTTAGCATCGAAGCTGTTTATTTTTTACACTAAGCAGTTACGTAATTTCAGTCTTTGCAGCCTTAACAGTGTAAAATTCCCCCCACCCCAGAACAGAGACAAGCACCCGGCATACGGAGCAGATGTGCTTCGCTGGTGGGTGGCGGGGTCAGATGTGCACAGCCACGTCTACATCGGCAATAACATCCTTAACACAGCCAGGGACACTGTGCTTAAGGTCAGCCAACGGCAATGACAACTTTAAAAAAACCTTAGAATTTGTCTGGACTTCTATATACAAATTCTTTTGGTGAATGTGGTTTACAACATTTTTTTTTTCGTTAAATTTTTTGTTTAACTTTTTTGAGAACAACAACAATGATGATACCAGTAGAAATATAATGATACATTTCAGAAAAACTGTTAAGTCACTATGTTCAGTGTATTCCTTTTTTCTAAAATCGAAAATCACATAACATCTATTGCGCCTAAGTGAAGCTTGCATCATTATAGGTACGTCGAATTCTGCGCTTCCTGTTGGGGAATCTGTCTGGGTTCAGCCCAGCAGAACACACAGTATTGTATCACCAGCTCCGGCCTGTGGACCAGTACATGCTACATGTTCTGTATCAGTACGCACAGAAGGTGGGTCTTATACGGGTTATCAAATCATCATTTATTGTATTAGAGCATATTGTCCCTTCCCGTTTGACCGTTTCCAAATTTTATACAGTTGCTTGAATAATTTGTCATTTGGCATATCGTCCCTTGGTTGGATAACAGTACATTGTAATAAACCCCTTAAAATTATATCCTTACGTTGCAAAAGCAGGCTCTGCCCCTGAGGCATTGCCAAAAAATATTTCTGTAAGGCAGCAACAAGTATCAGGGCTCGAAATTCATTTTTGGAAATACATGTAGGTGCACTGGTGCACCCAACCAAAAAAATTAGGTGCACAGAAAGAATTTGGGGTGCACCACATAGAATAAAGTTGAATGTCAGCAAAACTTAATTACAAAGTTTAACGCTTTTGATAAGAACTTCAATCTGTAATTCTATAGCTTATCTTAAAATTTCAGACAAGTGATACATGAAATAAAGTACAACAAAAGGTTATATTGCTTTTTCTGATTCTTACATTTCAAGAACATTCTTTATACGTAGTATACAATAGTGCCTTTACCCTATAGCCTACAAAAATATCTAGGTGCACTGGTGCACCCACTGTCAAAAATTAGGTGCACAGCTCCAATTTTGGGTGCACACAGGTGCACATGCACCCACTATTTTGAGCCCTGAGTATATTAACCAGTGTTACTTTCACAGGTAACGGATGCCTATGAAAACTTCCATTTCACCAAAGTGCAATACCTGACCCTGGGTCTGGTCACTAAGGAACTGTCCAGCTTCTACCTCAACATTACCAAGGACAGGTGAGGGACTGCTGGCAACACCTGTCAGGTCTTATAATATATAGTTCCATTGTTCTTGTGCCTTTGTGTTGCTAAACTGTTCGTTCATCATCTTTCATGTTAATTAAAGTCCCACACCAGATGGTGCATAGGGCAATGCCCATCTCCGTTTTTCATCTTTTTATCTTTTTTTCATATTTTATGAGTATTTGTTAAATGTTCTATTTCATGCACAATTCAATAATTACAACAGGTTTTGATACAACCCTAACCTAACAACCAGGTCAGGTCAAGAGACTATGTAGGTAGGTGGGTATTCCTGCTGTTTCACACTTGTCCTCCACTCCAGGTTGTACTGTGATGACCAGACCTCGACAGGCCGGCGTGGCTGCCAGACCGTCCAGTTCCACATCCTGGATGTGTTGACCAAGACTCTTGCACCTGTCCTGCCTCACCTGGCCGAGGAGATCTACCTGCACCACACCTGTCTGGGGGAAGGTATGTACATGTACATGTACATGTATCTGTAACAGGTGTGTTACCTATCCAACTTTACCTGTACCAGGTGTTACCTGTCTTCCCTCACCTGTACTAGGTGTTACTTATCCTACTTCACCTGTACCAGGTGTTACCAGTCCTACCTCACCTGTACCAGGTGCTACCTGTCCTACCTCACCTGTACCAGGTGTTACCTGTCCTGCCTCACCTTTACCAGGTGTGTTACCTGTCTTACCTCACCTGTACCAGGCACTTCATCAGTACTGTATGAGAGAAAACAAAAAGGGAATGCTTGAAAAGACAGATCAAATAGAATCATGTAACAAGTCTTCATATGCTGAAATGTTTCAGAGTTTTAACTTTACCTGATATATCTCTCTTCAGAAGCTCCGAGTGTGTTCAAGTCCAGCTGGTTTGAGAGTGACCCTGCCTGGTACAGACCTGACCTGGAGCCCCTGTGGGGAGTGGCTGATGATGTGAGGGATGCCTTCAACAGGCAGATAGAGTCAGCAGACCCCAGGCTGTATGATGTGGCCATTTTTGCATCAAGTACAGTGTATGACATCCTAAAGGTACTCACATGCTAATGTATGACACATCTATTCAATGGATAGATTAGATGAAAATAGTTAATATCCAACAGGGAATTTGGGGCCAGGGAATGTGGTCTAGGTTTGGCTCCCCTAGCAGTTTGTTTTTGAACTGCACTGGCAATTTTGTTTGAAACTTTAAAAGAGGATTTTGTTGTTTAAGATCTACACAAGCTGTTTGGTAGTATCAAGCTCTGGGAAACACCCTGAGATCCATGTGTCGTTACTTCAGGTGTTGCAGTCTGAGGAGACGTCTTGTACCTCTGACCTGTGTGAGACGATGATGTCATCGTTTGTCTCTCTGCATCAAGAAGACCATCAAGAGAACAGTCCATCATCTGTGTCTCAACAAACTGTGTCTAAAGTGTCACAATATGAGTGTGTAATATCAGAAGCAGGTATGTTTGCTTTTTTGATAGATACAAGGGGCGTTTAATAAGTTCACGGTCTCACCCAGAAAAAGAGGGCACAACTCAAATTTTAGGGCATGAATATAAAGCATGAAGCCTTTTATGAATATCCAACATATCCTTACCTCTTCCCTCATGACCTCAATGAAAAGCGGCCTGCGTGCCGATTTGAGCTTATCATGAATAAACAAAGGTTCAAACAAACAAACAAAACTCAAGAGAGTCACCTCCAAAGTAAAGATCATAATTAGTTGGGTTTTGGGGGACATACATTAAAGTCTTCATACTTCATAACTATGCCCCAAACTTCAAGTTGTGCCCCTTCCATCTGGGTGAGGCTGAGAAAGCATTGAATGCCCCTCATATCACAAAATGATTAATCGTCAGCCCGATTTCTTGCAGTTTGGGCAAGTTCTTTGTAAATGATGCTATGGTGTATTTGCTTGCAAATAACATACTTTTGAAAGCTGTGAATTGTTTGTTTTTTATTCACACATATGACTTTTGTGTAACCTAGTACTATCACACTGTATAGTACAAGTAAACATTAATCCATTTGGTTCTACAATAACGAGGAATCTTTTTCCTCCCAGATGGCAGCAAGCGGACGGCCACTTTCACCCTCCACGTTTCTCCAGCCTCCCATCAGAAGTGTGAACGGTGTCGGAAGTACGTCGCCGCGTCCCTGACTACACCGTGTGACAGATGTCTGGCTGTCATGGCCCACTCCTGGGCCACGTGACAGCAACTATCCCCTAGTGTTCTAGTTATGACAAGAAATTTAGAGTTTAACAGTTGAAAAATTAGACTTTTACAATGATGATATGCAAATTTACAAAATGAATACAGTGGTGGACCAACTCAGAAACAATCTTGACAACAGCTCATAATTGTTTTGTCTACTATGGTTAATATAAAAACCATATACAAATTAACCTTAAGCATGCTGAATAAAGTCTAGATCTGCAGCAGGATGAAGTTATATGTATAAAGTCACCTGTAAGGCACCGTAGCCTGAAGGTTAATTTTCATATTTTAATGCAAGCTGGTGTGTTTGGGAAAGAGTATGGAAGTTAAACACACACCACTACCAGCGGACTAGCCCCCTGCTGTAGAGACTTGCACAAAGTTGTGTGGTCAAGGGCTGCGAATCAGAGATGGGCGCCGCCATAGGCTCCACTAAGTGGCGCAAGAGGACTTTAACTTTATATTTAACTGGCGTATTACACCAAAGGGTTGTTGATATACCAGTTATACATTTCATAGGTTAAAATTATCCTTGTAAAAGACATACTAGTAGTACAGACATTTGTCAGGATCCTATTTTGAAACAAGTTTACTGTTTTGAATAAATAAATCCATGTGAAAACAGAACCACACATTACGTCGATGAAGATTAGACATCCAGGTAATAAGATACGCCAAAAAGCAATTACTCAAACAACTGGATATGATTTTGGAAACGGTCAGACGTTTCAAGTAGCATCCACTACTTTTCGTCAGTGACTGTGAGCAAGATCAGTTGAACAGCAGGTTTATAACCACGAACTATGAATTGATATGCAAATAAAGAGAAGACAAATTTTTAGATAGTCCAATAGAAAGCGAATTAGACAACTCAAGACAAGGTTGAAGTAAAAGGGGACAATAGCTCCTATTGTTTTAATATAGGAGCTAAAGCTGGTTTGCCCCCAAGGCTATGTCCCAAGTGCCAGACAGTTCCACCCTTTGAGTTATGTAAGGGAGGCAATATATGAGAGGATATACAATCCAACCCTCAACAGGAAAGGAGGGCTAAGGGTGGAACTGTCTGGCACTTGGGACATAGCCTTGGGGGCAAACCAGCTTTAGCTCCTATATTAAAACAATAGGAGCTATTGTCCCCTTTTACTTCAACCTTGTCTTGAGTTGTCTAATTCGCTTTCTATTGGACTATCTAAAAATTTGTCTTCTCTTTATTTGCATATCAATTCATAGTTCGTGGTTATAAACCTGCTGTTCAACTGATCTTGCTCACAGTCACTGACGAAAAGTAGTGGATGCTACTTGAAACGTCTGACCGTTTCCAAAATCATATCCAGTTGTTTGAGTAATTGCTTTTTGGAGAACCACACATTGACTTTTTCAACCCTTCTGCAATGATGTGTGATATATATTCTTGTGGCCAATGATCTAAGTTACATTTTGTTCTTAGAACAGACGATCAAAGACATTTCTTGGCATGAGGAATAGCCTAAGACATTAGTTCTGTAAACTATATATTCCCTGCAGAAACTTCATCAACAACTTAAACCTAATGTTCCGTCTCTGATGATGTCTCTTTTTTTGAGTTATGTAAAAAGTAATACCCTCCAGAACTGAATGCTCTATGAAGTACAATACTATCATCGTTGGGAGAGCCTTTATCTGGCTAATCTATATTTCTATTATAAAACCACAACAAAAAGAGACAATAGACTGTTTATCAACAAATCCTTGTGTGAAATCTCATGGACCATCCAATCATGGTGCTATGGTGAGAAAACAGCATTATGTTGTCATGTCAATTATCGGGAATCGAACATCGATTACGGTTGACGAGGAATGTTGTCGTGTTACATCAACATTTACGCTTCACTAGTCAATGTAACGCCGTTAGGCATACCTAAGCTGCAAATGTATTATGAGAGTGATTTTTCTGACATAAGGAAACATCCAGTCGACAAAAATATCAGGCACAAACGTTCCCTGCCATGGCGTCTACTGTACCCTGCCCGTTGGTGTCAAACTCTAGTTCCCCTGGGAAGAAATATCCAACAGGAGATGTCCGTGGCTACGGTTGGCGGCACTAAGTCTGCAGAGGAAGATGTCGTTATGTTACAGATCTTACTCGCTCGTTTCAACCTGTCCTACTCACAAGAAATGCGCCAAGCTGCAATCAAGGCTGTCTGGAGTGCCGATCTGTAAGACGGCTGCTTGAGCTAAGATAGGTGATAGGATGCCATCTGGAGTTAACGATGACACTGCCCTTGAAGAACACCGCCGGAAGATAGACGTCAATCACGTGCACTAGCACGAAGAGGATCAGGGGAGACTTACATGCACGACAGACATGACAGAGGAAGACCTGGACACTAACTTCGACATTCTCAACTTGGCCGACCGCCAGCTTGCGAGAAGACTTTACACCGCAAACAACCTGGACCATGCACAACGTCTATTGACAGTCAAAAACAACGTGGCTCAAATGGACTACGGAGAAAGACTGAGAGTCATCAGGCACGAAGAGAGGATGCTGTCCAAGGACATGAGAGTGGAGAAGAAGGCGTTACTTCGACGACTAGATGAGTTCTCTGAGAAACTGCGGCGTTCAGGAAATAAGAGCACAAGAAGCTTCCCTCCGTTACAGGCTAACAGACACCAACAGTGGATACGGAGTCTTCAAGAAAATGAACGGCCATATCAGACAACAAGGCTGCCTCAAGTCAAGATGAGTTCAAAACGGGACTTAACGATGACAGGTGTCAAAATAAGGGGTGCGAAAAACGCAGCAGAAGAAAAATACCATGAAGACATGTACAGAAAGACAACAACAACAGCTAAGCCGACAAATCAACCTATGGATCTTCATGCTACTCGTACCAATCATGTAAGGTCAGTTAACTCCTTTACATCACAGACGAGGCAAGATAGCACTAACTCGAAAAGTTCTCTACCGGACATTTCTCATCAAATAACTTCACGTCACCCACAACTCAGGAGGGGTTCGGTGGTCGTGAGTCAGGACAAAGCGCAGTCTTTCCCAGCTCTTCTAGGGGACAGCGAAGGTTCACTGTCGCAAAGTAAGAGGAGTTTTTCAGACCTTCTAAACGTTCAAAAATTACCTCCTTTGGAAAAGCCAGGAGGAGATCAGAGCGTAAGACTAGAAGGGGTGAGAGGCTACACCAACAGGTTAATGAAGAAGATCAGTAACGTTCTGTACACGTCCCGGGAGCCGGAGGAGGGGGGAGAGGAACGGTCGGGGCGGCGGCCGCTTCACCTCCCCCCGGTCGGTCCCGGGACCGAGCTGATCCGCGCACATAAAGCCAGGAAGCTGCACGTGTGGCTGGGTGTGGACTCAGCGTACGACTTGTTCCTCATGAGACAACAACACTTGCACGGCGGCAGCTACCGATGCCAGGAAGGGGAGGAGACGGAACAGGAGAATGGCGATGATGAGCTGTTATCCCATAACGACGCATATGGTTCCGATACACTGTCTGAGGATGAAGAAATACAGAAAGGTATAGACTTCTCAAATATATATGAAACCTCTGATGAATAATAACGTTTTTGAATCATAGTTAATTCATGAGCTTACGCATGTCTTCAACTTTTTTTCAGTGTACGGCGTCGACGTTGAGGAGGACGAGCAAGGACCCGATGGAAATGACCCCGTAACCGATTGGTCCGACGACGTGGATGGCACGAAAGAACCACAGGCAGAGAGAGAAGTGCAGAGACAACTACATGTCGGAAACGAACAGGAGGAAGAGACGGCTGATTGACACACGAGTCCTTGAATGAGACACAGAAGGCCCTCCCACTACGCAGAAAAACAATGAGATTTTCCTTAGGACAAAGATACAAAGATAGAGGACAGCAGCATCTTTGTGCGAATACGGAGACTTGTCGATTATCTCTAGTGTTAACCTTGTCCTTGGTGTTGTTCTAAAGGGTGGCAGGGTAGAACCAAAAGGGCCACCCTATACTAAAAGCCTCCGGTGGCTTTTGGTATAGGTTAGCCCTTTCGATACTGCCTTGCCACCGATAGATCTGCTTGGAGATTAGTGTTGTTCGTCATTTTTATACAGTTACTCGTATATTTATATTCACTCACTGCACTGGTTTGTTACGACTCTAAGTGCTGTGAGTTTGTGGGGTAGCTTGAGAGTAGCCAGGTGGTGTTTTGTTGATCACTGTTGCTAAGTTTGCATAGGATTTTGAAGCAAGACATGTTAAGTTCAGTCACGATGCACTCTCCGGTTAAGTATGGATTTTTTAAAGAAAATTTCGCTTCTTAGGGAGGAGAGGTGGACGAATCTTGAGTCTGTCAATGGCACATTCGTCGATCCATTTACTACTTTGTCCCCGATTCTTTTGAGCTGATGCAGACAAACATCACTTCATAATGACATCTATCTTTCAACGTTTTGTATTGATTCATAGTATTACATATGTACAGCTTATATATGATATTACATATGAGTGTACATGTTGCAGAAAGCTGCTTTCTATAGGCTGATCGATTACTGTACCTCTGGAGCTACCATATCATTAATAACTTATTCAACCGTCTTCTTTGTCGATTATTATACCAGCTCTTATGCCTCTCCAAGCTTCTCTTGTTTATCTAGCTGTGATTTTGTTTGTTTTGCTAATAGCGGTCCAAATAAAGTTGCCCCGAGAAATGACCCGAAAAGCGGCATCTGGCGGCTGCCTACGTAACAATCAGACGACACTTGCCACTTTGCCGGTCATGTTCAATGATCAGGAAAGATGTTTGTTTGTGCAAGGTAGCTAATTTTATTTCAACATGACAATGCGCGTGTACTATACTGAAGTATCGGATACCTTACCTCCCGGTGAGGTGTGAGTGAAAACCTAATTACCCGGATAAAAGGCGCACCTGGGTAACGGATACAAAAAGCGCCGTAAGCCCCCGGCTCACAGTTCAGATGACCTGGGCCTTCGATACCAATTGTTGTCTTCGTGGAAACCTCGGGCAACAGATCACTTTGATTGTTATCTATGGAGCATTACTGTGTGTTTTTGGGGAGCGTGTTATTCGTGTGTCTCTCTTGCAAGTTCCCCGAACTAATGTGCGGAAAACATCATCGTCAGTCTTTTGCATCCGAACATGTAAATCGAAGGTGAGCAGGGTTTTCGTCAACAGTATTGACTCTGAAGTTGGGGGTGATATTGACACTACAATGGTACAAAAGGTCAGGCTGTCTCGTTCTGTCATCGTGATTTCTCATATGTTGACGTAATAATAACTTGCAGAGGCATGGTGGTCCTCTTGAAACTTTTCGATGGTCAAAGTAAGAACTTTTACGCCCGTGTTTACAAACTTCGGACATCACTGTTGTTCTCAACCTGTTCCACATATACAACAACGGAAGACAATGGAGGTGATTAAGGTCCGTATCCAATGGACGCTAAAACCGTCGCTCAACTGCCATCGCGATATCTCTGGGCTTCACGTATTTGTTGACGTCCAAACACAGAGGAGAAGGCGGTTGTCTTAGTTCACCTGCTGAGACGCTCCTGTAATAAATTTGCTGCCTCAGTCACAACATAAGGCTTCCCAGTTTCAACTTTTCTCTTTGGTATTTCCAGCATAGGTCGATGTTTACCTAGAACTTCTGACGACAACGACAACGACAACACGCCAGGGTCACCCGAAGGACTTCGGTCTTTGTTGAAACCGCGAGATGTTTGCAAGGTTCTTATCATACTAGCAACTGACTGAACCTGCGTCTCCTGTACAACAACCGACATGTCGACTGTGAAGAAAAACTTTGGTCGTCGCCGCCGAGAAAAACACCGAGCTACTACCCGAACCGACGAAGATCGGTCTCCTGACCAGTCTCCTGACCAGCAGCCTTACCCGACGCCCTGGACCGAAAGAGTCGCCACAGAAAAGAGACAACGAGTCTACCAACAGCAAAACAACATCGTCAGGAAGGAACACGAGAAAACGTTGCAGAACATTCGCCGACAAAGGAGAACCTTCAAGAAGGACATGCGTAAAGCAATGGCTTTGTTACGAGAAAGCCTGTCAAAAATAACAACGAAAGAAGAAAGGCCGGGGAAGTCTAGGGGACGTCAGAAGTTTGTTCACTTTCCACAATTGTCTCGCTCTGGTACAAGTGAAAGCAGTGTTTCAAGGCATGCTGGCCATACGGAAACAAAACTCCCTACGGTAGTAGTTGGTGAAACGCAACGTCAGCGAAGCGACTCTATGGAAGAACAGAGACCCTCGAAGGAAGACAGGTCTCTGCCGATGCTGAAGAAGTGGGCGGAAACATCTATAGTACTACCGCCGGAAAGTCGCGTCCAGCAGAGCAACAACACGTCTTTTCCGCAGGTAGGGAAACGGGACTCGCAGGTCTTCATCACCAGTATCGCATCTGGCCAAAACAGTACCTCTGCTCTTGAGAACAGTGGAAAGAACAAACCGTACAAGGGTACATCAATGTTCAAGGAAACACCTTCCAAGGCGGACCAGATACTTCTGCATACAGTCATAGAAGAAGAAACTGACAGTACTGTAAACGATGAGAGTGATGATGGTGACGTTGACGTCAATATCGTGGCGTCTACAGATGAGTCGTCTGTTCCACCCATCGCTGAGGAGAAGGCAAGATGTCGCACGTGGCCGGGAGAGGGGCCCGTGGAAATGTTTCCCGCCAGCGGATACACGTCCGATATGATGTCGCGGCTGCTCCAAAACGGCGTGATGTATACGTACAGGCCTCTCACACAGGCTCCGCAATGGCCGGAACCCGACCCTAGCACCCGACTGAAGGCGGCCAGCCTGCGGTCTGACGCTCTTATACGGGCCGGGAAAGACGGAGGCGGGATACGCGCGTGGTTGGGACTGGGATCAGAGCAAGAACTGAACCCCGCGAGGAAGCCTTCAGTAGGACAGAGAAGGAAGAGCATTGTGCAATTGAGACGGGAGAGCCGTTGGTCTCTGGACAACTACGAATATCATTCTACGTAAAATATACGCGATAAACACTCCGGTGTTGTGTAAGTCTGGAGGTTAAATTACTGTATACCATTTGATGCACACTGTTGAAAGTGTTTCGTGTCTATCGAAAAAGAGGTAGGTTTGGATTTAATATGACACCTCTGTATACACCTGTTCTAGTGTATCTTGACGCTTGAAAGTTGTTAGTATCTGTAGAAGGGGAGCAGTGCAAAGGCTCGTTTCCCTACGTTAACTACATCAGTAACAGGTTCCCCAGAGTTACATGTCTACATGTGTTGTGTTAAGATAACGTTCTCTTTACGAATACTCACGCGAGCAGTAAATCAATTACACAGAGCACACAATCTTTCCGCACCTGCAAACAGAGCAACGAACGCTGTTGGCAGAGCAGTGCAGGTTAAAACCGCAAGACGTCGCCTCTGTGACGTCCCGGGAATTACGACGTTATGGGAGGTAAATGGGAGTTGACGCCTGCTGATTGTAACCTTTGTTGAACAAGAATGATGCATATTGTCTAGGAAACCACATGTGATATGAGGCATCAAAGGTACAGAAAGTGTTAAGATTTTACACGTTCGTGTAATACTATGTCTTTGAACTTCTCATTGTTTATTAGATTGTCACAAGCAGAAAAGGTAGAAGAATGACAATGAATCTGTATGATCGATGAAAATAGATAACGTAATGAACGCTATCGTTGCTTACGTACACAATAAAAATATGTTTTCACGGTTTTTGTGATACGCATTTTATTTCCAGGTAAAATGCTAGTTACTAGGCCTGTTGCTTGGCAGACTATTCTGTGGCTAAGCGCCATTGTTTTGATCTCATCATCATGGATCAAAAGTAGCCTCCTCGACCAACAAGAAACACAGAGATATACCATCAGAAATAAAGCACATTATAAGCCAAAAAAGCCGACTTGTAGAGACTGCAAAGGAGGCTATAGATGAAAAGATTATTTCTAAATGGCACTCACTTGTCCAAACTGTTACTACGGAAGATCCTTTGGTAGAGTTACTTGCTGGCGTATAATACGCACAGAAAACCCGAGTTATTTCTAGTCTCTAAAGTTACCAGACTCCAGACCAGGTCGCTGAAAAAAACAGTAGAAATCGGCCGAGTAGTCAAAAACTTAGGTTCAGGTTGATAAACTGTCGCATCGATCATGAGACCTAGCTCGCAAACTGTACTCCCTGGTTTATCATTCTTCAGTCTTCACCTGCGTAAAGAGAATGGCCTCTGTAGTCACTACGTATACAGTCATGCCAAACAGATAGAAAACCTGGGTCTAGGAAAACCTAGGTCTAGACCTAGGTCTAGGTTGCCAACTGTCGCAACGATCATGAGACCTAGGTCACAAACTGTACTCCCAGGCCAGCTACCTCCTCAGGCATGTTATCTGTCTATTTTGTCAATGTCTACTATTTATCCAGCTGCCTGTGGAGCCTGATAGAGACTATGGCATTTCAGATTCGTTCGAAGTTTCCTTTTGTAAAATCACAATGTCCTCTGATCATTGTTGCACCGCCATCAAAACGGTGTTAAATCATATCGACTTTGATCGTCTCCAGCCTTGGTACAAGTATCATTACTATGTATACTCATGTACGCTAATCCAAGAATCTTGCAAGCATGCGGATAACCGATCTCGTCCGATATGAGTTCCTTGGCTTCCTACTCTGCCAATAGATCCCTTATCCTAGGCTCACTGCAGATCGGTTTAGCGCATCGAGTCCCTGGGGCCATTGAGACTAATCGCCTGGTTTTATCATCGATCGATATGGATACAAACGCGAAATCGAAGATCTCATACCTCCGTGAAATATTCAGATTTTTTGTTGTTGTGAATTTCTTGTTTTATTCATTATTGTGAATTTCTCGCTAATTCTATCTATGCATTTTACTGCCTATGCAACTTTGTACCCTGGCCAAGCCAACCCTCCACTCTCGCATTCATGCCATCCTCGTAAGTCTGAACCCGGATCAACTACACTTCCATCCAGTTGAACCGACTTTAAACCCGGGCCAACCTTGGACCCGTACCAGCGGGAACAAAAACGAACACACTCCAAGACAAGCAAGCAAACCAGAAATAATACCTCCGTTTTCATGGAGGTAACCACGATGGTCTTTAGTCTTCACACTTGTGTGGGAGTCATCCTCACCTGCGTAAAGAGAATGGATGTCCTGTGGCTAAGGTGCAATACTTGAAAACAGTGTTAAAATGTCTCACTATAATATATAGTCGTGGTAGTTAGATCTAACAGTGCAGAACGGATATACGCCATCTAGGTGACATGAAATGTCACGACGAAGGAGGTTGCTTAAATCTGGTTAAAACCTTCTTGCATAAATTCAACATCAAGATATGGGCACTTGCCCGTGAATGCTTTGCTATTTTATATGGTACAGAACGGTAATCTCCAAGCAGATGTAAGAATCTGACTCTCGGTGTTTTTCGTGTGCTTTTGCATCTTTTGCAACGTCTTTCTAGATGTTGAAAAATAACGCACAGAAAACAAACAAACATGGAGACTGAGCCGGATCCTTACATCTGCTTGGAGTTAACCAAAACTGTGTCGATGAAGGTTAGACATCCAGGTAATACGATACTGGATAAAAGTATCTTAGTCTTTGCATATTTTTGTAACCTCGGGTCCAAGGTCATGAATATGTAATTACTACCCTGACATTTGCCAGGTGAAACCAAGGACATTATGATTTATATAGGATAATGTCCTTGGTGAAACCTACCACTTTTGACCTTGAAACTTCATCCGAGTATAAATCGCTCCCTGCCTCGAAGGTGGACGGATCCTTATAGCCTAGAACACCAGACGTGCTTAAAGGACATCTCAACAGCGATGGTAAATATATCCCGCTGAAATACGACTCGTTCACACCAGTTTTCCCGCACAAATCTGTCAGAAGCAAATCGTTTGTCAAGGAGTCTGTAATCTCCATCTAATCCACGTAATCCGCGAAAGATCGCTATCTGGATTTTGATAACAGGCCATATCAGGTGTTTGTGCGGTACGACCGGGCATTTCGAAACTGTGGTGGCTAATCTTCCCATTGTGTTTTGACTAGCTTCCCGCCAAATTTTAAAGAAAAGAAATACACACATTGACCATGTTCTACCTCTCTTCGAATATTCCTGATAATTAATTCACCCGTAACCACAGAGAGGCAGCAATCGGCATAATATACAAATCAAAGTTTATACATGACTTAAATAGCAGTTACATATGTTTATGAAGTGCTAACTTTCAGGCGTAAATCACTAAATGGCAGTTTTATTATTTATTGACTGGTCCTCGTGGTACTTTACCAATAGTTTGAATGGGCAGAAATTATATATTCGAAATCTTGCATGCTTCTTTAATTTCAATCTTTACCTTTTTGATATTTTTCCTGGGGCTGAAAAGTTTGACAAACCATACAAACTGCCGAGTTCCGGTAGTTTGGCGCTCCTGTAGTAGTTAACCGCAGGTAATTGATACGTGTCAAAACATCCTGTGAACACGGGCGCACAATTAACAGTGCTACCGTACAGGGAGAATAGTCTGGGTAATGTGATATATCGCTCATGGGGTGCTTTTGTCTGTATTCAACTTAATATAATTTATCAAGCTTAAAACAAAGTTTAAGGATAAGTATGTATTTTCCCTATGGCTATATCTTTTCCCTATAGGAACTTATCATAGATGTAGATATACCTAATGTGTTCTCATAAACTTATGATAGATATGATAGATCTATGGGAAATGATACCAACTATATAATGACATGGGGTATAAGATTCAAATGCAAATAAGATACATGTACATTTGTCGTCTATCACATTTTTGTGAACGTTTAAGACAAGTTATTACCACATTTTATCGTAGACGTGTCTATCATATGTCTAACAGTGATAGGACTCAAGAAGTAGAAACGTATATCCTTAAAGCATGCCGTCTCAGTAGCGCCGTCCCAAGACACACAGCAATGAAGTGACAGCGCCTTTAAGAAACCCACCGTATATATAGGGAGAAGAAAATAACATCGGTGACTACGTCCCAAAGCAGGCTGCTGGCGTTACGCTCTCTTTGACGTGTGTATTTCTCCCGAATACCGTGAAGAAGAAAAAATAATTAAAAATGCCCTTAATACATTCTTAAACGGCACGTTTCTGAATGCTTATATACCCAGTGATTAATTCCGGAGGCATGTTGATGCCAGGTTGTCACCCTACCCGGGCCCGAAGAATTCCTCAGTTGCTGACCGCGACCACCCCTACCCCATGTTTCCCCCCAGGGTCATTCTACTCCCGTGACGAAGACCCCCGCACCCCTGGGTGGACAGGACTGGCCCAGACCGAGGGACGATGTCAGAGAGAGTTGTAAGTTGTAGTTTTACTGAGCGCGAGTGACCAGCTAACGCCAGAGGGACACCTGTCCAGTAGAGCGGCCTCTCCGTCCTCTGGTTACTGGGGCCTGGCCGCCCTCGTGACACATACCTCTTGTCGACCATACCGTGGCGTACAATTGATATTTAAATACGAGGTCTTGCTTTACCGCTCCGAGCAAAACACACACCCGAACGGCGTCCCGCCCTCAGATTTACAAAAGTGTCACCGTTCATCCGACAGGAAAGTATGCGGCATGCAAATCTATGCAAATACCGGGGAGTGAGTGAGGAAGTTGGCGCGGTGTACTAGTGTGTGTGTGCCGTGCACGGCAGCTCGGCGTGTCCGTACCGTACCTGGGACTCAATGGGAGCCGTTCTGTGGAGGCCAGTATGAGCAGAGCGGAGTGAAGGAAGGATGGACGCGATCTCAGGGACGAGGCGACAGGTGTTGTTGGGACTTTACCTGGCGGGCGGGTGGCTACCGGGCGCCCGGGCACAGACTGCGGGATGCGGCGTGAGCATCCCCGGGCTGGCAGCGGGCTGTGTGCTGGGGACGCTAGCCCTCTGTCTCATCGCATTCGGCATCTACTTTCTTGTCAGTCGGAAAAAAGGTGAGTGGCTTCAAGGAAAATAAATATACTACACGTCATTTATTTCCGCAACCCTTCCACGTCTTAGACATTTCTTAAAGATACTTAATCATCCCGAAGACAAACGTCTTGACTAATGGTGTTTTTACTTAAAACTCTGAACCCGTTGTCAACCTGATCTCCAAGGTGTGTGGAAGCTAATCTAGTTCCTACACTGCACAGAATTGCAGCGAGTTATCTTCAAGGTAAACATTGTAAAGGCAGGCGTCGTGTTGCCTCCTAGCCCTTCTTGAAGCTTTCAGCGCAGTGCATTGGCCCAATTCTCCCCCACCGATGTTTTCAATACACACCTCTCCCAGATCATATTCCCTACGTGCCAAGAAAATTGGCTTTAGAAAGAGCGCGTAATTCGGTGGCTTGTATGCCCGGGTGTTGTGAGGAGAGAGAGGCGGGCCTGCCATACTGCTGTGAATTAAGGGTTCGGTGTTAGCCGTCATCCTAGAATCAACAATACCGATGTGCTAATTTACTCGGCCTTCATTCCCCGCGCAGTCAAGCGCGACCGAGCCGCTTTCCTCGGGTTTTGCAGTTGTCCAGGCTAAAGTTGCACACTTTAGTGCTGTCCGTCTCCCAACATTCACTTCTTGGGATCCTTTGATTGCCTCTGGGCGGAAGTCACAATCAGAGAAGGCATCTAGTTTAAACATAAGCTACCACCTGCGACAGAGAATCGGCCGTCGACATACCAACGCTCATGTAAAGCCAAACTGGCACGGAACTTGCCCCCCGACGCTCTGCCCACAAAAGGCGGTCCTTTCCCCCCTTTGTTCGCCGCGCTTTGGACAACATTGTTTGGCGCTGAATTGAAAATTGTCGCGCATCCAAACGTCGAGAGTTTCTGTAGAGGTGAAACCAGCGATCCCTGCCCAGGACCAAAATGCTTGTCCAGCAAACCATGAAGGAATGTGCGGTAGTTGAGCACTCTTAGCAAACACCTGAGCTCCACACCGGACTATGCCGGGCCACCACGGATGGCTGTACCCCTTATGAAACTTGAGAGGTCCTGCTCTCTAAAAATGTCAGATGAAAATTCCACACCTCAGCTAAATTAGCTTTCTCCCCACCTCAACATTTCTGTTAAAGTTTAACCCCCCTGTCCATGTAAACAGGTGGCAGAAGGCATTCACAATGTTACAGGACTACCGCGGAGGGAGGGGGATGGGTCAGATATTTCTAAAGCACACCAGGAGTATTGTTGTCTAACTCCTTACAGATACCTGCTAACAAAAAGGGCTCCTGTTGCATTTCTCCCAGGCACAACTAATGTCACTTCAGTGCAGTGCCTTCTGTCTGGCTAGTAATCTAGGCTACCTTTTGGACAGTTTATTTAAACTTTAACCAACTAAATACTAGAAGTAGATCATCAAGCCTTGTTTAATTCAGTCCTGGACAATACACAAGATACATTGCTGCACCCTAAACTGATAGTTTTTATTATGGCCAACTACATGTACCTTAAACCAATGTTAAATAAATTATTTAAACCTCCTTGCTTAAACCTGCATAGCAGAAATAAAATGATGACAAGAACTGAAGAAGACAGTCACATCCTTCCACACCCTTAATTGGCATCCAGGTTTCCAGGTTCTTTAACTTCTATGCCATTTCAAACAATCAAGGAATTCCATTATATTTTCTCTGATCAAATTTCAGATGCATTTTGGCCAAAGTCCAACCATATCTTGGAGTGACCAAACAAGATTATCTCCTGTTTGTACCATATTCCTTCCTAACTTTTGTTCTTTTAGACATTCCTGTTGTAAGTCATTTCAGGGACAATCACTAAGTTTGTACCTGTGACAAATGAACTATAGAACAGGAAGATTCCAAGGTGATAGTCATTTATATCAAGGTTTTTTTTTTTAAACAGATACTGTCACAATTTGTCAGGGTGTGGTGGGTGTGGTAGGAAGCAGACATGATTAATAGGATAACAATGGAGCTGGTATCAGTGTGATGTATTAGGATAAAGCTGATCAGATTATGAGGTTAACAGTAGGGATAATGAGGTGCTATTGTCCTGTGAACATTCCTATGTATGATCCCCTTCTGACACAATTCCTCAATGCTTCCCCACCACACCCTCGGTTTCTTAGGGACAGGAAAGTCACATGTTTGTCACATCCAATCAAACTAACTCGTGCACATTGTGACAATTCTTCTGGAAAATGCGTCAAACTTGTTGGACACATTTACTTGGTGTTCCACATCTAAACCCCGACTTGTGTGGAAACATTTCGAGGTTTGCTAACAATGTCACATTTACGTCAACATACCAAGACTAGATAACACTTAAAATTTGAGAATCTTTTTTCTTTTAACGAAAAGTAGATGAAAAGTTTGGCATATGTTTGAGAAGACAAGGGCACAGCAGGTAGTTCATTACGTGACCTTGGCCTTGGATACGCTGCTGTGATTTCAACATTGTAATGCAAAGGGGGGACAGCATACAAGGCAGCAGAAAATTGAAGAGACATATGAAGGGCAGACCAATTTATCACACTAAGTAACGCTGTTCACTTCACATTTAGACAGACACAAAGAATTTGGTATCTGTAACAAATTTTTGCAGCCAATTATCCTCATAACTATAACATTACATAAATACGTAACTATAACGTTACATACGTAAAAATCTCTCTTCGAAATGAGATAGGAAGCTTTCTTGCAAGTACAATAACAAGTACTACAGTACAAGGCTTCTAACTTGATAATGTTAACGTTACCCTTGAAATGAAGAAACTTCATAAACTTAAAATATCTAGCTCGTCAGCCCACTTATCGAGATAAAGATAGTTGATAGTAAAAAACAATAACAGGAAACAGTTAGGCTCTACAGTGATGAAGAGATTTGTAATGAAAAATATACATCCTGGCATCATGATTACAATGGTGCCGTCAAGTCTGTTACACTAGACATGAAAATAGAAATATCACCAGCAGGTCAGGGCTGAGATTTACCGCTTTGAGGTAACTTAACGGGGAAGACTTAACCTTCTCCCTGCTGCCTAACAGTGTGACGAACCAATACAAGTTTAGTGTCAAAACTTATTCTCCAAGCAAAGGCTTGGATCGAGAGGGGTAGTTTTGTCCGGGATTTTTAACGTTCCTCTCCTCTCAGAACGTTAAAAATCCCAGACAAAACTACCCCTCTCAATGAAAGCCTCTGCTTGGAGAATAGTCAAAACTTACTACCTCAGTAGGGAGAAGGTTATAAAGCTACAGGTGGTGTTTATGTTGACATACCTTCCTCGAGTATGTGATGTATTTCCTACCTATCAAGAAAATATTGCTGTTGACTGCATGAAGATTACATATAAAGTGTCAGGTCACCCTTTAGGTTTCTGTCTTTCGCAGGCTTAACCGAGCAATACATTTATCTTGGTTATAACAGAAGTCAGTAAGGAGAGGATCTAACAACTGACATTCCTCAAAACTGTATATGAAAGAGGTAGAATGCACATAGCCTAGGGCTGTATGTAGGGAATGTCCCTGTTGACTGTTGACTGATGAGACTAGCACTAAGTTTAGAGATAAGGGTGTCAATCCTAGCCTCCTTAGCAGGCTCTACAAGTCAGGCTTTTTTCTAGCTGATAATGTCCTTTTTTTTATGACCAGTTCTGAGACTTGGTTTCTAGTGGGCTGCCTGCACAAGAAACTGAGTACAAATATAATAGAACTGATATGCCGTCAGAATAAAAAGGCATTTTAACTTGAAAAATCCCCACTTGTAGAGCATGCTAAGGAGGCTGGTCTTTCCAACCTGTTAGCATTAGCCCCAATGGGATATCTATGTTGGTGTCACACCTGTAATTGTCTCGAGTAAATAATTGTTGTGGAGTCAATTACTGCAGTATTTCAATTGTGTAGTATTGAAAGAAGGTTTTGTGAAGGAGAGTGAATGTGAATGGAGAGTTTCTTTGCATTTTGTAGCCATGGTCTGAAGTTAATATTGTTCAAGGTCATCATAGGCACCTTAGTACAAATTACATGCTGTAAAATGAACAGATAAATCACAGTGATTTGCATCAAAATACAGGATAAGTGTGCAGCACTTGGTTGATGATACAATAAACAAAACACTGGTGGTAAATCGAATTATGATGCGAAATATATGACATATGGCCTGATGCAAAGTCTTTGGCATGTCTACTGAACAGAGATTTTCATCAGGTGCCTGGCTAGGTATTTGTCTGCTATGTAAAACAAACCGTTCGCTATTTGTCACCTCAGGCTATTGTCACACAGAAGCTGTTGTTAGCAACATCCAGTGAGTTACACTAATCTTACACCAACATACACTCTGTCTGAGAAACAAAGAACAAACAAGGAAAATAAAACAAGATGCTTATCGAAATGTTTTTCACTGTTTTATTGCAGCAAAGAAGAGGACAGCACTGCAGACTATAGCTGGTGGGCCAGGTGACCTAGAAGCAGGTTAGTCATGTGATGATCACTCTGTTGCTATAGCAGAAGTTGAGGGGAACTGTTCGTCCAACTACTACTGAAAAACAATGAATAGATTTAACAAGGCCTGTGTGCACCCTATATTAAGATCTCCTTTTACAACGACACATTTCTGTGATGCGATATTACAGATTCTGAAGTATATCTATAACTCCGGAAATGGAAATCCCTAGGCTTTGTGGGTTGATAGTTTTGATACATAGCACGCTTAAATTGTGCATGGTCTAGAACATCAATTTACAGTTTGGTGGATGGAAAGGTACCTGTCTAATTGAGACAAAGTGTGGTTTGGTTGCTTGATGGAATACTTTGAAAACTTGTAGACAAGATACAAGATAGCTTTATTGGAAATCACAGTGTTGCCACTGAATTAAAAATCAATGTACAATGATTACTATTCATCAAAAGAGATTTGCAGCCATCGCGTCAATCAAGGAGGTTTAAAATCATGATTATAAACCTTCTTGTGTCAATAAATAAAACATAATTTCAATATAGCAATATTCACTTCGAGTCACATTTATGAGTCAGGCACTGTTTAACAGTCTACTAAATAGGGTATCATGACAGTACAATAGATGGTAGCGAATATCATTCTTCTGCAGTAAACAGCGTAACTGTAGCAGCTGAAATATTGAAATAAATACATCCACTCTATACATGCATTCATCAAACAGTTGCAATCAGAAAACAAGTTGCAAACTAAGTGCTAGCAGAATTGATATCCTGCCAGGAATATCTGAAATTATGTGGGTGGACTTGAAGTTCATCCATAATAATGGCCAATAAATCCATGAAAAATGGAGATGCATTCAAAACAGTTCCCTTTCTGTGTGGGAGAGATAAGAGGATCATGTCTGTTTGGGGAGAATATGACCGATAGCTTCATATAAATCCTCGCTGAAATCACTTTGACTTTACCTGCCTTGTCCTTTCTTTAGAGCTTGAGGTATGAGATGGGGAGACGCGATAGCACAAGTTATTAGAATACCTTTCTGTCTGAGGAAAAGGTATCAGATCAAACAATGAAGCCTAGCAGAAGAGCTAGGAGCCTTTCTCATGTGCAAACAAAGGGTTTTCTGTGCTTGAAAGGATGTTGAAAGGTGTTGTGATGCTTGGAAAAGTTTATGCCTCATGCACTAAGTAGATGGTATCAAAGTCCGAAAAAGTTTTTGGGCTTTCTTTATTAGTATAAATTATGCCAAAATCTGTTATCACAGACAATCTTGGGTCTGTGGAAAACAGGAAACCAGGGTAAAAGGGGAAGACAAATATTCTGTTACCTGAACAAAAAAAGAGCCAAATTGTTATGGATGTTATCTAACTGTTCCTGTACTTGCAAACAATGAAATGATAAACTTAGATGCAATATGAAACTCCAGCAAAACCTCCATACCAGACAATTTGTTTGCATTTCTTGCAAAAGGTAGTGGAATAGTCTGATGCTTTAAGTACAATCTGTATCTATTACTATAGTTGCATTCGTAGGAACAATTTTTCAAAAGAAAATTTCTACATTATGAGAGCACTGCAATGTTTGACAGAGCAACCCAACAGTAGGGCAAAAAAGGAAGTGGGAGGGGTGACAGGACAGGACTAGTATGGGCTTTCCCACTATGGTTTGGAATCAATCCACATATTAGAGACATTGCCTATTGTTTGATAAGATTTCTGCATATTTGTTTCAGTCTATTAGAATCTAAAAGCACAATTTGAATCTTAGAATAAAAATTGATTCAATCTGATGTGAAAACCTCAGACTTAAGAGGTGATGTCGGGATGATTTTGTCAGAATTTTGTGTTGGTGATGAGACTCAGTCTGCAGGTGTCATCAGCATTCCTCACGGGTTTCACGTGTAGCAACAGCTAATGCAGAATACTGTCTGTACATCAATCAGTGTCACGGTAATGCCATGTTTCCACAGTCCCTTTATTCTCTGTTCAAAAGGTACGTAAGGAGTTGTTGGTGTCGTCAAGTGTTTGAACCTGTGGCGGCCGCTGTCTCGTGTCTGTAATTCCCCCGGTCCTGTCTGATCCCTGACCCTTTGCAGTGGCCCTGCCCTCAGATCCCTTACAACCAAAATAGTCAGGCCTGGTTTGGCATTCAGAACATCTTGTCATGCCCCATGTCTCCTCTCCGCAGGCGTGTTGCTCCTTTCTCCCCTCCTTTTCACATGCAAATCAGAAGTGCTCAAACAGGGAGCTTTCACGGGGAGGCACAGACCTGATTACTCCAGATCAGCGGCGAGTGACCTTACCGCTGAGAAAAACAAAGCGAAAAAAATAAAGCAAGCTGTAATGTCATTACTGGAGGAGGTATCGTCTTCTTTAAAGGCTGCCTGGTATTTATCTCACCTTTCCTCTTAAACAAACAAGAGTGTCTATTACCCAGATAAAGCCATCGGGGCTGTGAGGGCTCCCAAACCTAACCAAGTGGAAGTGTAATGCTATGTCAACATAAACATTTCTGACATGGGCAATGGTGTGTGGCTGTCAGGTGGTGGCCCATTCCCGTGCATCTCCAGCTTATCATCTGAGCCTCCACCAGCAGAGAGTGTCCTCTTACATCCCACTGCGGTCTTGTATCCACCTGTAACTTGAGAAAAAAAGCTTTGGAATTCCAATATTTTATCATGAAGGGCCCTGGAATGCACAGTATGTGCACGCTTGGTACACAAATGCATTGCTTTGCATCTGGTGTGAAACGCTGCTTTTACAAGGCACAAAGGCCGTATAGTCGGCAGTTCATATACTACAACGTTGTGTACAACTTTAACAACCTTCCATATATGTGGCTTCCCTCACTTTAAGATGCTAACAGGCTCTATAAATAAGTAGAAGATTTGGCCAATATTACGGTTGGTGGGCCTGAAGTATTTAAGGTGTAGGTTGGTGTAGGCACAGTGGTGCAGTGAAGCATGATAAACACCTGGGACAGGGGAGCTCACATTCCTTAGGTTTTAATGCACGGAGGTGTCACGTGAGAGCTGTTTCATTGTCATTTTATGCATCGATTGTGACCATTGCATTACAGGAAAGGTGTAGTGCATTTGACATATCACTTAAGGTAATTCTACAATGTCATAATTTAAATTTGATACACGTACTCATGCAGTCAAACATATCAGAATATGTCAATTTATACAGTAAGAACATTGAAACACCATCTGATTAAAAATGCCAAGGATCAGTTTTGATAAAAAATTTCAACATGGTCTTCTTGTAGCCTCTTGCAGTGGCACTGTGAGACCTTCAGGATGGCTGGTGTTTTTTTATGACTTTTGGTATGACTTTTGGGGCTGATTTTGCTCTGTTTTCTTATCGCTCGTGTGTTTTTATATCGCCAAGATTAATCTGTATGCCAGTTCAAGCTTCTACAGTTGTCATACCAATTAAGCTTGGCAATAGAAAAAATGCGAGAAATCAGAAAATTATACAAAATCAGCTTCAAAGCCATAGAAAGCCATGGCCAGCCAACCACCCAAAAGCCCTGTGCAGGAGCCTAGTCTTCCTGTAATATACATTGATAAACGGATGCTGTCAAACTGTTTTCATCCATCTCAAGGTGTGTGGGAGATATCAAATGTCTCCTGTTACCATTTCTATATACGGCATCAACTTTATGGGATTACATGTCTTTTATGTGGATGAATTCTCTAGGGCTGGTTTCCAGTATTAATGAGACACCATGGGACAGGCACTGGCAATCAAAAAAGTTATTTTCCGTGCTTCGTGTTTGGAATGTTTGATAAGTACTTTGTAGAAATAGAAACAGGAGAGTTTCTCAATCGTAGAATGAAATGTCAAATGCATAGGAGAGTTGACTGAGAATAGAGGCCGGCCTGCGATATTTGTGCTTGATCCTTGAATATTCCTGCATCAGTTTATATAGGGAGGTGGCCATTATTGTCATTACTATGAATGCTCAAGACGATATTATTGTCACCTCCAAACCTCATAAAAAGACTAGATTTAACACAAAAGTTCAGCCATTAGGTGATTGAGTCCTATATAATGTGTTGGGAAGCTTCGGAATGTAGTGTGATATGTAGCCTGAGGCTCTACCAAATTTAGCATAGAGCATTGTCTTCCCCGTGTTGGCATCATTGATGTCCCGTTCAATTTGTAGATTTTGTTTTTTTATTGGATATTCTAATACAAAGTTTACAAAATGTGTTGAACCAATTTTGCTTTGTGATTGGCAAATTTAGGTCATCCATGTATGATGCAAATGTTAAATTTCAGTATTTCCTGGTGACTTCTCTTTTTGATCACCATTTCCGTTTACTTTACCATTTAGGAGTAAACGTTATGAAATATCAATCTAATTCAACTTTCATTAGTAATGGTGTTCAATGAATGGCAGAATAGCTTTTTTCATCATCAATTAAACAATTAACAGATTTTCCAAAATTCCCTGGGGGTAGCTTACATATAGGTACAATGAAAATTGCTTTGTTCTAACTCTAAGTTGTTGCTCAGGCCTGGGAAAAAGATTTGGTGTTTTTAGTTACCCAACTGACCCTAGAAGAAACCTGCCGACACTAGCCTTTTTTTTGTCGTCGGCTGCAAGCAAGGTACAGGGTACAGAGAATTTCTTATCTGACATCTGAGTGATGAAAATTCAAAACAGAATCCAACAATACTTTCTTGCAGACATCCTGTATTCCACACTTTGTTAACAGATTAAGGCTTTGACCAGTTGATGTACATGTAGGAATGTGCAGTAAACATTCAATTTGTATTTCTTTGTTTAGTTTATTAATATACCTGTACAATGTGTATCTGTCAACACAATGTGATTTTGAAAATGCCAGTGTCCTGAGATGCATTCCAATGATAAATTGCATTTGGCATGAAGGTTCATCAATAGTTTTAAACTGCATTTGTTGAATCACTTCGGTCGAAATCTTTAAAAAAAAGAAAGCAAGAAAAAGAGAATCCCTTAACCTACCGACCCTATTTTTTTCAGTACTCACAGTAACCGGAAACACAACATTTTTTTCTTAAGCCTTAGGGACATATGGACCATCATTCAGCAGAGTAATGATAGAAGAATTTGACTCTTTTTGTCTAAAATCTGGGTTTTGTTTTGTACTGTGCTGGAGGGTCAAGCCAGTGAAGCAGATTAACTTGGCTGCTCGTTCTTTGACCTTCATATAAGGACAAGACAATAAGGTGATAAATCAAAGCATTTCTAGGAGACTTTTTCCTGCATACTCTGCATCTCATATTGTATAATCATATTAAATTTGGCCAGCTTTAACTATCCAAATCCAAGCACCCTGAAACTCCATGTTCTGCTTTCCAAGTCCTGCAAGGTATTATCGATAAGACGTCACCGATAACGCTTGCTGATTTATCCACGCTGCTGTGTCGGGCCCACACAACAAAGACCCACAATCATCGGGAACCTATTTCTGACAGATTGAGTGAGCTAATAATGTTATGGAGAATTAATGCACCTTCGACAAAACCTCGCATGAGAGTGCTGCTTCTGTAGTAGCTGCACGGACCCCAGGAGACACACTGCCGAGGGATGCAACAACATGGGCAAGGGTTTGCCGACCAAAATCAATTCTGACCCGTTTGCGCCCCAATAGATCACTCGCTTTCCAATAATGATCTTGGTTCGCAGATATACATGAGCACAGATAGTAAAATGAAACCATGGGTTTCAAACCATGCATTTTATGATTGCTGTTGGTGACTCAGGCAGATAATGGTCACTGGATAACCGATGGACGGTGAGGATAAGTCTCGCCATCTTCCCCCAAGCTAACAATTCTCTAACGGATGGTATGTGTTGCATACTACATGGTGGACATTTGACCTACCATGACTGAAAGCAGTGATGTTATATCAGTCATTTTGAGTGCCTGGGAAGAAGTGCTCATTTTGAATGGGTGCGTTGGACTAGAATATACATGTACATATAGCATAACATGATAAAGCAGAAGTTATGATGTTTGATTTGAAGTTATACTTGGTTTTTCTGATGGCGCTGAATAAATAGTCTCATTGGGTCATCCCTCTGACAATGTCCTATGCCTTACGCCCACTAATGCCAAAAAAATTAGATCAAAAGTAAGTTCTTTTCACCAAACATACCTTCAAGTTGGTCGTTTTCCCACTACAGCTATGATTACAAACTCCATACCCATATATGACATGCTTGCTTATATTTCGGTGACAGATTTTTCCAAGAAAAACAGAAACTCCCTGCAGTCATAATGTAATAATGGCAATTTCAATGTGATATAAGATGTGTGTAAGTAGACAGACATATTAAACACACAGACATATACTGCCCCCCTGAGGGTTATCTCATTATCTGAGCTTAGGCTGAGACTGGCTGGTGGTAAAATGTTCCATTTTATTTTAGCTTAGGGCATTCATAAGGAACAGATCTGCCTATAGAGCATAGCTTTATGCTCTTATGTGATAGCCACTGGGCAAGAGCTGGAGTGTTTCAGTATCTGATATTCTTTCTTCTTGCATACTTCTTGGCTTGGAACCAAATAGAATATGATAATGATATCATAATTCATGAGTAAGTATGATGAAGCCATGAGCCACTTCATTACTGCAGTCAAATGCATTAATTTTCCACTTTTCCTCATTTGGAAATGATCTCAAGTATTCATAATGTGACGTTTCGTAATATTCAAAGTGAACCATATGATCATGGAATAAACTGGAACCCATGTGCTGACTTTAGGTCTAATGAACATTTTAGGACCTGTTTATTGTGACTTTGTACTCCATTACCTTTACATTTGCTTATCAATATCATTTTGTATTCTGATTGATGTAATTTTTTTTATCAAACTGCTTGAACAAAGGCAGATTTCACTCGCCCAAATTTCAATAGTCATACTTTCCTTGTTGCAACTTGCAATCCTGGTTTGACATGTAAATGCAGTTTTTGTTGAGGGAAACCTACTAGTAGATATTTCACTTTTAAATCCAATCTTAATCAATGAAATGTAAGTTCAAAGCCCTTGAGTGTGGAATTATATCAATTTACATCGAAAGTGCTGACACGTACATGTATACTCTATTTTCAATTCATCCTTGGCCATTAATGGTGACAAGGTCTCTTAAAAAGATGAGAGCTGAGAGCTCTTAATGCGAGTTAAACCTATTTGGTATTCAGACGGTGCCATGTAGTGCCTGTCATGACATTGTAAATGGCATCCTTGCACGAGTTCTCTTTCTAAAAGCACACTTATTTAATCTCTATCAAACCCTTATCAAGTATATGTCGTGACAACTGTAGTCTCACTGTTCTCATAGGTGATACATTTCATAGTACCTGCACGTATATACCACTTTTGTTGACATTTTCACCACAAATCTGCGCCTAATATCTAATACAGGGTTGCCGTTGACTTGTATTGGATTATCTTGATTAACATTTGACCTTACTTGTCACTCCTGCCATTCATCTTGTTTGACATCAAACAATCTGATTGTCAGTGACAGTTTTGTTGCTCCTGGGGTTGTTTCAAATCTATGTATGGTAACTATGACCATATTTAAGCCAGATCTATTATAGCTAAAGATTAAACATGTCACTTCTAGAATTTGATCATATATAGATGCCTTTCAGCAGCTTAACCATGTATGTAATTTAGAGGCAAACATAACAAAAGGAGATCAAGTTGTGTAAAGAGTTGTAGAACTGACAACAAGTCTATCAAACACCTGAGGCTTAGTCTGGCCTACTGGGGGCTTTTATGCACACCTTTTGTCTACGGGCAGCGAAAGGCGTGGTTATAATTGGCCAAAGGAATGCATCCATGTACGAATCACATTCTTACAGGCTTAGATCATCATGGCGTCTGCTGGGACCAATGGAATATTCCGTATGAACTATGGTATAATCGTGGCATAGGACGCTCTAATGCAGCAATATTTGTGACTATCGAGGCAGGTCAGAGATAGCACAGAAAAGAAGACACCACTTAGGTTCACTTAACAGCGTAGAAATTCAGTTACTAGCTGACCTGAGACAGAAGGAGACAGTCTGACTGTTGATTATATTTCAAAGATGACCACCTGTGGTGAAAACTGGGTCTTCTGGGCTTACACCAACCCACTTTACCTGACAAATGTTTCAGGTAAGATTGTTGGCTTTGCAGTATCACAAATCGAGCTAGATATGAACGACTTTATTCCAAATACTTAAAATACAAGTACAAACAGGATACTTCTAAGATAAAATATTCATAGATACCCTCGGGGAAATTGTTTGCTGTCTTCTGCTAAAGGCATCAATTCTGGGATGACACAAATAACTCAGTTAAGAGCTGTAACTCATACGTCAGCAGATTAGTCTTTTTGCAAGCTAGATTTGCTGGGGCTTTTTAGCAAAGTCTGGGCAATTTTTGGTGGAGGGTTTGCCTAAGTTCAGCATTGCAACAAAAATTCACAGACAGTATACTTATCATAGCTCACTACACACACATGTACATTATGATGGTACCTTTAGGCTTCAGGTCTGGCTTTTGACAGCCTTTCACACATAGAAGTAGACAGCTGACAGAAAACACCATACAGAACAAGTACGTTGTTTGTCAGTTTCTTTGTTCATACAAGGACAATACAATCTTGGCAGATCTAATCACAAAATACATGTAATCCTATTGTTTGAAAGCCTGATTCTTCAGCTATTGGTGTGAGGGAAATATTACATGTCTACATAAAGTTTGCAAACATATTTCTATTTCGAAATCATCCACACCCAATGTTGATTTTTTTCCTCACATTCAAGTTTGTTTGTTTGCTTCTATGAAGCTTAATTCAAACTGAAATCAGCTTGCTGGCCACTCTTATTGAGGTCATGAGAGAGGAGGTACGAATCAGACAAAATATAACAAACTAGAGGTTGCATGTATGAAGTCCTACTAAATTCTTGACCATTAAATTTTCACATGAAGTGAATGGATGCACTACAAGCATAAGTTAATTGACATTACAGCATATTAAAGAAAATCTACCATCCAGATATGGGTTTAGATTTGTGCTATTTTATGAACTGTGTGGCCCATAAAGTGACAGTGACTCAATGTATGTTAATACTAGTCTGGTCTTCCACTGTTCCAGTTTTGCAGAGTTTTCATACTCCATTTCCTACCATATTGCTCCCCAAGTCACCTCCCTAATGTAGTGCTGATATGTAGGTCTCTCAAGTGAGGCATAAAATCATGGTGGTATCAAAATGGCTGATCAGGTTTACAATGTGATACATGTGTAATGTAGCAATAAGGTCATACAACAGCTGCTACCAATATTAGTGGGGAAATTAGCTAATGATCCCATGAAAGAGAATCTCAAATCAATAACGTCTGCCAGGTACAAAATAATGCGGAAAAAGGACCTGGGTTATCCCAGTTTGGTTCAGATATCATCGGTTAATAAATTCTATCAGCACTTCCAGTAATTGCGGTAACATTATCTATTTTTTCATCACTGTCAATTTAAGTACAAAGTTGCAAAATGAAGGGGCCATTGGTCAGGGGATGGAGCTTACAAAGAATTAATCCATAACAATCAAGCAAAAGTACATGTCACATTCTTGGACTACATATAACAGTTACTCTCCAAGCAGACGTTGTTGGGGAAAATTGTGACCTTATCATATGGGGAGGGATTACAAAAATAAGGGGCTTATTTTTTTAAACTTAAGAAGGTTACAATTTTCCTCAACAACCTCTGCTTGGAGAGTAATATCAACTAATAACAGTAGGAAAACTGCAATTTGTTGATTTAGATTTGTCAGGGTGTGGGCCAACAGAATGATAAAAGGCTGCAGGAAGTGGTCTATAATCCAGCAGCTGTGATTAATTAGCTCCCATTGGTCAGGAAGTGGTCTATTATCAGGTAATCAGTGAAAGGACTGTGATGATTACTTTCCCTCCCACCTATCACTTTCCCTCCCACCTATTCAAGGGCAAGGTGTGATATTTTCCCATGGGACCCTAGGGGTGGTCCTGGGGGATCTCAACACAATACAAGAAAAGAACATCTCAAACACATGAAGAACTTTCCAAGTAATGTAAATTATTTTGCATTGTTACTCAGTCTGATAAATATAATGATGGTTATGGAAAGAAAGTCTTATTGGAGTGAAATTTGTTTGGATTGCAATTATGAACCTAACAACAAATGAAAGAAAAGAAGCCTGTCAACAAAGAAATACTGCTCTTGAACTAAACAGTTTTGGCTCTTTCCGACAGAGACGGCTTTCTGTACCTCCTAAATGCATGGAATGAAAATTGCAAAGTAGCAGCCGATGGCTTCAATATCAAAGGCTTAGCAAAATCTCCTTTGATGAGGGGAACATTTCAGAACTAGAAGTGATGATGGTAGTTTGAAGTGATATGCTGGTGATTTAGGGAGTCTCTATTGAATTCTTCCTGCCATTACTATAAGCCTATACAGCCTCTAGGCTTGGAATGTTTTCTCTCAAAACTTGCCTTGTGATCAGTGTATAAAATCACACACTACATCATGCTTAGGGTGGGAATGTTAGAAACATCATTCATCCAGTTCCACACCTTACTCATTACTGGGAATAGGGCAGACAAATCTGCCAAAATCTGTAACAGTCAGCTTTCTTTTAGGCTTCACAAAATCATCTTTAAGTGGACAAGACTTTGAGCAAAAGCCGGTAATTCATTTCCACTTATTGTGCATTTTTAAAACTAGAAACTGATGTAGTTGCAATACCAACAGCTGGAGGTATGCACATTTGTTTGGGTCCCTAAAGGAGAGGGATTACGTAAAGATCTGTGAAATAGGATTGCGCATTATTGAAAATGGACTCAAACCAAGAAGGTCTAGTGAAGATGAATATGCCTGTCGATGAGAAGGATCTGATAAACTCCAGCGCCAAATGTGCAAGATTTTGATAGGAGATGAAACAAGTTTAGCTGGTACAACTGATTGATCCTGGCACAAATACCCTTGTTGCGACAGTGTTATTATACAGCAAATCGATCCGAACGGCAATTCTGATGTGCTGATGTAATTACAATGTGTCTACAGTGGAGGTCCAGATGAAAGCCCACCATTGATCACTAAGTCCCAGGACTATACTGGTCCAGATGGGGACTTAACAGTTCATAGGCACAATAAAGCACCAGAGATCCACAGGGTATTGACTTTACAAAACCAACCAACCAACCTACAGGAATGTACAATATATATAACTATAAGTCTACTACACAGCTTTTCTCATGTGCGCTCTTCAATCCCCTGTCATTGTGTTGTGAAAAGTTTTCTATGAACAATTAACTCTAAGTGTGTGCATGTGGTTTTGGATGAGTACATAAGAGTGCTGTGTGCTCCTGTGAGCTACGAGGTCATAAATAATATGAGAGAAAAACAAATAAACAAATAAACAAACAGCATGATGTGCATGGATAATGAGGAGTGCATCAAGGGCAAGAAATTGAGACTATCCACAATCAAATCAGGTCCTGGTGTATTCTGATGGAAAATATTTCTCTAAGTGGAAATGCTGAGACTAGAATTAGAATACACACAAATTTGCAAAAAGATGCCATTCAAGACTAATAACATCAAACAGAATTATTGCAATACAAACCCAAATTGTTTTCTTGAGTTTTTATGCTCTTCATATATCAAGCAAGTGATACCAATGTTCATAGCACTTATAATGTTACTGATCCATGACACAATTTATACATGTAATGTTAACCCTATACAGTAGAGGGTATACAGTTCTTATCTGAGACAACTAACCATTGAAGGTCTACTTGTATCATAAGTCTTTGTGCCCCAAGATCAGAATATCATGGCTACTGTAAACAATAACATTGTGGATTTGATAGATGAATGAAATAGGTATTTGAGTAAATACTTAATATACGAGTTTGTGTCATTCAGGGCGACAGTCTTCTCAACATTGTTTTGAACTTAGTTGCATAGCCTTTGCAATACTCTAGCTTTTGTTTTAATCAAAACAACTTTTCTTTCATGCTTTAGATGCACCATTTAAATGGATCCAAAGTAATTCATATGGATTTATGTAAAGATTTGCTACCAAGAGTCATAACTAGTGATATCAAAGGAATAGGACTATGTCTGAAAAATGTAGCAAAATGACTAAGAGGCAATTTAGGTTGGTTGCCCACTGAAATTTTGTCCTCAGCCTTCTGAGTTCTACTATGATGCCATCTACTTTATATTCCGCCTGGCCACTTCTAAAAGTGAGGTTTGCAAGCATGAATGATACCGGTAATCCTGATAGCTGGGAAACTCTCCAAGATCTCTAGCGCATTTGTGTAAGTGGGGAGAATGATATCTGGGCTGGATAATACTACAGTATCATATATGCATGCACACTCTCCCAAGGCCTAAAGTATCAAGATAACCACCAACTGTATCATGGCATTCCTAAGAAAACGTATACTCATCTCAGTTTAACCAGAATTTTGATCCTAATATGATCCCCTGCAAGTAACAGAGTGGTCAAATGGACCATAAAGCTCTTGAAAGGATGCCAACCTAAAGCAAGATTATGTACAGAATATCTAGAAACCATCTGAGCCGCAGAACACAGTGAATCATCATCATCTATGAAGAAACAATTGAACCAGAAATAAATGTCCCTCTCATTTTGATATCCATGATGTATTAAATCTTGAAAATGAGTCCTACTTTTTTAAAAACCCAGGGGTTATGAGAAATGTATGAAATGTGGGTTATGGCAGATGAACACCTCTCCTGAGACAAATAGAAGATGAAGATTACACAAACCACGTAGCCATTTATGAGTTAAAAGCTTGCAGCATTATTGTAAAGAAGAACTATGCCTTAAACTAAGCCAGGGGCTCAGATGTTCATGGAAAATTTATAAATACGTTTTAGTGCATTTGTGTCCAGAAGGCCTAGGCTGGGTACAAGCCAGAAAACACATCATGATACTTAAATATACTGCATCACGATTGGTTTTCTGTGGCTTGATGGATAGATACCTACAAAGTTGAGTGAATACATTTGATTAACAGACAGAAGAAGCTTAATATTTACATACCTGTTCAAGAGGGACAAAGATAAGACATTACTTAAAGGTCTACAATTCTGCATAAATATCTATATAGGTACCAAAAAAAGCAATTTCAGCCATAGGAACAAAACAGAGTTCAACATACATTATGTACGAAAACTCTAACTTTTATGAAGATGGTGTAAGTAGCCATCAATATAATCATGGATATGTCACCTTCAGTGTACAACGTAAAGCTTTGATGTCATGATCATTAGTGGATTTAGTGTCTAAAAGCAAAGTAAAGGGCAGAGAGTCTATAGGAACCATTTAGGCCTACATTAAACATCTGAATTAGTCTGCCCACTCCTAGCGAAGACTGAAAACAAATATTGCTGATGGCTGCTTATTTGAACATCCATACCAGCTGACATGAGTGGCTAAAGAGAGGCCCATCTGGGTGGAATGGTCCATTTACTTCAAGTGATTGATTTTCTTGCTTGCATTATTTCAACAGCTCGAAGGTGATGTTAAAGCAGGAAGGTATAGGGTTACCTTGAATTTGTTTGTTAAGAAGGCATCTATGTTTTATGTTGTTAGGAGTCTGGTATATCATCATGTACCGGTATGTCCGTTAGCTAATTGCAGTGTCAACAATAATTTGCAACTGCCAACATTAATCAGGGTTGTTCCATTTTAAAACTCCAAGGGGTGGCAAGGAAAATTTTATTACTTTGGATCAAATTCATTGAGTTAGGTAATGCTACTTTGCCTTTATCTGCTGTGTTACCTTGTAAGAGTCAATTGAGTCTGTTGCATTCACAGTTCTATTTTGAGTGCCTAGATTTGTTAAGTTGTACATGCTACCAACAGTGACACAGAGGAAAGTTGTTTCTTGGTTATCAAGTCTTAGATGCTCTACATGACTATTGTGTAAATAGATGCATACTTAGTAGCATTCACCTTAGCCAGAATAGAAACTTACCAAGAAAAATGTGAAGAAGCTATAACCGCATCTATGAAAATAAACACACAAAGGACAGGATAAGATATATACGTGGGAAGATACACCACAATGGGGCAACAAAAGTCCCTCAATTGAAGAAGGTTGTCTTCTAAAGACATGTTTGTATCCTGTCCCACAGGATTCAACAACAATCTTTTACCTGTGACATAATGTAACAGAAAGAGAGAGACTTAAAAAAATATAAGACTTTTTTACTTCAGAATCTGCTATTTGGGTATAGAAGACGATCAACTGATACAATTCATGCAAAGGAGGACCTTATTTGCAAAATCAATGTTAAGAAACATTTACAATACATCAGTCGTAAAGGTTAACATCATTTGGCGAAGGTATGAGGTCTTGGAACTCTAGTTTTTACCATCATGTCTCAGATATTTTTCCTTGGCAACACTTTGATTTCCAATAACTATAATTATTTGCACTGACAATAACACCTCACAAAACCTACACATCTGAGATAATGAAAGCCTTTGAGTGTTGTGGATGATTACCCCTTTCAAAATGCACCATGGCCTTGTTCTAGTATGACCTTGCACTGGTATAATGCACAAATATGCAGGTATGTAGAGGCATGTCACCTTGATCTAAAAATAATCCACAAACAGCTTCAACTATTTCTAATATGTTACCGACATCTTTTTGAATGGAAGTTCTGTCAGGTGTAAACAGATCCAGCCTGTACACTAATACCTGTTTGAAGACAAAAAGGAAAGGTAAATACCAGGTTAAACTAGGCCAACCAATGAAGCAACATGACCCAGAAACTCCTGCTTGTGTCAACTGATAGATATTCCCACACATTCCTGCAGGGATTTATACAGTAAAACCCTGCCCAAAACAGGCTCTTCAAAGTCCTTATTATGTCTCACTCTGCAAGACTACTAGCTGTAATTACTATTCGTAGAAGCTACAATGTATCGTGCAAGGCCAAAAAAATGTAATTCTAACTTAAAAGCAGCCGAACACACATTATCCTAATTCTTCTCCCTGCTTCTGCTACTTGTTGTGGAAGACAATTACGGAAAATTGGTAGTTGGTTATGCAAAAATTCCTCAACATTGTAGGTTACGAACAAACGGAAACCATGTTGAAGCTTCAGTAACAGTTACTGTTTCTTCTCAGGAACAAAGTAAAAAAATGTAACCTCAAAAGCCCCCATGCCAGTTGATCCATGTACAGTTGTAACTGAAATCATGTAATCCAGTCAATTCATGACATCTTTTGTGTTGTTCTCCCCAGGATTTCCGGAGGGTAGGAGCCACCCCAGCCACGCATACGTGATTGAGAATCCCCACACTGTAAGTACATAAAAATAGTCACATGTTGTGATACATGTATATGAAAACTGACAAGATGTTACGCCAGAAATGGTTGCTCAAGCAACTGGATAAAATTTCAACAACTATTTTTGGCATATCTTACTACCTGGATGCAGGGATGTCTAACCTTCATTAACGTGACAAATTGCAAGGGCCTCTAACCCTTTGTGACGAGGTAAAAGAATATATTGAGACCAACAGTCATGGTTTTTTTTCAACATCATTGACTAGTGTGCTGTGATACATACCTTTGTTAAAAATAATAGAATTTGATAAACTCATAAACTTCAATATTCCTCCACTAAACATAACGTTAGCTGCTATCATTCTTTAACAGTAATTTTGGTCATTCATCATTGGTAAGAATTTTGTAGAGGTCACATTCTACATTTTGCTGCTAGTAGATAAGATTTATTTGTCTCGAACAGATTCCTTTGTTAGTGCAAAACTGAGCCAGTCCAAAGAAATATTTAGTTTAAGGCTTGACTGTTAGCAGCCAACTGAGTTGCCATACTTTTCCAACTCTTACAGAAGGATGAACAGAAGAATGGATCCCAGAAGACAAAAGCTGCAGCAGGCCCACCTGTTGGCACAACAAACAGGGACCTGTCCACAGAGGAGGCGGTGCCCGGAGACGACAGCTACCTGGTGCTGCTGGACAAGAAGGAGGAGGACCAATCGTCCGGCTTCAACATCATGAAGGGCGACAACGGCAGGATCTTCATCCAGGACGTCCGACAGGGAGGACCGGCGTGGAAGTCTGGCAAGATCCACGATGGTGGGTCAATCAAACACTCAGATTTGTAGCATAGTCACATGATAAACTGATTTATCTTGACATATAGTATTTGATTAATATGCTTACATAGAGGTTATTTCTGTCAAAAAGATGTCACTTTAACACCATAGATTACATGATAATCTCAACTGAAGGCGTCTGCAATGATGACCAGTGACTTCTCTGAACTGCTGAAGCAATGAAACTATGAAGTGAGGACTGGTATATAATTTACATACAGCCTGTTGAGTGTCTTGGATAATCATTACATGGGATAACTGTACTCAGCTATACTGGTAATATTTGAACTTGAAACCATAAAACTCAATATACATTTTGACTAATTCTTATTTTGAAATTGCTTTCCATCTCTTAGGTGATCAACTGGTCAGTGTCACTGTCTATTTCACCGATATTGCGTATGAGGACGCGCTCACAATCCTGAGTTACTCCTCACCCTACAAGGTTCAGCTGCGGCTACGAAAGCCCAGCAAGCGCCCCAGCCCAGTGGCTAAGACTGTACCTGTCACCATTGAAATGCAGCCTGTAGCAGCTGCCAGTGTATCAGCTGCCAGTGTGGAGACACAGCAAGATGCTGCCAAAGTTTTACAGCCGATACAGGCTGCCACAATAGAGCAGGTACCAGCTGTTGTTGCAGAGACACAGCAAGATGTTATTAGAATGGAACTGCAGCAGCAGCAGCAACAACAACCTGTACATGAACCTGAAGTTCTAGAGACATTAGAACCACTACCTTCTCCTGAGGACAGACTCCCAGAGGTATGGGGAGTAGAAGTTGTTGACGACGATGGAGATCTTTCTGAGAGAAAGCACAACGTCGTTGTCAACGAGGCCAACAGAATAGTAGACGATGCATTTGAATCAGCAAAGGAGGAGCTGAGAAGAGAGGAGAAGCTCCTCCGAGAGAACATTCAGCAGCCAGATACAGAGAAGCCATTGACGCCCAGACTTGAGCGTAGATTATCCTCGACAAGCTTGCCAGGGGCATTTCCTGAAGAAGCCACATGGAAGTCCCCCAACCCATACCCTTCCAACCTACCCGAGATCAAATTCACAGGCCAATCAAAGTCTCTTGATCACCTGAACAAATCAGTAGAAACCGACCTTCCTGATGACATGAGACCTCGTTCCCTGGCAGACATAGACTTCTCCAAGTACATTCCTCCACCCACTGAGCCCCCTCCCCCTATGACCCCTGACACTCCAAAACCTGTTCCCCCTGAGAGGGGATCTGCAAGGAAGAAACGGAAAGCTCCCCCTCCCCCTCCCCCTACAGTGACTCCTCCTACCCCTACAGTGTCTCCCCCTTCAGTATCTCCAATTCCCCAATCAGTGTCTCCCCCTCCCACTACAGTATCTCCCCCTCCCACTTCAGTATCACCCACTCCCCCTTCAGTATCTCCCCCTCTCACTACTGTGGCTCCCCCTCCCCTCTCAGTATGTCCCCTTCCCCCCTCAGTATCTCCCCCTGCCCCATCATTGCCTCTCCCCTCAGTGTCTCCAATTGCCAAGGAAATTCCTTCTGAATTTCTGACAAATGTAACAGCTGAAAAGGAGGAGGACAGAAGAAAAGATGAACTGACAGACAGTGGATTGGAGTTGAGCATAACCACCCCTAACCAAGAGGCTGCCCCAGCCCTGTTGCCCCCACCCCCTCCTGCAGTTTTACAGACACATGCGTCCCAGGACGGCAGGGCTCCAGACAACGCCCAGGAGGAGAAATCTACCTCACCAAGTGGAGATTCTGGCATCAATGTAGACATTGGTACTGTGGAGCCGCCCTTACTATCACCACCAGTGGTTCCCACCATCCTACCAGGGAAAGGATCGATACTGGAACAAAAAATAGAGGTAACTTCCTTAAATCTATAACACACAGCACTCACTGTCTGAACTTGCCCTTTATTTATCTAGTAACAATGCCGAAATGTTCATATCTTTGTACATGTGATCTACTTTCTCCATTTTACTCCTTCCATTTCTTTCTTTTTAGGACAAACCAAAGCTTCAAGTCTGATGTTTTCAATCCTTACAATATCTTCCATCATTGTAAGATAATCATGTCCTAAATATTGCATCGCGTCAATTAGCCATTAATAATTTCATTGATTGACTTACATGACAACTCTTGCCTCTTATATCTCACAGGAGCAGGCCCAAGAGAGTGCACAAGAGTTTCAGAACTTCCTGGATTCTCAACCAGAGCAGTCACTTCTACCAGCTGCACCTGCTGCACCTGTACCTCCGACTCCCCTGGAGGAAGACCAGGTGATAGCTGAGGAGAAGGAGACGCCTGAGAGGAGCAGGTATTCCCCGAGTGCACTGACCCGGCCCTTCACACTCCCACCTGTGGACTTACGTCAGACACCAACCGAGGAACTGGTCATGAGCTCCAGCAGCGAGTCTGAGTCAGAACCAGACGACAGCAAGTATAAGAACATCAGGGTTGACGAAGTAGATAAAAAGAGATCTTCAATGTCTTCAGAACCACCTGAAGAAGAAAGACCTGGTTCTACGGAGGGAGTGTTTCTGGCAACTATGGTCAGTGTAGCCAGCAGTGAGGAGGGGTCTTCATCAGAGGAGGAGGCAGAGCCACAAGATGTGACAATGTCTCCTCCGTCAGCCAAGCAGCTGAGAGATCAGTTCTTCAACGACATGAAGCCGACATCAGGACTGGAAAACAACATCATGTCCCCGGGGACTCACCCTGTAAACAATACTGAGGAGATACACGAAACACGGACTCCCCCTCCGACTAAGCAGATTCGGGCCTCGACAGAAAGTAGTGAAAACCTGTTGGACAGTATCAGTCAGCAACAAGCAAATCTTGACGAGCAGGCGGGCACGTCCGGCCCATCCCTCCCCTCCCTGGTCGACCCCTCCAAACCAGACAGTAGAGGTGGGCTGCAGGGTGTCAACGGGACGCCTGAAGGCAGCTTTATGGTGTAGGTCATTTCAATGTCCAAGTCTGTAGGGGAATCTGTTGGATGTAAATGTACAAGTCTTGCAATAAGTATTTAAGGCATCTGTTTACATATCCTGTATGTTGACAAAATAGTAAAATGGACGAATTAGTGTCAGAGGTAAATATTAAGTACTAGCAGTATAGGTGCAGGTGTGCATAATGTGCTAAATCTATAATAAATACTAGATCATGTACAATGAATATACTAAACCACTTCAACTCACTAACGTTTCATGTACATCTAGACTAAGGTACATAACTCTACAAGTCTGTATGAGGCTCATATCTTCATGTCCACATTCATAAGTGTGTGTGAGGTCTACGAGACCCACTTAATACAAATGTCTGACTACAAAGTAGTTTACATTTCATACAGCATCATCCCTTCATGAATGTGTCAAAAGCTAAAAAAAATTACTTATATCAACTTGAAGATAAAATATGCAGAGTAAGTCCTAGTTGGCACATGTGCTTCAGCGGGGTCTTGTCTGGTGTAGTGAATGTACTTAGTTTACACAGGTTAAAAACATGAAAAGTATGTAACATAGGTGTGAGAGTCTTGGATCAACGGTTGATTATTTAATAGGATATATACAATGTAAGCCGCAAGCATTGTAATAGTTGGATGAGTATATCCAGTGTCTACAGTATTTTGAATTGCCATATTCCTTCAGTGCTTAAGGCAGAGTTTTCTGCATCCCTCTTTTCTTGAAATCGGGTCTAACCATTACAGTTGGCTTATGACACGTACGTGCCAGTTGATGACTTTTATACCCTGCTACATGTATGTATAGGGGTCAAAGATCTGCAACAAAACAGTTTATAGTGCTGCCACATAGTTTGTAATTACCAAGATGGTGTAAGAGAGATCTTAAATTTTACCAATGGCAAATGGTAACTACAATTATTAGTGCCATAAATGTATCAAAACCTTTCAAAAGACAAAGAAATGATAATGATAAAAGAGGCCCGTTCAGGGTCCAAAGTTGAAATGAATGACCCTCTTTCTTCCCTTTACCACTTTGGCCAAATGGTATCTTTCTATAGTATTGCTACCCTGATTGAAACTCAAGGTCATTGAATAATATGGCAGTACGTTTTTATGACTGTTGTTATCACAAGGTGTATGTGACACTATCTCCTCGTAAAAGACAGTGTTCCCAATTGCAATAGGACAATAACATTGTCCACCCACCCCCATGAATAGCTTCATTACAGTTAATGGAAAAAGTCAGATAGTGTGGCAGCAAAAATATTGGAAGGCATAGAATTTTTTACTCAAGGTTGCGTAGGATGAGTACCATTCTCCAATCAAACCCATCTGATGAAGACAAAAAGTAATCTCGATATAATTTTAGCTCACTGAAGAGCTATTCTTACACTGGTTGTGACAAGGAAGACCACTCTACTTATTCAATAGGTCTGTGCTTTCGTTAGTTCTATAACATATCTATCATCCTGTATCTTAATTAGAGCACTAACTGTATAATGTTATGCTATAAATCTAAGTTCTACCAATGCTACATGAAATGTCCAGAAGGGAAGCTAGAGTATATATCTCCAGTATGGAAACTTCCTCTGAAGAACTAAGTATGTTTATGATGATGTGAAGGTAATGTTTGTATTTCCTGATAGTATACATATTATGTATTTCTAAAGTTGTAGATTGAAATCATATGTTAACTTTAAGCGACTTGTCATGGTCTATCGGTTATGAAAATACACAAAAACGTGAGACAAAAAAAAGAAAAACTTACCCAAGCTGCCTCATATCTATTTGACAGGATAGCAAATAACAATGTAACAACTAACAGTACTGTTTGACTGCCATTTCTGTATCAAGTAAATAATGTTAACCAATTTAATTTATTCATTTTTTACAACATTCTACAACAAAATCATAGTCCTTTGTATGCTTTACAATTATTATAACAGTTTGGCAAGTATAGTGTTTTGTTGTACTATTTTATAAGGAAGATATGTTCTTCAGATATTGTATTAAGGTTACTTGAGACAAGTGATTTATAATGAATGGAAAAGGTTAAAAATGAAGTCCTGTTTGATATCAAATGTTGCTGTGCATAATGTTAGACTTAATGTGAAAGTTATCATATTTTATTACATCATGAGAGTTTACTCCATGTCAGTCGGTATCATAATCAATACAAGTTTGTATTCTAGACATAGAAACAGACTTATTTTACCACTTTCTGTTTCAATATACATGTACCTTACAGTAGAATTATCATTCAAAAATGTACATTTTCTTTATTATTTTATAATGCCAGTAACATGGAAAGTCATCATCCAGACCGAAATGTTTTGAAAAAGAAACCTCCTATTTTACCAAGTCTTGGAAAAAATCATGAAAACAAGGTCAATGAATTTCTTAATCAAAATTGTCAGCTCTAAATCACGGTTGGGACGAAAAAGTATCAAATTCTTCATCCTGCAAGATCATTAAATTGGTTACAATAGCTATTAAAGCCATTATTACATGTTATGTTTGTTTATTTAATATTCCTTTTTGAATCAAAGGTGTAAACTATCAGGAAAATTCCCACACTACTTTCAGTGTTGCTTGATCAGTTACGATATGAAGACACCAAATGTAATGTGATTTTGAAGATGTTTGCTGTAAGGTTACTTCTGGCAATAAGAGGTTGGAGTTTTACTGTAGGTGCAACATACATGTACTTTCCTCATGGTGCAGGAGGGTTGTGTTGTATCTATTCAATTTGGCTGCAATAGGAGAGAACCCTTCCAGCTTTAATGAGAGTTAGTAACTTTATTTTGCTTAAAGCAGATTGTAAAGACAATAGTGGCAACTTTCATCACCTAACTGAACTATGTAAACAGGTGTAGGCTTTTTGTTCCACTATGAAATAGTTAAAACTAGAAGAAATGTATAACAATTCCTACATGTAGACCTAATCTTAACATGCTTGTAAGTATGTGTGTACTATCTAATACGATGGTATAGTGACAGTTGAAACTGGTCCAAGTATGCAAATTCTGTAGGACAGTACATGTAGATGTATAAATATTATCTACTGTAATATTGTGTGTCTGAGATTGTGTAACTTTTAATTTTCTTGTGACAATATGTATGTTGTAATCATGGGATGGTAGCTTTTTCACATTGAAAGTCAAATAAACCCGTATTATATGTATATCTTGCCCTATATATTACTGTTGGTATATCGATAACTATGTATCTCTAAGTCTGTATTTATGGCAATAAACATACAAGTCAAGAGATGAAACTTTTCTCACATCATTTTTTGTTATTGTTGATTTGTAAGGAGTTAAGTGTGTGGTACAGATTATTTACAAACATACACCAACAGATGTCAAGATGTTATCAAAACTGATATTAGAATATACAAAATGAGGGTCATCCTGCAATGTGTTCATTAGTATGAAATAACTCTACAAGCATGCGAACACAACAACAACAATATATAGTCATGTACAAGCTATAAGTAGGTCACGTCCATCCCAGCAAAATATTGCACAATGAACAACAGTTCTTATTATAATTACTGAAGATGGTGAATAGTAGAATGTCACACACATACAAACATCTATTAATTCATTTCAAGTATTTGCATATACAAGTACGTATGTATATTATTTACATATACTGGTCCCAGGACTAGATATCAATCCAGTACCTGAAGTTGGATTGTTTGAGGCAGAGAGCGCTACTTTCAAGTGTCTATCATTGCATTGGAATACCCAAAACCTGGGTTATACAGATAGGGGTACAACACACAATAGGTGGGGTTATTTACTACAATTTTTCCCCTCATGTTTCATCCATAGAATAGCCCTTGATATTTTAGAAATGTTGAAGAACTCTTTAACAGAAAATCAAAAATGCATGTGATACAAGTCACAGTATTCTTAGAATGGAATGTAATCACATAATGGAATGATCATGAAGTAACATAATCTAGTACTTGAGCCAATAGGAGACAAACCCTACGCATTGAAGACCCTCAGGACCTCAGCAATAGGTGTCCGGCACATGGGGCAGTTCTGGTGCCTGTTTGTTAGGGACTTGGCACACTCCATGCAGCAGCAGAGGTGGTTACAGGGGCTCAACAGGCAGTTCCTTTCCCGCGCCGTACAGATGATACATTCATTGCCTGTTTGCGAGGAACCTGGAACACATTACAACCGCCGTCTTTTAGTTTTACAAGCTCAGCTTGACCCAGACTGCCTGTTATTGATGATAGCTATTACACAAACGGTACTTATATGGTCCACCAGCCGTTATGTACACGGTAAAGTCAAGGCATAACACTCAGCTGGAAAAGGTGTCATAAAACAAGATCAATACCTTCAGGCACCAGAGCTGCCTGGTACCGTTGTGAAAGGTGAGATGAGAGAGATGGAATATAGTTGCCTTTAATAGTGTCATTCGAGTTAGTTCCAGGCTTTCCCTTCACCAACAGAAAGCCTGGAACAAACTAAGGGTGACTCCCTAAAGTAAACACTTCATAGATACGTTATGATGCTAAAAACATATAAATCCAAACTTTGCTATTTCATAGCATAACAAACTGCTTGTCTGAGGGTGGGTACATTTGCATACATTGTAAAATTTTGTTGATGTTCAAAACTTTTTGTTACCTCCTGAGGAAGCTGTGTGATCATGAGGATTAACCGTACTGTGGAAAAGGATCTACAATGACATTTACTGCCACAAAACAGCCTGAGTATAATTTATATACTATAAAGTCAATACAATCACTTCTGTCTCCAGAATGCCCTCATGTTGCTGTAATAATCCTGACGCATATTGTCTGTTACAGGGTCAGCTGTAGATTCATTATAATATCTGTTACCTGTATGCCTGTTGTCCTCTGGTTCAGTCCTACTGTTTGTTGCTGCGTGTTGTAGCATACCGACTACTGCATGACTAGAAGCATTCAATTCTCCATGTGATCCTCTTTCCCTCGCCCTCTGCTGTAGCTGGACCTTCTCCTTCCATGCTTGAAAGTGAGTAATGATAATGAGATTGCACTATATTAGGTACCTAAGGCTTCAGATACTACCTGATTTGTGGTACTACCAGACAGGTAGTGAAATGGTATATCCATTAGGCCTAGGAAAATTAATGTTGTGTTTCTGATCACGGTTTGGAAAAAAGGAACCGGTAGGGTAGGTAGGTAGGGATTTTCCTTTTCTTCTTTTTTTCACATTTCGGTCGAAGTGATCAAACAATTACTGTTCAATGATTAAAACTGAAATGCAGGACACTTTTATTATATTGTACAGATATATGATATATTGTACGGCAAGGACAAGTACATTGATAAACGAAACAAAGAAATACAGTGTTTCCCACACATCATTATATCAACTGTTCCAGGCCTTAGTCTGCTAACAGAGTGTGAAATACAAAATGTCTGTTTTGAATTTCATCACTTGGATGTCAGACAAAAAAAGGTGATGAAATTCAAAACAGACATTTTGTATTTCACACTCTGTTAGCAGACTAAGGCTTGGATCAGCAGGTGTTTGCTAGGGTTGGTAGGGTAACCAGAAACACAATATTTCTTTCCCTAGGCCTTACCATTATGACAGGTTTTCAGCAAGCTTTATCGTGGTTCATGCGAGAGGCTTCATACATACTGTCAACTCAAGTGTTACCTTACTCAAATAAATGTGCCCATTCAATCATAAGAAGGCTACTTGACTCACCTATTTGCCTGGATTGCACCTGCTGTGGTGTGAGGATAAGGGGGTTGTTGCCAGTTCTCACAAACAAGACCTTACCTAGGTGTTCTATCAGCTGACCAACTGGAAAAAAACATGGCACACTGGTGAAGTTTGCAGACAGAAATGTCAAGCAAAAGTTACATTACAGTGCAGGTCAATTTGCACATTTCCCAATCACATCTTAACTACAGTAACTATTGGAATATGCAACTCTTACAACTAGTCTTCATATTTTTGTCATCCCAAAATTAACATCTGACACAAATTTTATTCAGATAATGTGAAAGAGTTGATCAGAAACATGCAGTCTTACTGAATTGAATATTTGAATTTAAACAAATGTTCAACTGTGGTAAAGGATATCTAAGTACCAACCTCTCTGGAGAACAGCTGCATCTGTGTTGCCCCCCATAGTCACCTCTACTTCAGGAATGGTGTAAACTGGATACAGGAATCGTATACCAATAAGTCTCTGGTAGGAGTAGAAAAAGGATAGAAAAGTTATTCATCAAGAACTAAAAATCAGTACCTTCTTTCTACATGTTTTAAACACAGCAGATGTAGACATGATATAGCCTCCAGATTTTATCACCATTTTGCAGTAATGTAACAGGAGGGGCAAAATGTCTTGTTGGTGGTCTTTCACCGTTTGATACTTTACCTTTTCATTTTGGTATAGTATCAAAACAAAAATTGTTTCGACAAAAGAGCCAACTTTTATCATGTTTTGAATGGCAATGATACAACACATCCTTCTGTTTGTATTGTCTGACATAGTTTAGTCATCATCATCATTGGTCTGCTGCTTTTGAGCAGTTCAATATAAATTTTGGGATGTTGTTTAATATCCTGATGGTTAAACTATTTCTTTGCTTCCTTCCTACCTGTTTGTGCAGAACATGTTCTGACATAGCAGTGATATCCAGGTTGAGGGTGTTGGTACCGAGTACAGCAGTCTCAGAACATGTGCTAGATATTCCTACAGGGAGAAAGGGTATAAAGTAGTAACCAACATACAGTGAAGTTAGTGAATAATCATCTGAAAACTGGTTCCAGGCTGTGAAACAACTGAATGATGTTTCAGCACCGTGGGCAGCACCACAGAGATATCAACTACTGTATACTAGTACATGTTTTGTGTGTCCAGCAAAAAATAGCTATCTTTGCCCATTTTGAGAATGTTGTTTATTACAAGGATTGATGTGTTCAAAATTTCTGCCTTGATCACAATTACCTGGTCTCAAATGCAATGCGGAGTGGGTTTTCACTGGTCAATAATGGTGGTATTTACACCAATTAACATTTCCTGTTTGTTTTCCTGCATCATAAAGTCACAATTACGTTGCACATACTATGTCACAAAAATGGCAGGGGATGTTCAAAACAGCTTGTAATATAAGTGCTCTAAAAATGAGAATGAGATTATAGATAGTTATGAATGAAAACTGTACTTCTCATGAGTTCACTTTTGACTTGAAGGTTCTCCACAACAGCTTCCAGTACAAACTGTGCCCCTTCCACAGCTGCCTCTAAACTATTGGCACAGATCAGGTTTGTCTGAAAATACAAGTTACCTTTAAATTACTGTACTAGTACATACCTACGATTGTACACAGACTTCTGGAGCAAAAAGTTTTACGAGTAATATTTCCAGGAATATCATATTAAGACATAAATAAACAAGAAAATGTTATCAGCGGTGAATGCCATGAAATGGAAGTAGCAACATTTTCAATGCAATAACTACCAAATCAAACCTTCTATCTATAAAATGTACAAAGAAACACGAACAGTATCAAAATCTGTTATTTCTTAAAAGGAAAACAGTCACATTCATACAGTTACATGCAGATAAAGCGGCCCAATGTCCACTTCACTTCCCACCTCACAGAAATTTGAAACAACTGTTAAATAGTGGTGAGTATGTTGCAATTGGACGGAAAAAAAAAGAAGATTTGTTGTGGATAGCTCTAAGCTTTCCCAATAAGTCTCTTGAAGAAGAAACAATTTCTGAGCACATTTAGTTTGTATTCTTACAGCCTGTGTCTGTTGGTTGAGGAGGAGTCCCTCTGTCCTGAGGTGCTCCCAGTCCTGGTGGATCCTGGACACAGCCGTACTCAGGGCCGTCCTGTCATTATCATACAGGGATACCGCACAGCCACACAGACACAGTTCACCTGCAGGAGGAAACAGTGTTTGTTTGACGAATGGCTGTGTTACATGCCCGATATATCACCTCCTGGCTTTAAGTTGAAGTTAAGTTAAAGTTACACACCACTCCAGGTTTGTACTAAAGAGTAAAACTAAAAGCTGCATATCCAGACAGACTTATTTGATCAACTCATACCACACTCTGAACCCCAACTCTTTTCGATAAGTGTAGTGGGTTCTTTAACGTGCTCGCGGTGTGGATCTCTTCAAACACGGGACCTCCATTTAACGTCCTATCCGAGGGACGTCCCCAACCAAAGCTAGCTAGATATTCATTTCCAGTCGTGCACCTGAGTGAGAAAATTTGTGTATAAAGTACATTTCATCAGGGCACAATTATGGTGGTATATCAGGGGATTCGAACCCAGGACCTCTGGGTTCTGGGAGGGCCTGCATGGGGGGTCCAGACAAGGCTCTATGCTAAATTCGGAACTTGTAAGTTGTAACTTGGTACAAAATTAAAGCAATTAGTTCTAGTTGCTGAAAGGATGTGGAAATACAGGACACTGTTTGTAAGCTGCATGTCAAAATTTCGCCCTATCTGGTACTCAAAACGATATTTTCTATGAATTGTTGTCAATTTGTCCAACTCCTTTATCCACCAGTACATAGGTCAATTTCTTTATAACGTTACACGTCATTCCAAAAGCTAGACCGAATTACCCATACATGAATTACCCATTTAGAATTGTAGGATAGATTAGCCTTGTAGTATTGTTGACTTGATGCAATCATGCCATACATTGTACCATGTACGATTGTTGAGGAGAAATAAAGTTCATTCATTCATGTCAAACTCACGCATGGCAAAGTTTACCTGCGATTCTTGTGCCCATAAGACCACATCCTATCACAGCGATCTTTATCCGCTGGTCGGGAACTCCTGTGTCTGTTGTCGCACTGCTCGAACAGTCTCCATTCATGTCTCACTCGCTGTTGAGAAATTCTTAACCTCCTTGGTTACGTAAAGTGTAGTAGAAACAATATTCTGACAGTCTGACTTACTATGAATGGCATTCCAGTCATGGAAGAAACCAATCAGTCACTTCAAAGGGTAAAAACTGTTTAATTGGTAAAAAAAAATGTTTTTGATATACTATAAGCACATTTGATATTTAATCAGTATTTATCATTTTCTAAATAATTTCATGTTTTTAAGATAATGTCCGTATCATAACACAGATTGCAAGCAATTTTGTCACAAAAGATGTAATGTAACCCTGATCTTAAATGTACTGCTCTGTCGACCTCTGACCTGTCAAGATGGCGTCCAGTCAGGACGACGGTTCCTCTGGATGCAGACATTCGGACTGTCCGAGCCTGTCCGCCCGCAGAGTGGTCACCAGTGCGGCCAGGGAGAGGTGGAAATTACTGGGAAGGGTATGCTGACATATTTGAACTATAGCGGGGTGCAGATTTTTTAGTTGACAGCTCTAAAACTGCCAGTGTTATTGCGAGAACGTAGAACCTATTTCGTTCTCAATCTCTAGACTGGGGTGTACTTTTTATTTACAGTCTGTTACTCTACTGAATTATCGAAAATAAAAAAAAGCAAAGGCACGAAAGTAAGGAAGACGGATCCTGTAATTTTAAGTTAAACTGAAACGGCCACCTCTAATTTCTCTATTGTAATACCCCAAAGGCCCAGGCTACTCCTGTCAATGTTTTGGGCATTATTGACAGAGTGTTCCTGTCAATAAGAATGTTTTGGCACTGTTGACAGGATGATCCTGTCCATACGAATTTTGGGGCACTATCGACATTCACAGGATGTTCCTATATATGATATGATGATATGGTGAATACATCATCACAATCCTGCCAACCCAAACCCTAACCCTGAGGATGGTCCTGTAAATAGTGAAAAAATAAGACTCATTTACATTCCTGAGCAAGAACGATTAACTATAATGATGATAAAATATATTGATATTTTGGGGAAAAAAGAATGGCATGACAGGTGGTTGAAAGTTGAAACCCAACCTTCCACTTGCCTACTTGCCTATTGTCTACTCATGTGCATATTATTGAACTTTAAATAAATAGCATTAGAAATGTATTTTGATTTAATGAACCAATCATCTTCTAAGCAATTAAACTCCATGGAGATGTAAGTTCTACTTTTTTCCTTGCATTCAGGCTCTCAAACAGCGTGCAACCAACGGCAAGGTGGAGGCCATATCTGTGCGCAGGTTTGAGTCCTTCGGTCTCCTGAAAACACGGAAGGCAAAACTGGATGATTCCATCTTGACTGAGAGGGAGGGAGCCAACAAGGAGGACGCTAAGTGGTTCGAGTACACCTGTGATGTTGCGCCCAACTTTAAGATGGACATAAGGTTTGGAAGATCATAGTTGTGGTATTGCTTTCTGTTGTCAGTTCTTCTATTAAAGTCGTTTGAAAGAAATAAGGAAATAAGATACCGCATAGCAAAAAGCTGATGTTTGCATTGTATCGTGTCACGATTAATTGATGATTGCTGTCTTTAATGCTTTTCATTCTTTCTGCCAGACAACTTGGTGGTTCTTTCACCTATGAGGCTTTGATTGGGTTCAACAATACAGGAAATGTCTGTAAGTTACTGACTACCATCTTTCTAATTACTGTAGTTTCAATTTGAGAAAAAAATTACTGGTACTTTTTGATTTCCAATGCTTTCAGTGGTTTTTCCTTATGATGACTTTTTGAATCTAATGCAGGTATTTGGCCATCAGAGGAGGTTCTGACCTATTACTGTCTGAAGAACAAAGAGATTTTCAGGTAAGATGTACATGTTATGTTGGAAATAATTTTTATGTTGTGTGATGTTAAACTCTAGCAAATCCTTTCTGGTATTCACCTATGGAAAATGACACAAAAATTATGAATACTGTCTTTCCTTTTTTAGGGACCAGACAGTTTGTGAACTTGGAGGAGGGATGACATGTCTTGCTGGAGTTGCTGTGAGTATGCCTACTATATACTTTCAGTTTAGCCTTAAAGTAATGCTAGTAGCCAATGTATGAAGCTCAGGCATTGTACCTCTGCACATAAAAAAACCCAACACACTTATCGAGAAGAGAAGGGGTAAAGCAGTATGCTTGGCTAAAAACGCAAAGTCACTATGCACTACTAGCTATTAAAAGCATCATGCTTCAACTCAATTGAGGATGAAAAGAAGAAAGATTTTATAGCTCTTTTAATAAAAAGTTTCTTTCTGATGACTTGTCTCTCATTTCAGGTGGCCATTGCATCTGAGGCTGAAGAAGTTGTGTTGACAGATGGCAATGAAAAGTCTGTGGAGAGTATCCTTTTGTAAATGTGGAATCAGAAGTATAAGTTCAGATGTATGACCATGGTATCAAAGCAGCCAAGCAGTAGATGTAGGTACATGTGGCTGTCATCAAGATAGCAACTACCAGTATGTGCACACCTTACAGATACGTTGATAATCATAAAGCATTACCCCCATTCCATGCTTAATTCGATATCACACAGCAGAAAAATAGCTTGCCTGATGAGTCTGGACATTCTTGGCAGCAATGCGACCAGTGTCCTCTTGATCACTGCATGATGTTTATGGAATGGCCGATGTTGGCAGGTCACATCCATTGTAATGATAGATTTTCGGGCGATAAACAAATTCGGCCAAAAGCAGCGTGATGCCACCTATTACGAGTGAATGATCTATTGTAGAACATTGTCCTTTCAGTGGGATACTGTAGTTTGTAGAATGTCTTCCTTGACAACTTTGTTACTCAGATGTGGACCAAATTCTGCAGAGAAATTCTGCACAGTTTGGAGACACCAAGGTTTCCTGCCAGGTGTTGAAGTGGGATGAACAGGACCAGTTGGACAGATTGGCTGGGGTTTTTGATCATGTCATCTGTGCAGACTGGTAAGGTGCACTCTTGGTACATGTAATATTAAAACTTTCCTCCTTCCTTTGTTGCTATTGAAGTAGTGGCTTTGCAGAAATGACTGTCAGATAAGGATATATTTATTCCGTTTTAAACCTTTTCAAGCCTTTTAACCTTTAGCACACTGAAGAAATCTTTTAGCTACTGATTCTCTCTTGGTTAAAGTGTTTAGACAGCTGGGTGAAGATTTAAGCCATGTATAACATGCAGTGCAGATGTATGTTGCTAGGGGGCACTTTGATACAAGCTCGTCTGTCATGTGTGCCACTGAAATGGGGAAGGGAGGTCATGAAAACCTTCAAACATGGAATGGTAGGATGTCAGAAATAAGCAAACTGAAAAGGGGACCAACACTGCAATATCTTCAGATAAAAATCACATGGTTGTGGAGTGTAAGAAACTATGACGTATTGATTAATTTATGGATTCTACAGGAAATGATAGGGGTTAAATAAGGAGATTAATATGATGAGATATCACATGTTGTGTCCACAATAACTATATTTTGGGTCAGCCATAAACTTTTAGTAGCCTGATAAGCACTTTCATGACTTTGATTTATTTTTCCAGCCTATTCTTTGACCAGTACAGACGGCCCCTTGTGGACTGTATATTCAGAATTCTCAAACCAAATGTGAGTACATGTATCTACTTACATGTATATTTTTTTAACCATCCATGCACATTTGATGGCATTTTTGTTTGTTTGTCAATGGTCTTTTGTTGTTGTATACATATATGGTGGCATAGCAATAACTTGGGGGAGGACAGTGGAGAGAGACCATGTAGAGTTGGGTTGGGTTGTGTATGTAAAGGGGAAATAGCAGCTCAGACAAGAATATAAAGTTACTGATGTGCAGCAACCATGATTATGGTGATGTTGATATGAATCAGTGAGTTGGTTTCCTTTTCACTGTTAAGAATATATTGACCTCTGACCTCTCCCCGTTCACTTTTAAGTTCACCACATTTGATTATGTTTAATTTTCTGTCCACCAATTGTATCATTTTTTGTTCTTTACATTTAGTTTAACTCCCTAATTTAATTTTTTTTTAATTGAATGCAAATGGAGATCTTAATTAAACAAGCAAACAAACAAACAAAAATAACAGGGTGTGTTGTTTTAGGGTGTGGCAACAATCTTTGCACCTCGGCGGAACCAGACGCTGGAGGACTTCTGCAGACTAGCTGAGCCTTTCTTCAGGGTTACTACAGTAGAGAACCATGAAGAAATCCTCTGGGCGCTTCATCTTAAGGTACTAGTAATTCGTAACTTGTATCTTGTCTGTTGTCAATGTTTATGTTCTTAATGTGAGCATGACCTTGAAGCAGGATATATGTACCGTAATACATGAAATATCTGCAGTGGTATTATTTGTAGTTGTCGTGGTGAGCTGTCCTCTGTGAATTCATGACAATGCAGATTTTTTTCTCCTAAGTATGACTGCAGTGCTACAAAATCTTTACTACAGAATCGCTTCAAATGCAAATTTAAAACACTACAGAAACCTCTATTTCCCTTCTACTGCATTTCCTCCTACCTACTTTCATTACAAAAGTAAATGATTTTACAGTATGTGAAAGTTGTGTTGTCATCCTTGAGTTTTGCACAGACTGGAGTTATGATAGCTACATGTTGTTGTTGTTGTTGTTGTTGTTTAGTTGCAGGCAGAAGACAGAGACAGGTACAACCCAGATATCCACTATCCCATCATGCTGACCCTCACCAAGCAATAACAGCTGTGGACAGCATACAGCTGTTCCTACCTGCTGTACAGACCAGCTGAGCAGCACACTGCCGTTCCTGCATGGAACAACATCAACAGCTGCAAGTTTCTATCGAGACATATTTCTTTTGTCTTATTATCTTTAGCCGCACAAATGATGTTTTAAAACTGCTGACCTGTGAAAGTGCATGCAGAAATGAAGGGCTGTTTTCAGTTCAGTGGAAACGTGATCTCTTATGTAGTCAGGTATTTTGAAGACAGTGTTTTTTTTATATTTGGAAAATGTGCTTATCTCTATGCAGATATATGGCTTTGACTCCTTTGTGCATTTACATTTGGTGCAGTACATACTTTGTTGATTGACAGATTTTGAGAAGAATCCTATTCTTATACTTACTGCCTAGTATGATACTGCAATGTGTCAGCTTACAAAGCTATAAGTCTTCCCCCTTATAAAGGGCCTCATATCTGCACAGGGACTTCCACTGACTAATGATAATGAATAGCCAGCTGCCTGTAGAACAGCTGCGATGTATGATTTTAATAATCAAGGCCTTTTCCATGTCGGAAATTAGCAAAACTATCGTTTCCTTCTGCACTATTTAATCATGTACTAAAGGCAGTGTAGACTAAAGTAATACTCATTCCAGCTTACCAAGTCACTGAGTATGTTGCAAAATACAGGATGTGATGTCACATCTATTGGAGGAGCTTGACACCAAATAAGGACATTTATGCAAATTACCACTCGCATCAAAGAGGAGATTCATGCAAATGACAATGTCTTTCAAGGAGAATTATGCAAATTAAAACAAATCTATGCAGTTACATGTACATGTGTCATAGTCACAAAAGTGATAAATGTATTGCAAAAATAAAGCACTGTTGCTGTTTGCAGTACCAGCAAATGAAGAAGAAACATACCAAAAAAACTACTGCTTGCAATATGACTTCTCATGATTTTTTTTTACAGTTCTGGTGTTCCGTACTTCTACAATGTGTGAAATTGTTTCCATCGTCAATCGTGATGTAAGAATATAGTTTCAAATAGTCCCATTGAATCATGATTGAACTGTGATTATGCTTTCAGTTATAAACTTTGGGGACATTATTTTTTTGATGTCTTATATAATCTAGACAGCAACACAAATGAGTGGGTTCAAAGGTGCAGCTAGTGCAATCATGGACTTAAGCCGCAGACAAATATGAGTTTTAGTTGGTTTGTTGGCCTGTGTGCACACTTAGTATGTATGTAAACACTATGATTAGTGTAAACCCTTTCATGTGGATCAAACATGTGCAGCACTAACATTCCATAAGCAAAGCTGTGTTACTGTGTTAACATGAAATGGCCTTATATGTGGACATGCCCCAATAGACTGCTAATCTCCAAGCAGATGTTGGAAGGCAAGATCGTTATGTTTTCTAGCTCCCATTTTTGTTGCTAGTGCTCGTTAAGAAAGTCGTTTGTAAGAAAAGAGGAAAGTTACAATTGTCCCACTAACTACATTTTTGTGTGATTTTAAAATGTTTACTACTATTAGGGCTATTCCATTTTAGAATTTTCAAGAAGGGACAATGGGAAATTTTTAATGTTAGCTTAAATACTATCTATCAAATTATTCTCCATCTCAATTTAGGAAAAAAACTTACCTGCTCTCTTGACGTTTTGAATGAAAGAGCCCTTTTTATGTTACTACATGTAGATGGAGATTTAATAATCCACCATGTGTAACATTTTGGAGATAATATAGTTATGCAATGAAGACAATGTAGTGCAGAAGATTACAAGTTAATGAAGACAGACAAGTTTACTGAGAATAGTAAGCTATTCTGATCTTCTTTGTAGCGAATAACATAGCAAACTTCAATTATCCTTGCTGCTCTTGTAAAAGCTTTTAACAAGACCTTACAGAAACATGTCTATTTTAGCAGACTCTTGCATCTGCCTCTGCACCTGTATATGCTACCACTACATGAGGTACCATAGTATTATCACATGTAGAATTCTTTTATTAAGAAATCCAGGAAATAAAGTTGAATTTGAACTGCAATACGTTTCCATCTACACTGCTTGAAGGACATTTTTTTAGTTGCCTTTTTGTTTAAAAACAAAAATGCAATTATCTACACCTGTTCTTAGCTAACTATGAAAAATGCATGGGGACTGCGCCATAAAGAACGATGTTTCCTATGATCAGATGTGTTAAATCAAATACGTACGTCTGACAAATATCATGACCATTGCTATACATTGGTATAAGTTCGACATGTATTTTGACTGTGATATCAGGACTTGTCTGTGTGGCTGACAGATTTGGGGTTGGTCATCAGTCGTAGCTGGTACTTAGAGTCCAGGCCGAGCCACACGTACATATCTTTACTCGGCTTTCTCTGTTCTCTGCGAATCAAGGCACGAGAACGGATCACGGTGGGCAAGCTGTCTCCTGACTCCTGTCCATCTCGCTCATACAGACGTGTATTATAGCTGTAGCTGGCCTGCATGACTTTGGGCATGATGTTCGAGGTGTATCCGTTCATTCCTACTAGCTCCATAGCGTCTCCGGGCCACGTGCGTCGCCCGTACGCACGGTCTGCCTGGATGGGCGGGAGGTGGTGGACGTTTCTCTCCAAGGGGTACTTCTCATCTCTCGACTTAGCAACAACACCGGCGGATCCTCCCATGTCCTCTCTATCTGCAGTCGGAAAGTGGACATGGTACTTGGGGTTAGATGTCGGAAGTTTGGAGACACTTCTCTTCCGTATCCTCGCCCGGAGTAGAGACCTCGGCAGGCCTGGGTTCAACTTGGCCTCTGCTCTTTCCTCTTCAGAGAGCTGGTCTATTTGTGGCAAACGGACGCCTTCGCCGGTACCGTCTTTGACGTTTCTGTTGACTTCGTGGTGTTCTGTATCGGGTTGTTTTGCGTTTCCCTCGCACACAACACACTGAACGCTGGTGTTGGTTGGTATTGAAGGCAGAGCTGGTATAACTACAGTACTGTCTTCCTCCGAGGCTTCTAACACAGGAGACAGTCTGCCTGGGTCGGCTGGAGGCTGCACGGACTCACTCTCCAACTCTGGCCCACTTGGGGTTTCAGTAGAAGCATGATCGTTCGGTTGTGAGAGAGACTCGTTTTCCGGTTGCAATTTTGAGGTTTTCAGTTTGTCCGAGGGTCCTTCTGACGAAGACGACTCACAAGTTGATGTTGTCGCGACCTCAGTCGGCTCAAGTTGTGGCAACTTGTTCCTCGTCTTGTCCAAATGATCTGTTTTACTGATGTCCGCTGTCTCGGTGTCGCTCTGATACTTGGGAAGGCATGCCTCTAGCTCCATAAGTCTGTAGAAGAAGGAAACCGCAAGATAAAAGAGTACAGCGTTTATATCATTACTAAAGAAACTGAGTCGCAAATATATCATGACATCAGTACTAACAGAATCTCCAAATGGCATGCCACAATAAGGCTATGTTGATTTGATTACTAGTATATGGATGACATCAATTTTCGTCCGTTCCAAAAAAAAGTTTTCGGCCACACAAAGCAGCTCTAATATGAGAAAATATATGCTGCAAATTGCAAAAAGAAAATATTTCGGAAACGGATGCTAATGTCGTAGAATACCAAAGTCAATTCCAAAGTCAAAGAAGAAGATGTGAAAGAACAAAACTGAAGAATCTATTTTCCGGTATACCACAATCTGTATATTAAGTTTTGTTCATCCTTCCTGACCACGTAGATTTCATTATGAAGGCAACTTTCTTTTGCCATTTTTTTTTGCACGCTCGCATCAGTTTTGGGGTTCCCAGAGGCCGTCATCCATATAAACAAATCAACATGGTCTAACCATATCAACTTGACAAAGTTTGTTTGACATTTCTAAATATATTTTTCAACGTCATAAAGGCTGACACTGCACAAAAGATTGGTTAAGTCCAATTTCCTTTCGTGTTAGATTTAATGTTTGATACGTTTAATAATTCATACTTATCTGTCAAGTAAATATTTGAAATACTAGTGAAACGTTATCTCCGTCTGATAAGGATGAAGAATTATAGTCTTCTTCAAACAACTATTAATCTTAGTTTGGTTATCCTTGATAGGATCAAAATCCGGTACCCATGCTTCGAGAGGTGTAATTAATGTAGGTGATGATTGACGGCGTGTAAAGGATATTATTTCTACATAGGTTCTATACAGGTCTTCCTTTTGAAAAAAATCTACTCTGCCACCGTGATGTTACAGCAATGAGAGTTGACTTTTACATAAGAAGATGAAATAGTAATACGAAGTAGATTCACATTTTTGAATAAAACATCACACCAGACCGTGGTGTTACTTACAAGGTCTTACAAGTAGAACGTGTTCGTGTGTAATGCACCTACCTGTTCAGCAAGTCCGTCTCTTGTCTGTTCATCGTCCTAGAAAACTTGGTTTTCTCTGCGTTGATGTGTGACACTATCCTCTCGTGGGTCCTGTCCGTCAGCAGGGTCCTCTGTTTCAGCGCCCGTTCGTTGTAGTGCCGAGAACTCTGGTTGTACGAGGCGGGCTTGGGGCGTCGGCCGGGGTCTGCATCGCTATTTCTCTGTCGTTTCTTCGGCCGTCGGCGCCGTGGGACTCGCGGTACCGGCTCTGACTTCATGATGACGGCTACAACTCTCACAGTGTGCCTAGTTCTTCTGAAACAGATTCAAGTCTTTCTCCTCACTCAGTGACAAATGTGTAGTAACTTAAATCCAGTGTGCGGAGTCTGGAAATCTTCAGAATCTGCCCAACATCGTGAGAATACGAACACCTGTTAGCATTACCCCGTTGCCCATGTGAACTCACTTCTTCACATTTCACGGACGATCGCGATCAGGAAACAGACGTTACAACACAGGCATAGTTGTCTCTCAGAAAACATCTGGTCGTATCTACCAAGGACCATCCAACCAAGCAACGGTAACTAGGCAATGTTTAGTTACCACATGCACACCTGTGAGAAAATGTCACACGTTGACACGAAACCTGTACAACAGTCGAAAGTAGGAAGGTACAAAAATTAGCCCAGCGATGCCACACTTTGAACTACGCGTACTTTGGAAGAGCTTGTGACCGCCGTCACATCTACTAATCGAATGACTATTGACTGGTGTTGAGTGCTAACCTTTGTGCCCTAGTGGCAGTAACAGGTTGGTGTATAACCACGTATGTACACATCCATTATTGGCACACACAATACACGGGCGAATAGGGTGGATCAGGAAGTCGTGACAGTAATTGTCTCGCATTTAGCGCGCATTCATTGCCGTTAATCCAATATTTGTCCCTTTCAAGGCCCGAAAAATAAATTTGGTCAAACGTACTCACACGTCCCCACGACAATTAGTGTACACTAGCTGGAACTAATGTGTTTTTAACATGACTTAGGAATTACTGCCGAAACATAGTCTTCGTGAGAACGCTGCCGAGTTGATATATCCGATAGACTCGGCAAAACGACTCGCAGAGCTGGAAGAACATTTCAGGCTGAAGTAATGGAATGTTTGTAGGAATGCTGAAATAGCAGATGTCAGGGGAACAGTTTGTACAAAAGAAAACTACCCGTTGCCAGGCCACCGGTTTGATCCTGACGCAAGTTAGTAATGCACCTGAAACCGTGTGGATTACTGTCCAGGCAACTACTGTAACACTCCATCATCCTTCTTTCAACATACAAATTGAATGTTTCTCTCATCGTTCTGCAGAGCTTATAGTTTTAAAGGTTCGTCAAGACCAAGTATTAATGGGAATACTGGTTGACAAAACACTCAGTAAGGATGTAGTACAGAACTTGGACTCATTATTGTGACCTATTGGACACAACTGCGTCAGGCAGTAGTCATAGGGATGGGTATCTTACATTGTTGCACATTCTGGTAGCAGGATGTTTATATCTACTAACATAATTCCACCAGGGTACTCAAAACCACCCCCTGAAAAGATACGTCCAAACAGATCTCCAACCCAACGCCCCCAGTATAATGCACTCCTGTATCTATACTGTGCATACCTGGGGGTTGCTGCACTAGAAATCTCTCAAACCCACTGGTTTTCAAAGTGGCGGATTTATGTAACCTGCCGTAATACTGTTAATGGAGATTAGATATATAGAGCTGTTAAACCTCTTGTTCTCCGGAAGCCGCATACAAATGTATGGGGTTGAACGTATATTTTCTTGACACTTACTCTTTATTCCATTCATCGTTACAATATAGCAGGTGAAACAGTCATCTTACCTGGCCTTCGTCAGTCATCTTACTTGGCTTTCTTGGCGATGAAATCATTTATCTATCTGTCCTCCACGACCGCGAAACGTGAGATGGTATGTGCCAGCTTGAAGGATGCTTGCAAATTTGGAAATTCTAAACATTTGTTTCTAAGCCCGAAAGCATTCGTACGCGTAATTTATGAAACAAGAAGACATTGAACGAATAGAGCGGTGTTTATGTCTGTTTATCGATCAATAGATCCAATTTCCATTGAAAATGCTGTAAGCTGTTTGGATTACTTCAAGATGCCACTGAAAATGCCATGGTTGTAATTATAATCTATTCATCTGGATAAAGATTATAGCTAAAGCAGGTAACGTTACATTAAGCTTTTTTTCTTCGGGAAAATGTATTCAATACGCAATTTACATTACTTTACGATATACTGGTGCCATAGAAAACATTGCAGCAAAAATATTAACATGAAGTAATAAAAGACACTTTTTGTTCTTCTAAGGGCTCAGAACAGGTCGCCAATCGTATGATTTAAACAAACATAACGTTAACGTTGACAGTTATAAGTTACAAATTCATATCTTTCACTCGACTTTATTTTCGCAATGCGGAACACTATAAAAAGGCAAAAAGTGCCTCGTAGCAAGTGAATGTTGACCATTTCAACGAGTTGAGCTAATTGATGGCTAGCCATGGTAACGTTGCTGAATAGCACCAACTTTTAGCGTTTACCGTTGACAATATATTTACATGCCAGCCGTGGCTTGAACAGGTGTCATGACGTGACATGTGGTTCTTTCTTACGAGGAAAGTGCGCTATAGCACCGAGTCCAGTGCTATTTGCTTTAGTCGATTGCTAGTCCAGGCTAGGTGCGATACGCAGCTGCGTAGAAAATGTTCGACCATGAACAATGGATATATGCACATTCCTTGAATGTTGAGCTAGTTTGATAACTACAATAGCCTCACAGTCAGTTCTACTTCTATTCGATCGGCCAATGTAACGTTCTGTTCGAACATCGAAGTAGGTGCGCTACCAAATCGTTTGTCTCAAACATAACGGTTCTGGAGACTTCACTTTGTCGCGATATGACTGTAATGTTTCGCCCAGTAGGGCGCGAAACTTGTCTCCTGGCTAGCTTTTTCTTGGAGTGACAACGTCCTCGTCGTCGACATAGGCTGTCGACGGACGGGGTTGACCACGTTCTCTCATGTGGTCACATATTGTCAGGCCCGGTCTTCAGTTTACCAAACAAACTATACATGTTGTCTCCTTATTCCCAGTCCATGGGAGTTTCTTCTGGCAGAGGAAATGACCAAGCAACCATCATCGGCTCTGAGTAGGCGCTGGTTTGCCAGTCCATCGGCTCCAACCCCGGTACAGGCGCACTGAAGGACGGCACAGGACGGAAGGACGGAAAGCCAGTGAAGACAGGTGGCACGGCTAGGTATGGACTGCAGTACCGTGTAATGTCCACAGGCCGCGTTGTTGGACGGAACGGATCCGGGTAGTGAGGCGGGTGGAGCTCAAGCCTCGGATCGAGGCACTGAGAGATGTGCCTCTTAGCCTGGCCACTGTTAACTGGTAAACGCCTCTTCTTTGTAGTGGACTGTTTATCTTCCTGTATAAACAGAATGATGACAATGATTATTAAGTAAGCTGGGCAGGGAAAGACCCATCAACTACGTCTCCAGTCCTACATCACTCACTAGTTTCCGACTACTGAGTTGCCATCAAGTTAAACCAGGCAAACAAAAATTAACCGGAGTCATGAAATCGTGCGCTCTCAAAAGTCTATTAGGGCAGCAGCATTGTGAATCTATAAAAACGCTATGCTATGTTAATAGCTAACCGGTTATCACATTTTGATTTGTAGAAATATAAAATATAAGATAATACGAAATGGTCTTTTGTATAGTGCCATAATGACAGTGATATTGCAGATTTTAAACAGTGAAAATATCATATTTCAACACATCTACCTACCATAAAGATGTCCATGTGAACTTCGTTGCTTCGGGCTCGTTTGTTAGGTATTGTCACACTGTTTTTTAACGATATTTTACCCGGAGATTTCGTGGATACAGTAAGTTCCTTCCACCACACGCTGATTTGTTATCACAAGGGTGATGGTAGCATAGTAGTGATACTGCACCATGGCAACGAGGATGGCAGGATAACGCAATCCGTCTCTTGCGGATTGATTAGTTTTACGTGAAATAAAACTAAGCTTTTTCTTCCAATAGGAACTTTTGACTATTCATAAAATAGTTCAGGAGTATCATTTTGAATAATTGATATGTCCAATATGGGAAAAAAGTAGACGAAATTGTGTTATCAAACCGTTGCGTTCTCCTTCTGTTGCTGGTAATAAAACAACTCGTGGCCATAGACAATGTTGGAGCGCACGGTAAAATTGTTCTGGAACAGCACAAATTAGAATCCATTCGCCAGATTTCGGTTTACAAAGGGAATTTGCTCACTTTTTGTGTTTTGTAGCAACGAAATACACCACGTGTAATTGTGAAATCCAACTTGAAGCTTTTCACGTTCATTATGAAATACTAGCGCCTCGGTCCTGTGGAAGCTATGCGTCTTAAACAGAAATGAGTCCGGTTTGCTGGCCACTGCCATCGGGCCAGCGAGGAGATTGTCTCATCTCTCACACTGTGGAAACCACACGGGAAAACACACTCCAGAAAGCTGACCTTCCCAAGGACTATCTCAAGGGACACAGGGATTGAGTTGGAGGACTTGGGAGCAGCCATGTCAGACAGACTGATGTGGGCCTCGGTTGTACAAGGGCTCGCCCCGTCCTCTGCTGCAGAGGTCGACGGATGATGATGATGATGCTTCTTTACCTATAAATCAGTCTTCCTGAGTCTCCATTGGCACTATAATAAGACCCAAGCTGATCACCTTCCACGTAAACAGGCAGCTATCGTGTTCCTGCCGTTTATGAAATATGAACACTTGAACACACCTGTTTGGCTGTGCCTGGTGCTGAAAGAGTATCCAAAGCAAACAGACCAGGCCCTGTCCTCGGTGCTGATCTTACTCCACACCAGTGTATGCCATTTCACTCTCAAGACTCCAGGAACAAAATCTGATTTTTTATTGGTAAATAACTATAATTGCATACTCGTGGCATTTGGAAGTTATGTGAAGGTGAACATGGTTGAATGTAAATTATGCAAATGAAGGCCTAATTTGTATAATTGATCGGAAAATGCTAGAATAGCATTGAGATAACACTGACATACTTAAGGCAACTGCTTTTTGGGTGGAGAAGATGATCTGATATGATTTATGCAAATGATGATCTTATTTGCATGATGAATAAAAAAAACCTCCTAAAACATCAGTCGAAAAGGTTAAAATTATTTGGTGAAAGTATGAGGTCGTGGAACTCTAGTTGATATTTTCAAAAAGTGTAACTCAGGAAGGGATTGATTGATCGTCATGATTTTTGGTATGTAGGTAGCTTTAGTGATGTTTGACATAATTAGATGGAATTATACAAATAAGGATCCATTTTGCATAATCAATAAAAATCTATAAATGAAAAAAAAACTACATATTTCATGGAGGTATGAGATCGTCAGACTGTTAGTGTAGTTGTCTATTCATTAATCAACATAGAAAAAGATAACAAGCCCTGGGTCCATTGTTGATTAAAGATTTTAATGCCTTTGTTTCAATTAACAATAAGCAAAGCTAAACAGTGTGTACCCACATACAAAATGGTGGTACTACTTTTAAAGGAACATATTTTGTTACTAGGTTGGCAAAGTATTAAGTACTTGATAATATATATAAACTGGCATTAGAAGAGACATGAGAGAAAAAAATGCAATTTCTTCCCTATAGCAAAATGACATATAATCATGATTCCATGTTGCTTTCTTTATCAATGTTGCTCACTAGGTCACAAGAACATGATTCCTCATATCATGGGGTGTACATTTCCAGGGGTACCTTATACCATGGACTTTTGTCAGGCAATAAATATATAATCTTACTCCAAGCATGTTGGTGGATGCTCCATCTGGTATGTGCTGTCTACAAAACTACAAAAGGAATAATCTTTAAAAATTTGAAATAAGAAGTTCAAGTCATTGCAGCCAAGGTCACATGTGTCCTACATCCTGCACCAGTTGAAGTCTGTCTGGTAGAAGCTGAGGGTGAAGGTCAAAGCCCAAAGGTCGAGCGTCAAGGTTGACTTTATGGTAGTGAAGGATATGCTGCCTCAGAGTCTGGAATAAAACATGAAACTCGGTGAGAAGTCTGGCCAATCTTAATCTCTGTAGTGTTTTATTAGCCAAATGCAGAATTTTGTGAAGTTTAACAGACAGTGACAGATTATGTTCTAAAACAGCAGAGAACAAAAGTTAATGACTTTACCTCATTTCTTGATGACATCACCTGTCTGAGAAGACCTCTTGCGGTATCCTGTAGATAACAGTATAGTCATAGCTGTAGCGTCAGATGTGATATGTTTATAGTACACATGGTACAGGATATCTAATGATATCTGTAAAGAATGTCCGAACAAATTGCTGACTGACTGCTGTATACAATACAACTTTGGCATATATGACTGATCCCAAAGCAAAAAACATTCAGTGATGCCAATGTGAGTTATGTGAACACCTTAACTGCAACCACACAGGTTGACGTGCTATACAATTTTACTCAAGGTGAAAGTTTATTGCAAGCTCAAGCTCTTGCCCGTAGGCTAATTGCAAGTACATGCAACATGAAAAGGACGGACAGACAATGATGGACAATATAATGTGTGACTTCTCTAGTCTAACTACTGACACTGAATTAATACTACAAAGAAATGGCTGTGTTGTTTCACACATTTATTAAGACACATACCTGAGGAGAATGATGAGCAAAGATGTAACTTGTGATGTGTTTGACCATGATGAGGTAGAAGATAGGAGCCCACTGCTGCCTGACCGTTCCTGTTAACAACACACCCAGGTACATCTGCAGCAGCTCCTGGTCTGTCTCCTGAGGCTCCAGGTAGTTCTCAACTGGAATAACAAGCTGGGGAAACACACATCAACAGGTGTCCCTAAAAACCAGTCTGCAAATACAGTATCCTAAAATCTTCTTATGGGAAACTCAACACTGTCGATCAATAGTTACTGTTAAATATTTGATGTCGTGAACAACTTTATTTTGCAGACAGGTCACTTTATTTGATAACTTGAATCCTGTGCACAAGCTGCATGCTTCACCATATTTTAGCCCTTGTTTGTTTTTATGTCATTGTAGACCTAGATTGTAACTTATGCTATTTGTACATTGCCATACATTGTCACCAATGCAATTGTTGATCAATAAAATCATTCATTTATTCATTCATTGTTGTTACTTTCTGTATCTGTATCTATATAGCCGGTATAACCGCCATTAGGCGTAACACCACAGGCGTAACTTTCTTGTTATTCATATGTAGGTTAGAGGATATTTATCTGTATGTTATTTATCAAGTAATAAGATATGCAATAAAACAGTTACTCAAGCAACTGGATAGATTTTGGAAATGGTTTTACATTTCAGGTAGCATCCACTGCCTTTCATCAGTCAAAAGATCTATCTAGTAACTGTTTTATTGCGTATTCAAATGAAAGTCATTCATTATGCATGTAACAGGAGAGGGCCTCAATATGAAAGCTACATGCATTGCTTTTGCCCAATCCTCAGAAAATAAATCTGAATAAAACAAATTTAACAATAAATGAATCACCACTAAAGCATAATACACACTCAGGCTAACATAAAAGGGTAGTCATCCTGCTCTGTTCCCCAAACTCTTTTCACGGCAATCTGCTGTTTCTCAACTACTTGCATTGGAATAGCATTCTTAACTATAAGGTCTATGCTTTTTTGTACCTACCTCTTGGAACTGTAGAGGGAACGTTCTGAAAACAGCATCGTGCTCGCTCAACAGCAGCTTCTTGAAGCCGACCCCAAACTTCTGCTGCAGCGGCAACAACACAAAACTGGCAAACAGGGAGTCACCAAAAGACGTGGCCTCGTACTGGCCCAACAGGCTCTTGTAGCTGTAGAAGGGTGGCAAACAGTCTTAGTGAGAAACCGAAAGAAACAACATATGATAATGTGTTCAAAGAACTAAGATAAAATTCCTGGGTAATGCTTAGGTCCTAATTGCACCGGTGCCCGTTGGGGATGTAGCCCTGGCCGGGCCCTGAAGCCACAAGCTTGTCACAGTGGACTAGGACCGGGGGTACCTCTCGGTGTTCACATGTTTAGCTCACAGCGTCTATTTGTTACAGGGTCCCAGATTGAATGTAAGTCCGAGTTTAAGTCACCGCGGGCCCGGACGTGCCCCCCAAATAGCCAGGTAGCCGCAGGGTGTCCCACGGGGCCACGTAGGAGTCATGCCAGAAAGTGTCCCAAAACAGCCCGTGAACTACCCAGCAGGTCTCCCTTTTCTAATTGGGACCTAAGCATTAAAGGTGCAGGGCTTATTGTTCTGAAGAAATTTCATGTACTTACAGGTCATAGAAGGATGTGATGCCCGGGATGGGCGTGTTGAAGTCCAGAGTTGTCAGCACCCCAGGCTGGGTGTAATGCCTCAGTAGGGAGGACAGGAGGTGGTGCACTGAGCCATCCAGGAACAACTCACTTCCTGTGGTGTAAAATTCACACCTATTTCAAACATCAAGCAATAGAGATACAAAAAGAACAGATATACACAGACTAACAACTGTACAAGTTTTTGTTCTTCCTGTAGAAGTATAAAATTCAAACCTATTTCAAACATCAATAGACTGAGATACAAACAGAATGGATACACAAACGCCTACTAGCTTTGAGAAGCAAAGTGCATGCACTGTGATACAATCCCTCATGTCCATAAGAAATGCACGCCACCCACCTGTGAGGAACACACACATGAGCCTGGTCAGCTTGGCAGCCGGTGTCAGACAGGTGAGCGTTTCTGTGCGCCACATTTCCAGCATCAGGATCAGTCTCAAACTATTGGTTACCGTGGTGACAACATCTGCAGGTAGACTCTCCACTGGGTATCCTCTAGACTCCCTGAAATATGTTTTGAAAAAGTTTCTTCGGAAGTCAAGATTGATGATTGGCAAACAAAGGTAATCAGTTTAACAGTACACTTTTACTACATACTTGTATATTTACTTGTAACAATGCTAGAAATACTGGATGTTTTTTTTTCCACTATGCCCAAAGGCACTAGCTCAACATAGATGACAGGGTGACCTACAGACTGTTGGCTAGACTGTGTAGCTGTACAAGCGGCAGGAAGACCCAGTCTGTAGGCAGGAGAGGGCCGGAACACACAGGTAACAGGAGGGACTGGATCTGGTGTGGACGCTGCATGGCACGACTCCTGTGGGAGACAGAACAATCACATAACAGCTGAAGGGACTTCGTGTGTTTGCTAAACTTGTTTTCTTTCTGTTCAGTCTTGTAGAGTGACAATCTCACATCTTCATCTTTCCTTTACTACCTGATCTACAAGACTAATATTATTTTGTTTACATGTTGACATTAACATCTACTAACATGATTCAACCAAGGTACATAATTCCACCACTCTGAAAAAATATGTCCAGACAGATCTCCAACCCAGCGTCCCCCAGTATAATGCACTCCTGTATATCTAAACTGTTCATACCTGGGGGTGCTGCACTAGAGACCTCTCAAACCCACTGTTTTTCAAAGTGGCGGATTACATGAATGTAACCCGGCGGATTAATGTTAATGGAGGTTAGTTGACAATTCAAGGTATATCCATACCACTCTTTTAATACCAGCCTCTTTTTCTGTCATTCAGATAAGGTTGAGCTAATTTTCCCCTTTGTTGTTTAGTACAGTAGCAAATGACAGCTATCATTATTATGGATATTACTTGTATTTACGTAGTAGCTCATTTCTGTTTCCACCTTTACTTATTATTTTGGATCCACGGTTTATGTTTATATTTTTCCTGAACTTTGTTTTTTCTCTGTTTGTATTATGTGTTTTGTGAAAGAAAAAAAAAGACAGTTAGACCAAGTGACCTTGACTTGTCTGCGTCCAGTTTGAAGCCCTGTAGGACCTGTATGTATGTGGCCCTGATACCGGGGAGCCTGGTGTAGGCTTCCTGCAGCAGGGTTCCGCGGCTGGGGTGGGAGGACAGCTGTGCAGCGCTGCTGATCCGGGTGGGAACAGCATCGGCAGACAGCTGTAACAGGTTGGACAGGTCAGCGGCCTCAGGGTCACCAAGTCTGCTCTCCCTGGGGTCAACATACATGGGTCACAATAATGAATGTGTGTGCAGTGGGCCATGTTATGGTATGTTAAGGTTAGACATCTAGGTGATATGCCAAAAATAGTTACTCAATGCAACTGGATACAATTTTGAAACAGTCAGACATTTCAGACATTTATGGTGACCATGTTATGGTATTTGAAGACAAAACAAACAACAAAATATGTGATTAAAATGTTCATAAATCTCCTGTTGAATGTGCTATCCTTTACCACACGGCCTTTACTTTAGCATGACATTTCAATAGATCTGATCTAGTCTATAAAATTTGGTTTTATACCTAGTACTTAAAGTTAACTCATGATAGATACTCTTTAGAACACTAACCATACATATACAATTTGTGTGACAAAACTGCCTTATTGAAGTTATTCACAAGTGATGTAGCTAATGAAGAGACATTATTCTGGTTAGAGTCTTCTGTGATCAAGTAGATTTCCTAGCAATGCAATCAACTACAGGAGTCTTTTGAAACTTGAGTTAAAATCGTGCTCACAAGAAGAAGTCTGGCTGGAATATGACAGTAGACATGAGATCGTGGATGTAGTGCTCGTCCCCTGGTAACAGCCTCCTGAGGAGAGTCAGCGCGGTCCGGTGGTACAGGAGGGTGTGTGGATGGCACAACGGGAGGGAGGGAACCTGGGGAGGGCACATGAAAATGGACTCTTACATTTTTCAGTGGCACTTTGCTCGGATCATGTCGCAGGCTCTTAACCCTTAAGCTGCAAGAGTTTCACCCCAGTAAAAATTGTAAATGTTTGAATCCTGACCTCCCTCACAAAACCTGCAAAACAGCATGCACCCAATGCTGTTTTCTTCCAGGGAATACCCTATGTCGGTTATAACCAGGCGCAGTACACAGGGCATGTTTCTGTATCCCTGATATAACCGTGCCTAGCAGCGTAAGGGTTAAACAGCGGACCAAATGAAGATGTATTGAAAATATGCAGCCTCTTCAGCAAGGTTGATAAGGGTAGTAGCAGAAGTGTACCTACCAGCTGTGTGAAGAGTTTGATGATGTGGTACAGCAGGTGGTGTTCAAACCTCAACCAGTAGGAGGCGCTGTCTAGTGCTGACTGCCAGCTGGACAGGAAGGCCACAACGTGCTGATGTGTCACCAGGGAGGATAGCTGTCAAATAAAACAAAATAAGATAAAACAAAGATTTTCAGTTGCTAAAGAATTACCTGAAGAAAATGTTGCACAAGGGTCTCAGTACACATAAAGGACATCCGCACAACGTACTGCAAATGAACAAGCTCACCTTGTTTGCCAGCCCTTTGTGTATGCTGATAGCCTGTACAGCCAGCCTGTACACTGCTGTGACCATGTTGAAGGGGGAGTGTTCGTGCACACATAGCCATGGCTGCTGTCTGCTCAATGCTTTCCTACACCCCAGGTCAGGCAGTGCTGGGCTATCCTGTCTGGGACCGGGTGTGCCGCATTGCTGGCAGGTGGGAGAAAATATGCTATAGAGGGAGAGACAGAGAGCGATGAGAACACTGATCATGATATATAAAAGAAAACAAAAACTATGATCATAGAACATCACAGCTAGCCTTGGCTACCTCGTCGAGGTCTGAACTTCAGCAATATCAGCTAGAAGTACAGGAAGTTAGGAGGATCTACAAACAACTACGGTATCACCGAGTGAAGGAATCTAAGTTTCTATAAATTGTATACCATGCTACAAATAATGTCAATGGCTGATAGGAACTCTTCTGCTTAATGATAAACTCTCTCAACACTTGTCTACTCCCCGACTGCCTTATATTGGACATACTGATATACATGTACATATACTGGAACTGTCAATCTATGCACCTGTTGAGTGTCAAAGCCATACCTTAGACACCTGCAGCTGCACTTACCTTATCTTCTGTAGCTGCAATGTGAAGTAATCAGAGTTGATGAGTGGCAGCAGCACCTGTGACATCAGCTCCTCCAGGTACTGCAGGGTCCCCACTGCATCCTGGGAAGGCTGCAGAACACAGACACGAGACTGTTCTTATAAGGCTTAAGTGATAGTGGTCAGTATAAAATGGCAGAAGAGTGCTCCAACATAATGTTGTTCTACAAGGAAACATCCAATATAACTGACAAAAGACTGAAAAGGCCCTGTTTCCACCAATCTGTTTCTTACCTGCAATACCAGCTTGGACAGGTAGGAGGTCATGTAGTGCAGGCAGCTGGCAACAAGTGCAGAGTTTACTTCCTACAACCAACATATGAAAATGATTGGAATTGAGTAAGTTATTTGCAGTGCCCTAAAACACTAAAAGCAAAATTATTAGTCTAAGAGTAAACTTTTATATGTATAAGAAGACAATCGGACGTTCTGCTGCAGTACCATAAAAAGTCGCTAGGGGGCTCAAAATCTAATCATTTTGAGGTCTTACAAAGACCTACCCACCTACCAAATATAAAGACAATCGGTCCAGGCATTTTTAAGTTATCGTCGACTGAAATTCATTTGGACACATTCCTACACAGTTCCTAGAATTCCTGCAGTCTGCACACAATACTATACCATTACGCTTGCCCCTGAGGTGTCGCCAAAAAGGCATCACAAATTAAACACAGTGCCCTACAGCCTAGCTTACCTGTGGCTCTCCTGTGTGAGACATGGCCTGTGTTACCCACTTCTTTACACACAGCTGGACAGCAGGCAGCAGACCACTCACATGACTCCAGTTGATGGGCGGGGCAGGCAGGTTGTCATGGTTACCTTCCCTCCCTCCACCGTTAGCCAATCTGCAGGCAGAATTATCAAAGTTTATTTGACTGTACAAAAACATAACTTTACAAAGCATAAATTTACCATCTTGCATGTATACTGTAAATGCATTTAACTTCACATCTTTGATTTCGCGCTAAGGGGAAAATGGAGTGTTCGCGTTACAGTCAAACCTGCCTAGGCGACCACCTTTTCAACGCGACCACCTGGCCATGGCGACCGCTTTTTCTCGGTCCCGAAAATTTTCCCCATAGGCACAAGCATTAAGCTGCCTGCCCAAGGCGACCACCCGTCCAACGCGACCGCGACCGCCACGAATTGGGACCGCACAGAGCACAGTCCCTGCCCATGGCGGCCGCCTAATTTTCAAGCGTGTGGTGACATTGGATCATTTTGCTGTCGGATTTCACGGAAATGTTTTCAAGACTTTGAAGGACAAAAATAAGGACAAAAATATATGGAATAGCAATGTTATAGCATCGATTCCTCCATGAAGTGTTTTAATAAAATGTCCCCCTATAAACATTGTAAAGACAAATGTTTGTGATGTTGTTGTGCCTATCGTAATCTTATAGTTTACCGCAAACTCAGTTCGGTTTAAACTCAATTTTCAGAACGAATACGTAGTGCATGGCGTCAAAAAGTCAGATTTCACAGAAATTACTATCTATTTCTTGTATTTTCAACAAAAATGTGTCTGTGTCTTACTAAACTCCGCCGAAAAATGACTTCGCGGCGGGCAAAACATCGGGCGAGAAATGTTGTTCCTCGGTCCCGACGCCATCTTGGATTTGGGGCGGCCCGGATTTGGCGTACCGCTGACCTTTCTAAAACACGATGCTTTTGTGTATGAACATTTACGAATACTCTAGTTATTTATGAAAATTAATATTCTTATTTTCTTTTTATTTCCATGAATCTCACAAACCTTTATTGGACGCTGTGCGTTCTGCTGCACTGACTAATACCTTTCGATGCGGTCGCACAGAGCTTGGCGGCGCGACGAAATCACACCGGTACCGTTCCGTTTTCATCTTTAGTTGTCAGATCGAAAATTTTTTGCCCCTTTTATCCAGCGGTCGGCGCCCCAAAAAAGGCTGCGGCCATCAGGTGTTTTCTAGGGATTTGTCTTAGGCCTTAAAACTTCGATGATGTGCGTGTGTGTGTGTATTATTCAATGTAACGTGTGAATGCGGGAGGGCGCTGCGAGGCATCGATTTGTAGCCATGCATCGTTTTGCAATTGTAGTCAAAATTATGACGAAAATTTGTTCACGATGTAGCGGTATACAATTATTACAACGATAACGGAAAATGTAATTTTTGTAGGATCTTTCTGTCAATGAGAATTGAACCTGGTGGGGGTCGCGCTGTCTAAATTCACATAATTTTCCATCCATTTACGTTCTGTATTTGAAAACCTCGACCTGGAATCATGTGAGTGGAATCCTCTTCAAGGCGACCACCTGTCCATCGCGACCGTTTTTGCTCGGTCCGCCGGGTGGTCGCCTTGGGCAGGTTTGACTGTAGTTTGAAGTTCGCGGCAGTGCTATAGTCACATACTGCTACTGTAACAGTATTGGGCATAAATATTTGCTATGGATTTAAATTCGCGGCGACACGGTTGCCGCTAAAACCACGAACATAAAACCACCGCAAACATTTCTGCATTTACAGTACTGCCCATATATATCTCTAGAAATATGCTTGATGTAGAAAATGTTGAATGAGCCAGACCTTGCTAGTTCTGCAGCGACCCCAGCAGTATGTGTGGTGGCCTCGGTCAGACTGAAAAGTGCCACAGCCTGGAAGGCCAGGGGATCAGCCTGGCTCCCCACGGCTGACAGGGTTCCAAACAGTCTCTGCAGAGTCTGCATAACCACCGGGTACAGTTCCCTACAGAAGGTATACAATGATTTGAGCCAGAAGAAGCACAAAGTCTAACTACAGCAAAGCAGTGCAGTTACACAGATAAAGAACCATGTTCCTTTCAATTTCCTGAAAAGGCAGCAGATGTATCATAGTATTTATCCCACACTAAGATTATGTTATACAATTTGAAGTCTTGTACAGTGTTCAATGCTGGGGTCCCTATTAGTACACAAGACGTCAAAGTCTGTGGCCTCAACAGAGTGGACCCGCTGGACAGAGCTGCCTCAAAACGTGGTGAGAAGACTAGCCAACTGCTGCCCACCCCTGTATCAGGGACCCCATCAGCAGTACATCAAATAATGGATACTTCTGCTAATACAACTGCAAATGCATTTTCAACAAATCTTAAGTATGTGCAATGAAAGTCCACACCAGCTGCGATGTTGGGACATACTTACGTGAAAGCCTCACAGCCCAGCCCATAGATAGCACACGTTGCCCAGGTACGCAGGGATTCCACAGCCAGATTAAAGGCCTCCAGCTGGTCTAACTCAAGATCACTAGAAAAAGAAAAGAGGATGAGCAACATTGATAAGCTTAGCAACAACATTTGAAGAGATCATGTCCATTTACTCAAATATCAGCTTGGTGCAATGAAACATAACAGTACACACACACATATGACAAAGTATAGAAATGTGCTTTACCTTGGGTGCTCTGCAGTATATCTCATTATCCTTTCCATCAGAGAATGCTTCGAAATCTGAAGCAAAGAAACAATTTTATTGGGTGTTTCGTGTAGCAGTATATCAATCACAATTTTAAGAGTACAGCGTTAGAATGTCATTGATTAAATCAACATAGCACCTGTTTTTGTGGCAGTAGATGGTGACAAAGCTATTATCATGAATTCTTCTATTTCTTGTAAAATATGCTTATCATTTTACTGATTCAAAAGCTGCACATCATCTTAATTGTATTGTAAAAATAAGAAAGAAGCAAAATATAGAAGTGACAAATGCAAGGCAGAGTACAAAATCTTGTGGAAAAAAAATGTTAAGAGGAGAAGATTTCTACATTACAAACCAATATTGCTGCGATGTTCCTCCCTGCTGTACACAGCACCCTCATCAACTTCATAGCCTGGGGGAGGGGGCGGCCGTGCACCTCTGACTTCTCTGCACTGCACACTGTAAAACAGTACCACCATTTAACATGGCACTTCCTAAATACAAACTTGCAAAGTGTTCATAAAGGTCCAGGAATGAGTATTTACTAATGATATTTCTAATTCAGTCTACCGGAAACCCCCATTAACATTAATCCGCCAGGTTACATAAATCCGCCACTTTGAAAACTGTTGGTTTGAGAGATCTCTACTGCAGCATCCCCAGGTATGCACAGTTTAGATATATTAGAGTGCACTTTACTGGGGGACGTTGGGTTGGAGATCTGTCTGGACGTATCTTTTCAGGGTGGAGGAATTATGTACCCTGGCGGAATTATGTTAGTAGTCGTTATACATGACTTGTATATCTGGTCAGAGGTTTCTGTGAATTAACAGATGTTTCAGATGCCGTCCAGCACCTTTCTTCAGTGATCTCAGACAAGTGTTAAAGGCACCCAGAGCATTTTATGAGGCTTGAAAACTGAAAATATTCTAGTTGCTGTAGTCTTTATGAAATGGGCATTTAATGCCACTGTTAACCATAATTGGGTGATAATTTCATGTCAGAAGTGTCCAAAAGCGGCACAAAATAAGCTACACGGTGATCCCTTTAGTTTCACGCGCCTAGTGTAATTGACCGATCCCATACCCCCACCCACTTACGTCAAAGCGTAGAAATGCAAAATAAAAACATAAAGATGCAACTATTTGACGGACATGCAGTCACTCTCTCATTGGACGAACCGCTAATTGTGATGGACAGTCAGGATGTCAACCAGTCTATTAGTGCTTGGATTTTCTATTAGTTCTCACCACACAAAGACATCGCAGCTTTCCACCTTGAATGTCGATATGCATAGGTATAGTGTTGTTGAAACTTACTCTTTGTAGGAATTATTTGAGTATCAAGCCTCATAAAATGCTCTGGGTGCCTTTAACGAAGTGGTGCTGGAGAAACTGATAGATTAAAAAAACATTTTCCTGACCTTTGTCTGCCCACGATAGCGGTAGCAACTCTGTGAAGACAGTTTCTATCAAGTGGGGACAGCGAAGAACCTGACAAGGAGAAACATTAATGAAAATGAGTATTCTTCTGGTTCTCTTTGGTGATATGCAGTTTAACTACAAAAATATGAAACCAAACCAACCAATCGGTTCCACAACCATCAGCTTTAACAATCTCACAGGAGTAATGTTGGTTGTGTTTTGCTTAGTAATAGCAAGTACAAGCATAGCAGGCTGGAATATACCAATGACCAGAATATTCCAACCTACTACACCTGTAATTCAATAACAAAGAATGCACAAAGAGTATACATTTACTATTGTCAGAATGTCTACATATATACAGTGGTAGGTCAGGGCATCAACAAGAGATGTCACGAAACTACCAAGCAAAACATTTTGGGGACAGATTTGAGATGTCATTGCACAAACCTATATTCTCAAAAACTGAAAACAAAATTTCTTGCCTACATGTACAACTTGAGACAACCCCCAGTCAGACAATAAGCGTGATCTAAGATTACTTGAGTCTCAGCTGAACAATTTGTGCAACTTGTGTGTTATATCATATGGAAATAATGATAAACACAGCCAGACCTGGTAGGCAGCCTGTAGAGAGTGTCTGGCTACACGGATCAGGATCTCTACAATGTGGATAACTGCAGGGCCGTCTGGTCTCAGCACCCCCAGGATGTAGCGCAGTCTGGGCAGTAACGTCATCCTCAGGAGACCCTGGACAAATACATTCAGTAAGAATAAACTGGTCAGAACCTACTGTTGTGCACCCATTATTCAAAAAGTTTCTTAAAGTCGTTCTCAGCAATCTCCATTTCTACAGCCCCAAGGTCACACGACTCTGTGCAATCACTACAGCAGGACCAATGACCAGAATATACTGTATAGTGTGTGTTCAACTACCATACTCTTTCCCAAATGCTGCATGCTAAGCAGAGAAAGAAGTTTGTAACATTTTCAAATTCTTTAGTATGACTCGACCAGGGATTAAACTCACAACCTGCCAAATGCAAGGCAAACGCTTTACTCACTTGGCCATTGCTCATTGTTCAGAACCTTTTAAAAGTTTTCCATACGAAAATTCACCAACTGTCTAACATGACAAATACTGAGGTTCTACACACCTGGAGGAAGCAGGTAGATGGACATACCTTGATGACATCCTCCTTGGCCAGCTCCTGGTCTGTCTTGTCTCGACCCTTCTCCTCCTCTCCCTCCTCCTCAGGACCTCTCTCAGGACACAAGACAGGGAACTCATTCCCTCGGTTCCAACTATAGACATGATCTGCACACAGCTGGGGATTACATAATGTCCCACCATTTAACATTAGACGTTACATGTGATAATGGTCTTCTGTGATGCAAAGTCACCATTTTCCTGAGCACCAGCTAAATGTACTCCGCCAGACATCTTACCACAAGGAAAGTGTTCTATTATTGTAAATAGGAACATTGGTTATACCTTTTTGACAGTTAACAGTCTTTACGATACATGAGATATTCAATGTAATTGTTAAGAATTACTTGTGATAACCTGGTAAAAAACATGCATGCTCCTTTCCTGAGTAACATTATATAAAAAAAATGCAAATGCATTCTATTTGCAAGTTCATATCTAAGTATTCTCATCTGAAGTACACATGGTGTAGATGTATTTTTCTCTCAGACAACCCTTGATCACATCCTCACCCTATACTTAGGTTACACCGACATCTCCCAGAATGCTTCTCCAGACTTACCTCATCCCCAGGTAAGACCAGCAGGCTGTGCAAGGCCTCTACTGCCGTGGCTACAAGACTGGGAGTGTTTTCATCCAGACTGAACCGCACGATGAACACCATCCCAGACTCCAGCATCATGGGCAGCAGGGGACCGCTCAACGCCACAGTAAACTCACCATTCCTGGCCTGGGAGAAAGAGTTTGGGAGTTGAATGCAAACATGAGCATACATAAACCGAGACCACATCACTATAAAAGTACACAAAAAATCAAAGAATATACATGATTGTTAAACACATCTTCAAGCAAGAACAAAGTGCATGTAGCAATTATGCTGCCTATTTTTTTTGCATACAGTACAATTAACTACATGTATCATATACATGTATATGCCAGGGTAGAGATTGTAATCTGGCAGAACCGCTGACTCAGCACCAGGGACAGGTTTGTGCATGGATGGTATTCAGCACCAGGGACAGATTTGTGCGTAGATGGTGTTCAGCACCAGGGACAGATTTTTGTGTGGATGGTGTTCAGCACCAGGGACAGGTTTATGTGGAAAGTGTTCAGCACCAAGGACAGGCTTGTGTGTGAATGTTGTATTCAGCACTAAGGATAAGTCTCTGTGTTTCTGTTGAGTGGTGTACAGCACAGGTCTGTGTGTGGATGGTGTTCAGTACCAGGCACAGGTCTGTTGGCAGAGACTCTGATTGGAACCTCTACTGGTAGAATCGGCCATTCTGCCAGATTGCACTCTCTACCCTGACATATGTATAGTACATATATATACATGTACTTGGTAGATGTAAGACAAAACAGGCTTTACCCCGGCTACAATCTTGGCCAGCACCTGCAGTGCCAGCACCCTCTGCTGGGGGAAACGACTGCGCGACAGCATGAACAGCTCCTCCAGGGTGTACCCTGGCACCTGGGGAAATCCACTGTTTTAGAGTTGTCACATGAAATAAATCAGGTTACAACAGTACTGGTGAGCACTTAACATTTGAACAGACTATACTATGTAATGTTGCTTTAGTAAATAAAGTGTGACACTGAAAATTCTAATGCGTTTATCGTTTAAGCAAGCAGTTATGGAACTATAGAATAATAGAATATTTGATTGAGCATGTCTTGATTATGAAGCAGGTGATTGACAGTAGATGTGAACCGACCTCGGGTTCGTCTCCATGGTGATGTAGACCCAGGTGGGTGGGGATGTCCTTGTCCCTGCACATCAGCTGACCCTCAAGGTCAAACCTGGCAACCTTACCCTACATGACAGGAACGTAACACAGTCATCTTCAGTTAACCTCCATCCTGCTGAGAGCTATTCTACTCAACAACGTTGCAATGGTTAAAGTGTAAAGCAGTAAGGAGAAGGTTAATGTTACAAAGACATGAAAAAAAGAAGTGTACGTCTCAAAAATCTCAAAGAACAGTAGTGTTATGCCATTTGGATGAGCACTCCTTGCCGTACCTTGTTGTCCCCAGGTTTAGGTGCAGGGAGGTCCTTCATCCACTCCAGCTTCTCATGTTCTACAACATCCATGTTTAACCAGTCTTTGGAGGATTGGATAGGTACTTGTTCTGAGGGCAGAGTTAAAAAGTAGAATAAGCAAACTTCATGTTGATTATGTTGGGCAAAACTTAGTGGGTACAGTGTTCACGGCTGGCTAATACCAAAGATTTTGAAAATGGTACATACTGCTTTCTCTGCTTAGCACTCAGTACATATGGAAAAGAGTATGGCATTTTAACACACATCACTACAAGTGAACTAGCCTCCTGCTGTAGTTCTTACGACAGTATGGCCCAAGGGCTATAGAAATGGAGATGGGTACTGCCCTATATAACGTATATACATGAGTGGCAAGGATTCTAACTTTTGATTTAATGTTGACTAAAAAGCTATCTATGTGTAATTTTGCAGGTAAGTCAAGATACAAAAATAGCAATGACGGAGTAATGTAGTATACCAAGTGTTAGTGATTATAGCATTTCTCTGTTAGTGATTATAGTATTTCTCAGATCAGTAAAATGTACAGATTGGTGGCTGACATAATTGTGTACAGACCTTGTAATGGAACCCCAGTGTCCATCTCAGCTAGTAACACGTCCTCAGAGTTATCCTGCTCACTGACCAGACTCCTCAGTCTGTCCTCCTCAGTCAGACTGGATACAGCTGGTCCACCTGCAGCAGAGCCTTGTGCTTTGTCTGCAGTACCAGCAGCTGCAGTTAGGGGGCTCACATCACCTGTGTGTTGTGTCTTTGCTGTCGGTTGCTTTTTCTTGGAGGCCAGAAACTGGATGAGACTTGGGTCTGGAAGGGACAAAAATTCAAACACAATTGTTACATCATCATCATAGTTTAAGTCAAATACATTTCTTTTAAAACCTCTGTCCGGATTTAAAGCCGAATGTGAATTAGGGTGATTTTTACCCTGCGTAAATAAATATTCATAAGCTTGTGGTCTATAGATGAGTTAGAGAACACTAGACTTACCGAGCGTCTGCATTAGCTTGTCTCTCTCCTGCTGAATCTGTTGCTCCGTCATGGTCGACAGCCGAGCCACATTCTCCTGATGAATCTGATGAACTTCTGTCTGTACAGCTGTATCATTGTGGGCAAGTCCTGATCCTTCCACGATGGAACTGGTATCTTCAATTGTTCACAATGGAACATTACGTATCTTATGAAATCGATGTTACATAGACAGCATATCTCTCTGATTAATAAAATGTATGCTAATCGCAACCAGATTTTTGTCTTAATTCTGAGTTGAGGTAAAGCCTTTGCTATGCAAACTTAAGAGATGGCTAAAAGAAACTCTTTATGGATAAGAATTCTGAATACTAACTTTCGAGGTTTTGTTTAAGTGTTTCTGTATAAACATACTGAACCAAGAATCTACCTCCAAATCCTGACACCATGTCTTGCATGTTGCTTTGATCTGTCTCCATCCTTTCTGTGACAGTCTCCTGATTCTGGTCGGGAAGTCCAAACAAGGTTGGAGACACTGCAGAGAACTGCTGTGCAAACAGGCTGGCTGGCTTTGTAGGTTTTTCATTCTGAAGAAGAAAATAACATTGTTTGTCTTTATCAGGTATCAGCATCTTTTGATGGCAAGGCTAGATGGCTCATGAAATGGCAGCTTTAAATGTTTTAACACCATCCACATACTGACCCATGCTGAACACCATCCACACCCTAGGTCTATCCCTGGCGCTGAACACCATGCACATACAGATTTGTCCTTGGTGCTGAAGTTGAACACCATCTACACACAAACCTGCCCCTGGTGTTGAACACCATCTTTGCACAGACCTGTCCCTGGTGCTACACACCATCCACATACAAACCTGTCCTTGGTTCTGAACACCCTCTACACACAAACCTGTTCCTAGTACTGAACACCATCCACACAAAAACCTGTCCCTGGTGCTGAACACCATCAACACACAGACCTGTCCCTAGTGCTGAACATCACCAACACACAGGCTTATACTGTGTGTGGATGATGTTGGATGTGGATTGCGCTTTACACCATCCATACACAGACCTGTCCCTGGTGCTAAACACCATCCATACACAGACCTGTCCCTGGTGCTAAACACCATCCACACACAGACCTGTCCCTGGTGCTAAACACCATCCAAACACAGACCTGTCCCTGGTGCTGACCACCATACACAGACAAACCTGTCCTTGATACTGAACACCATGTACAGTGTCAGCACCAGGGACTGGTTTGTGTGTACAATGTACACATAAACCTGTCCCTGGTACTGAACACCACCCACACACAGACCCGTCCATGTTACTGGGGACAATCCCCACATAAGTGTGCTTTATGTATCAGTGGACTTTTTTCAAGCAAGGTGGATGATAGAGTACAAAGAACATACTGGACAATATTTACAAACTGTGAGTTATTAAATCTAATTCTAATATACAAGCTTTTTATATGTCTGAGCAAAATGACCAGAAATACGATAATAGTATTAATTGATAAGTCTAAACCTATATAAGACCTGTGTTGCTGCAGTTGCCTGTTGTCTGTGCAGCACCCTGGGGAAAGCCAAGCCTGTTGTGCACGGCTGCCTCACAGGTTGTCCACTAGTATCTCTTTCCTGTGTAGTGACAGAAAACAAGTACAGCCACATTTAAGTATAGGTTGTTGGAGTTGAGGGACAAGAAAATTACTCCTATGAAGCTACAGGCAAATCTCAAAATAGCCAGGTGTGTTCAAGATTGTCATTTGTGTAAAGATTATATGAAAAAGAAGAAGCAGCAGATACTTACCACTATCTCTGTAAGCACCTTGGTGACATGGGTGTCATGAGCTGTGGAAACAGAAAGTACTTGTTTTGTCAGGTGTCAAGAAAATACTGTAAATGCATTTAAGTTTGCAGGGATTTAACTTTGAGGTAAGGAGAAAATGGAGTGTTCATGGTGGTTTTGAGTATATAGCGCTATAGTCACATACAGTACAGGAATGTACTACAGTACAGTACAGTAATGGAAACACCTGCGCCTTTACGGACAGCAAGTTGGAAACCACGCTCTAGCAACTTGGAAAGGGTGCTACAAACGGACAGAACAGTCGCTTTCGGCAGTGTTGGCATGATCAACTGTCACTGATCTCACCATATGTACTCAAGGAATAAATAAAGGCTTTGACTTGCCTTGAAATTTTAAATACATATTCCATATACGAAGATCGGGTCTGTGTTCACTTGTGTCTTGTTAGTATCTGTGTGTCTTCACCGTAACAGGTATCTCAAACACATCATAATACTGCACACTATATACTACATACATGTAGCAAGGGGCAGGCAGGCAGAAGACAGAAGAAAAATTTCGCAATGTTTTTCAGTTTGTGGTGAAGAGGTCACTGCAAAAACCATGAACATCAAATCACCGCCAAAACTTCTGCATTTACAGTTATAACTTAAAATATAGAAAGCCAACAGAACAGTAAACGAGATGTTACCACGAGAACAAATTGCGCACATACTTTCCATCTCTTCCTCCGCATCAAACTCTTCCTCTTCCGCATCTTGAAACGTTACCTGTGTATCATTTGGGATATGATTAGAGCTTTTGTTAGTTAACATGATATTCTGGTAATATTGCTGGATAGAGTAAAACTTTAACAGTTGAGAGAGTGCATTGTATTACTATGTAGGCATGTAGCCTGATACAAAAGCATTACACTGCCCTACCATCAGTTTTACCTTTTTTATCACAAAAATACAGGTATAGAATATTGATATCCAACATATTGTATAAGGCTGAAAACTTAGAATGGTAATTCCAGAGAGGCACACCTTTTTCCGTCTCTGCTTGAACCTTGATGTTTTCTTGGATGATTTTGAACCAGGGTCAAATGACGGTAGCTGTGGTGGAAGAGCTGCAAGAAATAATGAATACATTCAGTTCAAGAAAAAACAAGGAATATCGTTAAAAAAAATTGACAAATAAAAATACTTAGGCTTTATAACGTTACCTTTTCCTGGAAACAACCAGCTGTCCTGCAGTTCTAAATAAACCCGATAGGGGCCCCAAATGATGCTCACTTTCTCCTGAGCGCAAAGGCTAAAATCGTGACCATGGCATATCCAGAACATGAGATACAAGAAACAGAAGATAAGCTGTAGTACTAAAGAAAGTCACCATCCTTGATCCATTCATTTCATTTCAAGACCTAACCACATGTCAAATCGCATAGCAATTGAATCTATCTATGGCTTCTAGATTATCAAGCAAGCAACCATACTGCCGAAAAATATTTCCTGGCAAAAGCAATAACGTCATATCTATAATTATACAGTACTGTACCTCCATGTTCCAAATCAACAACATCCCTCGCTGTCGTCTGCTTCTCACAATCACGCTGTTCGGCCTTTGTGGCCGGATTTCTGACGACCTTTGCGGATCCGGTAGCTTCAGCAGCAAGGAATTCTCTCTGTGACTTGAGAAGATCTTCCTCTGTGTCCCCTGGTTTGGGTCGAGACGAATACATCCTTCCAGGAGGAATACACGAGCTCTTTACACCAACTTCCCGGGAAAATTTCACATGTTGACCGCCATTTTCTTTAATAGACGGGTCAAAGGTTATACTACAGTGCTCTGGGTACGAGACTCGGACACCTGGAACCGAGACTTGCAGCGTCGCCCCTAGCAACTAGATAAACAACAACCACAAAGGACGAAGGTTGCTTGTTGATCACAGTGTACAACACGTTTCGTCGGGTTTACAGTACATTTTACTAGTTCTTTCATACCCTGAATTGTCTGTAAACGATGGCAGAGCCTCCACTTGCCCAGAATGGGTCCAAGAGCGGACCGGGGAGCGTTAAAAGTGGCAAGAGTAAGGGCGGGTCGGCAAAAAGTAAGACGAAGGGCAAGGATGGCGTCCCGTCTCCTGTCACCACCGCTAAGGACAACCCCTCTGCAGACCCCCGCACCATGAGGAGGATCATTGCCGAGGACCCCGAGTGGTCCCTGGCCACAGTCCCGCTCCTCACGGATCTCTGTATCGTACACATCGTCAACAACTTTGAACGTGAGTGTATTTACCCATCATCTGTTATAAAACAGAATCATAATGGTAAATAGTCATTTCCCAGATTTTATGTATAATGTTAAGTGTCAGAAACATATCATGAAAACATATCCCTACTAGTATAAACGTACTTTAGATCTTCCAAAATTAAATAAATTGAGTTAATTCTATACTTCCTGTATCCTTAGTGTAAAGATTAAATGTAATCAGCAAATGTAATGAGATATTGTTGCAACTTATAGAAACAAGCAAAACATTTCACAAAACAGATAACGAGTTGACATATAATGTTATTTTAAAAAGTTGGTCTATCTTTATTTACAGACAACCCCCTGCTGGATGAGTTGAAGCCGAAGCACAGGGCCAAAGTTCTAGAGAAGATCTCCACCAACATTCCCCTGAAGGTCACCGCCCACCTCATCAGTGATGAAGGGTACTGGCAGAGGTGCTGCAAAGCGAGATGGGAAATCTGCGACGTTTCACAGTACGGCGGGAGCTGGAAGAGGATGTATTTTGAGAGGAATCTGGAACACATCATAGAACACTTCGTCCCCGAGAGGAGCAACATGGACATAGTGACAGACGTCTTACCGCTGTCGGGGGAGTACATCAAGAGACTCAACATCAAACAGCTGCTCCCTCCCATCAAGGAGGAAACCAAGAAAGATGACGACACGTCAGAAACAGGGAGCGAGTTGGGGGACGGGCCCGAGGTGGATCACTTTGAGTTTGGTCCGGTCTTTGAAAAGCTGCCCCACTTGGAGGAGTTTGGCGTGACCTACGGGGTGAAGGACTGCGGGATGAACTTTGAGTGGAACCTGTTCCAGTTCACCACGCGGGACTGCCTGCTGCTGTCCAAGGCTGTGAAGAGCTGCAAGACCCTGCAGAAGTTCCACCTGTGCCGCAGCAAGGTGGACGACGACAAGGTCCGCGTCCTCATCAGCCATCTCCTGGACCACCCCTCGCTGGCGGAGCTGGACCTCTCGCACAACATGATCGGGGACAGCGGGGCACGTGCCGCCGGCAAGCTCATCAACCGCAGTAGAGTAGTCAAGATGAACCTGTGTGATAACAAGATAGGCGCCCCCGGTGCGCAAGCCGTCGGCCATGCCGTGTCGAAAAACACGACCCTGAAGTGTTTGGACCTGCGGCTCAATCGCCTTGGCGATGACGGTGGCCAGGCCATCTGCAGAGCCCTGCTGAAGAACTCCACCCTGACAGACCTGAATATTGGAAGTAACAACATGACAGAACCAACGGCCTCCATCTTGTCCCAGGTTCTCACAACCAACACGACGATCCGCACTATCAACCTGTCCTGCAACAGAGTTGGGCCGGTAAGTTTGGCATAGGAGTGAAGGAGTAGTATTATTCAGTCGTCAATAGCCAACAGTTCTCCATGCACTACCACAACATCTCTTGCTCTCGATTAGCCCTTTTTTGGTGAAATACAAGTCATGGAGGAATAGAGCTGGGTTCATTATGAAAATGTCAGCAAAGTATGATGTTTGCCATAGAAGGTCTATTTCTTGAAACTATATGAATTAACATTAAAAACAATTCCTTTGGCTTTGCTATATCAGCAATTATGGGGTGAGAAATATATCGGGGTGAGTGTAACAGCCCGATACACATCCATTTTCAGCTTGTGCTTTCCAACAGTCGTCACCTTGTTTCAACTAGGTAGCAACTGTTGACAAGTGCACACAAGATGAAAATGGATGCGTATCACTGATACGCTTAATGTATAAGCACAAATCCTGAGTGGTTTGATCAAGGATTCATGAATGTCTATTTGTGCTTTCCTCAGGACGGAGGTAAACAGCTGCAGGAGGGGATGGAGGAGAACAGTACGGTGTTGGAGATGGACCTGCGGCTGACCGAGGCAGGACAGGAGAGCGAGTACTGCATCAACCAGATCCTGAAGAAGAACCGCGAGGACGACAGAGAACTGCGGCTTCAGAACGAGAAGAACAAACTGTCCTGACCTTCTGTTTTAAAACCATCCGTTACCTAGTGGCCAGGTTAACATTGTACAGGCTGTCTTTGACTGGATGTCTAATCTTCATTGACGTGTCTTTGACGTTCGTTCTTTCAAACATTGCAACCATTTCAGTCAAGAGGATGTTTCCCTTCCAGATGTACAGTAGTACAATGTAATTAGATTGCCAATAAGGGGACGTCCACAATTCCTGCTTGTTATGTTCTATTAATCTGGCTCAACACTATACTTATGGTAGTCCTTTGACAGCACATGTACAAGACTGATTTGGAAGTGTGTGTATTTGAGAATCACCACTGACAGCTTAGTCATTTCATTTTATTGTTACTAGTGCCACTATCTTGTTTTGTCTAAAAAAAGCTTATACAAAGTAAGACAATGAATAAAAGGCAATATTGTTCACTGTTTCGGTTTTTTTAAACATGAAATAACTGATTGAATGTAATATATATAGCATTTTGGCTATTCATATTGATCATAAATAATCTCACATTAAACTGTTAAAATTATGGATTTGCTTTTCAGTTGTTCATGATATTTTATTGCTACATGTAAATCAAACACTGTGACATAAATTTGAACGTTAATGTAGCAATAGATTTTACAACACTTCTATTGTTGCTTCTTTTTTGTATGATAACGGAATCACTTCTTGAGGTTTCTTGCAGAAAGGTCAATATACTCAAATGAAACACCTCAGCAGCACACCATATGGAGCAGACTCCGCAGAGTGAAAAAAAATCAAATGAACAGGATGAATGAAATACAAAAGGTGCAAAAAACCATTTGAGGTATAATTTATTGCAAGTCCAGAGGTGTTTTATTGGATATAGGGGATTTTCATATTCTGATATATTATGACATTTCAACACAGCGTGTGCTCATTTTGCATGGTGGTAAATTGGTCATAGGACATAGACTTGATTTCAAGAACACATATAGCCTGATGGTGGCACAGAACATCCTACATTACCAGCACGCCTATGTTGACTTAAACCCTAAAGTACATTGCCATTTTACTGTGGCTCAGAGGATAGGTTTATTTTCAAGAATAAAAGTAAATGACTTGTTGTTATCAATATACAGCTCTATATTCTGACCAATAGCTAAGCTCAAATGTGCAAGTATGCATAAAATCAAGTACAAATATCTGCCATCTACTTTATTTCACTATAGCAGCAAAAGCCAGAGAATAACTAAATATGAGCTGATTATCACTGCATGACAGTATTTTTTCTCAAAAATAGAATTCAATATCGTAACACAGTAGAATTTATAGATTAAGTAGCAATATTCTCACACTTTTGACCATGTAAGAAATCAAATTAAGTTGCACCAAAATTGCAACCAAGCTTTTACTTGGCACAACTATGAAATCATCTTCAAAAGTATCATGATCATGTCCTTTTGGTATCAAAATTGCAAAAATATACATGTACCAAATTTCTTTTGCATTCCTTGAATTCTAAGTACTTTCAACATACTTTTCTGAGTTCTGACTTCTGCATGATTAAAGATGATAATTAATTTCAGGCACGATTTACAAAATGTACATGGATCAATTCACCTTCACATGTCAGTAGGATATGGCCCTCTATTTGATATGGTTGTACAATATACCAAGAAATGATTTCTCACACGAAAAGAGTTAAGTCGCTGGGAGCGCAGGAAAGCTCACTCCTGAGAATGGCTGAAATATTCAGTTTTTAATTTAGTCATTTTAGAGGCAAGTCGTCAGAGAGGACACATGTTCAATCAGTGGACCCACCACTCATTGTATGACGTAAGTACACATACATTTATACAAGTTTAACCAAAATATATTTTTTGGTCTAAAAGCCATTGATACATGTATCAGCAATGAACAACTTACAAAGTTAAAAAAGTCCACCTAAAAGTCTACTGGGTTCTTTATTCCTGCATGCAAAGTGGAAACAATACCTATGTGGTGAAACAGGTTGGGTTCCACCAGATATTGTTTTAACCCTGAGCTGTGGACATAATTATCCAATGCCAGGTCTATAGGCAGAAGGCTGCTGCAGGTCTGACCCTTCAGGTACTGTACGATGGCAGCAGCCTGCTCGGGGCTGTACAGGACAGCAGGTATACAGCAGTCTGGAGCATCCACGACTGCGTACGTGTGTACGGACAGCCGACGCAGCTCGATCAGGTACTGTCTCCCAATGGCAAGGCACAACAGCACGGCGTAGAAAAAGCCCAGTACAAAAACCATAGTTCTCCTTCTTGAATCACGTTCCGTAAATCCTCCACAGTTCAGGGCGACAAAAAGACCGCCTCCTATGAGACCGCTGCAGATCAGCTCTAGTAACAGTTTTTCTTCGTTACCGTACCCCTGCCATCTCTCTGGGTAGTACAGCTTCCAGAAGGCCCACTTCTCTGGGTTGGGCTGCAGGTCTCCGCTGACAATCTTCCCCTCGACGTTATACTTCAGCAAGTGTTGGAAAACTGGGAAGAAGTCAGTTCTCGGCACAGCATCATCTTGTATCATTAATATGTGGTCTGGCTGCAGCTCCAAACTGCGCTCCATACAAAAGACATAGTCCTGCTTCTCTTTCTCAAACTTGTGAATGTGAGCACTCGTCGGTACCGGCTCTGCAGAAGAGCTGTTCCTACTTATGACTGGCACGTACCTGGATAAGTACACAGCCTCCCTGTGGCCTTCTGGCGGAGTGTTGACATTGCACACTTGGAAGACAACATTTTCCTGCTGTGTCAGTAGCTCAGCAAACTTAGCCACAACCTGTGTCAGATACTGCGGACCAGGTCTGGACTCCCCTCCCGACTTTCTTGCAACCGTGACCACAGTTATGACAAGTTCAGGTTTGGATTTCCTTTCTAGTCTGTGACGAAGCTGTCTGAAGGTCCTGCTGTAGGGTCCATTCTGCTTCAGGTAAAACTTTGCAGCCGCCACCCTTTCCTGGTTCTCGGCCTCAACTCTTCGAGCATCCTCCTCTCTTCTCTTGGACCTGTCATGTGTGTAGTACTTGGAGTAGGGCAGCTCGTTGCATAGGATTGGGAGTAGTATCAGAAAGGTTAAGGCATAGATGGCGTAGACTTTCCTGTAAGTCCTGACAGTTGAAGGGCACAGCATTGTACTTCAAGTTCAACCAGTTAATGAAGGTAGTTAAGTAACTTGTTTGTTAGTGTTGAACCCATTTGTTAAGAACATAATCATTGCCGATCCTGAGTAAAACCAAACCTCCTTGGTAAAACACAGTCTATTTTCAAACGTCTTCTGATAAGTTCTTGGTCTGGACATGTTAGTGACTCTTGAACATCTTGGGATCAGTTAATAGTTCTTGTGGTCCAGGATGTGACAGGACAGACACAGTTGTTAAGGTTACACAGTAAAGAGAGTAGGGTCTGTGATGACAACACTCCCTGTTCTGAGTCAGTCCTTGTCTGCAGAAAACAAGTTTGATGTTAATGCTCATCACCAAATGACACTGTCATGTACACATGTAAAGCATTAAACCGTGTTGAATCTATCATATGGATGACATCTGCTGGGCATCAAAGAAGCTGCAAATGACCAACTATATGCCTTAAATATAGTGCAGAAAAAAATATTGGAAAACGGATAATAATGTCGCAGAATGCCAAAGTCAATCCCAAAGTCAAAAAAGAAGATGTGAAAGAACAAAATGAATTATCTATTATTTGGTATTCTAATACATTTGTTTAGCCTTCCTGGCCACTGATTTCATAATGAAGGCAACTTTTTTTGGTGGGGGAGGGGGGGGACTTATATTTTTTTGCACCCGCTTACATCAGTTTTGTGGTCCCCAGAAGATACCATCCATATAATCGAATCAATATGGCCTTTACCAAGAAAACGACCCCCCCCCCACACACACACACTCCTCCTTTTGTTTACAATTATTTTCTCCGTTTTTACTATGATTTCTCTAATAACAAACTTTCCTTGTTAGCCATAACTTATAGCCTCTTGTGAACACTGGTGCACCATGAAATATCAAATTTTGGTTGACGAAGAAGATAAATGTGAAAACGTTGTCATCACCTCCTAATTCACCTGCTTTAAGAGGCTATATGGAGTATAAAGTAGCTGGCTAACTTACACAATATTCTATACAGTATATGTACACCGTTATATGTAGAAATAGGCTATAACCTTCCACCTTTGTATTGTTCCCGTTCTGCTGTTCTTGTGGCGCCCACCGCCAGTCCCTCCGTCCCGCTCGTGTTTTCCCCTCTTTCCTGATCTTTCCTGTACGTAGGGTTTACTTCCGGTTACCGCAAAACGTCAAATTTGTGAGGATTCTCTTGTCGTAAAACATCCTTTGAGGCATCATCCTCCCCTGGGGGAACGTGCGAAGTCCAGGGGGGGGGGGGGGGGGCAGGGGGGGCAGGTGTTTCTTCTTCTTCTCTTATACTGCCAATCCCAATAGCAATCGGATCATCGGCAGTCTGGGCATACAGTGAGTATTCATAGATCATGCATTCTTTTGAAGGCGATGTAATTTTTTCCGGTCTCATCCACTACCCTGAAGCTATTGACAGGATCATCCTGTCAGCAGTAGAAAAATTGCACATGTAGCCTGGCTTCCCATTCACAAACATATCTAATCCCATCTAGGACATCTAGCTAGTATTAAAGATGCTAGCCCTAGCCTGTGTTTATACAATCTCCGACTGGCGGGGGTTAATGACCGGGTCACCCCCTCCCTCCCAAGGGGGCGGTAACCTAACCGTCGGGCCGGCCGCTAGGAGCGCGATGTCAGGCTAGTGTCACTGTGGGCTAATGTAGGCCCTTAGCCCGCTCAGACAGTTCAGTTCAAAATGCTGCGTACGACTACCAGACTACTCTCCAAGTAGAGGTTCGGCTCCAGCCCAAGCCGTTGTTAAACGTGCTTTTTACGTGTTTTTGTCAAGCTTTTTTTTTTCGTCCGTTTTTTTTAAAGGGGTAAAGTGCAATAACCTTGCCATCTTTAATCATGCAGCTACGAAATGTGAATATTGTAAATCGAAAATGTTTTTAACCTTGATATCAGTGGCAGCCTCACAGCAAATTTCAATAAAGCCAAACCAAACCATCTTGAATCTATGTCGCCAAGAAAGAAAACGAGACAAAACGCGTCAATAACCAGCCGGAGCCGAATCCCTGTGCTTGGAGAGTACAGTACGACCACAATGCGCATATAGGGTTATGTACATGTATAATTAACGTTAGTAGTAATGTTACATCTCACTGTGTTTTCTATTGAGTTAACATTGTATGGAAGAAAATCTAGGTGCAGATTGTACAACTCAATATTAGTAGCTATCAGTTTTATGAAACTAGCCCTGGGTGCCATCCTACACTCAAGTACTACATCCTGTCAGCAGTGCAATTTTTCTAGTGCTGACAGGATCATCCTGTCAGTAGCCACTTCCCTAAAAAATAGGGTATCAGGAGCCCCGGTAGTAATAAGATCAAGGCAACCAGGTTATGATAAAAGTCATAAAACGCCTTGCCTTACATTAATATGATAATTTACAGGGATGATTCAATAGTATCTGTTACGCAATAAGTTTTGACTTGACTATTTTTCAAGACAGGAGGAGGGCCATGAAAAAATCGTAAGGGTCATGCGATGATGTTTATACCTGAGGAGAGGCCTATGGAAAATACGTATCTTGTTTGGTGCTGTTCTATCATTATGTCCTTGGTTTGACCAAGGATCGACTTTTGGACTAGGCCATTTTACGCACCAAGCCTCCCCCACGCTGAATATCGTACAGTCCATTACATAACGGGCTCTTTAATTATTCTTCATCCACGCTGATTCCACCATGGCCAGGACTGTAATCCTCATACTTGCGGTTGCATCGTTAGCTGTGGTTTTGAATCATGTGGCAAAGCTGCTCGTGTCAACGGGGATGTTGAAGCATGTTTACAACCACGTGCCGGGCACCTGTCGGTTTGTTCCGGGGGCGGAGCAGGGTTCCGAAGACATCGAGCTCACCTCGTCTGGCCTGGCGTTCATCTCGTCAGGTCTGGTGCCCGCTGGGTTCATTCTCGATCCTGTGTACTTATCATTTGAGCAGAGGATTCTCATTTTCGACTTTCAGAACGCCACTGAGGGAGCTAAGACAGTCAACATCGTACCAGAGAGCGTCAAGGAAGACTTCATGCCGCACGGTCTTAGCGTTTACGAAGACGACTCGGGAGAAGTTCGGCTCTTTGTCGTGAACCATGGCAAAGGTCACAAAGAACGAGTAGAAATCTTCCGCTTTGACGCCGACTCAAACAGCCTGCATCACATCAAGTCTATTGCACATCCACTCTTGTACAGCCTCAACGACATCCTTGCTACAGGACCGGAGAGTTTTTACGCCTCTAACGACAAATATAGCACCGGTTTGTTCAGCAGGATGGCAGAAACGTGGTTTCTACTCCCGTGGTCCAACGTTGTCTACTACAGCGGCGGAGAGGCCACCGTCGTGGCCGACGGCCTTGTATACGCTAACGGTATCAGCTTATCCCCCGAGGGAAAGCTCGTGTATGTGGCTGACTTCGCAAACGGTGTTGTGAACGTTTATCGAAGAAATTCCGACAAAACGTTGACATTTATCCAGGACATTTCACTTCATTCAAGTGTTCACAAGATATTTGTGGATCCCGTTTCTGGTGATCTGTGGGTAGGAGCCCATCCCAGCGCGTTTCACCTTGCCGAACACCTGAGAGACGCGTCCCACCCGTGCGGCTCCCAGGTGCTGCGGATAGAGGACCCGGCGGGGGAGAACCCCAGCGTCACCGAGATGTACTCTGACGACGGTCGGTGGTTATGGGGGTCCAGTATAGGATGTTACCACAAGAAGCAGCTACTGATCGGCACTATTAACCACAAGCTCATGCTTTGCACAGTTGACCTACCTCTGTAACGTTAGGAATTTATCGTATCACGCGTTGTTGATTACCATGAAGTAGTGTAAGCTAATGGAGTATGAAATCCCCATGTAAGTGGATTGTAATGCATCGTCAACATGAGACTCTGAGTACAACTAGTAACGTTAACCCTGAGTGGAACCCACAACCTGCATAGTTTTACAAATCGTTTAAGCTCTTATTTCTCTAGAAGTAGTTGTCTCCATTTTTTTTTACACCAAGAACAATTTGTTGCAATCAATTTTAAAATAATTGTTTCAAGTCAAGTGCAATGTTGATTCCCCTGATTGTATTTGCTGTCAATGCAAATGTCAGAAATGTGACATATCCATTGATTTCAGTTCCAAGGTCTGGTTCTAGAGCAATTGTGTTCCATTTGTACATGTATTATGTTATGTCAATGACAAAGCTACTATAAAACTATATTCACAACAATAATGAATACTTTACTTCAGAAAAAGTACATTCCTTATTTGGAATAATGATATAACAGCGTCAGCACGTCATTGATATTTAATTTAAAACTTATCTTCTTATCTCTTTTAGATTTACTAGTACAAGATTTTAGTAGAATTATACGATCAATGAAAACAAACTATCTTGAACAATTTTCATATTGTATTGTAATCCTTGAAATACCACTGTTCCAGTGTCAACTGTTGTATACAATGAATACCCAACCTAAAATTACATTCAAGTACTTTTCCTTGAGAAGAGACAATACTGGAACATATCACAGATGATCTTTTCTGGTATTTTCTATCTAGTATCATCGATGAATTAGATAATATTCCTTTTACCATAATGCTGTGACTTGATGTCAAATGACTCTGAACATATATCAAACTTAACTTCCTGCAAAGCAATGCATTTCTTTGTACTGATAATAAAATTGCTAGAGACTCAAATGTCCATATCATTTTCAGTTCATAACTTGTTGTTTCTGACCAAGCACACATTTTGACATCTGGATATTTCTTACCACATAGCATAGCTACATGTCTGTGCCTATGGATATTTCGAGCCTGATGCTTCTTATAAATGCAGAAAGATACAGATGACTATAATAGTGACTTTGAAATTTCCTTTTTCAGTGATTAGAATAGACATTTTCTATCTCCTGTATTAAGAACATATCAAGAGAGCTAGATACACTACTTGTTTTGACTGTAGTATGAAACAATAAAAAATCAAGCTATCAACAGCTGGATACATTTTTCCATCATCGATAAGTTGCTTAGAGTCTACTACTTCCTGTAGTTTCTCCTTCTCATCTTCCTTTCCCTTTCTTGCTTCCCTGTAAAATAACAAAGCAAACTTCTGTTAAACGTAGCCTAAAGGTTCTAGCAGTGTCAACAACTATCATTACAACAACTTCCTCTAAGTATGACTTAATGAAATGCCCAAACTACATTGACTTAATGACACGCAAAGTATGTTGATGAAGATTAGACATCTAGGTAACAAGTTACGCAAAGTGACAGTTACTGAAGCCACTGGATAAAATTTGGAAGTGGTCCGATGTTTCAGGACGCTGTCTTTCGCCAGTGACTGGTCTCTGACTAAAGACAGCAGATGCTGTGTAACAGTGGGGATCAACCTCCACTAACTGACCAGTCTAACTGGTCCGGACCATTTAGCCTAGTGGTTAGCGTGTTGATTTCCCAAGCCGTGCAGATCGGGATTGGCACGGGTTCTAATATGAAACATCTGACCGTTTCCAAATCTTATCCAGTTGCTTGAGTAACTGTTACTTTGCATGATATGCAAATAATTTTGGTAGAAAATTTGTGGTCAATTTTGCCTCGTAGACATTTAAGTACTGTAGTACACAATAGAGTACAAGATGCCATGAAACTTAAAGCACCTTGTTGCTGAGTTTGAGAGCATCGATCTCGTCCCTCTGCTGTGTAAGCTTGTCGTTCATACTGCACAGGTGTTCACTCATCATGCTCAGCTGGCTCTCATAGTTACTGGTGGTGGTGGTCAGCTCGTCCTGCAACGGCAACCAAACAGTCGTCAGGGAAGACAAGGAGAGTCTAACTTAATTTCTCTATTACATGAATACCTCATTTTGGAGTAACAAGTCAGTAACACAATTGTATGACATGGCTCCAGTCAGGAAAGTGTTAACATGGTATTACCTGGCAGAGGCGACAGCAGGAAATTCTGTTTGTGTGTGAGGGGTTGCTGAGTGTAATACATGTAGAACTAATACATGTACAGACTTAAACGGACGACATCATTTGTGCCATGTTGGAATACCATTGCATTGTATGTTGGTTACACACGCAAATATGGTTGCTAGGTCAAATGGTTCAAATTCCAACCATCATTATGTTGATGAAAATACTGCATTGAACAACAAAGACAATAGTTTAAACAGGGATTGACAACTGACATAAAATAGAACAGCCTTCGGTGCCTCCCAATGGCTGTTAACTACCGGTACAGAAGTAAGAACTGGTTTGGTGTGTGTACATGGAGAGGTTCAGACAGACCTGCAGCTGTGCGATCTTCTGCTGGGCTGTCTGCAGCTCTTCCTGGAACTTCTCCTTGGCCTTCTCCGCCAGGCCAAGTCTCTGCTGCAGGGCACGGCACTGTGGGGGGGCAGGGCAGGCTTCTATTAACGTATACACTCTGGCACAACCCATACAGACATAAGGGATTGAAAACTGACTTGTAGAGGGACTTGGTTCAAACATAAAGTTTGTATTGTTTAAATATTTTTTTGATATGAGAGTATGGCACATTCGTATGTTTTGGGTAGATAATTTCAAACAAAATTACTTGCACAACCACCTTTTGCATATTCGGGAAAGTACTGTAATTCACTTCATCTTCACGGTAGCAAAATTTCACGGTGTAAGGAAAATGCACATTTTCACTGAACTTTAACTTCAAGGTGGCGGCATGTGATTTACAGAACAGATGTCCATTCAATAAAATTTTGTCTGACAACCACATTATAAACACAACACACAGACAGCTGATCTAACAGTACACAGGAGAGATGCTGACCTCTGAGTTGAAGTTGACAGCCTTGCTGTCCGCCAGCTGCAGCTGTGAGGTCAGCTCCGTCACCCTGCCGGTGAAGTGGGCTTTGATCAGCTGTTCCCTGGTCTCCGACTCAGAACTCTGACAGAGAAAGGTTCATCAATCGTAAGGACTGCGAATATGGCAGCTTCTTCACTAAGGTTCTCAATAAAAATGTTATGTCCCAGTTGTTAGATTGGTTTGAGAAAGTTTAGCTGACCTTACTAAAGAACCTTAGATTACTGGAGCTAAAACTGCATCTGTGTCAAAGCAGTCCAAAGTTTTTGTTCACCAATCTTTTGAATCGACAAAAAAAGTCCTTGACTCACCTCGTCTGCAGCAGAACTTTCCAGTTTCCCAAGCTGAAAGAAATCAATAGTTTGGTTATAAACAAAGGACTCGATAGTTTTAATGGAGAGAACTGTTTTATATGATGATTTGTATTTTGAATGCATTTGATTTCTAACCGTTGAATCAACATTTCTAAAACCACTTAAATAAGTGATAAATGGGGTCAGTCATTGTTAACAAGAAAGGAAGACAAGGAATTAAAGGTTAAGTAAAAACTCTCACCATTGAAGTCTCCACCTCTGATCCGACTGACTTTCTGTCTCCAGGAGCTGCAGTTGGTGTGACCTCCACAGGGGGCGCTGGTGTCAGCACCTGGCCTGCCTGCAACTGCCTCAGGTCTACCTCCAGCTGAGACACTCGCTAATGGAGCAATAATAATCGTTTTGGTCTTCATTTCAAGTACAGCACATTTTTTTAATCTATATCAACTGCAAATACAGAAAGTCCTGGTTACCAGATCCTGGATTCAAGGCACGATATGCTGGTTTGAATTGGACAGGCATGGAGTGCCATAGATTCTAAGGAATCTGGAAAACCAACATCAGAAAAGAAACAAAGAATAAAGTATTTCAATCTTTTGTTTTCAAAATTTTGCTTTACGGATGTCAGTCGTGGTCCATGAATACTCTGCAGGCGAGGAAATTGGTTGGCACCAGCACCAAGATGCTACGTGTTATATACAACAAACCTTGGTGGAACTACAAAACCCAAAAGCAACTTTATGATAGCCTTTAACCCATTTCTACTAAAGTCAAGCATAGCGGACCAGCTGGTAAACTGCAACTTTGGTCTCCAGAAGCCAAGAGGAGAAGAGACCGCCCATACTTTGCAAGAACCTTATCGAGTCTGATACTTCTTCTATCAAGTAGAAAAGAGCTGATAAGAGGTATGATAGAGAGTACTGGAAGCTGAACTTTGTGTATGCTTCAACTCTTTAACTTAAGAGTAAGACATATGATGACAGTACCTTAGTCTCCTTCTCCAGCCGGACCTGCAAAAGTTGTGCCTCCAACATCCAGTGTTCCTTCTCCTGCTCCAGACCCCGGATCTTTTCCTGGGCAGTCGTCAGCTGGAATGTATCAAAACACTCTGTCAGCAAGATAGCATTTCCTTGTGTAAAAATAACTGCATGTCTTCAATCAGTTGACATTTTGTAAATCTAATGTGTTCTCGAGTTTTTCACAGTTAAAATGCCAGAGTATCAAACACGATGAAAGAAAGACTTGAAAAAGTTCTAAATTTACGGTATCTTGCCCTGCAAAATCTCCAACAACACATATAACACCTTTGGTCATGATGTTGTACAGAGAACTTTGATGAATTCATTTAACAAAATTGGCATGCTGGTACAAATTAACCTATTTGGACTATTCCATTTGACAGATGTTGAAGGGGGCAGTCAACAAATCGTCATTGACCAATCCTCCAATCATTACAATTTGAACATTCTTTCGTATACTCTGCCGACCCCCATTGATTATTGCAAGGCAGTATCCCCAAAAGCAAAGGAAGATGTTGTGTAGTTCACCTGTTGTGCTAGCCCCTCCCTACTCTCTGTGGAACTGAGCAGAGTTCTCCTGTTCAACACTGCCGTCTTATAGGGAACAGACTCCGGACAGGGCTGTGGAGGAAGAGACATCCTTTAAACAGTATCATAGTATATGGCAAACATAGACTTTTCTTCATATACCGTGAGCTGTTAGACCATCTGAAGAAGCAATATAACAATTTATACACTACAAGCTATGGAACACTGGCCAGTTCACATGTAGAAAAACAGAAGCAACTTAGAATCTTCGGAAATGTTAAATTTCTGACTACAAGTGTGGTATAAGCTGAAAGCTCTCATCAGCATGAAAGTACATTGTAGTCATGTAAAAACTATTAGTCAGAGATGTTCACAGCTTAAGATTTGATTGAAACAAAACATTTAACTAAATCAAAACCAGTAGAGTTTATTCCCACCCTCTTGAGCCTGCTGATATAAGACGTGGCTCTGTCTCGCAGGTCTGTCACCACTGGGGAGGACACGGGTCCCTCCGTGTCACGACACAGGCTCACGCCCCGCGTACGGTACCCCGCACGGCTGACGAAGAACTCCAGGTTACTGCTGAAGAAGGGGGCGAACTGGAGGGGAGGAGGGATGATACACAGAGATTGTGTTGTACACTATGTACTGTTTGTAATGCTTCTCACTTACATCTAGCATAACATGGAAAGATAAAAACAGCACCAGTTCTAAATCATCACATCTCCATTTTTCACCAGTCACCTTTTAGACCTGTTACCTACCTTGCCTGTACAGGATACCAGGGCCACCAGAGATGACACCACACACTCATCAGTCGTCTTCAGCTTCTGTTGATAAAACAAAACAGAATTTCTGTACATGGTGTCTGTAAAATATTTGTCTCATCAGGTTGGTTAATCAGTTGAACACAGTTTTAGCAAGCACAGAAGTTTTTTTTCTATGGACGTTTTGGCTGTTTTCATTACATTACAATGAGGAAAAAGTTCACTTTGCCCTCATGAAGATAGCAGATCATCTGCGAAAACATTGATAGAGAATTGAAGTAAGGTTGTGTACCCCCCCCAAAAAAAATGTTGAATGTCTGTAAAATACATTTATACTTAAAATAACGCATCAATTGGTGTTGTTTTCTCTGAGGTATTAAAACATCAATGGCACCGTTAACAATACTGTAAGTCTACTTAGATCCGCGGTATAATTAGATCCGCGGGATCCGCGGCGACCTCTGCGCCGCGAATCAATTTCCCCGCGGATATGTTTATCGTACTTTTGCCCCCCTCCCCACATATACGAGTGAGCTCGACTTCAGGGAAAAGCGACACATAAACAATGCACGCGATTGTGTAAAACATGACAAGCTTTTACACAGTACATACGAGTTAACAAGTGATATTACATATGATTCGCAGGAGTTTGGCCGAGCGGCGTCGCTACTCCCGACCGCTACACACATAGAGTAATTTACCGAGAAATCAGAAAATAACTATGGAGATACACGCCACACTTTTGGCTTTGCATTGTTGTTACGGGCGTGGGGACGCCGTTTACCGGCGTACAATCACGCTCTTTTGTTTCTTGCTATTGTTATGCTTGCAAACCATCGATATCGGTGCCTTTGACATATGTTGATCCCATTAAAAACCTGTTTTTCAAGAAAGCCAGCAAGAATACGTAAAAAAAAAAAAGATTTTCGCCCGAGCATTTGAGTCCCTACGCTGTGATTTGCCGCCATTCGCCGCCATTTGTGGTCGTATTCGCTGGAGAATCTATCCCTTTAATTTCTTCCCGTGGAAATTCTGCTTAGGTAGGGTAGATGAGTCGTGTTTACGCTGTGATTTTACTTCAAAATACAGCGCGCTAGCGGCAAGGGCCTGATACGCGCCGTTTTGAGTATCAAGACAAGGTCACGGAAAAAGTTAATAGGGCAGTCAAAATAGGTCAGATCAGGCATACAAATGTGACTCTGATACTGTGACAAGTTCACCAATCTCCTACAGTGCTTCAGAGGAATCAGACTTTTGTGAGAAACGAGATTTTTCGAGTCAAACTTGACCTATTTTTCGCTGGTTTCGCCATTGTTTCAACCCCAAATACGCACTTTATGGGGGTTTCGCGGCACCCGTTATAGGGTTACGGGACCACTGTCTTATCCGATATATACAAATATAACTACTTAAAAAGCTGCAAATGTCTTCACATTAATTGAGCAACATTCTCACAAGGGGGCAGCTGTAGATATACGGAGAGTGCTGCAGATATATGAAGGAAAAACCTGTAGATTTGGGGAGAAGACTGGAGAATGAAAGACGCATGGAGAAAGCTGGAAACAGATGGAGAAAGCTGGAGAATGATGGACAAAGCTATAGAATTTGGGAGAATACTGGAGGATGCATGATAGCGAACCATGGAGAAAGCTGAAGAATGAAGGATAAACCTGTAGTTTTGGGGAGAATACTGGAGAATGATAGATGGAACCATGGAGAAGGTAGGAGTGAAGGAAAAACCTGTAGATTTTAGGAAAATCGCAGAGCTAGAGAATGATAGATACTGGAGACAGGCGGAGAGAGCTTTTTCTTCATTCTGCAGCGTTCTCCGTCTGTCTCAAGCTTTCTTCATTTTTTCTCCATGATTCTCCCAAAATCTACAGGTCTTTCCTTCATTCTGCAGCTTTCTCCCTCTGCCTCCAGCTTATTCCTCCATTCTGCAGCACTCTCCGTATATATATAGCTGCCCCCTTCTGAGAATGTTGCTCAATAAATGTGCAGCTTTTCAAGTAGTTATATTTGCATATATCGGATAAGACAGCGATCCCGTAACCGGGTGCCGCGAAACCCCCATTTGGTGCGTATTTGGGGTTGAAAACTATGGCGAAACCATAGAAAATCCGGTGGAAAATTGGTCAACTTTGACTCGAAAAATCTCATTTCTCACAAATGTCTGATTCCTCCGATGCACTGTAGAAGATTAGTCAACTTGTCACCATAACGGAGACACCTTTATATGCTTGATCTGACCTATTTTGACTGCACTATTGATTTTTTTCCGTGACCATGTCTTGATACTCAAAACGGCGCGTATCAGGCCGGGCTGGGCCGCCATCTTTGTTTACTCTTGTTTACCGCCTGTTCTGAGCGCTGATTGGTTTGAGTCAGAAAAACTTTGCTCTGATTGGTTGACTGCAAGATTTCACGTGATCACAAGGCGGGAATTCCCCGTCACAGTTTTGGCGTGGACCGCATTTTCTGACGATTTTGAAGCAATTTTGTGGCGACCTTCGTAACATTTTTGATTTTTAAAAATTAACCAAACATTTTCTGATGGCAGTATTCAGTTATTTTTTTCTACTCATCGCCCAGCGCGAATTTAGAACCACCGCGGATTCTCCACTTGCCCGAAACCGCGGATTTTAGGCCCCGCGGATCTAAGTAGACTTACAGTATATGGAGTATATGATAATTTTTCAGTTTGATTGTTCAAAGAAGTCAAGACTGAACAAAGAGGTTCTGACCTGTGTTGCTGTGGGAAGTTGGTGCTCCAGGGACACCTTGGTGTTGTAATGCTTTGAGATCTCTGTAGAACAACATGGGGCCAAAAAGAAACATTCATGTCAAAAGGTCTGAAGTACCAAGGCAGTATCTGTATCCTGATACGCTCCTGAAGTTGTCTATGTATGTTCCCTTGACATTAGTATTAACCTTCTCCCAGCTGCCTAACTCTGTAACCAATAGGGAATTGGGTGCCAAACGGCTACTTCTGTGTGCTGAAGGTTAAGACAAACCCACCTTTTAACACCTCATGAAGCTGGTTTAGTCCCCCGGCCATCTGAGTGAAGAAAGCCGCCTGATTGGTCCGTGGGTGTTCCCTGGATGACTTACCTGTGCAGGTGGAGAAAACATTGTCAGTCATGACCATATATTCTTATACAAAAGTACGTATAGTTTTTAAAATCAAAGATGGCTTCATAGCAGGGCATAAAACAAGGAGACTTGGAATCAGTTGGATGACACCTACTTGCGGCAGCAATGAGTGAAAGGTAGTTGTCCAGTTTGGACAGGGTGGCGGTGAGTTTTGGGAGGGAGGCGTGAAGCTCCATGTTCCGTGCCTCCAGTGTGGCTGAGCAGGTGGACACAGCACACTCCTCCTCCAAACTACACAGGGGAAACAAAAACATGATCGCATGTATGTAGAATGTCATGTCCATTTTGCTGTTAGCTTGTTGTCATCTTATATCTTATAACTGATGAATGGCATTGAATGTATTGCTGCTAATAGGCATAATGAAACGTGGACAGCTATGATAACTGTGAAATCGCCATGGCAGTTGGCACTAATGCCGCACTACAGCAGCATTAACATGTTCACTAAGCATTGATTAGATTAGCATTAGACACAACTTTCACAAGGACATGGTGAACAGTAAATCAAGAAAAATCTCTTTGTGGGAGGTACTGAAAAGGCACAATCTTATTCAAGTTTTTGCTATGTCAAAAAATATTCAACAATAATATCGGTATTATGATGGGATACCTTCTAAGCTGGTATGGCAGAAGTTTCTCCATGTAGGCAACATATGAGTGGAACTTCTCTGAAAAATCCTGGATCCCTGTTGCAGTTTCCTAGCAAACAGAGCAAAACATATCATGAAAGGACCTATGATTGAACAGTATTTGCAAGAGCTTATACATGAATAGTATTGACTGATCTCACACATTTCTCCTACAAACCTCAACAGTTGTATTATTCTACTTTGTTTAAAAAGTCTAAGGTATGGCTGTCTTTCTGTAATAGTTACAAAAATAATAACTATGAAGCATATGAAATAGAGTATATTTGACAGAGCAAAAAAACAGTTCCACATGCAACAATAACAGACGCAAGGAAGAAGACTCATGTAACGGTCTTACCAATGTGGTCAGAGCATCCTCCTTCAGACCCTCATGGAATGAGCGGAAGGACTGTTCTATTGGTCTTAGATGAGCTGCGTTCTCGTGCAGATATTGGCACAGCTGGAAGGTATGGTTAGAAAGGCTACAAATGTCTAATTTTGTGCAACACAAGTATTCAATCTACCGTGTTGTATCATCACAGCCAGTAGGTACCGATCGGAGTAATGACGCTGTTGTAACTTGCTCAAGGCACCTCCTCAAACACGGGACCCCCATTTTACGTCTCTTCTGAAAGACGGTGTACCTCCAACAAGGATACCCTTCCCAAATTCGTACCAGGGTCTCCCAGTTACCAATGTGACCAATTCTAGCTACTTGATGAATTGAGCTTTAAAAATGATACAGCTTTGCAGATGCCCCTGACAGGGATTCTGAATTGTATTGTCATTTATAAAGTCTATTGCATTAATTGCTAAAATCCTTTTCATACTTTCATTGGCACTAGTATGTCTAAAACTAGTCCCATAAAATGGTGCTACAAGGAATTGTACAAACGTAAAATATCAAATATTGGTTTGGATTATGCAAAGCAGAAAATTACGTCTTTGTTAAAATGATACAAATATTACCATTCTAAAATCATTTTTCAAGGAAACACACTTCTTATATTGGAGAAAAAACAAAAAAACAAACAAAAACACCTCAACATGCATGTTCCTATTGCATGATTAGAATAGCTGTTCCTGGTCATCATATCATCACTTATATCTATACATGTATGTTGATTTTATCAAATAGCGAAACCAAGAATGTTTCCATTTTCAGACTAACCCTCCTGTTGATGGGACTGAGAGGCTCTCCTGTAGTGGAGTCCATTGGGAAGATCTGACTCCTCTGTTCTGCATACGTTAGGTAGTTAGACATGCCAGACACCAGGTCAGCAATGTACCCCAACGCCTGGCCTATCAACTCTTTAGCCTTCACCTGGAAGTACGAGATTCACATGTTACTCTGATAAAGCCTAGGAACATTCATGTTATATTTCCAGTTACGGTTCAACAACACAAACAGAACTTACTGAATGACGTAAAACAACTGACTTTATTCAAAGGAAAGAACAGGATCAGTCTTTCCATGTTCGAACGGCCAGTCCCCTTCGGAATAGTGGCTAAGTCCTACTATGTAGAGACAGACGAATGGGAACAAATAGCTATAACTATAGAATCACAACAGATATGATAATATCCTAAACTAGAATATGCCTTCTGATGGAGATATAAATCGTACCTGGTGTTTTCTGTCATGAGTTGGCACATTCAGTACATTTAGTTCTTGATATTCTGAAAGAAAAAAACATTGGAATTGACATTTCAAAAAGTGCATTTGCAAGATGTCAATGTAGTGGTAAGTAGAGAATACTGTTAACCAGGTACTGGAGATATTTCCGTAACAATATATACATACTAGGTAGCTGCTAGACTATTTGTGGCTCTTGTGTAAGTAAATGTTAAAACAAAGTGCATGATTAAAAATTAAAAGACAAGAAAGAAAAGACCTCATTTCTCCATGAAATATTTAGAATATTGTGAATTTCTTGTTTTACTCATCATTTCTTGCTATTTCTGTCAATGCATTTCTCTGCCTTCTTGCAGGACTTGGGAACAGAGCCATAACTTTGGACCCGGGCCAAACTAGCGTTCCCATCCTGCTAAGTCTCAAAAGTCAACAGTTACACGATTTTCTGCCACCGGGCCAACCTTGAGTCCAGCCAAGCAGGAAGGAACTTCCACACACAGCAACACAAACAATCAGAGGCACCAAAAACAATACCTACATATTCAAGAAGGTAAACATTGATTTAGACATGAAACTTTCTCCACTTACTGGTGTCGTTAAAGATAACTTTCTCCTGGATGACTTTAGTTGAATCATCCAGCCTGTAACTGAGGTCAGCGTGGACTCTCTTCAGCTGTTGTTGACTGGATGAAGACACAGAAGAGAACAAAAAATAGAGGATCTCATACCTTTGTAAAATATTTGTGAGAATTTCTTGTTTGATTCGTTATTGTGAATTTCTAGCTAATTCTGTCTATGCATTTTCCTGCAAGCATACATGACAAACTTTGAACCTGGGCCAAACAACTACCTTCCAATCCTGCTAGTCTCCAGTGACACCATCTACTACCTCTTATCCTGTCACTCTACAATGTTCAAATAACTACGGACACACACCAGGACAAAGAAACACACAGCTCAAAAACAATACTTTCACAGAGGTAAAAAGGGATTAACGATAAATGCTAACAGTCACTAACCTTAGACAATGACACAAGCCTTGCCGAGACATGCCAACAACTGTTATGGGACCATGTAGATTCTATCATTGTACACCTGTGATTTGACCTACTGAAACATTGTCCTCAGATAACTGTACATCTAAGTTCACAACCCTATGCGTAGGGTATTTCCTTCTTTGTAATCAAACAATCAACGGGAGTTTAGTGCAAAAAAAAGGCTGCATACTCCGTCACTTACCAATGGTCAGCTATCCTCTTGGAATCCCTCACATCTGTTTCTTGTTTCTGTAATTTCACCTGATGGTGGGAGTGGTCATAGCAAATTAGCAAACAACAACATAGTACAGGTAATATAACTATAAAACAAAATGATACATGTTCGCATTATAACTCCTAAGCAAGCTATAAGTGCTATCATTATTTGTTTTTATGGACAAGTCACCTTAAATGACACTTGATTAACTTACATATACATTGTATGTGCTATAACTTGGGATTGTTTATGGGTAAGTATAGTTTTTATAATTCATTGTACAAAAATAAGAAAGATGTCGAACAAAAGATAAAAGTTTAACACAGCAAATAATTGTTCCTTAGTTTGATGTACTGTATCAAAATCTTACCGAAGAAAGTCATTATGTAGGACAAAACAGAGCATCGGTCCTCCAATCTCCCAAATAATGTTGAGCATATGCCAAAATATGGATTGTTATCAAAATTAATGAAATATCAATTTGTAATCTGTTCCTTAAGTTACCAGTGATCGTAAAACCCTCCCAACAGGGTGAGAAGCACTTTATTGAGAAGAAAATATGGTGGACTGTTAAAAATTAAATAATTTGAATCATAATAAAAGCTGAGTATATGTAACTTGTAAGGGAGGGGCAAACTAAAGTGGTGTTTCCCAATTTCCCAACATATTAGGTATGCCTAAGGCTGCTGATGAGGTTATCACTGTTAACATAACTTTCAATAACCAAATAAAAAAAGACATCAAGAACAGTTACTTTCTTTTCTAGAAAAATAAAACAACCAGCACACACCAATTCACCAAGTTTGCTATTCCTTCTGCTATTTCTTAAGTCATTATTTTAGGACATCAAGGCCGGTATGGAAATTTGCTTCTTGTGACGGACAAAAATTTCACCATAAAAAAATCTTAACTTCACGGCATGAAATTGATGAAAATGTATTTATGAAAGCTTGAAATGACATATTCAACAATGAAAATTAACAAGATGGGCTCCTAAGCAATGAGTGAAACAGAAAAAATCTAAAGTTGGGGACGTCTACCTAATTAAGGCCTTTTTCAGCATTTATTTCTGGAGCAAAACTTTTTTAAGATGATCTCACCTCCAACATGGCTTTTTCCTGCTGCAGCTTGTCCACTAAGGCCTTGTGGTTCTGGTGGATGGAGTCCAGCACCGACTGGTGCTGCCCGGCTTCCTTCTCCAGCTGCTCCAGCCGAACCTGCAGGCTGGCCACCACCTGCCGGTGCTCCTCCGTCTCCTGGTGCACCTGGAAGGGAGGCAGGCAGGGGAAGTTGGAGCTGTGCAGGTGTTCTTGATCATCATACATTCTTGTATCCACCTGCACCAAACCTGCACTGGTCATCTTTATAAAATCAGACAAAAATGTACTTTATCAAAATGTCCCCATTTATGAATGCTTCAGCACCAACCTGCATGTGAAGTCTTTCATTTTCCTGGATCTTCTTCTGTAAGTCCTCCCCAAACACACTGGGATCTGCCACCACGGGGGCGGGCTCAACTGGTCCTTTCATCTATCAGGAAAAAGAAAAACTTGAAATTAGAAAACAAACAAACTTTGAAATACTTAGATATACATACCAATACCATTCATATAACCTTGTGTTTCAATATCATGAGACAATAGAGAGAAAATCATCACCACTTTCTTTCTAGGAAAATGAAACAAAGCTATGGTAATGTATTTCAAGCAGCCAGTTTCCACCATCCACCAAAGAGGGTCAAGGCAAAGCTTGGCATAGCACAAAATTATATACAATGTATCAAGATTCCAACCCATCACCAGCTATGAAAATAGACCCTCACATAAGCAGCCCTGCAACATAACCTGTTAGAGGACAGAACAAGCCATGAGGGTGAGATTGTGAATGATGTAGAAGACAACCTGACAAACATACCGACCAGTCGGTCGTTGATCGCAGTGGAGCGAAGAACTGGAAGAAACCATGGGTACATGTGCTAGCGTTACTAGCTTATAATTTCATAACAGAAATTGAACATAATTGCAGACACAGCGTGAACGTCACATAAAAACGCTCTAATACCACAAAGTCATGGCAGTAGTCTATAAAGTGGTCACCTTGTTCTTTTTCTTGACTGATGCAGAGTCTAGTTCGTCCTGTAACACGGTGACCCGTTTGGCCAGCTGCTGGTTACGGAACGTCAGGCTGTCAATCTCCTGCTCAAACTTCCTGATTGACAGGTCCTTCAGCTTCGTGGACTCCTGCAGACAGTCATGATTAGTAAATGTGCAACATTACAAATATACATTCTTTTCAGTTTTGCTAGTCCTTCATTTCATCATGTAGTTATAACCATAATTTCTGACGGGGAGAATGGGGTACATAGCATGGAGGCCTCAGTTGGACAAATCATATCTTTGCACAGTATCCACTCTTTATGCATGCTGCACTAGCTGACAGCTGCCCACTCGTGTGTCAGGGACCCCAGCAGCAGTATAATCAAACATACTATGTATACTACTACAGAAGTCAATAAGTTGAAAAGATTGTACAGCATTCTATTTGAAATTCAACCAGTCTTTACTCTTTTCCTTTGCGTGTAATATTTCAGCAAATCTACTATCTACAAATCAGTAAATCTACAGGCAGTTCTTTCTAAATGTTATTTTCACTAGAAAAATTTCTTACACATTAACCTCAATGAAATCAGTCAAATTACCGTAAGTTCTGCTACTTTAGATTGCTCATCGATGACAGCCTTCTTCAGCACAGAATGCTGGGACTTCATCTGTAACGTGAGAAATTGGCAGTTTATACATGTATGCATGGTACGGTGCAGCTGAATCTTATCATTTTTATCTGCAAATCTGTTGGTCGAATTCTTAGTCAGATATAAGTGAATACTAACATCTGCATGGGGTGGCTTCCTCTTCAAGGTGATGACGAGGCAAATAATACATGATTATCTAGAATATGTGAATATGGGACTACTACACGAAAGCAGTGTTCACAGATCGTGGCAAAATCATAAACTTATATGGAGGGGGAAATAGTTTACATGGTACAGAAAAAAAAAATTGGTTTGTTTAATACTGTTGCTGCAATACTGTTATATATAACTTCTGATAATTGTACAGATTTGTCGGCATATTACACAAACGGCCGTCATTTGATATTCAACACAAATTAACACTTATGCCATTGTTCAAATCCAAGCAACTACTGTCAACGTAGCAGCACTAATGTCATTTGTCAAAGAGGAGGGAGCAGGTGTCCTTCCTGTCCAGGTAGTGTCGTCTCACAGATAATAAAACATGACCGTACCTTTGCATACTCCTGCGCCAGCCGCTGGTACTTGTTCTGGATATCCCCCGACGCCATTTCGGACTCTCCTTGGTCCAGCTGGCGGTCCCAATTTGTTAAAATCAAAAGTTTTTATTGTTGTGCGATTTTTCTTTCATTGCCGGTAGCCATCTTGGAAGAGTCTACTTCCGAGAGGGGATTTGTTTCATTCTCTTGGTTGAGACACAACCATTGTTTTGAGCAAAATATAAATCAACTCGTGGAATTTAGCATTAATTCACAATTTTACAAATATTGGTCCTATATTTTTGATATTTTGATTATATTTGGTTGACTTTTGAGCTTTAATATTAGAAGCTAGATCCCCTTGGTTTTCAGGTTAATGGACTGACCCACGGCGATCCCGTGAAAGTGGGCGGGTCACTCGGTGCACTGTGGGAAGGTAAAATGGCTGCGCCCATGTGAGGTTAGCCGGTTTTGTTTTCTGTTTTGTATATTGTTGGTCTATTTGTACATTTCCAAGAATTTTCTCGATAGGCTGGCTCTTATGTCCTAGTTGGGGTTTGTTAAAACTCCCCAGAACGGTGCATAGCGCTGTACTTTGCAGCATATTTGATCAAACGTATTGTTACTCTACAGGCTAACGTTACACTGTATTGGCAGCCTAAAACTAACACTGTCATGAATGTTGCAAATTATCTTCAATATTCTAGTGAGCTAGGCTATTGCAGTGTGGCAAACGAAAGACAATGACCATGATCAGAACTTTGATAGCGATTTAACCCTTGATGATTTTTTCTCAGGCAGTGTCCCTCAATGTTTTTTGAGATTGCAAAAGTGTCATAATATTTTAGCTGAATGTAAAGTTTGACAAGATTGTGCTTGGCTTGTAGACAAATTGAGGTGAAAGAGTAACAATAATGCTTTTGTCCATTTCAGACTGCTGACCTCCATCACAACTAACAAATTAAAATATCACCTCCGAGAAGATGGCTGTCAGACTGCTCACACCTTTGTTGTCCAGAGGTTTTCTGGTGAAGCGAATAGCAAGCAGTGAGATGTTTCGAACCCACTTTTGTAGATGGAAACACTCAACAACACTGCAGTGTAACCAAAGGACAGTTTCTTCATGGTTGTCTCACAAGAGTCACTGTAACTCACTAAGACAGTACCAGACAGATACCAACATTTCAAAAGATGTGACATTATACCACTATGAGCAGGCGAACTACTATCGTCGATTGGGCATATTTGGAATTGCCCAGGTGGTGTTCTGGGTGTACCTGGCACACCTGACATATACCACCTGGAGACAAGAAACACCTGAGGGCAGACAGAAGGACGCAGCAAAGGAGGGGGTACAGAAGGACACATTTATCCGCCGCCGACTGGAGAATATGTCTGGATACGTCACAGGCAATAAGTGGAGGAATGGCATCATTGGTGTTTGTCTTGTAGCAGGTATGTCACCACTTTACTTTTAGTAGCAATATCAAAACATGTTAGAATGTTTGTTTTTTTGAGAACTTTTTTAGTAGTTAGCACTTGCAATTTTGTTTCACAGTGCTCCCACGAATCCACCAGTATTTTCAACTTGCAAAATTGCAAGTTCATATCATTTTTACTTGCAAATCTTAAAATTGCTTGCAACTTGCATAATTGTATTTCGCACCCTGTTGTTACAAAATGTTTAAAAAATTCCTTTTTCTTCCCCAGGATCAGCAATCACTTTCCTGTGCTTCCTATTCCCATTGAGAGCTGTCAACCGGGTTGTTCTACAACGGGGAGGCCAGAATGTTCGATTCCTGACCTACGCGCCCTTCGGTATGACACGAGGCTTCACGGTCCCGCTGGCTCACGTGTCAGCTGCACTAGGTAGAGGAGGGACCCCCTCACAGATTCCAGTCAAGGTCAAGGGTCATCGCTTCTTCTATGTGCTGGACAAGCAGGGAAAGATCAGCAACACCCGCCTGTTTGACTTTACTATTGGTGTCAGTAGGACTTTTGAGGACTAAGTGTATTGAAGTCCAGACAAACAGTACCCTTCAGATGGCATGAGCCTAAAATTGGATCAAGGATGACAAGATTGTCAATTTAAGTAAACTAAAAGATTAGGTCCAAAAGCCTATACTATGCTAATTATACCAAAAAGTCAAGTACTAGTTCCCAACCGTATTGCACAAGTCTTTGATCTACAACTCCTGTAGCCATTATAAAATCACACCATAGGCGGCCTCCTAGGACTAGCCGCTGCAACGTGACATCACCTGGGCGATCTGTTTGCAACGAAATGCAAAGGTTGGAGAGGGGATTATTAACTTTCCATACCATCATGCCTACTCTCAAAGCAGAGGTTGTTGGGGAAAGTTGTGACCTTCATATGCCTTGTTTTTTGTCCACCCACCAACAAGGAGGGGACAAAAACATTGCATATGATAAGACAAATTTTCCCCAACAAACTCTTGTTGGAGAGTAATCATGCCTTCCTGTGTGGCTTTAAAAATCAAACTGGAAGTCAGAGCAGTGTTCTTTTTCACATTCCCAAAGGATGACTGCAAGCTACTGACATCATACGAAAAGTTAAAGCTCCCCCTCCCCATCTTTGCGTTTTGCGTTGCAAGTGACATCCAACAGCTGTAGCCAGACCTAGATTTTCTAACATCTGAGTCGTAAATTACAAGTGAGAACTTGATTTTGTGGTATATTTAGCATAGCATAGTATTGTAAGCTTTTGAACCTGTTAGTTTCCTTATTTTGTAGGCAAATGTTGACCGCAAAATTTTTGCCTTTGATATGCCATCATAATGTACTGTAATAAACATTTTGGATGTGATCTTCAGAGAATGCTGTGGTCTTCTATCATAGAGCAACTGAACTTTGTCTTCACTTGTCAATTTCATTGTTCCAGCTTAAATTTCATTTACATCATCAAAACTTTGATCGATCAGGTAATGCAACCTGGCAACATGTTGGATACCTATGTCTGGGAAAGAGGATCATCAAAAATGTACAGCTGAAGTGCTCTTACAAACTGCTAGATGGTGCTTTCCAACCATGTGCCACACCACCCTGCTGAAGTAGGCATTTTGTACCAAATTATTATTGGTTGTAGGGTTAGGCAAAACTTAGGCAGCTGATAAGGGCAGTCTAAAGTGGACAGTCTGCTGTCATTTTGCTCATGGTTAGGCTTTCAAATAGCTAGTAAAACGATACTCTCCAAGCAGAGGAATGGGTCCAACTGGTTTTTGTCGGGCTTCCTATTTTGTCTTGTTTTCTTTGTCACAACAAAAACCAGCAAGACCCATTCCTCTGCTTGAAGAGTAGTAAAATGGGTCAATAAAATCGGCTCCTTTGGGGGAGGGGGCAAATTGTAAACAGCAGTCACAATTCTGTAGGTCAATCATAATCTCCAAGCAGGTCTTACGGTGGTGGCCAGTGGGTGGTGGCAAAAAATTGTAACTGCCGGCCAAGAGTGCCCATGGAAACTGTTTTGGCCGGCAGTTACAATTTCTTTGTCATCAGAAGATCAGCTGTTCAGCATTTCAGGACACCATACTGGTGCACTGGGGGAAAAAAGAGCTCAAGATAACCTACTGTTAGACTGCACTGATTTAAGAAAGGACAATAAACAAATCACAGATACTTAGTTGAAGAGAACCTTTATTGTCCTTATACATCGCTGTATGCTCCTAGTGCATAACTATTTGCACTTAGTGCCCAGGCCCCAGGACTGCACAAGTAAAACCATCAGTTGCTGACACCACGATGAAGCATTGTTTCACTGACGCTCACTGTGGAAAAAATAAGAATTTTCTTTGCTCCACAAAATTCATCACAAAACACTCTTGTTCACATTGCGTCGACAAGGGAGTTTAAAATGTCACACCAAGAATTCTGTTCACATTTGAAATTCAATTGAAGTTCATTGCGTTTCGAGTGCTTAGTCGGAAACTTCATGTTTAAAACAAATGAAATGTAAAAACAATTCATTGTGCTGCATGAGGCTATAAAATGATGATAAAACTTGTCAGTTTTCCTCCTATGTAACATACAGCATTGCTATCTCTCCTGCCCTTGGGGACAATCATGGGTAGCAGATGTACAGAGACGCTGCGTCGAGTGCGGTTCTGGAACTTGCCACGTTTACAGCTACTTTTTCAATAAATAACCCTCGTGATAAGGGAGAGCAGGTCCAACTGGACCTTTAAAACATTCATCTTAGACAAAATGTTCAGCAGAGAACTTCAGTGTGTGTTGGGGAGGACACGCGGGTTCACTGAAACATGGCATGGCACCTGTCATGTCAACCAAGCTAGGTTAACAAACAACATGGTTTTATATTTTGCACAATCAACATGGTTTTATCATACCTATGAGATCAAAATATGTTTGACATACATTTTGATAGAGTCATTTGTTTAGGTTAATCAATTGCATATATAGATTTGTGCCAATTACAACACAACCTTCCACGAGCCCACCGCAACGTACTGAAGTTCTACTGCCCTGCAACCCAAGCCAAGGGACCAACTAGGGGGCAGAGTCTGTGGTTTAACACAACGTAGTAACCTCGGGATTCCTGACTGCTGCTTCTCAGCTTTCACTTCAGTTTGAAATGATCTCAAATCAGCCCTTTAGAGCATCGATACTCTCAAGGAGGTACATGCAACATTCCTAGTCTGCAAAGATCTAGGTTTACTTTTTCATAATAACTTGAAATACAACATCAGATTAACTTTTGTACTGACACACAATCTCCCCTCCCCTGCGAGTCCCTTGCTTTGTTAGTCACGTGATCCAGAAAGAACATGATGAGCCCAAGTCACGTGACTTGGTTTGCCTAACAGCTAAAATAAATTATTTTGCTGGATCATCGTTGTGGTGATCCTCAACAGGTCCTGCCCTTTAGGACAGCCTGGAATCTAATCTCATTCAATGTTTTGCATTTTTGCTTTGATTTCTACATCTTGCTTTGTTGATGATAGCACTGGTATCATACAGTCTTTTTTATGAAAATAATATTGCCATAATGCATCATTACAGTATGAGGTACAAGACGTGACCCTTATACCCAGCTGAATGTACAAAATTAGAGTCATCTACATTATGGTAGCCTATTATCATAACCTCAGAACCAAGATATAAAATAACTTGAACATATTCCCTACTTATTCTACTGTTACCATGTGTTCTTGACTAATCTCATATAACTTAAGAGATTTGTCTCCCATGCTTTGATGGGAGTTATGTTACATTAAGAACAAGAAAAATAATCTGCCAAGTCTATATTCAAGAATAGATGCTTATTTTTTTCCTAGACTGTATGTACGACATAGTTCTCTGTCCCTGAACTTAACAATCTGAAAGACCCAACCTTAAAAGTTTGACACTTTCTCCTTACTGGGTGACTCCTGTGTCCAAGCCAAGACATTGGACGACAAATGGAAGCTCTGTTGGTTTTGCCATGCCAGTAAAATAGACCCAAGCGATGCCGAACTAGTCCCAATCCTGCCCGTCTTATGGCTGCTAGAGGTTGATTCTTTTGGCCCCTCGGTTCAGCACTTACTACCGTTGAAGAGCAAAGTGCAACCACAACCCTGGTTTATATGGCTCATAGTATAACATATAGGATACTGCATTGCACTCAGCTCTGATGCAGAAGTGCTCATGACACTTAACAGAACACCTCTTTGGCCTTCAGCCAATCTTGCTGTTCTTAAACCTCCCCAACTTTTGTCATGGCAGTAAAACCAATTTCATCTTAAATGCCGGCCCCGAGGGCGGCACGCTCTTGCACACAATTTCTTAAAATGTCTTTTCTACAGTCTTCTGTACAGGTACCAGCTACAGCTCTGATGCACCGGGATCATCATTGTCTTCAGCTGATCTTTGCTTGAGTGGGAGCATTGGAGGATTGCTGATTGGGTTCCTCTGCAGGCTTGGGGGACATGCTGTTCTCACTGCCCATGGGGCTGATTGTTCGTAGGGGGATGATGGAGGCAGTCTTGATGCCCGCCAGGTTCAGCAGAGCGTCTGCTCCCTGCACAAGTTTCAGATCATCCTCATCCTCCAAGTTCAGCTCATGGGGGCGCTTCTTGGGAAGGAGCTCGCCGCCGGGCTCCTTCTTGCCGTACTCGTCTCCGAGGAAACCGCTGTCGCCCAGGCTCTTCCGCAGAACCCTTCCATCGTGCTCCATCTCGTCGTCATCATAATCACTACTCTCGTCACTATGGTAACTATCGCTATCGCTGGCGTTCCCGTACTCGTACGGTCCGTCGATGGAGGAGGTAGGTGAGGTGCTGCCTGAGCGGGAACAGGAGTTGGAGCCCCGGGAAGAGTTGCAACTGTAGTTGTGGTCCTCGCTGGGGCTTTTACTGACGATGGGGTCCCCCAGGGGACTTCTCCTCCTCCTGTGCCGATGCCTGTGTCTGTAAAGACCAGAGGAAAAAAACAAGGTTACTTTCAAGAACAGGGAGAGCTGCACTACACTCCAACTAACAGTCTCTAGGAGTGAGGGGTTTGCACGTGACCAGAGCACGTTGAGCAGAAGTGGGATGGGAAGAGCACAGGTACAAGACGGAAACGTCTACACTCTCCAACCCTCACGACACATCACGCCACACAGGATATGCACACGTGAGCTATTCATGTGACTGCTTTACCTTCGTTTAACGCGTTCTTGTAATTTCCACTTCACATGATGACACCTGAAGAGACATGTCAAGACCCACTCTCAGAAATTCAGAGCTGCACATCATGATCATGTATCAACAGCAGCTTACTTGGGAGAGCCCCAACTCATACAACAACATGCAATGTTACTATTTGATTTTACAGTTACACCTCCAGCATTGTCAACTTTGTTGTCTTAGCACTTAACAACTGTACCAACCACTAACAATCTCTTCCTGGTAACAATAGTTGTGAATTCAGTTTCCATATATTCAAACGCACATCTAGTTGGCACCAACATGAAATATTGCAGGGAAAAAAAAAATCATTTGTGCTCTCTGTTTTCTTTTGTTTCTCTCTATACAAACAGACTGACACGTACCTGACTTTTCCCTCCATATGGCCATAGGAGTGCTCCCCACCAATGTTGATTGCACCATTGCCCGGCCTGTACAAGTGTGGGGTCCAGGTACGGAAACCTGGCACATTTGGCAAGCTAGCGGGGGTCCAGTGACGCTCTCCCTTCATTCTTACAGCTGTGAGGATGCAAAACAAGGTAAACGTTATCTTTTGTGAGGGGGGAGGAGCTGGGAGACAGCTGTTTCACAGGTCAAAGGTCACTTTCGTAAACAAGTCATGCTGAAACTGGTATTTACTGAAGAGCCATATCAAATTCCACGGATATCTATGAATACACAAGAGTGTCTCTACAGGTGCACACATCTGTCATACATGTTTGTTTGCTACAAATAAAACAGCGATGGTTTATACACCCACCTTCTGCATGGCTACTAGCACCTCCAGACTTCAGTGTCATCATGGCTTGAGCTGCGTCCACTTCTGAATCTGTAAAAGAACAGTTTCATCAGTATTTCATGATAACAGTTTAGTTTCTCTTCCATTAAACATGATTTCCATATCCGGCCTAACGCTTAAGTTGTACACCTTAAAGCCTGGAGACAATCTATCAAAACGTGGCATCACTGGTGTATATGCATAAACCTCTCTCCAAAAAGTTCCCCCTGAAATGTACATCAAGAATCCAAGAATAGCTCCATGCCAGTGTTATAGTGGTACCGCCTGCAACCAGAATGTAAAGCTGCCCCTATAATCAGTCATCCTTCACTTTGTGAGTTGAAAGGTTAGGCAAATGTCAGCAACAGGGCTTTGCATGGACCTGCACTATTGAAAGAATGTGGCCTTTCACAGAGGCTGCCCAGTCAACCCCCATCACCATACACACAGCCAAGCATGGGGCACCGTTAAGTAAAGATAGGACAATTACAGCCATGGTTGATAGCTATTATACTGAGTACAGAGTTCCTTAGTAAAACCAACACAGTAGCTTAGTCACCACTGATGATGCAAGCAAGCAGTGCTAGCTATAAGTACAGCACTTGTGCTGCTCAAACAATCGATTCTTTATTATGGACATTTCTAATCCGACTTGGTTGCCAATATGCAAACACTACTCAGTCTAGTCTCAATAAACTTAAGTCAAGTTTTGTCCTATGTAAGTTCTGAGACATCTTTGCTTTTCCTAAGAAGCTAACAGGGGTGCACTGGTAAAATCAGAATGTAGGTCAAAACTTCAACTCTCTTACACACCTACAAACATCATCATCATCGACAGGTTTCTGCACCTACAACATGATCAATACCAATAAAGCCACCAGCAACCTGCATAATTCATGCCCAACAAAAAGGGTTTTGACCACATGCATACCAGTTGATTAACGAGCAAACGTACACCTTAGGATTAAACTTTCAAGGCTAGGCTAGCATTGGAGCATAAACAACTCTATACTGTCTGCCTCCACATGCAAATGTACACCTTAGGATTAGACATTCAAGGCTTGGGCTAGCATTGGAGCATAAACAACTCTATACTGTTTGTCTCCACAGGCTATCTTTTATTGACTCTCACTACATTGTCAACAGAAGTCTATCTCTACTTACAAGACGGCAAACTCCGCAGTAAACATGCACTGGCCAGGAGCTGGTTACAATGTTTAAAGCAGTATGAGTGGCTGTCAGTAATGGCTGCCATGAGCTACTGATCTTTTGTACTACCTCCTATTTAGTCCTTAATCTATATTTGCTGTACAAAACATGCGGTCTGATCCTAAGACCTAGTCAAAGGTTACGTGATGACCAGGCCATAACAAGGGATTTCTCTCATGGACAAATATTGTTTCACTGCCATAGATCTATCTGCAAATTTGCACAACTCTACTTGGAAATCACCAGCTTAGAATGAATAACAATTTCATCCTGTTTCAGACGTTTTCATGATTCATTTTATCGGTCAGATCTGGAGGTAGCTTCCGGCTTTGATAAGATCAGAAACATGTTTCTACGGTCCTCTTTACTATTGTTAAAAATCATGTCTAATTGAACAACTTATTCAATGCATATTTTTTCTGACATCTTCCTGTCCAGCCAGCATAGCCTATATGAGCTGAAAAAAAGAGCCCCACTCCCTGAAATTTACATCAGACAAAAGAAACTGGGACTGACCTTGGAAGATACTGGCACCAACTGTAAAAGAAAAAAAAGTTTGGGGAAATAAAAAAAATAAGAAAAAAACAGCTGGGCACACTGCAGGCAAGACCAATTTCTCAAAGAAACAAAAGAAATCTTCTTTATCTTTCAAACCAAAGAATTAGTATGCCATCTGTTGTTTTTTAATTAGATTATGCAGTTTCAATTTCATACATATTTCAACCACAGGTTGCTACAAATATTTCTTAGATTATGATTCATAATTCATAATTTCGTCTGATATGTTTTTCATCTCTGAAACATGCCAGATGTAGAACATCTCTACACCGTTCTAAAACCCAATAATCCAGGCGTTATTAGATACAGACATCACATATTGAAGCTGATGGTAAGAAAGCCTTTAGTCAGAGGGTTAGGCAGTAAATGCAGATGACAGCATGACTCCTGTATTATTCCCTGCAGCATACTTTTATTACAACCTGCTTAGTACGCCAGCAGCATGCAATGAAGGCCTATCACCATGGCAACCAGATGAAGAAACTGCTTGTTAAAGCAAAAATTTAATCCACTTTGGAGATTACAGGTCACGGAACGGGGGTAAGTCATGAGAAGGCAGACACCCAGGGAGGGGGGGAAATGGCTACGGCTGTCAGGACTAATCACATATTCGGCTCACTGCTCCCCAAACCACCAGGAAATCAGCTTTCCAAACATGTTATCTAATGCCCCTTGTCACACAGCCACATACCCTCCAGCACTGGCTAGAGCACCAACAAGTCTGCAAACGCTGCATTTATGCTATCAGGTTGCCATCTCACCCTACTCCCTGCACTAGTTATGGTTATTTGCAGGCAATGCCAAGAATCCATTAGTTGCAGGTCATGCCTGTTAGTTTTGCTGCTACAGCTATTTACATACTGAGCAGCACATTACGGCCACCCTCATCTAGCCACCATTCCCTACAAGGAATCATACACATTCCTCACTTTTCTTTCAACACTACCATACTGTACAGGTATATTCAGTTCTATCCACAGCAATCTACAAATGCATTACAATCAAGTATGTAAACCTTTTTAATACATACACTAAGAAGAATATCTACACTCTTTTTTGTATCATGTGTATAAATACTATAATGTAGGCCCATGATAATCAGCATTTGCTCCATTATCACTGTGCTATGCCACATAAACCAACAAACATTGTAACAAAACACCACACATGATAGGTATATTTGTAATCATTAGCTAAGTGTATCCATTAGAATACACATTTAAGTTCACAATTTAGAATCTAAAGTCCCTGTTCCTATCTAATAAAGTAGCTTTTGTGTTCTGGTCTGTTTCACTGATTCATTACCAAGGCCATGTCAGAAACTGTCTCATGGGTCAACAACTAGGGGAAGAGGTCAAATTTACATGTAGTCTGGAAGTGAACTACATAATGATGTGCCCCCCTCCCCACCTGGGGTTGGGTTCTTTGTACATAAAAAAATTTCACAAGAAAAATATGCGAGTCATGATAAGACTGAATATGCAAATTAGCTGATTCCAAGGGGGAAAAAGACTTCTAACATGATTTTTTGGATGGAAGTGTGATAATGGTACCATGTGCAAGCACAGAAATGAAATTATTCATACTGTGAAATTCAGACATATTTTTTACACATTCATCATTAACAAATGTGTATCAGTCTCTGTTGTAATTACTAGCTTTTATGAAATATATGACTTTCGTTGCTTAATTGATGAACTCGGAAAACATCCTTTTGGCTGATGTCTTGAAAAATAAACCATCTGCAATCAAATGGTAGTCGTAACTAGAAACAGATATCTTACTAAGTTCCCACCGCTGACGCACACGGAAATTGAATCTCTTCATCTCTTCACCTTCAAACAAAGCTAATCCAGTCGCACATAACTACACTACACTAGTGCTATAAAAATCACCGTTCCAAGAAATCTCCCACTTATAGGGCCTTTTCAGGACAACCAATATTCGTCTCTAACCATGTGGTGACGCAAGTGCTACGTCAAAGAAAATGTCTCCTGACATGAATTTTGTTGCCTTGAAAATTAGGTTGCCCGAGAAAGCCGTACCAGCTTGAGATAGCAAAGGTATAGGCTTTGTGTTGAGCACATGATGTTTGTATGGATCAATGACTGACAAAACAGGTGGTAATACCTGGATCAATGTTCTCTGGTGTAGACAGCCTCTGGAATGGGTAGGCTTGGGGATGATACCCTGAAACAAACACAACACTCGTTATGTTAACCATGCAGACTGGATTGGTACACTTTGTCTCCCACCCACAACATTCCTTACATTCTCGCACAAAAATCACTCCTCTAGACCTGTTAATTTTCTTCTACTTCAAATCTGGGCTCTTTTAAATCCCAGGGGAGCGAATACAAGAACCTGAAACTGTATGCCCTCAAGATCAGCCTATACCTTGGCATTCCATCAAGCCCAGTGACCCAACCATTAACCTTCCTATTGATTGTTCTATCAGTGTGGCCAAGGATGTAATGGTCATAGCATCAGTCTCTATATTGAATAGACCTATATCTAACAATGTTGTATGCATCAGATATCTTTTGTCATAAGGGGGGCTGTTCACTGCTGTAGGTGGTAATGTTTCTTGATAATTTTTACTTCTAATTAGGGGACAAATCATTTCAGAATTCTTCTATTGTTGGTCCCAAATGTTGGTCAGTTGCTTATGCACTTTATTTTTACACCTGACCAAGACCTTTACTAGGACACTTAAGCATGACTTTTGTTTGCAGAGTTTTCCACTCTGTTTTCCATCAATATTACTCTGTCATTGAATAATTAATATGAACGAAGTTTAAAAATAGAAGAAACAGGACCCCAATCAATTCTGTAACAGGCTTTGGTAAGTGAAGATAAAACCTGGTAATAGTTATCAAAAATTAGTGGGAAAACAATAACACTTCCTTCTATGCAAACCTAACATCCTACTCTCCGTAAGCTTACGTGTAAGCTTACTTACGTGTGTTGTCACCTGTAATTACCTGTCTAAACAACCCCAGCTGTTACCTAGTTATTCTGGCAACAGGAAAATGATACCCAGACACATGATGAAAAAGATAATCAACCCATTACTGCTCCATAATGCTTCCCCTAAGAAAAATCAATATGAAATCCCAGAGCACCATCTGTGTCAATGCACTTTGGGGGAAGGAACTTTGTAACTGCACTCTGAATCACCTTTCAGACTGATCTTAGCTTGACCCTAGACGTTTATCTAATGCAGACTTCCTGAGTCCTATTACTCAATTAGGAAATGATATCAACAACTGAATATTACATGATCTCATTTTCCAACTTCCAATCCAACAGGACAAAATCTATCCCCTCCAAATCAAAACCTGTCAAGCAGAAAACCATTCTGTTAGCTAACTATGTACTAGTAAGGAGAGGAAATCTCAAGCTTAGGAAAATCTGTCAGTTCTTGATGTGCACATTTCTGCTGCGTAGCTACAACTGAAAAGGTGGCCTAAGGCAAAGAAAAACACTTGGCGAGTCCAAATAGTGCTGAATACAGGATCTTGTCGGGCTATTCACACCCAAAGTGGACACAATGTGACCAGAACAAACAGCCAGAAAATCAAAACTACTGACCGTCGTATGTCAATAGCTACACACCACCAAACAGTCCTGTAACCAATCAAACAACACCGATATCCCGTATCACCCCATCTTTGTTCTGCCGGACAGTTTACAATCTCCATGGAAACAGTGTACATATCACCATGGTGACAGACTCGGTGGTCATGACTACGGAGACACACTTCCCTGTCAGGTGCCCCTGCAAAGAGACCTCATGCATGGAGCCTTGGATGTCTTTGAACTCCTGTCAAGCATGGCAAGTCAATGATCACATCATGACTTGAGACAAATCAAGTTTCATGCCACACTTACTTATCTCAAAGAAAGCATATCCAAGATTTAAAATCCATGAATCTCCGTAAGGTAAATACATTCTGAACACTATTTTCCTAAATGCTACATAAATAAAGCAATGGACAATAGACTGACGTCACATTTTGTGCTAAACATTCTACCATTGTAATACAGACCTTTCTATAAAGACTAGCGGTATTAATCACAGAACATAAAAAGCACCTGCACCATATGGTAGAAGTGTGCACAACCTAGATAATGGAGTCATTCAGACTACTTTACATGATTGAATCCATTCCACATGCCCAGCACCATAGAGATCTTACACAAACACTGGTCTCTCGGCCAACTGGTAAATATTGGGCCCCTCGGTTTGATAAAGATCCCTTTTAACTTGAGAATAATTACACCATTGTGGGACACTTTCAAACCTGAAGAGGTTTGGAAACCTGGGGAAGTACACAATATTTGGCAACGGATCAACTATTTACACATTTCTGATGACCTAGAAACAAGAAAACATCATGTACTGAATGTGGAATGCATTACCAATCCAAAGGTTATATCTTTGTTATAATTTATACACTGAGAAAATAGAATCCCTTAGGTTGCACAGTACCATTTTCGTTGACAAACGCCAGTGTGGCAGAAAGTTTTTATTCTAACTTGAATGACAAGGGAAGAACCCATCAAAAATTCATATGGAATCTACATTGAATTTGGAAGGGCATATATTTTACATGAAACAGGGTGACATTTGACCAACTGTCCATGCAACAAGTCGATATTGTGGTGTAACTGGTTGAATGGTGAGTTGTATGTTGCACAAGCATTTCAGAGGCTGCAGTACACTTGACCTCCACGTAAGACCACGTCAAAGTTGACACAACAAGCAAACAAACACAGGCCAGACTTTTTTTATCTTATGGTCGATTGGCTTGCTTGCTTGCTCTGATATTGTTTTTTGGAGTTCATTGCATTCTTTACCTGTAGGAATTTCCATGCCAGTCATTTTCTTAGAGTCAAAGGCAAGATCATTCACAATGTCTTACACCTCTGGGTTATCAATCATATATTGTCTACCTTGTCTTTCACAATCACAAACCAGTTAAGTTTGTATGAGGGAGAATTTCTTGCATTGCTGTCTTTCTTTTAGGCTATGAACTGATTTGAATTTCAGACCACCTTGACCTTCTACCACACATTTTGATCAGAATGAACTCTACTCGCAAAGCTACTGCATATGACAACAACTTAGTTCGATGTTGAAATAAATGTACCATGTAGCATACTATGAGTGACAGTTGCTTTCATAGTTTCATAGCTTTCTCGATAAGGTAATAGCTTTCAGTCTGGTATCATGATCAGGATGTTGACATGTTTACATAAACATCTCTAGGAATACGCCAGCAATGACCCTAAGCTTTGCCACGTTTTCCTTGTTGCCCTTACCACAAAGAAATTTCACTCATTTTTCATTCATTTTTATTGTAATGAACTGCTCATGATAAAATAAGCAATTGAATATTAACCATATAACTTTCCTCTACTTCTGTTAAACAACAATATAATTTTTATGGTAAGAATGAAATATTTTGCACACATACCTGCAGCTCCATTGTTGCTGATGAACAGCCCAGTTGGGTATGGGCCCGTCCTGCAAGACCACACAAGACAACATGTCAGCCAAAACGTCCTAACGGCTATGCCCTCAGGGCGAAATTCACCTCTCTGCTTTCTTCTACCATAATGTCTATACATTCAAAATATCTTTTACCATTCAGTGCCAGTCTGCAACTTTCAAGTTAGATTATGCAACACTATTTTCTTGTTATGGCACAGCCAACTAAATTAACATTCAAACAGCAAACCTACAAGGAAATGCTTAACCACAGTCTATTGTTAGACATTGTTGACTCTCTAATCTCATTATGTAACAATACAGACCACACCTGTTCATTTTTACAAATCATACCCTTTCTACTTGTACCTGTTCTTTCATCATTTTTGTTTGAAACTGACACCAGGATGTAACCAGCCACTGTCTAACTTAACCCATAATTAATTCAGTTTATTGATTAAAAGCAGGATTTTTCTGAAACCTAATCCATGAACAGACACACATAAAGAAGAATGGGGTCAGGACAAATGCCCTGTGTTTACCATGGGGTGACCAGGTCTGGCTTGATTGATTGCGCTCATACTTTACAAGTGGGGTGCTCAACTAGAGACAATTACCCCACTGCAAGACAGGTAACTTATCGTTTTCAGAAAGACAACTTTAATCTTCTTTGCTCTGACTAAATTGGATTGTATTCCACCATTGTCACTCAACAGCTGCATTCGTTTGGAACTTTCAGGACATTTCTGCACTTCTCCAAGAGCGATGCACTCTTGAGAGTTATGTAACTAGTATCCTGATGCTTTTCAAGGAGGTATTTTCGGAGTGCATTCTTGTGGATGGATATGGCAACTGACATGACAAGACAAGGCTCATCTTTAGCCTGTGGGCATGTTTATATAGACAGAAACAGTTGACATGCTTTGTTCCTTCGGATGAAATATCCACAAGCAATCAGACAAAAACTCACACAGAAGTCTGGATGTTTTTAAAAGGAGTTCATTGAAATTTAAGAGGAATGCTGATTATTGTTAAGTTTGGGCAGTACTTCTCAGCAGTATCGGAAGACATAAGCTGCTGTAGAAAAATACATTGGAACACTTTCATGGTCCTCAACCACAGTAAAGAAACATGAAGAGACATGTGTTCATCTTTCAGAGGTCATGGGGTCACCTGACTTTTATTTGTCTTCCCCATTTCTGATTTACATTGGTCTAATAACAAAATTCAGCGATAATAACACATGACTAACATACAAAGGGCTTTTTGGAAAGCGGCCCATCTTTTAGTACCTAATGAATAATGCCATACCCTCTTGAAATACTTGAGTGGTGGGAAACCCATTTGGTTTGCCACCTTTGACCTTAGTGCTGAACAACATGAAAGAGAAAGCCAGCCATCACACCCAGAGGGCAATGCACCCCAATAATTTCAAACCTTCGTCAAGCAGTTGGCTACAAATAAATCTTTGGTCACAAGACGCTGAATGTATGATATAATGTTGACATTAAGTTATTTTTCAAAGTCTTATGGGATGGTGAAAAAAATACTCACTTATTTCCAGCATGACACTGACTCTGTGCTACAAATTTGATATCTTGATGTTCCATTTATACACTTTCAAACATTGACTGTTCCCGCAACGGTCAACAAGGGACAATTTACTATTTGGTAATGCCATGCAGCATTCACCGCAGAGCATTTAACACTTAGAAATGGCATGTGCCCCAAATTAGTAGCTCTTTTCCATCCCTCCCAAAAGCAGTACTAGTGAATGCCCCAAATGGCAGCTTACATGGTGCGAAGAAATCAATATAGAATACCAGCCCAACGTTTTCCCAATCAATATGCTGTTGGCCACAGGAAAGCGTGCACGGATTCACCAAAACGACGTGATTGCGGTTAAGAATCTCCACATCTAAGCTAGGTTTGACATCCTACTAATAACACATTGAAATAGGGCATTATACTAATAATCCATATCTTCTATTGAGATTAAGCAGATGTGATCTATATATAAACTGAGCCAAACTTGTGATCAATATTTTAAGAAAGGTTGATCTACCATATTTGAATACCAAGAACTACCAAATGAGAAAAGATGATAAATCTTTATCAAGCAGCACAGACTTTTACCATGTTAGAGTTCATGTTGGAATGTGAGGGACTTACCCCGAGTGTGGCAGCTGTTGTGGGGAGGGGGGCGGCGTGGTGAAGATGTGATGGTACGGGTGGATGGGCGTTTTCTTCAGCGCCTGCAGAAGGTTGGGTCGGTAGGCTGGATCTATCATCCATAACGATCCCTTCCCGATGCTCTGCAAAAAGGAAACAGAAAGACCAGTAACTAAGAGTAGGAATTATGCATCTTCCTGTTCAGGTAAAATGACGCCTTTTGGCACCAATCTCGTACTGGTTACCTTAGGAAGCAAAGAGGCGATTTAAAAGGTCAACATACAACAGTAGATGTCTTTACCATACAACTTTGATTGACCTGCTTAGAACACTCACTCACTCACACACACACTCACTCACTCACTCACTCACTCACTCACTCTTTCCCTTTGTGTTCTATAGTAGCAATCAGGGCATTTTTAATCTGTTACGTCACAAACAAAAAGATGTTTATCTATAACTCAACATAATCTATACCTGGGGGTACTTGTTAAGTTGTTTTCCAATTCACTTTCTTACTAAAGCTAACTGAAAGACATTATTCTTGTCTACATGACAATCTTCACTCTAACTTCACAGAACCTACAGATAAGAAAGGTTTCCACAGCAGTGCCCCAGAAGAAAGTCCTTGGAGAATAACTTAAAGTTAATCCCTGCTTTGGGCTAGCTGAGTTAATCACCATCAGCATAATGATTTCCCAAGCAGAAAATCTTGCTGGCTCCAGGTAAACAAAGCTGATGTGGGTTCTTACCTTATCTACCATGACATGTATGTAATAAGCCAATCTTTCCTTTTCAAATAAAGCTGGACATAATACTTTTTGAACCTTCTAATGAAATAATAGCCCTGCAAATATTTACTGTGTCTCAAAATAATATAAAACTTCAGTTCTGAAAATAAAACACTCAGAAAAATACAAAATTACATTATGCCATTTTTTTAAAGTTAGCAGCAGTCAGACACAATTGATAAGATATTTACATAAGTTGGATTAATGTAATTGAACATTTGACAGGAAAAAGAACAATAGCGTCGCTACTCTTTATTGAGCCACGGTATGTCTCTCAAACGGGTGCATGCAGCACTGACTGCGTAACTATCAAACATAACTGTAGTACTTCTTGATATGAAGTTGTGATGAATAATTGATACATCAAAAGTGCCTAATCTCCTTATGCTGCATTAGCTTCAGCAGAACAGGATGTGGTAGTTCCATCCAAGAGACATTCTGACCTCCACTATACTTTACAGCAGTTATCCATTTAGGGCTGCTAATTTGGGTACAATCCAAGACTCTCAGTACAATCCTGGGTGTTAGTGTGATGTCAACATGTCAACATCTCAGGTGTTCACAAAACATGGAAGGGCACCAACTTCAGAACACCAACATAACACTTTTACGCAATTCACTTTTAAAGCAAAAAAACATAGGCATAGAAAAGAAGAAATGAGTAGAAGCGTACATGTGTTGCAATAAACTTTCTATCTGTTGTATTCGCATTGTCACAAAAAAATGTACAGAGGATATCATTTTCCAATATCTTCCTTGTTTGAATAGTTTTGGGTTTATTTCAGTGACTGTTCCCAATGTGGCACAATGTGCATGTGTCAAATTGTAAATGAGCATCCCTTCCCACCTGACCTTGCTGCCAAGATATCAACTTCCCACGCTATTGAGGGTATCCTGCCAAGTCATGACGTCTGTTTTATTCTGGCTAAATACTTTGACAAGAAGCGAAACTAACGATAATGCATTTCTTTTACTAAAACAGCTACAGTTGCATGCAAAATTATTCAACCCCCCTTGCATTTTGAACATTTTGGCAAATTGAGGAACCTCACAACTGCATAATATTACAAAATCATATAAGTGATGAACAGATATGTTATTACAATCTGATACCACAGCAAAAATTAAGATTTTTTTCATAGTCCATCCAAAATTGCAACTTTCATACAAAAAGCAGGTTGCAAAATTATTCAACCCCCTATGAGGGTTTGTCTTTAGTACTTCATGCAGCACTCCTATTTATCTAAAAGCTGAATTCACCTGATGTAGACATGAACGATAGCTTGTCACAAGCTTCTGGCAGTGCTCTTTGGGAATTTCGGCCCATTTCTCGTGGGCAATGGTCTCCGGCTGAGCAATTTTCTGAGGTTTACGTGTCGCAACAGCTTTCTATAGATCCAACCAAAAATTCTCAACTGAGTTTAAGTCTGGAGACTGTTATGGGTACTCAAGAACCTTCCTGGTTCTTTTTCTGGCCAAACATATGTGGATGTCGATGTGTGCTTGGGGTTATTGTCTTGCTGGAATGTCCAATGACGCCCCAGCATCAACTCCTTAACGGACCTGGCAACATTCTTGGCCAGAATTTCAGCAGCCACAGTGATATTTCTTAGAAGACAGGTGGACAAGAACCCTATGATTACTTCAAAAGTCCTGAAAAACATTTGGCTGAAGGAGAAACTGTTGTTTCAGTGGACACAGTTCGCCGCACACTTCATGCCGTAGGGCTCAATGCCAGGACCCCAAGACCCACACCATTGCTGAAGCCATGCCACAAGAAAAGTTGCCTCCAGTATGCTCAAAACAACCTACTAATGGCACACAAGTTTTTGGACAATGTTATATGGACTGACGAAACAAAAAAAACTTGACCTCTTTGGTCCTCCGGGTCAGAGGTATGTTTGGCACAGGAAAGACTAGAACATACGCAGAGAGGAACACCCTGCCTACCGTGAAGCATGGTGGTGGCTCTGAGATTCTTTGGGGGTGTTTTGCTTCTAATGGCACTGGGAATATCCACTGTGTTGAAGACATCATGAATTAAAACCAGTACTAGGATATTCTGGCCAAGAAAGTTACCAATTCCGTTAGAAAGTTGAAGCTGGGGCGTCATTGGACATTCCAGCAAGACAATTACCCCAAGCACACATAGACATCCACATATGTTTGGTCAGTAAAAGAACCTGGAAGGTTCTTGAGTACCCATAACACTCTCCAGACTTTAACTCAGTTGAGAAATTTTGGTTGGATCTGAAGAAAGCAGTTGCGACATGTAAACCTCGGAAAATTGCTGAGCTGGAGACCATTGCCTACGAGAAATGGGCTGAAATTCCCAAAGAGCACTGCCAGAAGCTTGTGACAAGCTATCGTTCATGTCTACATCAGGTGAATTCAGCTTTTAGATAAATAGGGGTGCTGCATGAAGTACTAAAGACAAACCCTCATAGGGGGTTGAATAATTTTGCAACCTACTATTTGTGTGAAAGTTGCTATTTTGGATGGACTATGAAAAAAAAATCTTCATTTCTGCTGTGGTATCAGATTGTAATAACATATCTGTTCATCACTTATATGATTTTGTAGTATCATGCAGCTGTAAAGTTCCTCAATTTGCCAAAATGTCCAAAATGCAAGGGGGGTTGAATAATTTTGCATGCAACTGTATTCTCTGAACCAGTGCCTGAAAAAAAATGGCACGAACTGAACCTTGTACTTTCTCTTGTGACCTTTGAAAAGAGAACAAGCAAGACACTTGTTTCGTTGGGGTCAGAAACCTCAGTCAACAATGGGCAACAAGTATCCATTCCAACACCTCAAAGCTATCATTTTACCCGAGGGGTCTCACGAGGACACTGTTACAGAAGATACGGCTTTTGTGTAACCCTTATTTAGACAGTGATTTTCTATCCATTTCCCATGGATCTTTTTGGAGATAACTTTGGTGGGCGATCTGACCGTACTCAGTTACAAGCAGTCCTTGGGCTCCTTGGAAGACGACACTATCTGGCAACCTTGTGACATCAACAGCAGTACACATGAACTCGTGTATTACTGTAAAAATAAAGCATTGCACCTTAATTAAAATCTGTAAAATCCCAATTTTAGTAAAAAATGTCCTTTCTAATGGGATCCATACATATGCTCCTTAATCTTTGTAAGATTACAAAACTGCTGCCCACAACATACTGACGCACAGAACCTTTAAATCAGTGGTGTTTGCCAAATAAGCATACCAAGTTGGTATATCCTGTTCCTGAGAGATAGCACGCAGTAATAACAAACAAATGGACTGCATATTTTTTTTCGCTGTTTGCTTGGGACTATACTTGAATTTTGTCCTTTGATGTTTCAAGTGTTGTTTATCTACTTTTCTTGCTGTTTTACCTCCCCCTCTTGTTATTTTTGTGTGTGCCACAGCGCTTTAAGTTATATTTTTCAGTCACCACCAACCAACAACCAAACAGTCTGCATCTATATCTAAATCAGATCAAATGTTGGTGAAAAACTGAAGTGCCCCTTGCCATCAGTTCAGTAGTTTCAAGCAACTCCCACGGATATCTTCTTCTGGCAAGGGCATGTCCCCTTCAAACCTACAGCATGTCCCCACTCCTGCCCTCTGGCAGGCTTGATGTTGTCCAACCATGCCACGTTGCACTGACATAATTGGCACCTTTGCAGTTGCTATGGCAACAGGATGCCATGACCTTCTCTGTCACCCTGACCCTCCCAGCTTTTGGCGGCGCCCCTGTTAGAGGCCTCCACTTCAAAACCTCCTGATTTACAGCCTCCTGCTAAATAAACCCTCTCGGAGAGGTTATCTTTTCCTACAATGAAAGGTTAACAAACGTCTGGAGGAGACCTCAGATATTGGCTGACAGAATGACACTGTTTGCCTGGAACTGACCTTCCTCCACTCAAACAGTTCACCTTTCATCAACAATCTTAGTTTTACTTACATGTAGAGGAAGAGGACTCTTTGCAAAATAGAAATTCGAACATATCCTATAACCTGAAACCAAGGATTTATATATTGTCCTTGCTGAAACATCAAGATCATTTGCTTTAACATTTCAAATAAAAATTTGGTTGTCACAATGTCACGCCAAGAATGTCAGTTATGACAGGAATGTATGTCCCAGTGTCCGAATGCAATTTTAAACATGAAAATACTTGCAAGATGAAAGTTCTTCTTTACACCATAGGCAAGATCTGATAAGCTGTCAGCTGCATAAGGAGCAGATGACTGCAAAATTAGCAATTAGGAACCAATTCTGTAGACAGCGCTGTTACGTGATTTCACAAGTGCCTCAACGAGGCGACAAACATCGTTACCTGCACATTTCTGAGCATTAATGAGATCATCAACGACACTCAACTGATATTTCTAACCGAAAATCATGACTGCGGGATTGTATGCGTGATTGAGAGCATTTCATTTTTCTTGATAAACACCTTCTGAAAGATAGAGGCTGATTTTGTTTATGTATCCCAAGACCATGCCTGGGAACTGTTAGTCTAAACATGACTAACATAGCACTGATCCATGGGACACAGGCAAACATGGACCATCTGCAGGGAGATGTTCCTGGACATCTGACACCACAGGGTTGGAGAATTTACTAGGGAGTTCACCAGGCAACTGGGAGGGAAAGCAGAGGGGTGTTACCTCCATGTCTGTCCAACTCTGGTGTAAACACTGGGGGCACTTTTTTGGCAAACCTGTCATGGCATCAACTCAGCAAGCTTACAGTTACAGGGTTTGTCAGAACTGCGAAATGAGGGTTCGAAATGTTCCAAAACCATCCTTTTTAACCATATGTTTTAGCTTGGTTACCGAAGTCAAACAAGCAAGCCGTATCTTATAAAAGACACCCAACAATTATGGCATCAAACGTCAGTAACTCTTTGCTGTCAGTCTGACGGAAGCCATTTTTGCCTGCGGCAGTTCAACGGCTGGAAAAAGATAGAACACTGCACAATGACATGCCTATTCTCGGCTTCAATCCTGTAAACTTTTAAAATCCACTGTAACTCCCGCGAGATCTCTGGAAATCTTGATGCGAATGCCAGTTGGCAGCTTGGACTGTAACTACGTCAAACTGGTGTGTCATTAACGTCAAATTCTATTCACCTCTAAACATCGTCATTCCTGTCTATTTGGCAGGTAGCTGAACGCTGTCAGCCACTTGTCGTTAAAAAAGATAAATTACTGACTAATTAACACAGCAGGTAAAAGTAAAACCACCAATAATAATAACACCTCTTATCAACTTACATTTACAATACAAGCAATACGAAAAAGGCACACACCACACTCACCTGCCCTTTTTCCTTTTCCACTTTCTTGAAGCACTTATTCAGTGACAAGTTGTGCCTGACAGAATTTTTCCACCCTGTCGGTGCATTCACAAAATACGGAAAGTGCTCCAGAATCCAGTTGTAGATTTCCTTTACTGGCAGTCTCTTGCTGGGCGAGTCCTCAATAGCCATGAATATTAAACAACTGAAGGAGTAGGGAGGTTTGCTATTTCTGTGCTGGTGTGCATCGTACGGTATATCTGCCGGAGTGGGCAGGGATGCCGTGGTGTGGTTGCTGGGCTTCAGGGGGCTCATGGTCCCCCCCAACTCTCTGGTGGGGCTGCCACATAGGCTGCCTCCCGTTTCCACATTTACCGACTTCAGCACGTCACTGCTGTGAAGCCAGTTCAAGTTTGTCAGTTCGTCGTCGTCGATTGCACCTTTCTCTAAAGAGATAGCGGGAAAGCAGCTCATGTTCAAGTCCAGGTCAGGGTTCTGTAGTGCCTGGGCAAGGGTCGTGCTCGGACAGCTCTGACTTAGTCCGCTGCCTTCCAGGGCTCGCCGGATGATGGACCCTTCTGGCTTGCGATCCGGTGGCATGTCTGCTCGTGTTTACTGTCTGTCACCTGAGGGAACAAGAGAAAACAGCATGAATTATGCATCCCACAATCAACTGCCGCGATGATTAGCAAATGAGAACCTGACTGTGGCGTCACTGCCATGGCAACGCTGGCGTGGCTTCATCAATTACCATGCCAACCGAGGGTGGGACGAGATACCTCAGGTACAAAATATGCCCCTTCCTTTCACGGATGAATCCTACACGTTGACCTATGGTTCCAAATTGTGTAATCACTGTGTGACGCGCCTACAGTTGCGTACCTGCCTCTGGCTACTGGAAATACAGGAACAACCGGGGAGAGGGCCGCCACAATACGGTATGGAAGCCTTCAAATGTAAACAACCTTGTAGTTTATTTACACTTCTACCAAGGCCCAAGAACGTTGTCACTTCAGAGGCAATTCACGTTACTCAAACAGGAATCTTTACCCTCTCAGGCAAGGAGAGGCAAATGCAAAATATACACAGAGCTGAGAAATAGGAGATCGCTAAGAGGCCATTTCAGCCCGTGTATAGACCATATGAAGCTTCCGCCCGCATGGGTTGGCTGCACGTTACTTAAGTTTCATCCGCCTGAGTGAGCACGCAAGTGTGCTCACCGTAATACCCCAGAACAAAGCTTCACGTGGCTCAAATGTCCACGGAACAGAGCGGCCACATGTTGTGGTGGCTAGTTCACTCATGTTTACATCTGCTATTAGAAAAGATGATACCACAGAGAGGAACTTGTAAATATGAGACTGTTTCAGTCAGATGGTGACACTACATTCAAGCAAAAAAAACAACATAATTAGCCACCAACTCCTTTGTCTCATATGTGCATAGCATCATCCTACATCATGAGTGCTTCAACAATAACAGTTCCACAAAATCAACAGCTTGAATAAGCTAATGCCAGCTTTAAGTCAGGCACTGCTGACATCAGCAATCAAATCACATTGCCTAAATTCCTATAGTTCCCCAATGCATTGTCTTTAGTCACAACACAACAACCCAATTTACTCCTGTTAAAAGGGTTGACAATTACAAGTAGAGAAATGTGTTTTATGAAAGAATCTGGGTATAATCTAAACAGATTGATCCTGATTTCGAACCTGATTCTGCTGCCAGGTGGGCGTCTTGACAAGCCACCCATATAAACAAGGTCCACACATTGCCAGATACCAGTTTCTCTTGCGTTGAACACTTTTCTCTGGGTCTGGTATTTTTCATTTGTGAACTCAACACAAAGCTAAACCTGCCTTAGAAACTTTGATAAAACCAGGATCAAACAAACCTATCTGGTCTGAATCTAAGCTGGGTTACAGACAGCATATATAGTGGAATTTGCGGTACTTTATGTGGAGTGCGGTGGTCAAGGGTGACAAAGTCTACAGAAGCCGTCTACAGAAGCCAACTACAGAACAAACAGCACATGTCAACTTCAATGGGAAAAACTAATAACCAGTACAGCTGGCCAGGATTTGCATTAGACATTGTTTTACACAAAGAACGCTGGTCTGTATAATGTCTTTGTAACGGGGGGATTAATATTGTTAAAGTTCATTTTCTGCAGCTTCACTGACATTCATGTTACAACTTACAAACCATCGAGGTCGGCTGCTTTACCTTTACATACTATCAACTGACTGGAAAACCTGCTTTGATGACATGTTTACAAAGTGAGTATATTAATTGTTATTTAGCGCGTCTAGAGCCCCTCTCATACAATAAACTCAAGTAAGTTCGAGAAACTGTCAGGTCTTGGTACAGAAGACACTCAGAACTCAGAAATAAATGTATCAGTGATTGCTAGCGGGAAGAAGCATTATTTTCTCCAGATACACCAGTTGTCGTAGTCCAGTACTATTTGGTATACTAGTTCTATCCTTGCTGAGATACATGTATGAGCATCTGCATACCGATGGAACGGAATTTTCATAGGAGACAAGTATAAAAGCCAATGACATGAGCACCATTTTTCATTTAAGTGGCACAGTTGTCAGTGCTGTTCTCCCTGTCCTAGATTAGTACCCACTTTAATTCCTCAGGACAGGGGAATATGCCATGCTAGAGAAGATCCAACCAATATGTATTCTATCTTCAATTCAAAAGAGCAGAAATTGAAGATATCTCACCAGTGAAATTACTGGAACACTACCTACATACATATGAATAAGAGATTGATGTTAGCCCGATGTAAGCAACCCTCATGTACAAATGCTTTCACATCATCCAATCAAGTCTTTATATTATGAGCTAATCCTGATGCAGATTGGCACTACCTTCAGAATAAAGCAGGCCTACTGCATAGTATGCTTGTCATTAATGGATTTGCAACATACAACTTATCTCAGTCCAGATGGTGATGTGAGATTGTAGTCTTTCACTCTCTGTTAGAAATACTCAAAGAGACTAAACAGAAAGAAGAATCCTAGCACAGCGACAGCATCTCAGAACTAGGATTGACTGATGTGTGCTGCACCCAAGAAAGAGCTGCTAAATTATTTCCTGTCTCTCTCACAGTTGTTCCACAAATGTCTGGGTTGTCGGTAACCAGGCAACCAGACATCTCACCCACCCCACCGGCCAATGAGGAGAAGAGTTTAAATTAGCAGCAGATGCACCACCATGGCAACCACGCCTCACAGCAGGGCCCTGCATACTCTGACCTTGTGAAAATATAGAACCTGATATCTACAAACAATTCTTATCAGCCATGTACAAACACTTCTCCAACAAAAAGGGAGCTTACAAATGATACATGGAGCAGTCATAATAATTCTCACTTGAAAAAAACACAACCTCAAACAAATTGCAAATTGTAGATTGGTAATCACTAATCAAATAGACGGGTGATAACAGTGTGATATTCACACCTAAAACCTGACTGTTTCATGACTTGGTTCCGGAGTACGGAGGAGAGAGCTTTCACGGATATCACAGAGCTGCCTCCGTGATGGAAGATGTCGATATTTACATTCCAGCATCGTCACGGAGATGCGGAAGCTGCTCGGCAAGACTAATCCCCGTTTTCGAGTCGAACAGTCTCAAGCAGTGACATACCGGTATTCTGTTCGGCTCCACTCCAAGTGGCTTGCATTGAAATTCAGACCACATGACAGGGGTAGGCAGCGCTGACATCACTCCGATGTGCGTAATAACCTCTCGCAATGGGCAATAACAAGAATGGAAAAGCGGACCAGATATTCATTCAAGAAGTGAAGTCCTGAGAATTCTACATCACACAAACCACTGAAATTTCCTGAGAAATTCCGAAAGTCTGTTAATAATCTTTACTCTGCAATCATATCCTAGAAAATTCTGAAATCCAAACTATTTGACAGCTTACTTGGGAACAAAGTAATCCTGTCTAGAAAATAATGATTCCTGTCACATCCCTTTCATACAGGAATCAACAGTACTTAGGAAGCTATAATAACTAGTCCATGAAACCAGTGCTAGTAGAATGTCCATCCTCACATGTAAATACACTGTATCAACCACCATGAAGGAGACTGGGGCTAAGCGGTCACATTATAGCTACACATATTGCCTCCATGTAATTTTGATTCAGCCTGGTGAAACATGGCCACAAGGAAAACACTTCAACAGTCTACTATCTGTTCCCTACTGGGGAACAGGCGACCATATTGCTGCAACTACCGAATATTCATCCTGAATATGATTACACCACGCACTTGGTCACAAATGCAGGCCATCAGCTTTCCGGGCAGATTTGCCAACTAATGCTGCTGTTTATTCATTGATCCTCCTCACCATCACCATCATCCTACATCACTGTTGCCATGGCAACCATATGCCCACACCATGAAAACCAATTTGCAGCAGCAATCATCTAATGAGTAGGAAGGCCTGAAATAATCCAATACAGACACATACTGGTCGCATAATTACAATATCACCCATGGACGCCGCTGGTGCTAGCGAGAAGTAATATACGTCTACAAATATCAATTCATATATCCTGCTGCTGGCAAAATAACTAGATATATCACAATGTAACAGCAACTTCTACCACCAATTCAGAACAAAGCAAATGTTTGGATATGTCACTAGCCTTTGCTAACAAACATAGCCAAAGGAGGAAAATCTAGGAATATTTGATAAATCAAATTAATCAACCTATTTCCCTCAGAGATTGGTAAAATGATAAAGAGAAAAGAAAGAGAGTAAAGAATAAAACATGTTTGTCAATGTTTTTTCACACTCAAAAATCTCTGAGACCATAGAATCTAGAAATAAATACCTGACCACTTGCTTGCGACCGTGTACTAAATGACCTTCACAAGAGAAGCTTTTCTTACCGCTAACATCACGTCGTCGCTGGTAAAATCCAATCTTCGGATACAACCAAATAATGGCTTAATGCTCGGCGAGTAGACAGCATAAGCACCAGATCAGCCTTCTCGTACGGAATTCCTGCTACAGAGGGCTGATCAAGATAGCCCTAAAACCCAATCACAGAGGAAACGGAAAATTGCTTTACATCCAGATGCGCAGTCGACAGTGTGGCCTCATCTGTTGCTATGCAACAAATGCGGAGGAGAACAGCTGGCCAATGAGAGGGGCTTCCATGGAAGCTATACATCCCCATAAGGGGGGCCCAGAGTAAATCGCAATCTACGCCAGGCATGCATAATTCTGTGCCATCTGACAGCCTGTGCTGGCATGATCCTGTAAGTAATGCCTCCAGTGCGTCGGTTGCTAAGTAACCATTGATTCTGTGAGGTACAAGCCACATATTACCCACAGTGGGAGATGAGGAACACTTGTCCCAGGCCCTGTGATTTCTCCTCCATCCTTTAGGCAGTATGTGCACTTGCTTGGAGAATACATGTCCTCCATACACGGCAAGATCAAAATAGAAACAAAATTCCAACAGCACATTGCTTCCAAACAAGCGGGGAAGAGCACCTCGCATAGCAAACAGGGCAGATGTTTATATTTGGGCAGGCTATAGACCACATTTGGAGTGCCTCCTGCAGTTGAAAAACCTCTGACCTTTGTTCCTTTAGATCAATGTCTGCACATGGGTCCCCATCAATACCTGTGCCCCTACAGCCCCATCATGCCTCAGTCCTTCAGGTGCCGAGTGAAGTAGAACCGAGTTATAGACAGGCAAGGATTGGCTTATTTGCACAACAGAACACATTCAATTATGTACACTGGGATTTTCAGGACACCGCAACATTTTTTGAATATATTATTTGGGGCATCATCATCAAATCAATTATTCAGCAGAAAAGATAAGGTACATGTTAGCACTGATTATGCATCACATGGTTTTAGATAACAGGCACTCCAGAAAAGGCAGCAGGCAGCACATCCATCATTTTCGGGGGAATGTGTCACATTAATCCTAACATGGACCGACTGAGCAATCCAGTCCTTACCGCAGGGAAAATAGTTTCTTATGTTGCCAATTTTTTTAGGTAGTACTCTTCAAACGAGTGATGCATTGCCTAAACTAAAGGCTAAAGCTTCTTTTTTTCGAAATGGCTCATAAAGCTTCATATCATCTATAGGTCATCAAATAATGGCTGGCTGTTTGCTGGTCTAGAGTTACAGTTGCGCTGCACTCAAGGGGCCCATGAAGGCTGGGAATGAAGGTCAGGAAAAAACACAAGCCCATGTCCCATCCCCATCATGTAAACAAGGCAGCCCAGAGCCTGGTGTATAAACACACCTCTCTCCCTGTCTGGAGCCTGGCATACTTCATCAAAGCTGTCCATATGTAGGCAGCAGGGCTGCTTATCTTACCACTTCTGGGAAACTTCCTGTGGGGAAACACACAACAGCCTGCTGTCTGTGGACCAGGGGAAACACAACACCACTCACTGGAGATGGGCACCAAGCAAAAAATTCATAAAACATAAATGAAAAATTAAAACTTACATAGTTAGCCCTAATATCAAGTTTTTTAATCCATGGAATGTCATTTTCATTATTAGAATACAATCATCTAAACAATATATTTCATAATTGTATCAGATTCTTGTGTGCTTTTTTTCTATTCATATATATTTTATGAGTATCAGGCAAAAAAACACTGACATGTTTGAACCTTGCATTGCATGAGTATCCTTCAACAATATTCAGAAGGTATGACTACCATAAATCATTTAATAAAGTATTAATGTTCTGTTGGAAATTAATTCCTTGGACGTATCCGACTTGAAAACAATCTCAAGACTGGCTGTGATTTCCTTTTTTCCAGTGCTTGGAACTGCATCTTCCAACTTGGCAAACAATGATTACAAGAACCTTTGTGCATCCTGTTTTTGAACAGAACGGTGACATTGAGCCACATCAGCTGCTGTAACCGCTGTGCCCATAACACCAGGCAGCCAAGAGGGTCATCACCAGTTACTGTGTCAGTAAAGCTAACATCGTAACTTCCTTTCGGCCAATAACAGTAGTTACCCCACTGGAAAACAAACTTTGGCAAGGAGCAGTCTTTCTCGCAGCAATTCAAAACACATTGTTTTGCAAATCTGGTCACAAGAAGAGATGAAAAAGACACTAAAATAAACAAAAAGACACTTTTCACATGTGAGTGCAGTGCTGTGAACTATAATCAAGGATAATCAGAACTGAGAATGGCCATCTCATCCCAAGTATGGTGGAGACTGAGGGATTTGAGTTGGGTCGAAATACAAATAGGGGTCAATTAATCAGTTGACTGGCATTGGACCATAAAACAATTAGGTAAAACTAATGAACTTGAACAGAGAAAGGGAATGATACTTTGTTCCACTTGGACATCCGATCACCAACACAACAAAGGAAATAAGTGTTTCTCTTTTGTTCCATGTAGCCGTAAACAACTGAACAATGACACTTTGACCACAGGTTTTCACACAACAGATAGGGTAATTTGCATAAGTCTGATAAACGGAGAAAAGGCTGACTAGGGTCATGCTGAGCTGGACTGCTGGAGTTTGTGTGTATAATGTCCTTGGTATAACATGTATAAATACTGGTACCATTTCAAGGAAAAATAACAGTTTTGCCCCGAGGGCTGAAATAATGACTGGCTTGTCAACAGCTGAGAACTTAGGCTGGAAGCATCAACACAAATGTGCTGGTATTATTCGTCAAATTTCCCTGGAAGTCAGGGTGAAAATTTTCAAGAAATTCCTAAACAATGGGATTCGATGTAGATTCCAGGAAAAATACACTCAAAAGAAGGCACCCTTGTCCCTTGGCATACTTTCTTACTTGAACTCAGGTACCCCCTGTGCTGAATACAAAGGCGATGATGCAAAACTTGTGCGAGTCAGAACAATAACACAGAAGTCACACAATAGCACATATCCTGTCAGCATGTCAAAATTCGTTTCCGTACGTCAGGTTTCTACTTGTATCTAAAGAAGGGGAAGTCGCCCCACGCCCCCACAGTTCTAACCAGTGCTGGTGAAAATGGAGCCAGTGGAAACACCAAAATGTGGAACCTTCGGTATGACCTCATGTACATTTCTGTGGGCGGCCCATCCCCCGTCCCCACACCACATGGCGTGCACCAACGGTCTTTGTTCTCGGGCCGCCAAAACACACTCACCTTCCGCACCGCCAAGATGACGGGACACCACGTTCCTTCTGTACTGGGGTTACGTGGTGGTTCAAAAATCCCCAAAACTTGGGCCCCCCGACTCTCTGTGCGGAAGACACTGCGCCAGTGCAGCGGTTCCAACAGCCAACCCTGTCTCGTGACGTGCGTACCGGCTTCATCATGGTTAGTGGTCAGACCCAATCTGAGCACTTTCCGGCCGAAAATTACTCAAAATACGCCCAAAACATCCATGACAGACGAAATATAACACTTCTACACCGATCCTGACAACGTTAGGGTCACTTACGTGAGAGTAAAGGAATCACATCGACGTGAATATCGTGGAAAGACGCCACCGTCTCTAGCGATATCTGATCTCCAGTCTTAGTGTGTGTGAGCTCGGCAGCCTGCTTCCCCAACCCGCCTGTCCGTCATACATCATCCACGTACGCCACCCGTTACCATGCCACCCCGGATCTCCGCCCAGTCACCGCAATAATCTGGGATTTTACCAAAACTCTCAATTCTGAGGTAACAAAATTCCAGTCTGATATATCCTAGAGGATGTCTTTGTAAGATTGCTACAAGTTGTATCGAGTTTCACGGCTAACCTGTGGCAAAAGGGAAGGTTTTTGCTACAGTGCCGGGAGCAGGTCCGGTTCCTGGAACGGCGTTACTTGGCGTAGGGGCAACCAATCAGCGCGCGGGACCCGGCAGACATGTTGGACTGTTGACCTGCGGACAAAATGGCGCCAAAATCCAGTATGTAAAGGACAAGCGTTGCTATTGGTTGCAGGCACGCCATGGCGCAATGCCCCAGCACGAGCAAATGCGCATAATACTATTAATAGGAAAAGTTGCGCTTTAGCTTCTGCTTTCGAAATTTCGCGCAGCACAGAAAGTAATGGCTGTCATAGGAAATTAATAAAGTAACTGGTCTGTCAAATACTATCAGATTTCTAATAATATATGATAGTAAGGATAAAAAAATCTTATTTAAATGCCTTTAAACCCTTACTTTGTTAAGATACTATGTTAAACGCCTGGCTGTTTAGAATTTCGAAAGAATTTCATTGCTGCCTCAACTATCTTGTTTACCATAAGGAGCAATGCATTACCAGTTGGAAGGTACTTTTCAACCACACACTTGGTGTATGCAGCACTAAGTGCCCTTGTGTGGTACAGTTGCCAGTAATGGCATGGCAGGTACATGTGCATTATTTTCCACATCAGGCTGTGCTGAGGGTTTACAAGGGCATGCCAGTAGAATTTTGGAGAGAGCATGGTTGACTTTATCTAAATAACTTCCATATTCAATATGAAAGCTATGTATACTGAAACCATCTTAGATGCACAGGATGGGAAGCTAGCCTGCTAATGTTACATACTATCCTCAATAGGGGGAGTCTGGATAAACCAATGAGGATCATAGGTACCCAGTAGGCATGTGTGCTGGTAAAGTACCGCAAAAATCATTTTGGTACAGGTCCAAAATACCGGACCTCTGTATACCATGTACTGTACCTAATGTTATATTGATTCACACTGAATGTCTACTTATATTTGTGAAATTGTGACTAAAGGTACATAAATCCATCACAAAGCCAAACGTTTAGCACTGGAAAAGACAAAAATAATGTGGTGTTGAAATCAGTGCCATATTTGATTTGAGATCTTAACAGTACATTTCCATTTTTCAATGTTAGGCCACAAAGCCAAACCCTTGTGATGTAGTTTTAGGGGACTTAGAGCACAGGCCAGGCTAGTTGCTGTTTGATAAACTTTGATGTCAAGTTGTCAACTGTTCATTAATGTTTCTGTCATCATTGAAGAGCATATGTTACTTTGTCAAATTGTACAGGTACCTTAACCTCTGTATTCGATTCCTGTACCTGTACCTGATACACATCCCTAGTACCAAGGCTAATGGGAGGTGGCTGAAGGGAGAAATTGAGGGCTGTGAGAATGCAACACAGGGCATGAAATTACAGATGTGATACAATTTGCTATCTGGTAAAAACAAAAAGAAGAAAGAGGTCTATCCTTCAAAAGGAAGCAGTTGCCCAAGAATGTCTTACTGGAAGTGACATTGCCCTCAATAAGATGCAGCTTAGGTGGGAAACTAAACAATAATATTACTGTACATCATTAACATGATGCCATGTGGAAGATGCAATCATCTAGATAGATGGCTCTCTTAGCTGCATCAATGTACATAGCAAACAGAGCTAAAATATATATTTTTTAAATTCCATTTTGCACACTTTTCAAGTCTAAAAACTCTTGTGCCATCGCTGTACACCACATACACCAGTAGGTCACTTAAAGTGAAATGTCCTTTACCAAACAAAATTGGTGAAGACCCATGCTACTATTTTTGCAATGCAGTTTTCCCATTTGGCAGTATCATCTTCATACAAGTCCACATTTCCACAACCATATAAGTACAATATCTCCAAAATACACCATGGTGACTTTTGTTCTATATACAGAATTGTGCGATGTGTATGATAGTACATGTAGTATCATATTTTCTATGATAGTCTCTTCGAAATACGTTCAACATACTTTATAATTCAGTCTCATTTCAGCAATATTATCTCTGGCTGAGGTATTGCTCAGAGACCTGGATCTGTTTGAGATAGCAGGCTTGTTATTGATTGCCCCAGGCCATCAGTTTTCATTACCCCACATGCTGTTTTCATTGTTTCAGGAATAATACCCACTGATGATACAACCAAGGAGGTTAATTTTAACCTCCTTGATACAACCGAGGGGACTTCTCTTCACAGATCTTGTGTTAGATGAATCAGGAGAGATGCATATCAGCCTATTCTTGATTTTTTAGATTTGGACGAAGCCCGTAGCTCATGACATTCGGACTGACAATTTTCCTGTCCCCAAACTACTGGCAATGTGGGGCAGGCATACCACTATTCAAAAAAAGGAAAATAGTTGGACAAGATGGTACAGTTGTAAAGTACTTTTCATAAAGCTTGCATGATAAATGGTGGTCTAAAAACATTGTCACGTCATTTATGGAGTGGCCTGATACAAAAGGGCAGGACAAAGTCCTTCAACAATTGTACTACCGTATTTTCTCGATTAAAGTATGCACCCCAATTAAAGTACGCACCCCTGATTTGGGGCTAGTTCCAGACAGATTTGCAGAACTGAAACGTAAAGTGAAAAACCCCAAATAAAGTACGCACCCCTTCTTCACTGATCTTGAACAAATTTTGAACAGGATAAATTCAAATTTATGGTGTTCCTCCTATTATGTCCAGGTCATTTTTCTTATATCAAGGACTTTTACATGATGCCATTCCCTAGATTCATTAAAGATTCTCTTGTTTACTCTGCCAGCATCGTCTCTGCAAACTTGAGGATTGCCTACAACAAGTTACAAACTTTGCAAATTGGCAGGTATTGAGCCATGCATTGTTGCACCGCAGCTGGGTTCCTGGTTTGATTAAGCAAGGGTTTGAGGTCCTTTTCCAATTTGTCCGGGCAATAACCTCAGATAAAGTACGCACCCTGACTTTAGCAATGACTTGAGGTGCCTTTTGAATTTTGAAATGTTTAAAAAGTGCGTACTTTATTCGAGGAAATACGGTACTGGTAAATTACCTCCTTTCCCCTACAGGCATTTGTGCTATGTCATCTATGCCAGCATTGCAAAGTCCTGTTTAGATGTATTCAGCACGTAATGACCTGTTTCAAAGACTCTTCAGGTTCAAGTTTCAGGTGACTTGGCTCACAAATTGATGGCGGTATTTTTCCAATAGCATACCTGATGGAGCATGACACTGTACTGGCCTGGGAGACACACGCCAATCATCACGACAGGTGTATTCTGATCAGTACACAGTAGAATCCAGCCAGCAAACAGGCCAAACTGCTTTAATTGATCATTTTCACATGGAAAAAGGAAACAATGGAAGACAAATTGGAACAATTCATCAGAGGAGGACAGGTGAGTTTACCCCAGAGAGCAGCTAATCTGTCCCAAAGATAGGATTACTTACACCAAACAGGGGAATCCTATTGCTGGCAGTTAGGTGAGACTTTGCAAGAAGGGATTTTCATCCTAATGGACAGAGGTTTAACTTACAACCTGTGTTGACTAGAATTCGTAATGTGGACAGCAGGTGTTTCTCTCACGCTAGGGTTCCAGGATTCTTACAGCGGCCAGTACTGGTTGGAAAGCTGCCCTAATCTCAAGAGAACTGAGTCATTTTTATTCTGTCACCTGCAAAATTGAAAAATTGTTTTTCTGCCTGGAGCAAGGAAAGGTAGAGAGTGTTAGCAGAGGTTCCCACGATGCACACTGCTGATGACACAGATGATCAGTTTACCCCCTCAGGACTTTCCAGTTGACTGAAAAATTTACAGCGGGAGGATTAGCTTTTTGACTGTGCCATGACCCACTGTAGGACACTGAAGGTTAACAAGCGGACTGTGATAGATTTGGCAATCTTCCATTTCTGGCTGTCAGACCTGATGCAATAGGATTTACATACAAAGCTATGGTAAGAACATGAGAAGTTTACACAGTAATAGCAAATGACATCATCCTCATTGAGGTGTTTCAAGTCCCCTGAAAGGAGTTTCCAAACACCAAAGAGGACATATGTTGTCACCATGTATAGAGGCAAAATCTCAAAAACCTACAGTGACCTATTTCTTAAAGTCGTATCGTTCATTCTGAAAAAAATATCTTTTAGATGCTAGCAAATTATGACAATGCTGTTTATATAAGAAAATTGATACCTGGTAAGGAGATGATTAGTTCCTGCTGTGTGATGAACAAACATAACCTTCTTCCATCTATTATCAAAAATGTCACGCACCTGTAACTTTTACTATGGCGACAAAACTTTGCTAATACAAACATGTCAAAGATAACAGACATTAAGAAAGAGATGGTCTTCAATGAGCTCATACACAGGTACAAAATTGCAGATAGATAAAGCAACCAGACCAAATCAAATGACCAATATGATGTTGATACTGGTAGTAGATTAGTTTGTATAAAGTTCAGCATATGTAAGAATCATTACTCAGTCTAGTAACGCAATGTTTACCTCATACCTTTTGAATAAGTCACTGAAAACATCTTCTAAAATCTACTCAGAATTCTTAGTATTGCTAGCCAACACTTTTGTATGAATATAAACCTACCTTCAAATTGAAGTTACTGAGGTTCAGAATGACGCAATGTTTACCTCATACGTTCTGAATAAGTCACTGAAAACATCTTCTTAAGTCTTCTCAGAATTCTTAGTATTGCTAGCCAACACTTTTGTATGAATATAAACAATTTTGATTTATGTACATGTACCTTCAAATTGAAGTTATTGAGGTTCAGAATAACGCAATGTTTACCTCATACTTTTTGAATAAGTCACTGAAAACATCTTCTTAAGTCTACTCAGAATTCTTAGTATTTCTAGCTAACACTTTTGTATGAAAACTAATTTTATGCACCTTCAAATTGAAGTTACCGAGGTTAAGAATAACAATGTTTACTTCATACATTTTGAATAAGTCACTGAAAGCATCATCTACTCATAATTCTTAGTATTTCTAGCTAACACTTTTGTATCAATAACAATTTTATGTACCTACAAATTAAAGTTACTAAGATTCAGAATTAGACAATGTTTACCTCATACATAGTCACTGAAAGCATCATCTACTCATAATTCTTAGTATTTCTAGCTAACACTTTTGTATGAATAACAATTTTATGTACTTACAAACTGAGGTTCAGAAGAAGGGGAGAAAAGGTAATTTCTGACATAATCCCTTCAGGCCAGACTGTCAATCATCCCGACTTCCATTACCTCTACAGGGAAGGAGTCATAAAACAGGATCTGCCTGGAATACTTCCAGCCTGCTGCCCCCATCAGATAACTGGATTTGCATTGATCAGCGAATCCTTGCAAACATCACATTTGCACTCTTCCCCTCCCTGGAGAATTGGGTTTCAAACTACCTGTCTGGTGCTAAATTTGTACTCTGTAGAGGCACTCAGAGGTTGACACCGAGTCAGTACTATCCTCACCCTACTGGGAATCATTCCTCTGAGGTGCATACAAAATAATGTTACTGCAAGTCAACAACATATTTAAAATGTCTGTGACAGTTGAGTCACTGGTATGATATTTACAAGAAAGGTGAGTTCATTTCAATTTTTAGCTGACATACACAGAATATCTTATTACATCTTGACAGCATATCATAGCTGCTTATACAGAGCTACCATGATCTGATCACATTCTGGTATGAAATGAACATTCAACACTTTCTCTCTCCAGATATTAACATTTGTAACCAAGATGTTTGCTTGCTATCCTGTATAAGCAATTCAGCAAGACAAAAAGTGGAAATGCCAAACATTTTGCATGTGACCGTCACTGCATTTAACTTTATACGTCACATGAATAAATTAACATATCCAGTACCGTAGGCATGATTTCATAAATTAATTTTGAAAAGATAGTCCATTCAAGTACCTTACAATCTAGGCTACAGCAAGAAGTGCAGCTGATAAGATAACGGTCCATAGGTATCAGTTGAGGTATTAAGATTGGGTCTTCCTACCTGCCCGTGAGGGAAGAAAAAATTAACTGCCATGATGTTGGGAATATCAAAACGGTATCACACTGGACCCGATGTCTGTAATTGCCATCTAAAACTGATATAGCGATAGCGCCTGTCATACACATGCACGTAAATAATGCGTTTCCTAGTTACATTCAAGCTGTTTTCGTGCGTCAGCCGTTACCACCCCTCTCCACGCAACCATCCATCCATTACCGGGAACAACCACTACCTCCCTGGGTAATTCTGTCTAATTATTTGGATAAATGTCTATGAATAGATTTATGATTGCTCATCATGCTGTTGCCAGGATGCAATCCTCAATATTGAACACGTTATTATGTGACCATTTGTTATTATCAAGGACGGGTTTTGGTAAAAGGGCATCTAATATAACATGCAATAAAATGTCTTGTCGATTCAGTGGCCTTTGTCTGATACTACCCATAGATGTTCTTTTCTAGTTCATTACCTACTTTATGGGTCTATATACGGCTTATTTTCTTTCAGCTGCTTTGAACATTATCAGCAAAATTCAACAAAGCAACCCATCAAATAACAGTTGGAGAGGTGACTCATTATTTACAATGGCTACTATAAATAAAACATTATCATAATGAAATCAACAAAGCAATTTCACTGAACACGGAGCATTTTCTCTAGATTGTGAATCAGAAATGGCCCAGCAAAATGAAATTTCAGTCAAACCTCTACAAGCGACCACCTCTACATATTAAGGACCACCTAGCCAATATAACAACTTTTTGGTGGTCCCTTAGATAATTTTTCCCATTGACACAAGCATTACGATCCTGTCTATAGTGACCACCTGTACACATACACACTAGCCTGAGAGGAGAGCTATAACAGGTTTGAATACCAGGCTACATACAAATGTACACACATGCAGACCAGATTTTATTGGTCCCCTGAGTGGTCTTCTTTTGTAGTCAAAGCAAAGGACAATACCAAAACAGTAAGTAATGAAGTAAAATGATGCTTGTCCTAACAGAGTGTGACAGTCTGACAGTGAAAAAGTCATTAAATTTAGAATAACTTTAAATTTGCTTCATCGTATCATCAAGGTCTTCAGTTAAAGTTAAAAATTCATCCATTCAAAACTACTCACGATAATCCAAGGCATTTTTGGAAGATTAAATTTCTGTTTCTTGGAATAAAAGTAGATGAATTCACCAGACTGTGAACTTGATTTCCACATGACTGTGAACTTGATTTGAACTTGTAACAATGCTACTTTTTTACTCAGCTTTTTCACTGACCAAAAATATTACAATGACTGAATCACTTGCAACAGTCTCTGTACAATCAACAGCAATTGGAGAATTGGCCGACAACGTTAATGATAGGCTGTTTGATGATTAGTTTTACCATTACTTATGCCTGTTTTATCTGCAGACTTCCTAACTAAACCTCAGTAATCCCTGAACACACATTTTAAGGTGGTATTAGCGTTACAATTATCAAGACATTAGCTCAATCACAGGCTTTATTGGGCAGGTATGTTAGCTTTGTCGGGTTGGCTCGACAGTGTCTGTTGTCATAACAACCAGTACAAACAGCTCACTGGGTAACGTTAATGACACAGCCACGTGTGCATCTTTCTCAAATGAAATTGGTTAGATAAGATTATTTTCTTAGCATGCTGTGCGGAATAACTGCAGCTTATAATTAACACAATGGAAATGGTAACATACATGTAACGTTAATACATACAACACAACCATTTGCAACTGGCAGTGCACACACCGTTGTACAATATCTGACCAAATGTTAATGAACTCTAAACACTCAATGATCCAAAGGCCTTTGTATCATAGTGTCACAAATATTGGCACCACCCTTTTATTTTACAGCATAGATTGAAATGGATGCTTGATGTCAGAGGGATGCAAAATGGCTGCACCTTGTTGCCATGGAGACGTAAACTGTTACAGATGTTACCACAATCTTGTTGCCATGGTGCTGAAACGCAATCACAGCAAAGCAGACACACCAAAGAGATGATCCTTTCATGCAAGCAGCTCTACCAAATCACCGACTTCCTTCATCAACTTATGTTTTGGCAGCATTCAAAACACGTCACTATGACAGGACCTTAGAAAAGAGATTTCCTGAATGTGGTTGCTTCCTAACAATGGAAAGAAAGCACATCATAACACATCCAAACACAGGCATAACAAAGTGTAGTTAGAATTCTTTGATTAGTATACTTCTTCTTCCTTTTAAGACCATACAATGATCAGAAATATATGTCACAATGTGTCCTGCAGATTGTACTGATGCATTAGAAATCTAGTCTGTACCATACAAAAGGATACTTAGTACTCTGAACACCAAAATCTCTTCAGCTTTTCATGCACAATGCATGAAGATTTGATTTGCATACAATTGTACCGTGTAGTACGGTTGGCACTGCCCGATTTTCAAATCTAACGTTATACATAATATACTTTTTATGCTAACATTGTAGGCAAAGCGCATTTACTATGTCATTCAGAATTCAAATGTCATGCCATCTGTTCATTGGTATATTTTCCTGTAGCACTGACTGAAACAAAAGTTGACAAAAAACTGTAATGTTACAGTCAATTAACCTGAACACCATTGCTTACCGCAATGTCTGTTGTCACCGTTGGCTCCTATCTGTAACACCTAGAATGCCGACCATGCAAGTCGACACAGAAACAGACAACACAAAGGAAAATGTGCACACAGGTAGGAGCAATGGGTGGCACCTGTTTATATCATCTCCCTACTTACTGCCACATTATTGTATTTAGATAACGATCACGCAAACATTACCTGCTGAACTTTCCTCCTGGGGGTCACAGCAGATGATTGTAATTAAAGAATATCTGCTGCACCAGTCACAGCAAGAATCTTGTGAGATAACAGTAATCATTTTCCAGTGGTTAGCGGTTACCTGCAAGTCAAACTACTCACTGGCTTGCCTAGCTGTTGGTAACATAGCTGGTAGAACAACCCAGAGTGAGGTGTATGACAGGAGGAAGCCAAAAGTTTGGTTTGATTGTAGATTGTACTTTGTCATAGTTGAAATAACTTAGCCTTGAACAACAGTCATCACTGCACTGCCAGGTGCAATTGCATGTGCCTCCAAGCAACAGCAAAACATTTTGAAGTTAAATAGCTTTAGCAATTTGTAAATGATAAAAGTTTGGCTTATGGTTATCCATTATTTATTCATTTATTTATTCAGTTTTACCACATTTGTAGAAGGATTGACATATATCATATTCTAATCATGTGACTCTGAAAACAAAAATTTGCTGTTTGTTCATTTTATATACCTTATACAACAGGATCTACCGGTAAGACCTCATGCGGTTTGATTGCCAGGATGTTCTGTAACTGTGCTTTTCCCTGGATGACGGTAGACCTTCAGGTGAAGTTTGACATGGCTCAGATGCTGCTCATTTGGTAGCATGATAGTGACTAGGAGCAGGCAATAAAGCTCCAGGGAGGGAGAGATGACACATCCATCCATGCCTCGGGGAGTAATCATGGGCCGATGAGCTAGTCTGGGCCAGGAGCAAGCTCAATTTAAACTATTTCTGGTCCCTTTTGCCTATTATCTAGGCGACATCACCTGGTGTTGGCCTGACATTCTGAAAAAGGTCTGAAGAATTGCCGGCAAAATGGCTCGGAGCAAAAACAGCCGTGATTGATGGAGGGAACCGAAAATGTCGCAAACTGTTTCTGATCAGTTTTGTATTTGCAAAGATGACTGTCTGAAAAGGTACTGCATAGCATTCAATAATGTATCCTTTCTCCTTTATTTACCTGTGCGCAGGGTCATTAACTGATTACCTGTGACAGACCTGACAATAGACAATTCAGAGACATTAGACAGGTGAGACCACAGTAGACACAATGACCACTGTGATCCCACATCTGTGCCATGATTAACTGCCACACCTGTGCAAGTAGTTTTCTACTTAATGGCTGATCTTTCTGCCCAAACATGGTAAATTTCACATGTTCTTGAATAGTACATAAACTAGCCTTTTGTAATGCTATGACAAAGAAGCGAAGCCACATCAACTGCAGAAAAATAGTTTTGTTCAAATTTGCTGCACAAAGGTTAGATGGATTGTACTGTTACCATAGCAACCCATGACATTAATACACAGTAGCAAGCAAATCAGGTTAAGACTATGAAATTTGTGCCCTTGATTGGTTAGCATGATTGATATGTTTTCCAAATGGACACATTTATTAGTAATTTGATAGACCTGAAGAAAATCTTCTCAAGCAAAGCAAAGATGTTACGCCAATTATTCCTGTGCAAATTGGAAGAATAAATGTGATTCGTTACTTCAGTGAAACAGCCTGGGCAACAGTCTCCAGTGTAAAAAAACATGAAAACATACACAAACATGTTTAAAGCATAGTCAAATGCTTTCTCAACTTCACAAGAAAATTAGTAGGACGATACAGACTTCAAGGCCGACAACTGAAAAATCATAATCAATATAGGTAATAACATTAGTTGCATTGCACATCCAAATATTTGTTTGACTTGAAAAAATAGGAGGCCAGTATGACTTAGTGTTAAGTTACACTTTACACATTTTCCTGTAATAGGCCTAGGTTTGCAATAAACTATATTGCGATATCCAACCATTTGTCCCTTTTTTTCTCTCATTGTAGGTCTGTTTTAGATACTGGAGAATATTGTGCCGAACAGGAAAAAAAGTGTAATGTCTCATGAATGTAAATTCAAACCCTTTCGTTCTATGGAACTTTGCATGAACTGATCTCTCCACTGGTATCTGTTATTGTATTCTTGACACTACATGTAACCGCCATGCATCTTGCATGTTGTTTTATCAAAAAGGTATCTCACTGATGTTAGCAACCTTTACACAGTGACTACATCATACCTTATGATGCATTTTGAATCTCGGCCGTACCCACTAATGGAGTCCTGGTCAGTGTAGTCACAGGTAAAACTTGGCACACACCGATGATAATATCGATCTCTAACGCCACCACTGTCTGACAAGATGTCTGAAGTATCAGCTCTGTAGTGATGTTGGCACTGTAGACATTCTCACTGTGTGTCTGGGCTGCACTTGGACAGGTGGAGAACGCTCTTCAGCTTACCAAGACCTCATTCACACAGACCTCATTGATATGCACTACAGAGTGGACTTCACTGTCATTAGGCCATACAAATTCAGTTAGATGTTTCTTGGATATTTTTGAGTGAAAAAGAGACTCAGATAAAGAAATGACATGAGTACAGTACTAGAAGATATATTTTCACACACATCCACTTTTGTATTTGTCTTAAATATTTACATATAGGCCTAGGATTCTAGATGGTAAATTTCCAGACAAAATTTATCAAGAGCACTGAAGTTCTGTCTCTTTGACACACAAATTTTTCCACCAAAATACGCCCTGATCCCTTGAAGTCATAAATAGATACCACCATCGAAGTAGATATCAAATGTCAACGGATTTCTGCTATACATACATACATAATTTCCGTATGGACCTAATGGATGCTAGATATCGCACCAGTGTCACATCACCATGGCAACCGACACAAACATGATTACGGCGGGTAATCGTATAGCACCTGTCCTGACGTGCGGACAGATTCATGAGTCACCAGACGTCTTTAGGTACATAGATCATACAGTATTACTGAGTTAATCCGCATGACGCAGTTCCACAGAAGCCTGTTATCTATAATGAGGTCTACAGAAGAAAGATGAACATCAAAGTCCATCGACGATATTCTAACAGCAGCCAGCAGTATGAAGGCTCCATACTGTGTGACGGTGTGTTCTGAGTCCGTTTTGATTGCAACCGAACAAAATTATACTGCGTGATTGCATACAACTGGGTGTCTTTTTTTTTTTTGCATTCTGACAACATAATTAATTCTTACCAGTATAATTCCTGGGAATAAATGTCTTTTTAGTTACACATAGCGAGACATTTTGTTGCTGTTTAACCTACTGTCACAGCCTGTCCGACAACCGAAGCCTTGTCTCGCATGTAATCCTTCAACACAATACAAAACCTATAATTATGTGCAGGGGGACCTTGGCCGGTGCATTTCTGATGTCATCGCACGTAACCTGCAAGGCCTGATGACGTGGGTGTTCTTTTGTTATGGTACATCCTCTGATGTGAATGAATGTGTGAAGCATACATGTGTATACATATGGTGGCTACAATCTACACTACAGAGAGGGAAAATAAAGAAAGTGGAATTCTATCTTTGTGTAATGATGCGTAATCAATGGTGTCTTTGTTCAAGATGAATTCAGGTGTGAAATTGTGATGTAGTCTAATCACAGGATTGTAATGGTTTGGCAGAAGACACAGGGTACATGTCCAAATTGCACAAAGAAAAGAGAAGGTGAACTAAATGTATTAGCAATGAATGAGTCTTGCTGAAGATCTTTGTGAGTGCTGTCTCATAGCAATAATATTCCTAACATTACATAGTGTCATCACCAGTCCCCTTACAGAAACACATTAAGAAAATTCACAACTTCCGTAACTTTGCATTTGAGAAACACTTTTACTCTTGAAAACTTTACAGGTATGTACAATATTTACAACTTTTCTGGCAAACACTTAGAGTTGGCACAAGACTTCTCATAACTTAAAACTGCAAGCTTGCATCTCTATTGCTCCCATAGGGTATGGGTAAATCACAGACTTATAGCAGATAATGCAAAACCAGCAGCTCAAACCAGTCAAGGATAACAAAAAAAGGTTTCAAGAGGTAGGTGGTTACCTTAATGGGGTGAAATTGACCATTACCCAGCCTTCGGAATGTCCTTGGAACCATGTAAGTGGCCATTTAAGTCAAGGCCAAACAATAATGCAATGTTCACAAAATTAAAGTTGCTGAAGACAAAAGAACTCTTTTTATGAGAGAGACTGACCGTCAAATTATTTCTGAAATGTTCCAAGCATATCTAATCGCGCATAACCAGAGAGAATGAATATTTATGTCCAGACTTTAAAAAAACTTTGTTAGTACAAACAAGGAAGCTATAACCTCCTTGGTACAAGATTATACATAAGTCACCTTCTTGGGTGGATTTGAACATTGAAGATGTCAAATATTCCACTTATGGCTCTTGAGGTCAGAGTTCACATCCTGTCATCAAGGCTGTACTTCATCATGTATTCAAAGTCCCTGTAGCTGACCCTGCTGTCCCCATCACTGTCCACCTCCCTGTGGACGAGGAAACAGGGAGTTTAGCAACACTTCTGGCATCACAAAGTCAAGTTGATTACTATCTACCGACAGTACTAGTGGTGAAATGCAGTGTGTGGCCTGCAAAGCTGAGACATTCTCACTCAGTTTTTTTTTCACATCATGTACAGGCTCAAGCTAAATTCTCAAACTCCAAGACAAGTTATGTCACTGGAAGCAGATCTGGCGGTGGCAAGACAGAATCAAGGGGTTGAAACAATATCCAACAGGCCACTGGAGACCTGCAGCAAAACACCTTGGACAAGCTCATTACTCTGTACAGTATTCTGCACAAAGTCTGCAAACCTTGAAACTTTGCAAAGGCTGCAACCTACACGGCCTTCCTAGCAATTATGATTGATGAAAGGCTAAAAAGCATAATTCATTGTGCTGACTTTCCGTGACCATATTAACCCTGTCGACTGGGATTTCATTAATGTCCCGTTATCCATCCTCCACCTGACCTCCACCTGCCCTACCCACCCAGGCACACAACCATCCATCAGGAACAACACAGCGTTCCCATGGCAACATCAGAGCAGCCTCTCCTCAGTTTTCAAGTCAAGTCAAGAGATATGACCTTTCTTCTCTTCGTGTTTATTTGTGTTGGCTAGTACGGTATTCAGAAATTTCGAAAAGAAGCAACACTACATTTTGAATTTCCAATTTCTGCTAAATGTCAGGATTGAAATACTGGATCACTTTCATGTCAGTGTCTGATCCGAAGGGAGGAACTGTGACTCTGACACTGCATCTATAATGGGAGAGGCACTGGGCTTAAGAATACGTGATGTGTTGCTAATCTCCAAGCAGATATATCGGTGGCAATGACAATAACCAAAGGGCAAAAGCAGTTTTAAAACTGGTGGCCAATAATACTGCTTTTGCCCTTTGGATGCTGTCATTGCCACCGGCAGATCTGCTGGGAGATTAATTACTAAATGTCTTGCCACTATGACATGACTACCACATTTTATATAACTACTGTAATTTCTTACTGTATATGTGATACGCAGATGATCTTTTTTGTCTTGTGGGATTGTATGCATGATTATGCGAATGACCATACAAAACATGACCATATAATACATGGAATTTCCCATCACCTTGTACATACATTATGCAAAGAAATATTCATCTCATTACATACATGTATAAACAATTACTAGTAATTAACTCAAGAAAATGAAAGGTGAAGGATGAATGAGGTGTTTTTTTTTAAATTTTGAGAATAACAAATCCTCTTCCACATAGCTTATCACTGTTGCTAACAAACATTAATAAATGTCTCTGATGGCTCATTTTCGAGGAAATTTTCCCACACTGTTGTCAAGAAATCAAATAAGGCTGTTTATCCCGTGTGCCTTTGTTGCAAGGGTGAAAAGGTACAGGCCCTTAACATTTAATTGGGATGTGTTGTGGATTAATACTGCCACAACCTCCGCAATTACCATGGCAACAGCAGCGTGTGTTGACGATTAAGGGTGCTTTCAGAGGCTAACTGGTGCGAGGTCAGGTGAGTTAGCTACTGTTGTTGTTCCTGTTAGCCTGTAACAAGGATGTGGAGATGACATTACAGCCTATGCTGAGTGCACCCCAGCTGATCCGTAATCCAATAAAACGTCACAACGCTGGGCTGATTCATGTTCGTATGCCGTTTGTCAGTAAATCTGTGACTTTCCTACAGACTAATGTACATTAAAACAGACTCATCTTTTACAATGACTACAAAAACTGGCAAGGAAAAATATCTAGGGAAAGTTACGTTTTAACTTTAAGCACTCATAAGTTATAACATACAGTTTTTGTTTGTTTGTTTTGTAAAGACGGTAAACTGCCTTCAAGGATGACACACCAGTTTTGTACAGTAAGTACAAGCTGTGAAAAACATACTGTAAGGTTTGATCCACTCACACTCCAGGGATGGACCCCTACTCTTATCGATGAGTGTGTTAAATTCTTCAACATACTCGAGATGTGGCTCTCCTCAAACACAGGTACACTGGTTAAGGTCGCATCCAAGATGACGTCCCTAACCAAAGCTAGGTACCGGTACTCACTTTCACCTGAGTCGAATATACCAGTATATCTGGTCCACTGCCACACTTTCATAGTACACTGTATCTGTATCTATATGTCTTTTTTGATAGTTGATAGTGCAAAGAGGTTGTAAAAAATGGATAAAGAATCCATACGTAGATAAAAGACAAATAGTTTATCAACAATCTAGTACAGTTATTATAAATGATTTGTCGTAGCTATGCTACAGAAATGAAAATTTTGTTTTGGATGGGAGGAAGTTTCAACGTTTTGCCCCCAACTGAGAGTTTCTGAAGTTTTCCTCACCAAAAGACTCTTATTAGTCACCTTATGATAACAGTTGTAACTGACTGATTGCAGTTTGTAACTTCCACAGACACTGTTGTAGACCATAATTATACATCATTAGAAACAACTAAGCACCCTTAGTTAATCTGCACAATTGTTACAATTAACGAGTGAGCTTTACAAATTAGTGGTATGGAAAAAGTTGGTATTATGCCTGTTATCATAGGCTACATCAATGGTAACTTTCTAGTACTCTTTCAGTTTGTGAGGAAACGTTTGTACTTTTTGTAGAAAAAAGCCTTATGTGTTAGCAGCAAGTTAGAAATGTGCAGAACTTTTGTGAATAAACTGTTTCACTTTTGCCATAAATCAGGTACTAGTATGTCAATCAAAATTAGTGCAATGCACCAACACATAATAAATCTCAATGTGCTTGAGTTTCACAGAATGTGGAAGAAAGCTTCCACCTTTAATCACACAACAGTCAGATCAAAATGTCATAACTCTAGAAATCTGAGACATGTTCCTCTCTTTTTGTCTGAGCTATCCAGTTGTATTCCTCACTTGTCCCTCATCCTCAAAGTGGTTGCTCTGTCAGTCATGCCCTTTTTTGGAGCTGCACCGTCTTTTGGAAGAAACGTAAAGTGGAGGTCCAGTGTTTGAGGAGGTGCCTTGAGCATGTTACAACAGCCTCATTACTCAGATGGGTACCTCCTGGCTGTAACAATACAACAAGGTGGGTAATAATAATAATAATAATACCTAAAAGCAGCCTCCATCCGGTGTCTCGGGATGTGGGGGGCCACCAGAGACCCCGCCCTCAAAAGGTCATCTAAGGTCAGGAACCCACGGCCTGGACAAATTTGAAGAAAATTCTTTTAGCCATTCAATTCAATTCCATGGCCATACTGATCAATCCCTTATTGCAAATCATCAAATGACAATAAAATCTATAAAAGGGTACAGTCATTGATGAGTTTCTGCTATAGTCTGTTAGGGGTGTTCCTGTAAGATGTGGAATCAGTGTATAACACAAATACATGATGTACATTGTAGATGATTTTCCCAGGTACAGGTAGGAACTTACAGTGTGTGTCAAAAGCCAGGAACACCTGTCGGATTTCCTCATCCTTGTCTTGTGCTGCCATCTTGGAGGACATCACCTTGATGAAGGGGTCCAGTTCCAGTACTAGAGAGAGAAGAAGATGGAACAATAAAGTAGGGACTACCATGTTTTTGAAAATAGGCTTTCAGGAACTTCTAGTATTCAAAACATCAACACAGTTAGTATGTATCTTTATCAGTATGTAACTTTATCACCAATGTAAGGGGCTAATGTACAGTTCAAAAAAGGAAATAATTTGACTGTCAGCATCCTAAATACTGAGGAAACATCATCTACAGCAATAATGTTCCAAATTCAATATCCTTTTTAATGGATTCAACATCACAGGAAAGGAGTGAAGTAGGTGACACGATTAGTGGGCTTCCTTTTGAAATACAAAATAAATAATACTAGTTAGGCAGAAGGTGAGGTGAAAAAGTGGCATCATCCCTAACTAGTCATTTGATTTTTCCTCATGACTTTTTGAGGCCACATTACACTGATCCCAAATGTTACAGAAACGCCCCCTAACAGACTACAGCAGAAATACAAGGCTGTGCTGTAGAAACAAAACTGAAACTCTCCAATTGCATATCTTTGCACAAATGTTTTGATCAAGATCAGTGAATGATGTGTGTGTATGCAACTTTGAGACAGTATATTTCCTGAAGAGATTATAGAGATATTCCTCTGATGTTAAATTGAAAGTAGAAAATGCAGGGGCTGAAAGATAATAGTTTTATTGCACTTCTGGCTTAATCTTAATCTGCAAAGCACTGCTGATTTCAATGTGCTTTTCTTTATATTTCTTGACATTGTTTAGTTTGCACCGTCTTTATGTTTAGGATGGAATAAAGCAAATTTTCATTTTTTTATTCATTTATGAACTGCAAAACCTTTTATATCATACTGACTTGTGAGCATGAAAAAATATATTCAGCCCACATGAATGCAAGCAAAGGTAAAAAGCACCATCTATTGACAACATAACAAACTGCAGCAGCTGAACAATAATACATGTGATGTACTTTTGATACACATTACTATTGTTAACCACAGTGGTCAAAATCTCATATTTCTCATGGCCGTCTCTGATGACATCACTCACATTTTTTATGATCTTTAATTTGTAGTTTATGATTGAAAATTTGGAGTGGATTTGATATAGTTCCAATACATTTGTAGATTGCAATAGTTCCATAGGTAATACTGTAAATGCATTTAAGTTTGCATAGTTTTTATTTTGTGCTAAGGCCACACCAATTTAATTTCTTGGTTAACGGATCTTTATTTTCCTAAGCTTCTGCCCAGCCTTCTGTTTTCACGATTTTTTTTCTTCTAAAATTTCTTTTTTGGAAAATAAAAATCCGTTAACCAAGAAATTAAATTGGTGTGGCCTAAGGCGAAAATGGAGTGTTCATGGTGGTTTTAAGTTTGCGGCAGCGCTACAGTCACATACTGCTATAGTATTGGACAAAAATGTTTGCGGTGGTTTCAAGTTTGCGGTGAAACGGTCGCGCGAAAACCGTGAACATAAAACCACTGCGAACATTTCTGTAGTTACAGTGCCTGGGCCCTAGATAGGTGGTACTGAGTCTCATTTCGATGAATGGGGAACTTGAATTCGAATTGGGTGTAACAAAATAAGGTATGAATTGACAGCAGCCTCTATTGGGGATGATACAGCTGTCATTGATTTTGCCAGAAACAACCGGTTTCCACTTTTTGCTATGGTGCATGCTGAGAAAGACATGCAGTATCTTCAATTCACAATTTTCAGTCCGACATGGCAACCTTCTACAGTTCCAGGACGACAGAGGCATACTCAACGCAACTTCTGATGGACAAAAGCACAGACGTGGGGAACTGTCGTGTGTGGACAGGTTAAGTGAAGGAGGCTACATTATTTGGGACCCAAAAAGTGCAAGGTATACGCTAACAGTGCACAGGCTAGCATACTCTCTGTATAAGGACAGGCCAGCACTACAGAAGAGTATCCACTTGAGTCATAAATGTCATAGGAAACTCTGTATACATGATGTGGGCCACCCTTCTTACGAGCCACCTTCCATCAATGCACAGAGGACTCGCTGCCTGCTTGAAGGGACCTGCTTGCGGACCCATACACCATACCGGGATTGTATCTTATAGAGCAAGTAGGTACTACTACCCCAACTCCCACCGCCCCCCCCCCCAACACACACACACACACACAAACACATTCATCGCTCAGAAAACACGTAACAAGTATATAGGCTGTATCATGTGTTGTCTTTATTTCAAGGGGATTGATGAGGCCAATGTGTGCCCTCCCCCTAAAGACATCTCAAAAGCTAGGACAGACCTTTTCTCTTTTATAAAGTTTTAATCTGGATGCTCCACGTCAGTTTTATATGCCTGGCCAAACATCATGTTATTGTGTTGTCGCGATCGTCTAATCCTCTGAGCCGCGAGCACCTTCCTTCTTTTTTTATAGTTCTGGCTCTTTTTACATTCCTGATGATACTTCACTTTACGATCTAAAGTTAGTAGAGTTTTGCAAGCTGTGCTGCCAGGTAAAAAGCCTGAGCCGGCGGCCTGGTTATGGCGGCAAAGCGACTCACCGAGGCCACCGACTGCACCTGAGTGGGCGGCACTGCTCGCCGAACGTGCCCTGTTGATCGTCATGTGTTGTTTTGGGGAGTGGTTTTTGTGTTGTACAGTGGTGCGCTTCGACAGCATTGGTGGTCATGAGGAAGCGTTGTTTCAAGATCATCTCACGGAGATCATCTATTACGCTTTGGAGTTGAGTTGTGTCGTGTCATCAGTAGTGGGTGTAATGTATGTAGAACGTGGCAGGTATTTGGGTATGTATATAAAAGATGATGCACTGCAGTTGGTGTGATGTCTAATGAAAACATGATATAATATTGTCCTTAATGCTAATAAAACTCTGTTCACGAAACTCGTCATCATCGGCGAATGCTTTTCTGGCTCGCTGAAGCTTGGCAGTGCAGCGCTTTACTAGCGCCTTTGCTAAACAAGATGTGAACCATTTCCTTTTATACTTTGCCCCCTTTTTTTGTGAGTTAATCTCCCCCGACACAATTTGATTACTGAGAGTGATCCTAAACATTTTTCTCTGTTGCCCTCACGACACATGTAACGTTACCTCGCAGTCTAATTTCTCCACAGTTATGTCCTCAGAAATTTTTTTTGTAGCTGCCCACATCCCCTTCATGGTTTTTGCGTCATTGTCAGTGATGGCTTTGTCTACAAGTACCGTGCTGCGACTGCATTGGTGGACATGAGGTAGCGCTGTTTCAAGATCATTTTCCGGGATAATTTATATTGATTACGCTTTGAAGTTTTATTATGTCATCATAATGGCCTTGTATAGGGCATAATTGCACCTCTGTACAATGTAGCTCCCAACCTTCGCGTCTTGATTTCTGGTGTATTTATTTGCTTTTCCTCCTTGGAACACCACAAGGTCAATGTAGTCCCTGTTGTGAAAGCTCCTCCCATCTTGCAGAAAGCTGGCTGTGACAGGGACAGGAGCATTCCTCTTAGTCTTATGTGCCCCCGCCTCAAAGAGAAGACTCTGCCTGTGTCACTGGCTGTCCCCACGGTCTTCCCACAGGTGGGTTGTTATAACCAACGTCACTCTCGGCTGTGATGGTCTCACTTTCCTGGAACTGCATCTAAACAAAGTCTCTGGACTTCCGCACATTGCAGTTCCTTGCTTAGCTTCTCAAAAGCCTTGCTAGCCTTAGTCATCTTCCTCTGTGTTATGGTGTGTGTAGGGTTAGGAACATTACCATTGCTCCCGGAGTGACCGCCTGAATGTTCAGTTTCATGGCCAGCAGTTGTTCAGTTTCACAGTCAGTGGTCTGCGTGCATCCAGTTGCTTTTTGTTGGCTCCCTCGAAGAGTTCTTCCTACTGCTGACCTTCCTATGGCCTGCGTGAAAAAGATGCAACAGGTCCTCTATCTTTTCCATAACTACAATGCAATTTCCGTTTACCGTGTCCTTGGTGTAAGGCCTTTGCTATGCGTAATTCTTCCTCTTGATGTTGCGAAGGTGCAGAATGATGAAGTGATCCCTAGGTCTATAAAGCATGTGTCTTCATCCAACCTCTTCTCTGTGTCGTTCGTCACCGGCGTCTGTGCCCGTGCTCCGCGTCAGGCGAGAGGCTGCTGTCGGATGGGTCTTCAGTGACAGCATCACTGCTAGTGCGTCCCTCCAGTCCACTGGACATTCCCCCACCACTGCTAACATTACAAAATTACACACAAAACAATGATACATCATTACGTGGCCTTTGAAATAAAAGATGAAGGCAAGCTTCATCCATAACAATAAAGACCACATCTGTGATAACTGATATTCATTATGCATGATGTCACGATATGTCTAAACTCTCAACAAAGTTACAATACAATACAACTGCAGTTTAAAAAACACATTGTAGTCAGGATAACATTGTTTCCTGTCTTGCTGATATGATACACAGTCTGGACTGTCAGATCTATTCTTGGTACCACACACCACTATTCAACCTTCCCACACTCCACACCCCGAGGAATGGCTATACTTCTCTTACTTAGTAATATAGTACACCCCGTTGTCAGGTCTAACATGTTTTCTTAACATAAAAGGATGTAAAAAAAAAATCACAAATATGAAATAACGAACATTTTATCATGAAAACATTTTGATATACAAACTTTAAGGTCACACTACGTAGCATTCGACCTGCATACTAGTAGTAGCATCAAGGTTATTTGTTTGTTTGTTTATCAATTTTACCAGGGGAATACATATCGCCTAAAATACATTTTCAACATGCCCTTGGCTTTACTTCAACTCAAAGCTACAACAGAAGTAACAAAAAAAGTTACGCAAATTACTAAGTGATACTAAACAAAAATATACTGTACATAAAATCATACAACCGAATAAATGAAACAATGGTGTAAACCGTGTAATCTTAACATAATATACAACATAGAATACAATTCTTTATTCTTTATTAGTTTATACAAAACATAGAATGCAATGAAATCACTTGAAGTCAGGATTAAATTTGCATAGCGATATTGTACATAAAGTTGTTTTAAAATTGCTGGCTGCTTTTAGTTTTAGATAATGTGGGAGTGTGTTCCACAGTGCCGCCCTGGAGGATAAAAAGGCTTGTCTTCTGTGTTCCAGTTTAATCTTGGGCAACCGAAGACCGCCTTGTGCCCTGAGGCGGGTGTTGTATGTGTGTGTGTGTTCATGTGATAGCTGAGTGTAGAGAGGAGTCAATCCGTTAAGAACCTTGTAGACAAGAGTAGCTTGAGCTTTCTTGTGAATTTCAGCTACTCATAGCCATTCTAGTGTGTTTAGAAGTGGTGTGCCTGTCACAGCCTAGTATTACCCGGGCCACCCTGTTTTGTAGCTTTTGCAGTTTTTCAAAGTGACCCTTCCCTCCCTGGTCCCAGACTATGTCACAATACTGTATGTGTGAAATGAATAGCATTGTGTACAAGTGCCTGCCTGTTGAGGTATAGTTTTAAGTGCACTGGCATACAGCATGTTCTTGACATTATTGAAGATTGAAGAAAAAAAAAATTGTTGTAGATCTACCGGTGTTACTTTTTTGAAACTTTGAAGTTAGCCATCCCATGGACAACGAACAAGGCAGACAGAGTCAGCAGAAAATTTGGGTAATTCCCAATTCCTCCTGAGTGTTGGCTGTATAAGGTTCAGTCTCTATTCATAATGTCAGTTACCAACACATGTGAAATTTCATACAAATGTATGTATCATACCAACACAGATAAGCGGCCATGGTCCTATAAAAAGTTGCACTTAAATAGTTAAACCATACTCACCATGTTCCCCATTCACTTCTGCAGCATTCTTAAAGACTTGGTCCACTTCAAACTGAAAACGGCAGTGTAGAGTCAGAATGTACCTTGTAAGACAAAAATATAACATCTTTAATAGCAACGAGTCTAAAGATCTCATGATGTATTGTTACAAGTCGCAATGTGAAAAGCTGACCTAGCCTGGAGTCCAGCCTTCTTAGCTTTAGTCCGCTCCCCAAGCTCCGCTCCCCGCCAAGCTAAGAAGGCTGGACTTCAGGCTACCCCAAGAATCATTTGAATGGTAACGGCGCCCAGTCCTCTGGGAACGGGTTTTCTGTGCGTGAAAAATTTGCGCGTGAAGAATTTGCGCGTGAAAAAATAAATTTCTTTAAAATGTGTCAGAAAATGTGCAGTATAATTTTCTTAGACAGGAAAATGTGATCCCATGATACAATTTTTCATCTGACACCTGAATTTATGGTTTGAAACTTTTGATTTTTTAGTCCCTTATGGGAATAGGTCCCTTGGGAATAGTTAAACTTTTTGGGGCTTGAAACCTAAACATTTGAAAATCACTTAAATCTTTAAGAAATACATAGTCAACTTACTTATATAAGGTTCTGTATTGTAAAATGTAACTATTTGAAGCTTTTCTACATTCTATTAGCCTAATTTCATCCTCTCAAGCAGATTCTTTCACGCGCAAATGTCAAACTTTTTTGCGCGTGAAGACTTAACATTTGAAAATCACTTGAAGATTGAAAGAACAACATTTTGAACTGTAGAATGCAACAATAAGATACTTAATTCCATTGTGGGTCATCTTATTTCAAGTTTTAAGCTTAAAACCTCCAAAAAGGTTTTAAATCCTTTGGGAGTCAGCTTAGATATTCCCAAGGGACCTAAAATTCAAACCCAAAATTCAGAAAACAGATGCAAAATCATATCATGGGGTAACATTTTTCTGACTAAGAATTTTGTAGTGCATATTTTCTGACACATTTCTTGAACTTTATTTTTTCACGCGCAAATTTTTCACGCGCAAGTTTTTCACGCGCAAATTTCTCACGCGCACAAAACCCCAACCCAGTCCTCTTGGCGGGGAGCGAAGCTTGGGTAGGCTAGCGGACTAAAGCTAAGAAGGCTGGACTTCAGGCTACCCCAAGAATCATTTGAATGATAACGGCGCCCAGTACTAGTCTTCTTGGTGGGGAGTGGAGCCTGGCTAGGCTAGCGGACTAAAGCTAAGAAGGCTGGACTCTAGGCTAAAGCTGACCCACCTTTGAAGGCTTGTATCCAAACAAGGAAACCGTGGCCACTTTGACATCTTCTCTGTTCAGATATCCTTTCTGTCCAGAATCATATTCATGGAATGCCTGGAAAGGCACAGCAACAATCTCATAATCATAAACAAATAATGTACAGTTCAATCAACAAAATCAAACTTAAGACATTCTCATGGATGGTTTCTAAGTACAGTTCCAAAGAATAGTGTGGAAAAACATTGAAAACACTTGAACTGATAAAAATCATGCTTTTTCATGCCATGCCCCCAAAAAAGTAGAAATCCTCTTCTTCCGAACAAGGACCTTGTTCCGAAGTAACGTTATCAGCAATTACTGACATGTGTATAAGTTGAACTATAACTTGAGATGGAAGAATCCATCTTAATTCTATGCCCCAACAATGCCATAGATCTACACTTAATTCAGGACTGCATCTGACTGCCTACATTTTACACTAAATTCAGGAAGGCACCAGCTACACTTTGCGTACTTTAAAAAAAATCTGAATTGCGGGAAACTAGAGGGCTTTGAAAGTTTCCCTAAAAAATTACTGGAGATTAGAATAAGTTCCATAACTTGCCTAATAAGCTACAGTACTAAGATTTTATAGAAATTGGCATGTAGACCCCCTCTAATTAAAGCAAGGATGTCCTAATGACCTTAATTAAGGCAAGGAGGTTTAAAATCAAATTTTTAACATGCTTGATTTAAGTTCTCAACTTTTGAAATATTTCAAATCATTGAAGAAAAATGTAACCAAGATCATCCTTACTCCCATAATTTGATGATATAGCAGCCTTTAGATTTATGTGTGGGACAAAATGGGTTGAAAATATACATATCAATTTTACAGTTTGCAAACAATGCCACACCCCTAGCCTGGAACACCTACTCTAAAGAGTGTGACATTGACCATCTGTACCCCCCTCCCCACGGCTACACACTCACAGCCGCGATCAACCGCCGGTCCTGATCGGTCACGACCCGCGGTACGGTTGTCATGGTCTGTCCGAACGTTTGAGAATAGGCAGTCATGATATTTTGTCCAGCATGTTGTCAAATACGACAAAATCCTTCCCCACCATTCATTAGAAATGCCGACTTTTGTCATGAAAGGCTTATCATGGTGCTTGTTTTTACCGCCTCTTACGAGCTCTGTGATTGGTCTATCGGCGCGTTATTTTCTCACGTGTTTGTAACGATGGCTGAGATTGGTGGATGGGCGGCAGCCTCTTTCTCATATCAATCCTTCTTCCTGTCGATCCAGAAAAATGGCGACTCTGTGAATGTAGCAAACATTCGCCGCGATTTTACCGTATTTTTGGACTTTCTGGGACCAACGTTTTGAACAGTAGTGATGAGCTCGACGCGGACTGGTGTGAAAAGGACACGGAGAAGACCTAGGCCCAAATCGGCCACGGTTTCGGCTCCCGTCGCGGGTAGGTCTCCTCGCCTTTGTTGTGCCTTGCTATGCGGGGCCTTGTTGGTTGGGTTGCCGGATCCGCAAGATGCGGCCATTTATTTACGTGCTCTTCCTCTGCTCTTTCCGTTCTCTTTATCTCCCCCTACATCCCCGGCTAGTCAGGGTACCTCCTCTTCAAACTACAGCAGTTATCTGAGAGGTTATAGGGGCTGTGGTCAGTTGGGTTCCATTCGAATTACATGCCTTTGTTTTGCACAAATCGCAGACCTCTGGCCCCACACAGGCTGGCAGCCCGGCCAGGTCTGGTCCCAATATCGCATTACCCGGCGTGTGCTTTGTGTTTTCATGCATGTCTGTACGGCCCTTTCCCCACCAGGGACTCCACTACAAATTCTCCACCAAAAAGGAATTGTATCTAATGTAAAATGTATCGAAAAAGTGCGTCTTTTGAAGTGTTTGATGGACGGTTATGATGCATGCGAAGCTGCGACAACCAAAGGTTGTGCACTACTATGGTTGACAATGGCTGAGTATGCCGACAAGAATTTCTGGGCTGTGTCCACACCTTAATACACGATGCAGGCATACTTTTGTAGCTGTAGGCTGTAGATGCAAAGCCCACGGGTTAAACTGTGCATAGGAAGGCTATACTTATGTGCAATTTATTCAGAGGGTTAAGAATTCCTTAAAATTTTATTGATTACAGAATAGTCACCCATGCCATGCCCTAAAACTCACTTCCTGTTGACCTGGAAGTGACCTAGAAGCAGTGGGAGGAAAAGAGCACCAAGATTCTGTCTCTTGTTTTAGAACATGTAAAGCCTTGGTAACATGGGTGTTGAAATCTAAAACAAAGATAACAAGATATTTCACTTCTTTTGCAATGGTGCGGTTGAAAATAATGATCCGATGGACATAATAATTTGATGCAGTGTAATTTGGGGGGTACTTCAATGCCCAGGGGCCTGCACCTCAATTTGCACCTGGCAGTATTTTACTACGATAATCGCATTACAAGATAGCAGCATCTGCACAAGATCAGTGAACAGTTAGATTCTGCATAGGGTTAGTTGAAATGAGGCATGTGAAAGAATAAATGGTCACGCCTTTTTGCTGTATTCTTTTTCTCTTTGACTTTACATCTGCTTCTCTCGCAGAAAGATAGGATTTCCTTTCTCACATCTGCTTTTATTTTTTGTGTTGAAGTAATGTTTTTCCCTATTATTAGGTTATTCCATCTTAGCATTACTGGAGAAGATGATATTCTGAAAGTGTCTTTAGCCTTCGTGATACGTTAAAAAAAATGTACAGCTGTGACTATTGACTTACATTATAAAAAACATTGATTATTCTAAATCCCTGTGCTCTTGGATATGTAGTCGGCCCCATAGGCTAGGATTAGGGATGTTGATTACAAACACTTTATCATGATGTTCCCTTGTCTCTCTAGGTCCCTCCTCTTCTAGAACATCAGCAACCAGCAGTACTGTAGAAGCCAGTCATCCATACAGGCTGCGCAGGAAAAGTCGAGTGGGACTGGTAAGTAGGCTAAATGTGTTTTATGAATTTATTATTACAAGAATAGAATGTGTGCATAGTTGTATACAATGATATTTGATTGTGCAGTTTACTAACTGAAAAATCTTGTTCATTTTCAAAGTTAGTTTTCCACAATTTCGTCAATTTTCTTTTTAATCTATATTGCATAATAAAGAAGTTGATAGATTTGTGTAATTGCAGAATGTAACGTTTTGAGCAGCTTCATTCTTTTTGTAGCAAATAGAAATCAAATGTAAACCTTAAGGAATGTAGCTGTCAAAATGTATACAGTACCTAAAAACCAAGAAATGATACATTTTCACTGAGTTATGTGTGTATGAGCTTGCTATCTATGTGTGAAGTAAGTGCAGGTAGGGAGGAATAATCCTCAGTTGGTAGTGGTACATGCATGGAATAAAGGAAAAGTTGATTGCATGTAGGCTAGCACTCCCATGCTAACCTAAAGACCAAAGGTGCCCCATGTGTGGCTGTACTGAATATGCATTACAGCTTTATTGTTAAAGATGAGCCCCAGTAGATAATACTGATCCTTCAAAAGGGATCTGAGACAGAGATTTCACACCTAGAACATTGTTATCTCATTAGCAGCAACCTGCTTCCAGCGCCCAGAGCGACCATGACAGTGACGTTGGCCTACCTGTCCGCCAGCCAAAGCGCTCCCGGCTGTCCATTCCAGAACAAGACCATGGTACGTTACTTAGCATGCTCACCACTGGGATCTATGGGGATTTCCATAATCAATTAGGGTTTACATTGAATAAACTATAACACTGATAAATCACAGTGTACAAAATGTATCAGCAATACTTTCTCTTGGTTGGGTGGGAAATTTGTTACAATTCTATACACATTTTGTTGAAGAGAAGAGATTGAGTTTGTTCCTTATATGTGGAGATGTCAGCCAAACAACGTCAGAACTTAACCTTCATTCAAGTATAGGCAGGTGCAGCTGGACATCACTGTTTACATAAGCCCTCTGTAACGAATGAGAATTCCTGGTTACAACCTCATGCATATTGGTACCTTATTTAGGTACCATTCTTTGGGCCGACTCATGGTAAAGTTGATTGTATCTATATACTGTTGGTAGAAAGCACCATCCTAGTATGGCCTTTATTACATGGCAAAGCATCAAAGTACTCGGAGGAAATCGTTAGCAATTATGTGACTAGTATGAAAAATGGACCTATGACAATAGGTTGCAGAATAACTGCTTGAGATCGCAGTTGTCATAATTCTTGGTCCCCCTTCAGTTTTTAATGAAGAGATTGGACTAAAATTGAGACTTATTAGGTCCACTGGGTATACCCCTTGTTAACAAGCAGCTGATGCCAATGGAGGATTCAGTGAAAACTGAGTCAAAGATACTGCTAAGATGAGGAGGTCAATACTAGTGGTTTATTATAAAGGATGGGGGGCTCAAACACAATCAATTTTGGTTTATATCTGGGCTAGTTCATTGTAATGAGATGATTCTAAGGGTTTGTGTTGTGGCCAATCAGGATGCTGCAGCGATTGATCAATTTATCTCCTGAGGATGAAATGATGACACATGAATAGGCATTGTCCTGACTATGCTGTGGCTGGTTGGACCATGAGTCACTGGTAAAGTAAACGTGTGCCGAAGGGATTAGGAGGGGGGATTGGGGATGGGTCACCTGGGAGGGTCAGTGAAGTGGACAGATGTCAGGAGGGGACATTGTCTCTCCAGCCAGCTGCAGACCTCCCGGTGCATGCCCCACTGCTTTGAGCAGTGCTCCAGAACCGAAACGACAAATTTGTCATTGCATTATCCCAGCCACAATGGGTGCTGAGATGGTATGGTGCCTATAGATAAAGGACTGGTAGTCTGGCTCGTTTGCGGTTTCTCCCAATAAGTGAAGGGGTAGAAAGCACATAAATAATGTAAGCTTAAAGGGAAGTTCATCAACCAATACTGGATGGATAAAACATCATACAAGTGCCGCACATAAAGGATTACAGGAGATATTTTTGTTTCCCACGTTGAGATTAATCGATTGTCCTTATGTTGAAAAATTGAATGACTTTTGCAGGAGGGCACTCGTTAAAGTCAACTGCTTAGCATGTTTATCTATTACAGATCTTAATTAAGATAGTTAATTAAGGTTAGATTATTTGCCCTTGAATAAAAGCAAAAACTCGTGAATGCAGTTGCTTGCAATGAAAACTGACCCTTTTCTTGTGTGTGAATATGATTGTATAATGTATATTTTGTAAAAATTGCACGTAATTTCTACAAAGGCAATTTTATTGTAAGCAAATACGCAATGTCTGCAATAGCAATTTTTACCTGTAATTCTGTAAATATCTAATTGAGTCCTACCATATCTCTAGTTTTGTATTACAACAGGTGAAAGGCTGCAGTTCTAAGTTTTACAAACTGAAGTCTCTAATTTTTTGTCGTCAGTCAATGATAAACTACTACGTTCTTTGTATAAGTCTTTTCTAAAGGTTTTGTGGGAAGAAAGTAAATAAAAAGGTATTATTGTTCAGGACCTTTGTTACTGATTTCATGGCTTGAATGCTCTTTGTTGAATATATACCCAATGGCATGTTCTTAAAGACCAGTCGGTTGTATCTAAAAACTGTATGTCTGTCTACTTCCTGCCAAGGCCCCCTAATCAGCTGGCTGCAGGAGGAGGTGCCTGATGAGGTCCTCCTGAAGATCATGAGTTATCTGAAGGAGAAGGACCTGTGTCGAGCCGCGCAGGTCTGCAAGCGCTGGAACACCCTCACCAACGACCCCACAATATGGTGCGTCTCTTTTGAACTCTGTTACAACAGTTTCTGCCTCTTGTCCTGAAAGAAATAGTAATTTTTAGATAGTGTTGTTTCATTAAAGAATTAAAGACCAATAGCGATCAAATTGTCTATTTGTCATGAAATGTCATTGACTCAGTGTACAGAGTTTATGTTTTTAGGGAGTTTGTTTCTGTCTGTGTGTGTTCGTAGTTGTATGAATGTACTATCAATAGAGTGGCATGAAGTGAGTGGGAAGATGACTGAAAAGGTCAGACTTTCTGGAGTGGCAGGAAGATATCAGTTCAGAGTTGGTAGAACTAGACATTAATCATTAACTTGTCTGCAGCTTGTATTTTTGCAGTTATATATTTTCCATATGCTAGTTTTTCATTGTTTCCACCTCTGCTTGGTATCTAATGTTGTTTTGTGAATTTTTTTCAGGAAAAATCTATACACAGCAGTGTTTGAATATACCCAGCCCATGATGCACCCCGAGCATGGAAAATTCTACTTCGTGAAGCCAGAAGAATATAACTGTCCCAACCCATGGAAAGACAGCTTCCGCCAATTGGTAAGGCCCCCTTTTCACTAGATAGCTCTTTCTAAGCAACTGTACAGTGCCAAAAATTAGATTTGTGTAACCCTTGATTTCATAATCAGAATTTGATGCAAATTATTAAAGTATGATTTAAAAGAAAACAAAACGCATTGTTTGCAGAATTGTTCTTCCTCTATGAACTTTGTTGAACGACTTGTTAAATCCCTGGTTGCTTAGTGGTTGCAGCCACGGGTAGAAAAAGGCATATAGACCAACAACTATCATTTAGTGTTGTAGGTATTACATTGTTTCCGTCAGGTACTTTTACAGCGATTACATGTTAATTGTTCTGTTCTGTGTTTTACACAGTACAAAGGTGTCCATGTAAAACCTGGTTATGCAGAACACTATCACAACAACGCTGACCGGTACAAGGGCAGAGAACACATGTTGGTGAGTGGTACAACACACAGTCCTTCTATTATATATATACTATCGTATGCTAGGAGGACATGTAATTCTCTTTATATGTAAAATTGTCAAAAAGTATCAATTCATGCTTCAATATAACACAGAAAAATTAGTTTCTTGTAGTCATTTTAGAAAAGTTAAAGCATTGCACCCAGAAAAAGCCAGCAAATGAATATTGTTGCCTTTCATGATTTCTAATATTCATGTTAATATCCTTAGTGTCAGTGGGTTTTTGGTACTTAACCTTCTCCTTGCTGCCTAACTCTGTAACCAATAGGAAATTGGGTGCCAAACGGCTACTTCAGAGTGCTAAAGGTTGAAGCAGCTCTATGTTGTATGACTCAGTGGAGATGTTTTCCCCTGCAGTATTATGACACCATTGAGGATGCGATGGGAGGAGTGAATGAATGCCACCATGAAGGCCTCATCTTCGTTCACTCAGGGATCTACCAGGACGAGTGGATCTATGTGGAATCTCCCGTCACCATCATCGGGGCAGGTCAGTGGAGAAAAATTCCTTCAAAACTGTAAAATGTCATTGCAGCAGCGACACCTAGCTGCAGTGGGAAGTAGAGCAAGTCAGTACTGCCATGAGGAAGGTGACAGACGGTCACCAAAACGTCAACTGTTACAACTTTAGATATGAACTTTGTTATTCAGTCATGTACCAACCAGATGAAATATTCATGGATAGAGAACATCTTTAGACAAAAGTTGAAAGTGTTAATGGTTTGGAGATGGTAGAAAATGAAGTATTCATCTTTAATCATCAAGTTAAAACAAGAGTGCGTGCAGCAATTTCACCTAGTCTTTCTTTCGACAGTTGGTGACCTTCTTTAAATTGAACAGGTTCTCTTATGTCAAATCCCTTTCCTGTAGATTTTGATGTGTAGAAAAATGATGAAAGGATGATTGCTCATGTGAACATGGTCTTTTTCCCACAGCTCCAGGAAAAGTGGCTGAACATGTGGTGATAGAGAACACCAGAGACTCCAGTATTGTGTTCATGGAGGGGTGCGAGGATGCTTTTGTAGGATTCATGACAATCAGAGTGAGTACTTGATTGTTTGTTTCCGTTAAAGAATCAGTATTCTTTTAGTTGAAACGTTGCGCACATGTATTCATGTTCCATTGGAGATGTTCACAGCTAAAATCCACTATTGCTGGACAGATATACAGTTTATTTGCCCTACTTGTTACCTGCATTAAAATAGAGGTATTGTTTTTCGTTTGTATGTCTCAGTGTGTGCTCAAGTTTGTACATACCGGAGCTGGTCTAATGTTGGCCCCGATAGCAGAAAATGGCATAACTGGAGAATGTCAGGATGGGTATGCTGGTTTGGTCTGGGTCCATAGTTGGTGCTGCAGGCTTGGCCCGTGTACAAAGTCCTGCAGGAAGGCAGGAAAATGCACAGACAGAATTTGCGAAAAATTCATGACAATAATGACTAAAACAATAAGAACTTAATACTTCACAAGGGTATGAGATCTTTGATTTCTTGGTTTATTTTTGTTGTTCTTCCCTTATTAGTTTTCCCCAGAGGACTCCTCAGCCACCCACCACCACGCACACCACGCCGTGGAAATCAACACCAACTGCCGACCTATCATCAGCAACTGTATCATCCGCAGCTCTTCCACAGGTGGGTGGAGCACTCTTTATTTCATACAGAAATAAAACTGTTCGCCAACTAATAAGTTGCACTACCAGAATTCTTTTAACTAAATCTCCCATTCTTCTTCAGCGATCTAACACAATTCCTCAGGATACGAATTTTATAGTAGATTGAAAACCTATATACATGAGTAAATGTCGATTCAAGTACAGTTCATGTACATTGATGTTGCAGTATTTTAGACCTTTACTTACTGTAAATGATGTTTGCAGAACTGTACAGGTACTGGGCACCAGTACACATCCCTAATTGCAAGTAGCTTCTTTGAAACAACATCATGTTTATTAGCCCAATCCTAGCTATAATACTTGTGTAATATTTGGCACGAGAAGACTACATGCCAACAGAAGCCATTGGCTGGATGTTTGAGTTAATTGAGTTTTGTGCGTCTGTCCATGACAGTTGGGTCAGCGGTGTGTGTGACTGGAAGCGGCGCCCAGCCCACCATCCGCAACTGTAACATCAGCGACTGTGAGAACGTTGGACTGTACGTCACAGATCACGCACAGGTCAGGACCAGTCTGTACTCTTCACTTTGATGATCAAGTGACTCAATATTTTGTAAAGGTTTATTCTAGCACTGTACGTGATGCTAATAGCTTTTAAACTAGTTTCATAAGTTGTCACATGTTGTTGGTAAAATGTAACATTCTTGGAGACTAGTCTTGAAATTTGACATATCTGTGCATGTCATCTAAAGTAACAGAAGATAACTGTAAATGCAGAAATGTTTGCGGGGATTTAATTTCGTGGTAGGGAGAAAATGGAATGTTCACGGTGGTTTTGAGTTCACGTCTAAAACTATAGTAGCGCTACAGTCACACAATGGAACGGCTATTCACGGTGGTTTCGAGTGTGCAGTAAAGAGTTCACCACGAAAAACGCAAACATAAAACCACTGCGAACATTTGTGCATTTACAGTACATAAAAGGATTGTTTTTGTGAAAATCTGACATATCTTGGTGTTGCATCCAGGGCTTTGTTGAAGACTGTGAGATCAGTGGGAATGCGCTGGCTGGGATCTGGGTGAAGAACTACGCCAACCCGATCATGAGACGCAACCACATCCACCACGGCCGCGACGTCGGTGTCTTCACATTCGAGAAGGGGATGGTAAGTTTAGCACGAATGGAATTCCTTAGTGTTGGGAAAGGCACTTTGCGCAAATTTCCTTCTGTGGTCCACTCATGTAAAAATGAGTCCTCTCAGATTGGACATTAAATGAAGGTGTCGTATTTTAATAGAGCCACACCTCGAACATGTTAAAGATCCCAACACACTTATAGATAAAAGTAGGGGTCCATCTAGATATTAGTTTTTTTGAACCCTACAGTCCGGTCTTCAGGTTGACATCTTGAAAACCATCCCTCCACAACTGTTAATTTCAAAAGATATTGAAATGATGAATACTGTTTTGATCAACACTCATTGTATGAGATTTTTAAAAGATTCTTGATGTATGAAAATGTTTAATTCCTTGGATTTTATATAGGTCTTGGTCAGTCTTTTTCATTGATGTAATGCTGTTTTGCTCTTAATGTATTCTGTTAAAAGTCAAACCAATTCAGTACAGTTTAAGGTTGTTGTTGCAGTTACATGCTCCTCCTTTCTTCCCACCAGGGATATTTTGAGCAGTGTAACATCCACCACAACAGGATTGCAGGGTTTGAGGTGAAGGCTGGTGCTAACCCCACCGTGGTGAACTGTGAGATCCACCATGGCCAGACCGGTGGCATCTACGTCCACGAGAAGGGGCGCGGACAGTTCATCGACAACAAAATCCACTCCAACCAGTTCGCGGGGATCTGGGTAACGTCACATAGCGATCCAACCATTAGGTAAGACATGAGACACAATGCAGACATTTCTCATTGGTTGTTTAAGAGAAATACCTGGTGCAGTATTCCTGTGAATCACTAGGTGGTGCACACATCCAAAGTTGTAGAGACAGAAACAACCATTTGTATTATAGTGGAAGCAACTATGGCAATGGGCACTTTGTTATCATTTCTTTCACATTACCAGGACTGTTTTATGTCACATGTTGAAGTCCTGGCCATCCTGTACACACATGACAATCTGCATAGTAACCTTTCAATGCTAACAGCGGTTGCTATAACTGCTGTATGGAAGCACTTTAGTTTAAAGATGTTGTTTACAGAAAGTAGTGATGATGTTCTTTTTGATATAAATGAAGTAAGGTAGAAAAAAGACCCTCTGTACTCAGAATTAGCCATTGACCTTTATAACATTTGGGTTACAGGGGCAATTCCATCTTCAATGGCAGACAGGGCGGAGTGTACATCTTTGGTGATGGCAGAGGGCTTATAGAAGAAAATGACATCTACGGTAAGGGCATATTCTTCATCATGGCCTTCTGAATGCATAGAGAAGGCACTTGCAATATTGACAAAGAAATCACATAATCTCTCCTGTGATAACATAGGTAGTGGTTATTGAAAGATTTCTTGAACGATATCCTTGAAAAGATAATTCAAGATTGATGGCATGCACATGTAAGATTGTGCCTGACGGCTGATGAGAAAGCAGTAAATGAGAACATCCATGTTTATTCTACAGGTAACCAGCTAGCGGGTATCCAGATCAGAACCAACAGTAATCCCATCGTAAGACGAAACCGCATCCATGACGGACAACACGGAGGCATCTATGTGGTAAGTACTATGCCTTCCTCCTTTGAGACCCAACGTACACTGAATGCTTGTTGGTTTGATGCTTGTTGTATGCACATATACAGCATAGGATGAAGTGAATACAGTGCAACATGGTAGTCTTTATCATCAAATTTCTGCTCTTAAGCCACAATACAAAAGTTATGCAAGCAACTGGATAGTTTTGTTAACCGTCAGATGTTTCAGACACTATCTTTCATCAGCGACAGCCACTGCAAAAGATAGTGGATGCCATCTGAAACGTCCGACCAGATGCTGTCTGAAACGGCTATCCATTAACAGAATCCATCTATTTGTATTGTGTATTTCATTATCTGGATGTCTAACCTTCATCAACGGTTGAATTTCTGACAGCACGAAAAAGGCCAGGGCATCATAGAGGAGAATGAAGTACACAGCAACACACTGGCGGGTGTGTGGGTGACTACAGGCAGCACCCCAGTCCTCAGGAAGAACAGGATCCACAGTGGGAAGCAGGTACAATCCGTTCTCACCATACCTCAGATGTTGTGGTTGTTTTTTTCTGCTTCTTTTAGAACACCATTGTTAGTGTGTATGTATTTATTTTTGTTGTGTTATGTTCCCTGAAGGTTGGTGTGTACTTCTACGATAACGGCCATGGAACTCTAGAGGAGAACGATATCTACAACCACATGTACTCTGGTGTGCAAATAAGGTGAGTAGGGCTTGTGTTCGTGGACTAATCTATTATTGTCCTAAAACTGCTACATATACATGTAAATGCATCAACACCAAATAGTATGTATATGGTGCCGAACATGCTGAAATTTTGAGCATTGAAATCCATATACATGTATGATCTATTTAGCTGATCAGGTGTGGAAGGTTTAGAACCAACATATTTGTGAAATTAAACCCAGATCTCATTTTTCGCCATGAATGCCATGTCTTGCTTCATGCTCAACTCCCTAACATTGCCATTACAGAACAGGCAGCAATCCACTCATCAAAAAGAACAAGATCTGGGGAGGCCAGAATGGTGGGATTCTGGTGTACAACAGTGGTAAGTGGCAGACGATACATCTATCTAATGTTGCATTTGTGTTTTTGAGGTCTGAAAACCTGTATTTTATAACGGCATGTATTAATGGGAAAGTAGGATTTGTGTACTTCACTGATGTTGTTGTTGTTGTTGTTGTTGTAGGCCTAGGCATTCTGGAGGAGAACGAGATCTTTGACAACGCCATGGCAGGGATCTGGATCAAGACGGACAGCAACCCCACCCTCCGCCGCAACAAGATCCATGATGGACGGGACGGCGGGATCTGCATATTCAATGGAGGGAGAGGTCAGGATAACTATAATAAACATGCTCAGTTGGAAGACAGCAGACTCAGCTCTTGATGACTGTAGCTTAATCCACCTTTGCCAAAAGATTATGTTTTGGGGTTCCATTTCTTTGTGTGGTTGTGGGTTTGTGGACAAAATTTTGTAGGTGGTTAGGGGTCGGGAAAACGAAGGTCAAGGTCAATAAAATGCTGTACTTCGTCAGTGGCAGGAAAATAAAAAGTTTAAACAGAGGAAATATGTAGCCCTAATGGAGATTATTAAACATGAATGATACAAATGATGGCATCATTATCTCCATGAAAAATGGAGATATAGTTTTGGGCGTGTCTGTTTGTGTTTCCGCACCACTCCAGTCAGCATAACTCAAGAGCCTCTTGTTAGCATTGTAATGAGACAAAATTACTTGGCAAGGGTATGAGGTCGTTTGTTCAACATAGGTCTCAATTACAATATCTCTTTTCTGAGGGATAGGCTCTGCCTTCTGTATTGCAGATTTTGGTACTAACAATATTGTCCGTTCCCTGTTCCAGGTGTACTGGAGGAAAACGACATCTTCCGTAATGCCCAGGCTGGTATTCTCATCAGCACCAACAGCCACCCAACCCTCAGGAAGAACCGAATCTTCGACGGCTTCGCTGCCGGCGTCGAGATCACCAACAACGCCAGCGCCACGTTAGAACACAACCAGATCTTCAACAACAAGTTTGCGGGGCTGTGTCTTGCCACTGGGGTCAAGCCTGTCATGAAAGGTACTATAAATCGTGAAATCTTCACCATGGTACTTTAATTGTTCTACACAAGGTAACAGTTACTCAAGCAACTGGATAGATTTTGGAAACGGTCAGACGTTTCAGACAGCATCTGCTGTCTTTCGTCAGTGACATTCACTGAGGAAGCTGTCTGAAACATCTGACCGGTTGCAAATCTTATCCAGTTGCTTGAGTAACTGTTACCTTGCATACCTTATTACCTGGATGTCTAACCTTCATCAACGTATTGTTGTTATACATTGATGCTTGGTAAAGTCAGTTTCAACATGTTCTACACAATTCATCACAAAGAAGTATTGTTTGGCAATAATAGGAGCCTTTCCAGGGATGTGGCTATCAGTAAACCTTTCTCTCATTGACAAGTTGTACTGTCTGCCTTTTCAGATAACCACATATTCGACAACAAAGATGCCATTGCCAAGGCGGTCGCTCGTGGCCAGTGTCTCTACAAGATCTCTTCCTACACATCATATCCCATGCATGACTTCTATAGGTCAGTATATACACATGAGGTGTAGTTCCAGTTCACGTCTAGCATAAGACCTGTGGCTCTCAATAGTTGCTGTGCTGAATGGTACCCTTTAGCTTGCTTTTTGGATGTAGAGTTTTCAAACAGTTTATAAAAACATTGCTGAGAGTTACATTTATGTCGATGATTTAGACCTAGAATATTGCAAAAGAAACTACTGTAAATCTTGAAACTTTATGTGGTTTTTGCTGTTCTTGCGGTTACCTTCTGTCACGAATTTATGACGCCACAAATATGTCTCTCTTGTATGATTACTGTACTGCTGAATTGTTTCAACCAAGAATTTAAACTCAGTGAAAACCTCCATTTTTCTGCTACTGTGAGATAAACCATGAAAGTAAATAAATTAACAGTATGTAGGGAACTGTTTGTTTAAGGTTTTGATAGTTTTGCTTATTGTTTTTTCACCATTTGTTGACAGCAGTCTTGTGTCCTACTCCCTACAGGTGCTCTACATGTAACACGACAGAACGTAACGCCATCTGTGTGAACTGCATCCGGAAGTGTCACCGTGGACACCAGGTGGAGTTCATCAGACACGACAGGTGGGTGGACGTGTACGCACTCTTTGTCGGGCTGCTACTACAGCTTTATGTCTGCTTTTGTTGCGGATCTTTCTTTGTGCATGTACGTTCAATCCTTGATCATACATATGTTGTTTGTATGTAAAACAGTGCCTTGTGTATTCTGCATGATACCTTTTGTGCTGAATTAGTTGTCACTGCTTGATGTACAGACTTAAAATAATTAGAACTATTTTTGTATTGCAAGGGCTCTTAAGTTAAAATTGGCAATAGTTGTCATTTATTTTAGCTCTTGTTCTTTATCTTATTTGTTTACAGCTTTTTATGTTGTATTGGGAAGTGAATTGTTGAAAAGCTGTTGCATTCATGTCTTGTGATGTTGTGCTGCATGATTTACTTCAGCTTTAACCTGTCTGCATTGTTTGTTTGTTTGTTTGTTAGGATTGTGTTCTGATATGTTTTGTATTTGGTTAGTAGGTAGGATGCATGCTGGCTGATGAGCATGGGGCCAGGGTGTGTGAGCAGTGGCAGTGTGCTAGTCTGTCCTTTTGACATCCGTCAGACAGCTTTTCAATTAAAGTGGTGTGAATTGCCTGTAGTGCGTTGGCAATTGTTGCTCTTGTCTAAATCGTTGACTAACTCATTACGAAAAATCAAGTTGTAATACTTCCCTTAATTCAGATTCTAGTTTGTGGCCACTAAAGTTTTAGTTATTATAAATTTTCTTCCTCTATCTCTGAAATAGATTGTGTGAAAGGAAAAACAACAAAGAAGTGAGACTCGCTGTTTGGATAGACATGCCCTGCTTTCGATTAATGGTTCATTTTCTTTTGCCCAGACTTGAATCAGCTTAGTGAAAGCACCTTTTCCCCTCGACAGGTTCTTCTGCGACTGTGGTGCTGGGACACTGTCCAATACTTGCACATTAGCGGGGGAGCCGACACGCGACACAGACACTCCGTACGACTCAGCCCAGCCGCAGGAGTCCAACACCCTCAATGTCAACTAATCCGTTTCACCTCGTGTCGTTTTTGCATCAGATTCTTCTGCGACTGCGGGGCGGGGACCCTCTCGAACTCCTGCACGTTTGCAGGGGAGCCGACCCGCAACACGGACTCCGTGTACAACTCCGCCCAGCCCGAGGAATCGGACACTGCTTAACTAGCTCCCTCTTGTGGACAAGAGACTAATAACACCATTTTACCCCGAATGAGGCACCCTTCTCTGGATGGACCATGGCTATAATGGTTGTCCCTTACCCTGCAGTGTTGTATACAGGACAACAAGAGAACTTTGTACAGTTTATGATGATTTTTTGTAGTCATCCTGCAATATTGTGGTAGTTGTCTGCTCCACGTGGGATGTTACCCACCAGATATCTTGTGGTAGATCCATCTTTGAATTCTTTGGAAAAAAATGTGCTAGTGTTAAAGAGGGACAAAGATAGAAAGACCACCAAGAAGCAGCAACTCAAAGATGCCTCTGCCAAGATCTTTCACACCAGAGGGAGGAAGGATGGCTATTCCATCAACTTCACATGTTGCCAACTTTTCCAATGTATCCGTAAAGTTGTTGCATGTAAAAAAGAAATTGATTACAGGCTGGTATCCAGACTTTCCATTGCTGTAAACCTGTCCATCAAAGTTCTGTCAAGGAAAACTTCTTTTTTTGCCTTTGCCTAAGACAAACCATTCCTCCTAGAAGCGGAATAACTCTCGTAATTGGTTCTTTATTTTGCATATTGTATAATTTCACTTGAGTGTTTTGAGATCTTTTAATTTGTATTTTATGTTTTTTCTTTTATGATTTTTTCTTATGTTAGCTTCAGCCAAATGGTAGTTTATTTTGATGTAACTGCATTAAATGGCGGCAACCCCTGATTTATAAAAGTTCTTTGCCACCGTGTTGCCAAACTGAGTTCATGTTTAGCCATGTCATTGTTGCTACATGCTGATTTTTTTGTGTCATGAATTCTGGACAGCCCGGTAGATTTTCCTCTGCACTAAAGTCACTGCTGCAAGCAGGCTTAGTGATCACTAACCTCAGCTGTCGCGCTCTTTTTAACCTAATTTATCAGCACATTGCTGGTTTTGTATATTAGGCAATAAGCATTTGTATGAAAGCAGATTTAATTTATTAGTGTGGTAGGCTTACGGTGACTCTGCTTTGGACCAATGGTGCCTGTACCCTCACTACTCTTGCTGTTTTGTTGTCTGTGGTCATACATATTAACCAAAGCATGTGACGTCATTGTACATTGTAATTATGGTGATATCCATAGTAATTATTGTATACCTCACGGTAGGACGTAGTGTCAGCAGTGACTTGCAGGTAGACATGAATATTCAGAGAAAATTTCTGATAAAGTGTCTAGGAATGTTGCACCCCATGTACCTAAAGCAGTAGCCATTAAATAGCCTCATGTAATTTCCTATAGTGCTGTGTGTGTGTCTTCTCTTGAACATCACATACCTGGTATGTCGTTATTTGCTTACACATTCTATTAGTTTTCTTCAAATAGTCCTAGAATCGTCAGTGTCAAGTTTGAATATATATCCCTGCCTATATCCTGCACAATACTGTTGTATGTATTCCCACTAAACGTCCACAAGCCATGAGACAAGGTATTCCATATTGGACTTAGTACACATCTCAATATCTATACTCAATGTTTTACTGATAAGAAAAATTAAAGGCTTTAGCCCTTCACAACAGCATAGTGTGTCCAACACCATATCATAGAAGTATTTCATAACATGAAACTTGAACTCTTTTCCAAAATTGTCACATCTGTATTCTAAACTGCTTTGCAGGGCTCATTGTACTATTTAACACTAGAAAAAAATGTAAGTTCACAGCTGCCTGAATGATCCTTATCTTCCAGCCATACACATTACATATGTATGTATTAGTCTTGCAACAAAGGAAGGCTAGAATAGCTTTTCCAAGAATATGAGGCAGAAACTGCTAAGTGACACTTAATCTAGACAGGATTTGAACCTGAAGACACTGTGTACTAAAAGCACCAGACAGGAAAATGGGTCTTACAAATAATGATCACAATCTCCTGTACATAAGTTAACAGGAGAGGAGTTATAAGTGGAGAAACTAATATAAACTGATAAACAGCCACTGCATATTCTGTCTGCAACAATGAAACACACTGAAGACTAGTCTTCAAGCAGATGTGAGGATCCAGCTCATTCTCAAGGCAAACAAATCGTAAAAAAACAAACAGAATACATTGTAGAAAAGAGTGCCGAACGTGTATATATTTATGGCTTCCGGTCAGTATTGACCATGGTAAAATCCTAATTCACAACAGCCCTACAGCATCGACTATGGCTAAACAGCCCTATACGAGAATGGCAGTCTCTACCACAAAAATCACATCTGTAAACTGACTCAGTTCTGTTGCAAAGCCGAATGTGTAAAATATGTAGAATGAGTCAGATTCTTACATCTAGGAAATCATGAGGTGAACACTCAAGGCCGCCACCACTGTGGAGTGTGACAACATTCTGGGAAGGGAGAGCAGCCTTTGTTGTAACACGGCTCAGCATCTGGGCTCGAATGGCCAGCAATTTGACTCTCCCCCCACACCACATTCTTCTCAAATTCCACTTTCTTAGAGTCGATAGTTTTCAGTAGCTGCTGGTATTCTGACATGTTCCCCAAGTTGAACTGTTCTGAAGGGTCGTTGTTGAGGTTGAAGAGAAGCGGGGGGTCGTGTCTGGTCCGCTGTGCGGACGGCCGACAGTCCAGGTCGTGGTTGTTTGGATTGGAGTTGACCTGACCTTGGGTGTAGTAGTGTGCCTTGTACTGCTTGTACCGCACTGCGTACAAACCATACTTAGGGTCTGGAGAGGTGGGGTAGTAGAAAAACATGTCCCTGGAACTCTGTAGGTATAAAAACAAATTGTTTCTCAAGCTGTAGAGCATCACATCAGTTATCAGAGCCACTTATTCTGTCATTCCTATAGACCAGCTTAGGCACAGTTGATAATAGTACATTGAAAATTACAGGAAGCAACCTCGTTTGTGTATCTTCAATGTATGGACATTTACATCATCTGCTTTACTACCAGACTCAACAGCCTTACTGCAACAGTTGATTCTGGTGTAGCAGGCCAGAGTATACCCCTGGCCAGAAATATACAGTACCTGGGTATATTCTGACCTGTTGCGCCTGTATGACTGCCACAGTCATGAACCTACATTTTTATTCTGCAGGATGGGCATCATGTCCACTCCATCCAGAGTGACCCCACTGGGAACTGATACCCCAGCTAGCTTGGCTAAGGTAGGAAACAGGTCCAGTGTGCTGGCTAGCTCTGTTGTCCTGCTGAGTGGAGGTATAACTCCTGGCCAGCGGGCGATGGCAGGGACGCGCTGCCCCCCCTCATATGTGGTGCCTTTCCCGCACTTCAGGAGACCTGCATTGCCTCCTCGCTGTTCGTTCCTCAAGCTCGGACTGGATGGAATCATAAAGATCATACTGTGGGAACTAAGAGACAACAACACAAACACAACTGCCCGTGATGGATGCTGGAAAAGAACTGACTTAATTCAAAGGAGAGAACAGGATCGGCCGTTCAATGTTTGAACGGCTAGTTCCATTCGGAATAACGGCTACATGCTATGGCATCCTACTACGTATACAGAGAGACAAACGGGAACAAGTATTTGTTACGTCAGAACCTACCCATTGTCAGATGTGAAGAACACTAGTGTGTTACCCTGCACCATAGCCTGTTGTAGAGTACTCAGTACTTCTCCTACAGCCCAGTCCAGCTCCAACAGGGCATCTCCAAACTTACCTCTGGATGTAACAAACAGAAAATGGATATTGAAAGGCAGTCATGGATGAAGGGCCCTTCAAAATACCTTACTGACAATGTTGCACCTTACACCATTTATTTGCAACCACATAACAGATAACAAGACAACAGTTTTAATGCTGATATTACAAATGTTCAATTCCTCATTGTCATCACAAAGTCCACGAGTGCTGAGAGTACTATCACAAATTCTTTGAGAATGAATGCATCTGCTAGTCACAATAAACTGTCCAGTTGTTAGATTATGCCTTGGTTTTCAAACGGTACTACAGTACCTTGCTGAAGTGTTGGTAAACTCCACCCCAGCAAACTGAGGATGGTGGGTGTGCTGGAAGGCCATGTACAGAAAGAATGGGTTCCCCTTGTCAGCACTGTTCTGTATAAACTTGCTGGCCTGTTTTACGTATTGTGACGACAGGGTCAGTAAGTCAGCGGGCTGCTCCACGATCCGGTCATTCTCATAGACTGGACAGCCTGTCCACTGTGAGTCGCAATTGTCGTTCAGACCACATGGGACCTTTGGCCAGAAGCAGACGGGGCACGGACACATGTCGTGGGAGTAGGGAACGCCGTAGTAGTAGTCAAACCCGTGGTTGGTTGGGAGGTAGGTCTGGTTCACACCAACACCCAGGTGCCATTTACCTATTGTGATGTAAACATCATCAACATTTAAAAAAAAAAAGAGAACAACACAAAGTTTAACATAGAAATCAAGATCCAATTTCAAGTATGTATCAAGGAATTGAATGCTTTAGTACCAATGATAGCCGTGTCGTATCCCTGGGTCTTCAGTACTTCTGCGATGGTTGTTTCATTCAGAGGCAGACCACCAGTAGAGTCAGCCCAAAACACACCGGGCCACACCCCTGATCGAACCTGGTACCTTCCAGTTAAAAGGGCTGCTCTGTTTAAATAGGAAAACAGGAAAAAAACACTGATTCAAACACAACTATTCAGCACATGAGGTCATTACCCATAACCATATTAAACTTAAAATAACTGTTAAAACATTGAAAAAACGATAAAGATTCAAGGTGGGACAAAGCCAGATCACAAGAAGTCTGTCAGCTGGCCAACAAGGGTAACATCCCTGAACTACCCTCCAGTCCTTACCTGGACGGACTACAGACAGGTGAGCTCCAGTCCTTACCTGGACGGACTACAGACAGGTGGGCTCCAGTCCTTACCTGGACGGACTACAGACAGGTTGAGTTCCAGTCCTTACCTGGACGGACTACAGACAGGTGAGCTCCAGTCCTTCTAACCTGGACGGACTACAGACAGGTGAGCTCCAGTCCTTACCTGGACGGACTACAGACAGGTGAGCTCCAGTCCTTACCTGGACGGACTACAGACAGGTGAGCTCCAGTCCTTACCTGGATGGACTACAGACAGGTGAGCTCCAGTCCTTACCTGGACGGACTACAGACAGGTGAGCTCCAGTCCTTACCTGGATGGACTACAGACAGGTGAGCTCCAGTCCTTACCTGGACGGACTACAGACAGGTGAGCTGCTGTAGAACTGTGTGAATAACATCCCCTCCCGTGCCATCCCCTCCAGGTGCGGTGCTGAGGAGGTTGGGTGGCCGTACATGGGTAGGTCTCCATACCTACACACAGTAAGACCACGCATCACTGGTTTGTTTTAGAGACAGCTTATAAATTGTAACGTATTGCTGTTCCCTTTGCTGCTTTATCATTGAACCACCATAATTTTTGTCCTGCCCTGAACGTAATCATCGGTAATGTTAACACTATTACGTACAGACAGAAAACACGGTTATGATGGAAATAGTTTTCATACATGCCTGTACTATTTACATGTAGTTCGTTATGGCATGGTCTTTGTTGTGGTAAAGTTGAATCGTAGAATGAAGATGAACGTACCCCAGATCATCTGCAAAGAGCACGACGATATTTGGCTTCTTCTGCATCTGACTTCCTGTAAGATGTATGACTATGAACCAAACAAGCAGCACCAGTTTGCTGTGAACGGGAGAAAGGTTTCCTTTATTTCCTGTGGCAGCCATGTTTGTTGTCGTCTGCTGAGGTCAGTGACCCGCAGAGACCAACCCCGGACTATCCCACTGGATTCAGCAGGGGGGCTCGATTTGTACCCTTTCAGGAGCGACACATGCGGACCTTACTAGAACGACAGACAGGTCGTATTTACATGCTGGGTTTTCTGTACTGTGAAAGGAAGCTGCCAGGACTGAACGAAATTCACTAGACTGATTAAACTTTTTATCTCCATGAAAAATGAGATATAGTTTTGGGCGTGTCTGTCTGTGTGTATGTGTGAATGTGTGTATGTTTGTGTTTCCGGACTACTGTAGTCAGCATAACTCAAGAACCTCTTGATGGATTACGATGATATTTGGTATGTGGGCGGGTGTTGTGAAGCCGAAATTCAAGGTCGACTTTGGGCCCCCTGGTATGTGACCTTGGTATTGCAGCAGAAATTCCATTTTTGCATCTCTTGACCTGGATGTGCTCTGGTCTTGATTTTTTGTTGGCAGATAGCTTGTGATGTAATGAAGACGTGGTGTGGGTTTGGGCCCCCTAGCAGCTCGCTCTGGAACTGCAGGGGCGTAATCGTGAAAGTCTTCTAAAGAGAATAACTGAACAAAGGAATGATGGATTTCCATGATATTTAGTATACAGGTAGCTTTGACAGAGATGTACATAATGAAGTGCAAATTATGCTAATTTAGACTTGATTTGCATAGCTAATGAGGTACATCTATATTTGCAATGTTTTCCATTATTAGACTCAAATACATGTAACATAATAATTATGTACTTATTGGCAAGTGGAGCATCAACGGATACAAATTATGCAAATGAATTCCTAATTTGCATAATTAATGCAGAAGTGCCATAATTCTAAGTGGTAAATGATAGGACTGTCAATATTGTGACATGTGTTAGTTAGTCAAAGGTGTTCTTGACCATGCATATATTATGAAAATGTGTAAGTCATTTGCATAAACAGAATAGTTCATGGAGATATGAGGTCGCGGAACTCTTGTCCTCCTTGTTTTGATCTTTGTTGTGTCCACACCAATCTTATTTATAGGTTCTTGAATTTTTGCCAGAAATTGATAGAGCAGGCAGGCAAAATAATAAAGAAACAGGCATCCTGTGATAGACCAAGGAGGTTTAATCTTGATTAAACCTCCTTGGATAGACCCATAACATCATATATCCTCTATAAACCCTAAATTAACTTAAGAACATAACCACTCAAACAAAACACAATTGATTTCTATTAACTGTTCTTTATTTTTACTTGACTTTATCACTGCTTTCCCATTTCAACAAAGAATACTGAAAATTATTTATTTATTTCTTGTCAAATGCTACAATACTGAAAATTAGCTTTTCTACTGTCCATTGAAAAACAAGAATACAGTACTATTTATTGGTCTTATGACAGTTCCTAACTTTCTTTCAAATCACAGTACATAATTAAACCTTACCATAACTACAACCTGTCCAGAAACTACTTGTAGACTTGTGAATAACAATATACAAATCAACTGAGAATATCTCTGATCAATAACAATCATGAACATAATGTCATTTAAAAAAATCAAAATGGACAGGATGTTGTTTTTAATGTGCTATGGAATGACACATCCTTGTCTCATAACAACAACTACAGTTTCCTCCTGTGTATCTGTAGTGTCCTAACTTGGGCCCCCAGTGTGTGGGTGTTCAGGGCTTCTTCAGCAACCCAAGTCTAGCAGCATCAAGGCACCATTTCTGCCAACACGTCCCTTCCACAAGGCTCAGTACATGGCCCCCTTGTACGGGTGTTTAAGGCCTGGCCACCGATGTCTGAGCCACTACAGGGACCAGATAATGCAGGAGAGGCAGACACGTCTACAACATGTCTTCCCTGGCCTTCCTCGGGGCCCCCTGTCAGGGTGTTCAAGGCTACAGCCACCCGACGGAAGACCTTTCATGTCATGTCACTTCCCATTTATGACATGTTACATCATTCAACATTGGCTGTGCAACTGTGACTACTAGCCGTCCGGACATGCCAATGTCCTTAAAAAACTAAAGGATGGAGTCTTTCTTTCTCTTACATTACAAACAACCTAGAGAGTTACTTTTGACATCTTATTTGAGATTCATGTCCTACATAAATATAACTTTAACTGAAATGCATACTGAAAATTTGTTATGATTACACTATCAAGTCACAAGTCCTGGTTGCACGGCCCCTATGAAGCATATCTTGTTCCACTTCCACAAAATAATCAAGCCTTGTTCTGTTTATAGATTGTCTCTGTTTATCACTTTATGTCCATGATGGTGAGTTGGTGCGTTAGTCTGTTCCTAGGCCTGTTTGGTTGCCATGAGCCGCATCATCAGACTGTTCAACTTCTCCAGCTTCTTGACATCCTGGGCATGCTCGGTTCTGTACTGGAGGCACTGGATGGAAACAGAAGAGCAAGTAAGAAGATATGCACAATTTCTCTCAAGGCATTATCTAGAGTGAAACTTTAACATTTAGTTTGAGCTTAAACTGTTAACAGTTTGATACATGATGTATATACATTTGTCTTGCTATTTGAATTAAGTATCTAGCCACAATTCAGGCTTATAAGATGTATATGACACAAAAAATAGAGCTTGATATACAAAATACTACAAAATACATAAGTAATGTACAGTAGACTTCATTTACCTGCAGTTACTAGAATGTTATGATACTGTATGACTTATATGCAATGCTAAAAAGTTTTATTATCTTACAATAATGACTGATCTGCAGAAATAAAACTCACCACTTGGTCGTCTGTGACTTTTAGAACCAGCTTCCCATCACAATGTCGATACTTGACCACAAATCGGCACTAGGGGGAAAAAAAGGAGGTTGTTATCAGTCATGTATCAGAGGGAATGACTTATTGTGCTGTTGAAATGCTGTTGAAATGCTGTTATATGATGCAGCAGGTTGCCTCATTCAAGAGATATGGTATACATCTATACATGTACTTGAATATCACTAAGTCGAAAAGCTTTGCTTTGAGGCCAGACCATGTGTGTATTGACCGTACTGTCGTCACATCTACCATGCTGACACAAGTAGCAGACTTACATTTGAGTTTAGTAACTAATAATATCAACACCAACATCAAGGAGATAGAATGTCTACACGACATACTCGTAAACTCTTTGTATTTAACCTGTTAACCTCCTCCCTGCTGATTAAGCTGTACCAAATATAACTTTGGTGAGATACCCCATAGTATGTACTACTCCTCCCCTTCAAAATCTAGGTCATAACAACAACACTTTAAGGTCCACAGATGGGAAACTAATCAAACCTATATATAAAGCTTGGGGCAACATGCTTTAGAACATGCCGGAAGGACTGCTCCATTTTAGTGGATACGTTTATCCTGTTAGTATTTTGATTTACTGTACAGATGACAGTGGATGGTACCAGAATAAAAGATCTTAATTAAGATATTCATTAGCACTTATGTTTGCTTTATCCGTTAACCTTCTTCCTACTGCCTAACTCTGTAACCAATAGGGAATTGGGTGCCAAACGGCTACTTCAGAGTGCTTAAGGTTTAGCAAAATCCCTTGCGTCCATTCCTTCTAAAGTCTCTCTTTCTTTCTTTTATCGAACTCAAAAGTGTTTCAAGAAACAAAGTGTAATGCCTTTTCTATAAGTATAACTGGCAGAGCAATAAAGCTTCGGTATGGCTTACTTTTATAGCCAAGCACATCAGGTCACCCTTTCTCAAAGTTTCTCTTCTTGATAAGTGTGTTGGGTTCTTTTATGTGTAGATATTTGACATCTGAGGCTTACGTCTCATACACGGGGCGCCTGCTTAGCTTAATGCCCTTGTCAAACTCAAAGACATAAGAAAACCTCTGGAAGTGCTTAATGTCGTTGAAAAAAACTCTGGAAGCTAGAAGGTTTATCCCTTGAAGTGTCAGGGTTAATTTGCATTTGTATTGGAAGCCATAGATGTAAGCTTCCCAAGGAGCACACACACACAAGCACGTCTGCTCACTAGTGTATTCTGTTGCCAACTGCGTCTACATCTGGTAGGAGGGTTTGACTGCATCCGGTGTAGAGTTACTAGGATTAGAGTGGCCAATATAAAGTATCACATGTTTCACATCACTACATCCCTCCTTTCCTCAGACATGCATTATACAATGTATATAAACTATCAAACTCATGCATTACTCAATTACTGCTACCTGTTAATTCCATGCATTATCAACTATGCTTCAAACTTTAACTTTATACTAGACAGTCCATTTCCGTATTCATTGTCCGTATTCTTTGCCTGGATCATGAAGTTTACTTCGTTCTCTCTACTCATTATAAGTTCAGTCTCTCGGGTGGTTTTACAACTCGCCCCGATCGCGTTACATAACTGCCTGTCTTTATTTCAGTCTCTGCTTCCTTGTCTGGTGTTGTTGACATTTCCTCACACGTAGTCTCGTCGCAGGTTGTTTCTTCACCCGTTGTCGTTGTCGCTGCCTCTTCCGCTACGTATTTCTTCATAAAGGAAACGTTTCTCTTTTTCACTTTCCCGTCCGGGTCACGAACTGTGACTTCCCCTCTGTCTCGTTCGATCACTTCATATGGAGTTGCTTCGTATTGCGTGGAGAATTTGTCTCTCTTCTCCTGCTTCACCAACACACGATCGCCCGGCTGTAGAGTACTTTCCTTCGCTTGTCTTTTCGCATCAGCGTAGTCCTTCCCTGCGGTTTTCCTCTCAAAGTCTCGGTCTCGCACTTCTTCGTTTACCAGCTTTGGTTCTCTTGGCAATTCTGGCAGTTTAGATCTCATCTCTCTCCCAAACATCAGCTTGTATGGAGTTTCTCCCGTAGTTGCTTGCGGAGTGGACCTGTAGGCTTGGATATGTTTAAGAATCTCTCGCCTCCAGTCTTTCCCTTCCACTCTCGACACTTTGATCGCCTTCATCAGTGTACGGTTCTGTCTCTCGACTTCGCCGTTGGCTTGCGGCCACAGCGGCGTTGTTCGTTGATGCTGTATCCCCTGCTCTCGTAGAAACTCGGCGAACTCTGCGCTAACGAACTGTGGACCGTTGTCAGTACGTAGAGAGCATGGATTTCCAAATCTTGCGAAGATAACCTCCAATGCTTCGATGACCTTTCGGCTTGACGTTGACTTCATGATGGCAATCTCGTAAAAACGACTGTAGTAATCCACAACGACTAAGACAGTCTCCCCTGTTGGTAGCGGTCCCAACAGATCTGCTCCACAGGCTTGCCATGCGCCTGTTGGCGGCATTACTCGTGCCATTGGTTCTGGCGGTGTCTGTTCGCTGACTACCTGGCACCCGTGACAGCGTTTGCACACTGCCTCTGCATCTGCTTCCATTTTGGGCCACCAAACCTTGGTCCTCAGTCGGTTCTTCGTTTTCTGGATGCCCTGGTGCCCTTCGTGCGCTAACTGCACGACGGTCTTCCTCAAAACCTTCGGAATCACGATTCTCGTCCCGCGTAGTATGAGCTGCCCATATGTGCTCAGTTCTGTCTTCACATGACGGTAGGACATCACTTGACATTCGTCCCACTGTCCTGTTTGGATACACCTCCTGACCTGTCTCAGCTCAGGGTCTTCTCCCGATGCCCGTTCTATCTCGCGTGGCGTTAGACTGACTGGCGTGCTCGCCTCCACAACGCTTCTGACATAGTCATAGTTCTCACTTGACTTGTCCCTTGACTTGCTGTTGTTGAGCCGCGATAGCGCGTCAGCGATGTTGGTCTTCCCGGGACGATAAACGACTTTATATGGGTAAGCCTGTAGTCTCAGCACCCACCTTTCCACGCGAAATGATGGCTTCGACTTAGTTGCGTATATGTGTTCCAGTGGACGGTGATCCGTCTCCAACTCGAACTCCCGTCCGAACGTGTATAGATGAAACCGTTCGCATGCCCACACGAGGGCTAGCGCTTCCTTCTCCGTCTGACTGTAGCGTCGCTCTACTTCTGACAGCTGTCGGGATGCGTATGCGATCACACGCCATGCCTCGTCTTGCAGCTGTAACAGCACAGCTCCCAATCCTACAGGCGACGCGTCTGCCACGATGCGCGTCTTCCCTGTGGGGCTGAAGTACGCCAACGTCTCCGTACTCGTTATCAGCTCTTTCAGCTTCTCGAAACTCTTCTGCTGCTCTGAGCTCCACTTGAACTCGACTCCCTTGCGCGTTAACTTCTGCAACGGCTCGGTCATGGTCGCGAGGTTAGGTATGAACTTGGCCACGTAATGGACTAAGCCTAAGAACGATCTTACTTCTCCGACCGTCTTTGGTGCTTCTGCCTCTCTGATGGCTGCTATCTTCTCCTCGCTCGGATTGACACCGTCTGGAGTCACTACGTGTCCGAAGAACGTTAGCTTTGGCACTCGGAACAGGCACTTGCCAGGGTTTACCGTTAAACCGGCTTGCTGTATCTTGTCCAGCGCGTGATGTAGCCTCTTGTCGTGCTCTTCATCACCTCTCCCGTGGACGATGACGTCGTCTGCGATGTTCTTGACTCCCTCACATCCGCGGAGTACTTCTTTGACCAATTGCTGGTATTTCTCCGGAGCTGATGAGATCCCAAACATCAGCCGCTTGTACCGATACAGGCCTCGGTGCGTCACGAACGTCGTAATGTGGCGGCTTTCCTCCTTTAACGGCACCTGATGGAAACCCCACTTCAAATCCAGCTTGGAAAACACTGTACTCCCGCTGAGGTCGTGCAGGATATCTTCTACCGTCGGTATCGGCTGTCTCTCCCGCACGATGGCTTCATTTGCACGTCGCATATCCACGCATATGCGAATGTCTCCGTCTGCCTTCGGTACCACCACCAGTGGTGAAACCCAACCTGTCGGTTCTTCAGGTACGGCTTCGATGATGTCTAGCTCCAATAACTGGTCCAGCTTCTCATCCACCTTGTCTCTCAGTCCGTACGGGACACGTCTCAGTGATTGCGCAACAGGTCTCACCGTCTCGTCGATGTGCAGGGTTACTTCATGTCCCTTTAGGAGTCCTACTCCTGTAAATGCGTCCTTGTACTTGTTACGTTCGTTTGGAGTTAGGCCCTCTTGTAAGTTGTTCACCCGGTCCTTCTGCATTGGTCCAACTTGCAGAACCATCAGCTTCTCGGCCGTCTTCTTCCCTAACAGGTCTCTCCCTGGGCCATCTAATACGACGAAGACTCCTTCTGTACTGACCCCGTTGCTGGGACACAGTACGCTTGTGGTGAACGTGCCTAACGTTGGTAGTGCCGTGTTGCTTCCATACGGATAGAGTTTCCGACAGTTCTTATGTTGGTCCCAGACTTTTACTTGCTGGTTCTTCATGCTCTCCCATGTATCTTTGCTTAAGATATTACAGGTAGCCCCTGAGTCGATCAACACCTCTTGTAAGATCACTCCTCCTACCTTCAGGGTTACTGTACCGTCCCCTTGTCTTCCTTTCTGTACACCGAAAACATAATCTGCAGACTGCTCCACCTGGTTTGTGTTTGACTTCCTCTGTGTCTGACCTCTCTTGCCCCTACACACTGCCTTGAAGTGATTCATTTTCCCACACTGGCTGCATGTTTTTCCTCTAGCCGGGCAGGCCGTATCCTTGGAGATATGACCCTGTCTGCCACAGCTGTAACAGCTCTTCCCTGCCCTCGGCTCGGGTTTCCTTGTGGTCCAGGCGTCTCTAGGCCTGTCTCTTGGCCTTCCTTGGAATGTGCTGTGGGGCCCCCTCTGGGTTGTTCTGCTAGTGTCTTTCTTACCCTGTCCAACTGACAGTGCGTTTACTTGCCCAGTCATTTCAAGCAGTTGCCTTCCCACAGACTCGTGTGCCCTTGCTATGTCTAACATGGTTGTTAGCTCTAGGTTTCCACCTCTCTCTAGGAACTTGCGCTTAAGCTTGGGGTCTAGTCCTGCTTCAATGACTTGATCCCTTATGTGCACATCTACTTGCGTCCCGAAGTCACACGTAGCGGCTTTCTGCCTCAATCGACACACTAGGTCGTCTACTGATTCCCCACTCTGCTGTTTCATCTGTCTGAACAGATGGCGTTCGAAAGCTACATTTGATTTGGGAATAAAATAATCGTCCAGTACCTTTACTGCTTCGTGGTACGTCTTCTTGTCTTTCTCCTCTTCCACTTTCGTGAAGTAAATGTCCTGTACCGCCACTCCCGCGGTATGGAGCATTAGCGCCTTCTTTTGTCCGTCTGCTACCACCCCTTTTCCTTGTAGGTAGAGCCCGAAACTTCGCTTCCACTTCTTCCAGCGGATCGCCGTGGAACTCGAGTCGCCTCCGACTGTGAACGCTGGCAGGCTGCCGATGTCCCCTCCAATCTGGACAACTGCGCCTTCTACGGGAGGATCTTCCTCTGTAGGATCTTCCTCTGCCCCAGGATCTTCCTCTCCTGGAGGATCAGCTTCTGCCGGAGGGTCTCCGACATTCCCTTCCTCCGACATGCTTTATGTTTGATCCTCGTCGCCAATGTAAGCTTCCCAAGGAGCACACACACACAAGCACGTCTGCTCACTAGTGTATTCTGTTGCCAACTGCGTCTACATCTGGTAGGAGGGTTTGACTGCATCCGGTGTAGAGTTACTAGGATTAGAGTGGCCAATATAAAGTATCACATGTTTCACATCACTACAATAGAGTGTGTGGGTCCTTGTGTATGTATGATGTATGTAAATTTGGGTAAAGCTAAAGGTTGTCTGTTTAGTAGTCTGTGTAATGCAAACTCCGTTTTTGGAGGCTGTAATAGCCCGTCTCCGCTGACCGGTGTTGGGTGGCCGCTATAAGTGCGATCAAGGAGGTTTAACCTCCTTGGTGCGATTCAATCAAGCTACCTAGCCTCCATAGCTGATGACTTCTTTTTGTACTGGGTCATTTGTGCAGCCAGCCTGTAACCATTTAGGCCCGGTGGTTACGGGCTGGGTGCACAAACGACCCAGTACAAAAAGAAGTCATCAGCAAAAAGTGTATTATAAGCCCCAAAAAGCCTGCTATGGGGGCTACAAGCTACCTGTTTTGCTATATGAAATTGCAAAATCACCCGACCCAAATGTCCTTCAGTTGAACCAACACACAGGTCTGACCGACTGATAATCATATGATGAGGGCCTGCATGCCCCTTTTACTGGAGTGTAATCGGCCATTTTAATTTTACGTACAGCGTTGCCGACCACTCCATAATTTAGCGTAGAGCGTAGGGGGGGCTTTCTGAATTTAGCGTAGAGCGTAGGGAGGCTTTCTGAATTTAGCGTATTACGTAGCCGGCCCTCCGAATTTAGCGTAGAGCGTTGTCGGGACCGCCCCATGCAGGGCCTCTATGAATATGCTCAGATGCTCAGTGAGAGAAGCAATGCCTCTCTGTTAGGTTTATCTCATGCAGATGCTGGAATGGATAATTGTACTGTTTTCTGGCTGCCAATTATGCCAGAAAAATGGGACTTAAAGTTAAAGAAAAATTTTACAGAGAATTTGTTCAAATCCAAACATATGCTTGGAGATCAAATTTGGTATCTAAAAATTGAATTGTCTTCAATTCACATTCATCTTTACGTTGTAATACTTGAACAGATTCAGTTTCACATAATCACATGGGAAGTTTGGTGCGAATTATACATAACATATGTCCATAATTTGCAGTCTAACCAAACGTGCAAACCTTGGCACATGTGCACCTTTTTCAGTTTCCCCACGGGTTTACACTAAATTACAGTAGACTACGGCGTTACTGCTATCTCACCTTCACGGGGTCGGCCTGGTACAACCGTTCTGCCGCCTTGGCGAACTCTTCCCACGACGTTATGTACGTCATTTTTGGTGAAAAACGACAGAAACCCGAAAATTTGTACAACTCAGCACAGCTTCAGCCTGAACCGGAAATGACAGCCCGGAGTCATCTGAACTTTGACCTCTCTGTGAATTTAATTTCCCGTTCGGATCAGACGCGGCGGCCCTTTTTTCAACAACTCGGCCTCTTCGCGTCCTTCCTGAAGAAAAATCTTGGCACTCGTCTAGAGGTCGGAGTCTCTGTGTGTTGATATTTTTGTGGACATCTCCCAGCTTGCTGTCTGACACAAAGATCCAAGATGGCGCCGTGCATGTGAAATGAGTTGCGGGCTGGGCCTGGTCGGAAGCGATTTTCCTCCTCACTTTCACAGTGTAGCTTCATCCAGAACACACAGATCAGGAAGAATTACCTCCTGACGAAGTCGGAAGCGTCGGTTTTAAAGAATACCACAGGATAATTGACTGAGACGAGATATTGTGCCCAGTACTGCGGGACGGTTCCTTCAGTTCGTCTGTCATTTTGTAGGCTGGAATAACAGGAAGCCATGAGGTGAGAGCATTCTGTTGTGTTTCCGCCTGTCTGTTAGCCATAAACTCACATTTTCAGATATCTAGATCATGTATCATAGGGCTGATATGTTTTGATACTTGTTCTTTCCTCTTGTTATGTTATATCCAGCTCCAAGCGCAGGCGTATACATGTAACGGTACACGTGATGGTCTTTAAATACTATGAAGCCATTGTTGTAACCGACTCACTGTGTAACGTTATGTTGTGCATCAATTATATTTTGCTGCTGTACTTGTTTATGTTTTCTTCCCTCACTTTACAAAACTACACACACGGTTGAAACAACGACATTTTTTTACAGTAAACACCTGCGTTTCCTTCCAATTATGGTTGTACACTTCCTGATATAGAATATTTATGATGTCAGCTCATGCATGCTTATCAGATGTGTACCATAGAACACATTTACTGTAAGCTGTGGTGTGTGTGTGTGTGCGAATATGATCATGTACTTGTGAAATACTACCCCACAACAGTGTATCAGACTTCTGTCATATGACAAGGTAAACAATGACCTAAGAACAAATAAATCAATAAATGTTTTTAAAACAAATTGTGCACTTGCGCTTGGTAAGGCTTTCTCCTCGAAGCTACCACGCTTACTACTATCTGGCCAGGGGTGTTGTAACATCACATAGTTTATTTCTGGTCAACATTCCTGTAGATGGATAACTGGCATAGTTCCTGGAACTCATGCTGAAACATAAGTGATGCCACGACTGGGCTATTCTTAGGTCCACTCTGAACCCTGCCACCATGATGACACCAGCGTGGACAGGATGTGGCTGTCTGACTCTGATTCTCATCCACAGACTGATTTCTGTTCCTCGACGTTCCTTTACATTGTCTCTTCATCATATCACTGTTTAAAAATGCCAACGTTTCAGGAAGTGGTCTACCTGTCAATTGTTGACGACTTCCTCTGTATGAAGTCTAGAAGAAATGTGACTCTTCCATGACCTCCCCAGGCAATGCCAGAGATGTCTTCGGTCTGCGTGTTTGCGTAATCTGTGCGTTCAATTTGTTGTCAGTTGTTCTCGGTGACGTGTCAGTAGTTGTGTCACACGTCCTTAATTGCGCTCGGTAGAATTCTTGTGACATTTTTCTTTTCACAATGTACTTTATACACCCAGGCTGTATGGTCAACAGGGCAGGACCTCAGGCAATTGAGAAGTAATGAGAGGGTCACCGAGGTTGCCATACCCCACTTTTGATTCGTCCCATATCACTCACGTTTCTGTGACAGAAATGAAAACATCGAGTTATGTTGCATGTGTCTTGGAATAGATGCACACGGGGACTAAGATCACCCGTGTTAGCCTTCAATTTCCCAAATTATTCCTCCCGCAAGAAGTGTGTTCTTTCTTTGCAAGATTTAGATCCCTGGCCTCAGCGAACATGGGAGCACAATCGGCCCTCAGTGCCAAAGTCCTCATACTGAAAATTTTCTCAACAAAGTGTGAGGTCTTCTGAAAACATTCCAATGCCCTTGGCATTTTGGACCATTTGATCTGTGGTCTTTGTATTCTGGGCAATGGTCTGTTCCAGCCGACCTTGTTTTTCTAACATGTTTAAATTCCAAAACGAAGTTTATACAGCGCAGAGTTAAACCAGCTGTAGCACTAACCATATTTCTTACCCCTTGCGAACAGCAAGGTAATGATATATAGTGTAGGTATTTCATGTATAAATTTACAATATATCCCTTGTTCAACGTCGCAGTGTTGTATCCTTATAGTGATCATGTTCTATACAAATTCTTCAGAATTATGAGTATGATGGAAGAAAGATTGCCTATAGAAACAAAACAAAACAGTGCTGTTATCTAAACTGTTCTTCTCCTTGATGTACAGTGAAGTTGACCTGCATCACCAGTATGCTGTCTGTCTGTCTGTCAGAAAATCAATATGTCCTGCAGAATTTGCCTTTCAGAATTGCACTCCATCGTATCAAATTAGAATAACTCCTCTTACCGAGTCTTAGTATCCTTGGTTGAGTATGTGAACTGATTTTCAATAAGAAATCATTTTATCACACTCTAATAACATGCCATCTATGGTTTAGAACTTACAGAATCTCATGATTAGCCATGGTCAAAGATTTCCCACAAGGCTGCTGATTGTGGACAAAAAAGTTTATAGATTTGAACCATTTTTTAAAGTTGTAAATGGAGCCCGCTTTGTCCATTTGAATTTGACTTGGTGAAGTACTGAGAAGAATAAAGCACCGTACCAACAAGGAACCAGCTTGGTTCATGCCGCCCTTTTGTGGTAAGAGATATATGGTGTGTACATGTTTGTTTACCCCCTTGTTCAGACATATGGTTGACACAGGACAGGCATATACAAGTGGCAGGTTAGACAAACCTAGGACCAGCTACATGATCGGGTTGCACCCATTTCACAAGAGTCACTTTTCAGGATCTTGTGGCCTGGGGTGGTGTTCAGGGTTATTGTTTGTGTCTTGCAGTTTAATCAGGCCAGTAACGCTGTTAATTGTAACTTTTCAGCACCTTAAAAGATTTCGGATTCCTTTACCACATTCTTGTAAAGCCAGGACAGTCTTAAATCTTGCACCTCAGTCCTAAACCAAAGTAAGACTGTGCTCAAGAGTGGAAAGTATGTGCAGTTGGTAGCCCCCAGCAATATGTGTGTGTGATTAGAAAGCTTTACATTGTTTTGAAATGGAGGTCAAGGGTCATTTTGGGTGGGCTTGTCAGATGGCTCTGTGATACACAGTGAGGGGATGATGGCTGCTTACATGGAAGAAGTGTGGTCTCGCAGGATTTTTAACAGACCAAGGTCGTTGTGACCTAGGGAACATGTGTGTCATGGCATTTAAAAAATCTTCTTCTTTGTATAGTTGTGCTAGTACATTGTATATCTTCCATAGCAGCTAGAATTTTCAGACTGGTTTACTCCTGATGCTGTTTACATGTGTGTATTTATCTTTGGTGTTAAGTTACTGACAAGCAAAAGAGAATACAGTGCTTTTGAAAGAAAGTTCTTAAGCATATAAAGATACTTGACCTTTCAGTGCATAATGGGTGTTAAAGTCTTTTTTTGGCCCCTGACATTAATTCTATAAAGTGTATAATGTTACCGGAATTTTAATGATCATTGAATGGTATGGAGGCATAGAAGTATCTTCTTTGATGTCGACTCATGGGATAGTTGTATGACTGACAGCTAGGATTCTGAGAAGTTGACAAGGAAGCTATACAGGACATCTCGACTGCCTAAAGCATGAGGAACAGAGGAAGTGTGCTATTGTTGATTTGTTCTGTTACCCAGTCCAACTAGGTAGTGGTCAGGGGCCTTACCATAATCCTGCTGAAGGACAGTCTTGGGCTGGTGTTACTCTTAGTAAATCCACAAGTCAAACACAAAGAGAGTGCCACCAGTGACCACTGAAGGGATGAAGTAAGTACAGTAGTTTACATGTACATGTATTATACAGATTAGTCACTACGTGTTATCATGTAGACTACTAGTATGTTTATGTTATGAGAGAACTTATGAGAAGTGGTCTTAGTTTCCTCATCAACATCATATGTCAACCAAGGTCTGTTGTCCAATTGATGGAAGTACAGTTCACATGTAACAGCTGCAACACTTCAGAAACTTGTTCTAAAAGTTCTAAAAGGGGTCAGTTTTGAACAAAGAAAAAAGAGAAAGCTGGGCAGTCCTTCGAATCAGGCTAGCAGAGTTTTATGTTTTTTTATTATTGCTGTAAATGCATGCCTTGAATATTCACCTTGAGGCTCAGCCAGTAGATAACCTAGCCAGAGTAATGAGGCTGTGCCTAGGTTGTACATGTATAAACAACCTTATCAGACAAAAGAAACTGATAAAGGACTATTGAACTTGATTACCATTCACTTGTTTAGAATGCCAGAGATTGATAGAAAGTGCTTGCACACATTTGTATAATAGATTGTCATCAGTTGACGATAAATTGTGCCACACTCATCCCTCTTGAGTCACTGTCTTCTGTGGTTGGCCTCATAACCTATTAACTCTTTATGTGCAGCCACTGCATGACTCCTATAGCATATCAGAGCAGGCCAACATGGCATTTGTTTACCAACATCCTCCTGTGTACTAGCTGTGGATTGACAGGGACCATCAGACACACAAAAATGCACAGAGGGAGGATACCTGCCACCTTGCAATCTTAATACTCTCTTATCTAATCAGGACTTCATCAAGGAGGCTGCCAAGGGCCAGCAGTACTCCTAGTCAGGAGATCTTAATAGCGTTTGCTCTTTTCATCTAGGCATTGGTATTTTAAGGTATCTATATGACCATCCTTTGTCATAACGCACCAGCAGGATTTGACGTTGCCTACAGGATGTTGTCTGTGTAACTGTAAGCCTACAGTTGTGGCCGTTGATATCGTCACAACCAGATGAGATGATGACAGTTGTGGCTGAGTGTTATGTCAAATTGCACAAATGTAATGATGATTTTGATTCTTTGTATGATATGTAGTAAATGTAGTCCTAGTCTATAATGACAATGGTAGTTGTTGTTTCAAAGTTTCAGACAAACTTCTGTCTAGAACAGGTTGTTGTTCGAAATCGCTCTATTTTAAGATGACTGGAAATAGAGGTATGTGGAAGTGTGAAATCTAATCCTTTGACCCGCTTTAGAGAGATTTCCCCTGTTCCACCTGAGCTGCCTCTTGTTGAAAGTCACGGGACCTTGAAGTAGAACACTGAACCCGTTTACACCAAACACCTTTGTAGAAGTCTGGAGTCATTCACCTGTGGGTTGTCACCTGTATAGAACAAGATTTGTGACCTGTTAAATGGCAAGCATCATTAGAAACACAGCTAGAGTCTGAGGAATGATGTGCTTTTGAGTGGCACCAGAAGTGAAGATGTCAGCATGTGGCTCAGGTTGGGAAGTGGTGATGGCATACCACCTGTATAAACACATGCAGGAGCTCCTCCTTGCTTACCTACCCAAGAGTATGCTGATGACTGATAACCCACTGGTTCCCTTTGTAAACATGTTGTGTCTGGCATAGGGAGGCTGGACATGGTCCACTTCAGGAGGAAATTTGGGGGGGGGGGGTCAGAGGAGGGGCAAGACAATAGAAAAATTACATATTCCTTCGCAGACACAATACCCCCCAATACCCCCCGTCTCTTTAGCAGTGATGTTACATTGGACTGTTATATATTCAAACTTTAGCCATTCAACAAAGTGTGCTTTGGTTGTACTATCAGTGACAAATTCAATGATATGTAATTGTGAAAAATGTCATTAACGTCATCATGAACTTCACAGATGGAAAAGGATAGAAGCAATGACCATGGAGTTATGTACTGTTTCTCTGTGGCAGATAGACACTTTGGGTACTAAATTGACTTTTTTTCTTAATTGCTACTAACTTATATCTTTTCACATCAACCGTGCCGGGGTCAATATCCAGTGGCATTATCATAAATCAATTAAGCTCAGTTGTTGTTTTTATATAACCTATGTCTTCGTTTCATTGTTCTCCTCCCCCTTCTAATGTTGCCCAGTGTCTCATGTATTGGTCTGGTAGATGTTTCACTGGATCTCTCCTAGTCCTTTGACATCAGGACCATTAATTCAAACCCAGCATCAGTTGACGTCAAGATCCTGTCTCTTACATGAGATATCACGTAACACAAACATAACCAAGGTTTAACTTTTGAGGACAGAATTTCTGGAAATACACATTTTTCCATAGAGACTACAAAGTATATAGTCTTCATTCTGAAGTTCAAAATGTAGCAGTAATGGCTTGTGGTTCATTCCAATGGTTGTGCCCAACTGCATCGTATCAACATTCCACCCAATCCTAAATGCTGTCAGTATAATGAATATATTGCTCAAGTCTGTTACATGTACTTTAGTAGTCTGGATACTATCAAATCCTGGCCCTATCTACCATATCCCCCCTGCATGCTATCTTTGTATGGTCTTATTGGTGCGGAAGATTGTGATTCACCTCCACCCACCACACCCATGTCGCCATCTCAGCCTTTCTAAATCAAGGAGAGGACATTTTCACCTCTGTCCCGGGGCAGGGCCGCCACCCCCCTCCCCGTATGGCAGCTGTCTGGCCACAAATGGAATTGTCCTTTGGCCTACAGTTTGGAATGAAGTCAAAAATCCCAGAGCAGTCCCCTTCAGTAACTGTGCCGGTGAGAGGAGACCAAAGCATGCCGGAGCGAACCCTCCCTTCCTCGCCAAGGAACAACATGGTATATTCCAGTCCCACACCGAACAGAAGAAGGTAAAGTTAACCAACTTGTTTGGCAGTTTTGTGTTTCATGGGATGCATCGGGAAACAGCAATTTCCTTCAGCAGAATGGTGGCGCTTGGCAACAGTGTCGGGTCAAACCCTGCACACGGCCATGGTCGCCTGTATGATACAATGATTTATGGGCTCAAATGTTACTGGTATTTTCATTCCAAGTTCAGTGTCAGGATGATGCTGATGATATTTCCCTACTTAGCTGCAGTGGTAGAAATGGTTCTAGCTTTTAACAGAAGTGCATGTATGCATATCGCAAATGTGCCATCCACCTGTGTGCCGCTCTGCTATCATGTTAATGAAGCTGGGAGTTCATTGTTTGTCCTTTGATTTATCACTCTGAAATCAATGTACGTATGTACTAGTCTTACAGTGATAGTTTTATGAGGTTAGCTTTTTCAACTACACTTAAAGAATCATATCTAAATGTATATACCAGCCAGCACAGAATCCCTGATGTCATTTCTCAGTAGAAGTTTTACAATGTTGTTGTTGATCAAAGATATATTTCACATGTAAACATGGCGTATTGAGCAATTCATATTGCGTTAGTCAGACAGGACCTGAAATGCCAAGCCCTAATATGTTGTGCTGTGCCCTCAGTAGTCTGATATAGTGATAACCTTTTGAAGAAGGTCTCCGATCTTATGTCCGACTGGCAATGAGTGAAGCATCTGTCATAGCTATTTGCATCATATTTAGCCCAGTAAACAAATCTCCAAGAGAGAAATAGCACTAACATATATGTACCGATACATCTACTGTTTGTTATTGGTAGGGTACCGTCTATACTGGTATGTACGGAGAGCTACTATGTTGGGCCATCTCGGCATGTTAATCAGAGTAATATCATATCGACAGATAGCACGTTCCACGTCAAGGGGAGGCTTTAGGTGCATACTGTCTGAGTAGCTGGTCTACTATGGAAATATCAGATGGACGCTGTCCGACATGGTCAGGACTTTGGTGTTGCAGATCAAAGACCGTTTCTCCATATCTGGCGTGAGGTCTGCTTCCAGGCCAATAAGTTAATCCCGCCTGACATCCACAAATGTTTTAGATAGTCTCGGTTGAAAACAAAACAGTAAATATGTTTTATATTTCAAAGCAAATATTTCTCAAGTCATGATGATGTCTTATTCTGTGTTTTCGATTGTTTAGATTTAGATCTCAGTTATGTCCTGCTGGGTCAATCTCTGTAGTATGGAAAATCTCTCTAAATCAACTGATATAGTTATCATTTCAAAATTTGGGGTCAACATTGTTCATAACTTTGATCTGGAGTTGCTATGACTCGCCATGGTCATTTCCAATGGTTTATCCATTCTGAAAGTTAGGGGTAGCCATCTAGAAGCTTCTCAAGATTGTTAGAAATCTATCTTGAAAAATGAAAACAAACAATAGTGAATAGATTGTTTTGATAGTACATGTACATGTATAAACTATGACAACATTCTAGGAAAGATGTCAAGTACTGATTTATTGCTCAAAGAATCCAAATAGAAAATCATAAATATGTTTCCAACGGTCTTGTGCTTTAATATGATAAACCATTTAAATGTTAAACTTTATAGATATTGAGGAATTTAAAATTACAGCTCTTTATTAGTTATAAGACCATTTGAAGCTATGTTTCATACAGGAAAGTATGGCTGGAAGACGTCATATTTCAATCATGACACACCAGGATAGACTGGATCAATAAGGTTCCCAAGCAGCAAGTGCATCCATTTATTATCATATAAATCACAAAACCTTTTGTGTTCTGTCAACCAATAAGCCAGGAAATGGGTAGGAAATTATGTCACAGTCAAAGGAAATGGTACTGAAAGGGTGATGCATATTTTTCTGTATTGATGTATAAGCTTTTTTAATTGCTGTATGTTAATCACATTTCCCCTTACCGACTAACACTAGTGACAGTTACCCTATGGCAATAGAAAAATAGCAAGTAAAGTGGTATATGTTGTAGTTTGGGTAGAATCTGCATGGAAAGGCCGATGTGTTCAGCATCACAATTATGTAACCTGTGTGTCCGGATGACATCCCCATGAAGGATGATGTCGTATGTTGCACCTGTAAGTAGTCGTGTACGTGTATCAATTATTCATCTTGTCTGACTCAGGCATGCCAACAAAAATACAGGGAGGCTATGAAAGATTAAGATTACATGACTATTCTAATCAGAGCCTTTCAAAACATGTTCTGATGTGGGATTAACAGGATTTCCATCCTCCAATGGTTCCTAAGTACATAATTTCTATTTTACTGGTAGCATATGTATTCTATCCTTGCACCAGATAGTGTTATCACTATAGGCTGTTACAATGTTAGCACATTTCAGTTCAGTTCAGTTCAGGTCGTCCTCATACGAGGTGCCATTCACAATGTCTAACCATGCATTTCTATCAAGCATGGCGGCTAGCAGGTTGTAGTCCTTTAACCCAACCTCCTCCTCCAAGACTTTCTTAAGTGTCAGGTTCGGTCGTCCCCTTTTTCTCTTTGCATCAGGTTCCCAGAGGAGAACTTTGGCAGCCATCTCCTCATGACGTGCTACATGGCCAGCAAGGGCCAGTCTTCTTTTCTGAATTGTTCTAGAGATCGGGGGAAGTCCATTGTACAGTTTTTTTGTTTCCTATGCGACTCTGCCAGGGTACATTCAGAGCATAACGAAGCAGACGGGTGTAGTTACCATCCAGTTTCTTGGACAGAGACTTAGTTAGTGTCCATGAGTCTGAACCGTAAATCAAAATAGCCTCTACACATGCTTTAAATACTTTCTGCTTTGTGGTGTTTTGAATGGGGGCTTTCCATACCTTTGTTAGGGCATGGCATGCACCCCAGGCTTGGCCAATACGAACATTGACATCATACACAGAGTTACTATAGCTGCCTAAGTACTTAAAGTCACTAACCCGTTCAATAGTGGACCCATCTTTGGCTAGTAAGGCCTGAGGGTGGTCACTTGGATTTATGTGCATCACTTTGGTTTTTGAGGAATTGAGATAGAGGCCAATTTCCTGAGTGGCACATTCCACCCTATATAGGAGGTCTTGTGCAGCTTGGATAGTGTCCTCGAGTAGACCAATATCGTCTGCGAAGTCCAAGTCTGAAATGACCACTGCTGGGTGCCTGGAACTCCGTCTCCTTTGTAGCGTAAGGCCATCATCGGCGTTGATGGCCTTGCGGAGTGCATAATCCAGAACGATTATGAAAAGGAAAGGTGCGAGGGGATCGCCCTGTAAGACCCCTGTGTCAATCTTGAAGAAGTCAGTTTCCCCCTCTGGGGTGAGAACTGTGGCAGATGTGTTGTCATACATGATTTTGATTGCATTAACTATTGAGGTTGGTATGCCATATGCTAACAGAATTTCAAACATAGTAGTACGATTAATAGAATCAAAAGCTTTTTTGAAATCAATGAATATGAGAACTGCTTCTTTCTGGTGGTTCTGGACTTCTTCCACAATCCTACGGAGAGCCAGGATTTGTCCTGATGTTGAACGGGAAGGTCGGAATCCATTTTGGTTTGGACGAAGTAGTTTATCGATGAAGGGTCTTAGTCTATTCAGTATAAGGCGGTTGTAGACCTTTGCAGCCACTTGGGTGAGGGAAATTCCTCTATAGTTGTCAGGAAGTGTCAAGTTTCCTTTCTTTGGAACAGGTACAATACCTGCACGACCCCACTCTGGAGGTCTGTGACCGGCTAGGGTCTGATTACAGAAAAATGTGAGACGTTCACTGGTCTTGGGGAGTTTCCATACTTCCAAAGGTAGGCCATCAAGCCCAGGAGCCTTCCCTGGTTTCATCTGCTTAAGGGCAATGTCTACTTCATTTTGTGAAAAAGGGTTGCAACTGATGTTGTTGTTCATGTTGAACACTGGGGAAATTGACACTCCGGTTGAGTTGGACAGCGGGTTTTCGGCAGAGAGCAACTTGGAGAAATGGTTTTTCCAAGTATTGAGTCTATCCTCACCCTGGATGAATATGACTCCGGATTTCTTGCCTGACAGCTCGCGGATCAATTTCCAGGCTTTCATGTGTTCCAGATCTGTGCACACTTCAAAAGATTGAAGTGTTTTGCAAATTCTATTGTCTGTAGTTTTGTCATATGTCTCTCTAAGTTTAGTCTGGGCAGCTTGAACATTGCTTGTTGCAGAACGAAGGGTGGCACGTCGTGCAGCTACAACTTCAGGGCATTCGGTTAGGTTGGCGTCCCTGGGCGGCTTGCGAGGGAGCAGTTTGGATCCAACTTCATTACAGATTCTCACAAATTCACTGTACGACTTGCAGTCTTCTGGGAGCTCAGCAAAGTTCTGGGAAATACAAGTGTCAATCTTTCTTGCCAGAGCTTCGTCGTCCCTTACTGCTTTCCAGTACAACTTTTTACGAGATGAGATTTTAGGCGCACGGATGCTGAGACGTATTTTAGTAGACACCATTCTATGGTCGCTGCCAATGGGGTTGGAAGAATTGTATGCCTGACAGTCTTTAATACTGTTTCTCCACCTCCTTCTGTAAAGACAGAAGTCAATCTGTGCCAGGTTCCCTTGGGGGGATCTCCATGTCCACAGCCTTGTCTTGGGTTTCTGAAATGAGGCATTACCAATTATGAGGTTGTGCTGTTGCATAAACTCAATAAGATGTTGTCCATTTCGATTTGTTGCTAGATGGTAAGAGAATGTATTCCCTATCCTAGCATTAAAGTCTCCACCAATAAACAACATGGCATGCGATGGTGTCGATTGAACAAAGGAGCTCAGCGTGGAGTAGAAGTCCACAATCTCGTCCTCACTTCTTTCACTGTGAGGAGAGTGACAAGAAACAAGTATGGTCTTAGGGTTGCCTCTGATAGTCATTGCTACTATGCGGTCAGAGATTTTATTGACTGATGACACTAGGGGAAGTATAGATGTAGCCACTGCAATGCCCACGCCCCCAATGGTTGAGTTATTGGAGTTCTTAAGAGCAGACGAAGTAAACAGTGTGTTGGAACCCAAGTCCTGGGCAACAATGACTGGTTCATGACCGGTATGCGTAATACGATGTTCTTGAATGCAGACAGCAGTAATCATAACATCTGTCATAAGCTTGTTTAGCTCTGCTTTAGCGGAATGGTGAGCAAGAGTTCTACAGTTCAAAGTTGACAAGATGATTGAATTACTTGGTGTTAGAAGACCTCTTTCAGAGGTGAAATTCCTCCTAGTAGCCTTGTCAGGAGGGGAGGGGGGAACTTCCACTGACCTGGAGGAGGGAAGGTTGGTGCTGGATTTAGCCTGGTCGCCACCAGCTACAATCGATCTGCCACGGAAGGACATCTTCGTGGTTTCGAATGGCTTCAGTGTTTACACTGTGCTGTGGTGATTCGCCGCATCTACCACTCCGCAGTTGTCCGCTAACTGGACTGGTTGACCCTGGCCGGCAACGTAGAATACAGGTACGTGCGCCCAGCGTCGCTGTGAGTGCCGCCGTTGGCAGGAAGAATGGTTCCAGCTCGTCCGCCAGTACTGCACATCCACCTCGCTGCGACCCGAGGCTTCACCGTGGTACGGTAGTACGTAGGTCGAGGTCACGTTTTTGAAACGTAGTAACAAAGGAAAACGTCGGAGAACTCAAAATAGAATAACTTAGGAAAACGTCAATGAAATAATAACCAAACATGTGCAGGGTGGGAGGGGGGCCCACGCCGCCCGCTCGAAAATAATGCCTCTATCTAACAAAATAAACAAAAGAGAGAACACAAAAGGCACTGTAAACCCTACCTAAAGTAAATGACACGGATACAGGCCGCTAGGATCCACTGCCCAAGAGGATTGCGATGTTTGCAGGCCCTCTTGGACAGAGCTCTCCTACAAGGCAGCCATTCTCCGTGGTGACCTCTGACCTTTTTACCACATTTACCATCTGATATCCATATACAGATATTACAGAACTACACAATTGGAACATAACTGTTGAAATTGTCATAAAGGAATATTGACCTAAATTTGTCCTAAAACATGTCTATAAAGAAATTGCTTTGCTAATATTCAAGAAGCTCTTACGATATAGTCAGAATGATGGTTAATTGGTAAAAATGTACAATTGTAAAAATGTATACCTCTTTTTCTTTGTTTTGGGAAGTCTACTGTACATACTGTAAGTCCAAGACAAAAGAATATATAAAGATAGAATTGTAGGAGCTGTCTGCAAACGAAGTATGAACTTGGTCTGGCCTAACAGCCTCTCAGGGTAGTTATAGATGGACGGCCTGTCTTAAGGTAGACAGGTAAGGGATTCCCTCATTTCCCAAATGTACCTTTCACCTAATCTATAAACTGTCCGGTCCCAAGTAGTCAATAAACAACATTCATTAATTAACTATATAGCTGTGATAAAACAACCAGTACCATTGCACAAGTGCATCCAACAATTTTTTACTTAAGGCCATTTTTTGTAATAAATGATTGATTCAAAGACTTGCAAATAATAGACCAGCAAGCTAGTTCCTTCAAGATTTTTGTATAGTGCATTGTATGTTCTCTTTGACCTATAATTAAGAGTAAACCTTGGGTATACATGTACATGGAGGTTGACAAATTTATATGTCAAGTGCTCTGTTTTACTTCCCAGGTGTGCAATTTATAGTGTCAGATTCAGAAGCTACAGGTTGGTTATGCTTGTAAAATATTTCTTGTCATGTATATATGACAGAAACCATTTTTATAGCGTTGTGTCAAAATCCTCTATGATTATGAAAGGTGCCGGGTATTTAATCTTATATGTTCCAAAGTCATAAAATAATGCTAGCCATGTTCCTGTCCATGGTAATATAAGATATTTATCTGCTCTTAAGATTTTCAGAAATGGCCTGTATGACATTTATTTTCTGGCAGTCACATAGATGTGTCAGACTGACAAAGGTGAGTAGTTATCAGTTGTTAAGATATACGGTTTCTGTGCATAGTGTAAATCAGCTTCCGTTACACTGGAATCAAGAACCTGAAAATATCGACATGCTTTACCATGAATTCTCATTATACTAAATAAACCAGACAGACCGGAACAATACAGTTCCGTAGGTGCGTGTAGCCGGTGTGATTAGCATAAGCAGTATGCGGCAGATCCTAGAGGCTGGGTGAGATGCTGAATAGATGAGGAGTTGATGTAATATTAATTTGGTACTTTGGTGGCACATGACCACGCGTGAGGAGGAGCCAGACACATCAGGTGGTACTACAGCACCAACCTCAGACAGGTAACGCGAGGCGAGCGGGCCAGACGGGGCATTGTAAAACGGTAGACGGAGGCAGATGCAGCGTCCACTCCATAGCATGCTGACCCCGTGCCCGCGGGGGTGGGTGATTATGAGATAATGTTCAGCTGAAGACCTTCCCCATCTGGCTTAGTGAGTCAGTGACTCCTTCGCTCCTTGATCTGTAAAATGGAAGACGCCAGCCAGCAAGAGATGGCCGAGGAGCCGGAGGAAATCATACAGCTGAAGAAGGTGCTGCAGCAGGCGTTAGGGTGGGTGGAATTCTCCCTTCCGTGTTGGCTCAAATTCCCATCTTTTAGGAGCAGGACTGTGTAATTGGTGCATTGTGTGGTGGCTGCAGTATTGTACTAATGGCGGCAGCACGCCAACACAGTCAGCTGAGGGAACTTTTCCTTCATCATGTGCCTTTCACTTGGCTTCTCTACAATCCATCAACAGTATTTCCTGTCTTTTTCATTTTTTGGGGGTTATTTTTCAATCATCATATGTAACAGAATGGACACATGTACAAGAGGACTTAGAACAAGACAGATCAAGTTATTGGAATGAATGCATAATGTAGCTGAACAGTCCACTGTCGAAATCTTGTTCTTAAATATTTATACAATCTATTGGGCAAATGCGGCTTAAGCACTCAAGGCCTGCTTACTGTAAGCTCACTAAGCTACAAACGGTACCATGTACAATATCCCTGATTGTTGGCCAGCTGCAAAGGCATTGGTGCGAAAGCTGTGATTTTGCTTGGGGGGCATTTAATTCCCATTTGGTTGAGCAAGAATGGGGGAAAATGGCCTGACATGACAGATGCGAGACATTGTCTTAAATGAAACAATGCCCTGAAGATATGGAGTTATTTGTTTTATTTGTGCTCTTGTGTATCTTATTATTGTCCTGGTAAATGCCTACAATGCCAAGCTGTGAGCGTTATAAAAATATGACATTTCAAGAACCTCGTGATCCTGTATAAGCATTTAGGCTGCTCCAGATACAGCCCTCCGCTTGAGTAGGTCAGCCCATAATTTTCTCATTTTTCACCATGTAGTGATGTACATCACAAAGATCGTATTTCATATGGTAATATTTGATTGATGTCACAGGGCACAAATCACAGTGCTGAATTGCAGAGGGGATTTTGAGTAGTCTTTTCGCTATATTCTTTTTTCTTCCCCAGAATATTATAAATCTCGATATGTCTAAAGGTAGAAAGAACCTATAGCAGACTGTAAACCTTGGAAACTTTGGCAGGGCCAAAATATTGGTTTGTAAATGTCACTATCTTTACTGTTGAATAAACCTATGTCTTATGTATAGATTCTTATGTAAGACTACTGTAAATTCATTTTTTTTTGCGGGGACTTCATTTTGCGGGGCAAAGAACTTCAAGAATTTTGCTGTGTTTAAAGGTCGCAGTTGAAACAATTTTGTAGTACAGTAGAAATACCTGACACATATTCATGGTACAGTGGAGAGGTCATCGTGAAAATACATGTTAAACCACAGTGAACATTTCAAGATTTACAGTATATTAAGTCCTTTGGAGAGGGGAACAGGTAGTTCTGACCCCCGGGGGCAGATATTGACAGAACAATGCATTATTTCGGCCTTTTGTATGCAGGAATTGAGGAAGTAGATACCTTTAGCCAGGTCAGCCCAATACTTGCAGGGATATCAATCTACAGGCCAATATGCTCAACTAGATACAAGAAATCAAAGATCTCATACCTTCGTGAAATATTTAGAGTTTTAGTGAATTTCTTGTTTAATTCATTATTGTGAATTTCTCGCTAATGTAGTCTATGCATTTTCCTGCCAGCCTGCTGGATGTACCAATTTGGACCTGGGCCAGGCCAATCTTCCCATCCTGCCAGTCTCCAGTTACACCATCTTCTGCCTCACATCCTGTCATTCTACAATATTCAAATAACTACAGACACACACTAGAACAAACATACACACCGGCTGAAAACGATACCTTTGTTTTCAGGGATGAAAAAAAAGGTTTAGCCATAAAAGATACCATAATTTTGTGTGGTGTACATTTATATTAAGTATGACAGAATGATTATTGTTGAAACATCACTACAAGTATGATCACCATGATGTGGGACTTAGCTTTTCCGCATTGCTGTCACCAGATAAAGGCCACTCAGTTATAGTAATGCACAAGATGACATTTTAAACATTGCTTAGGGCTTCCAGTGCTATCATCCGCATATCCAGCAGTCAGGTTTGAAATAGAATTGAATTCTACCGATAAGTCCAACTGCCATCGGCTCTACGGAACCAAGATTACAAGGATCTGAGGCAGACTGGAGACTGCTTTGCTGGCTTCACAATCTAAATTGCCAAAACATTGCATCACCCTTGATGTTTAATAAAAGTCCATTGATGTTGTACCTCAATGGCTGCAACAGGGAAATGAGAAGTGCCTCTCACAGTTTGGATGCTTTTCACTCATCCATGAATTAGATATGTACCAACAACGATTGTAATCCAGCATCCATCCATCCCTGTTATTGACTAAAGCTGTGTTCTTCCTATACTTGACTGTCTGTGCTTGAGGTGGTAAGAAGTATAGGTTGAAGGAGCATATTGCATTTGCCATGTGAACTGAAAACATCCTCTTTCCCTCTGGCTAAAAGCGGTAAGAGGGTAGTTCCACCACCTTTCCATAAGAGGCTATGACCGCTGAGTGATTTGACATATCGTTCAACAAATTTCATAGATAAGAACAAATAGATTAAAGAACAAATGTTTTTTACACTGTGTGTCTTTATAGGCTTCTTAAGTCATACTGTTCTGTCTTGCATCATATTCTGATTATGAAATTGAGGGTCTCACAAAGTCAATGTTGGTTGACGTATGGTCGCTCAGCAATCGCTGCCTAGTCGAAAGTGGGCCCAACAAAAAGTTAGTACATTATTATGGTCCAGCTCAATCTATGATTTAGTGTGAAGTTTTGAACAAATCAAGAAGAAGGATCCAGATGTTACAATTTGTATTACTGCTCAGAATAGTAGCTCAGAAGATGACAAAAATCCGAACATTAAAACAACAGTAACGTTTTACATTTCAGTGATACATGAGTTGTTAGTACAGACAGTATATACCTGTGAATTTCCTGATACTGACAGTGGTAAGCCATCTCTGCACTGTTGGATAGACATGAAAAATGGTACTGTATTTGGATGAAAAGCATTGTAGATCCCCCTCACCCATCCTGCCATTAATTTCATGTCTGACCGGTGCTAGTTGTGCGAGTGGCACGTTGCCAAAAGCACTTGTGGGTACCACACAAATCCACCGGGATCAATAAGCTGTATGAAGATGGGGACAGGCGGGGAATATTGTGTACGGTTGACTGGACCCGGGCTGGCATGGCCTGCTGTTGCTGTAGCTCACTGCACATTGTCTCCTCCAGCAGTTTCACAGTTTACTCCAGGCAGGTAACCATGTCCTAAGGTGTGAGACCCGCGTGTGACCTTTGGAAGATGTGAGACCTGTGTTTGACTCATAAAGTCTGGTAACGCATTGGTACAATCGCCAACAGAATCATTCATGTGAAGGGTAACGTTGGTCAGTTGGTCGATAAGCGGTAGCTCTCTGATGAATTATTTTATGTCCAATATGCATAATTATCAAGATGATGTTTAATTTTATGGTGACCAGTTGTAAATTCGCTCCAGCTTTTTTTCTCAGTTCTATTTGATGTGTTCATTTTGTGGACAAGAACCTCTTTCAACAAAAATCCTGTTGACAACATCCTGGAACAGTTGAAGTGGCTTCTGTTGTTGGTCTAGGAATGTGGGTAGTACAGAGGATGTTCTGCAATGGTCAACTTTATGTCTAATCATTGCAGTTAGCACTCCTCGTCAGATATGTATTTTTGTGTGTGCCTGTAATGTATACACCCTGAAATCTCTTATGGCTGCTTGAATGGCTCTACATTCAACAAGTGTTATGTAATTGAGTTTGTACTTATTCGCTATGAACAGGCTGGTATTACATGTATATCAATGTTTTTATTATCAAATTTCAGCATGTTCGTCTAACTCTTGTTTCAGTAATTTTCTATACTGTAAAGCACTGAAATGTCAGTGTCAAGATTTTGGGGTGAGAGTTTACAGCGAAAACCATGAAAATAAAACCATTCCAAGATTTACAGTATGAAAAACAGAAAGTTTTATTTGAATGAATGCCTGAAAGAAATTCACTGTTCTTCTCCAAAGACCAGGGCCATGAAATGCAGTATAAATCAAAGTTATGAAGGATCCTCTTAAGACTAATTAATCTGCTCCATTTGTCTTGCTGAACAGGAGACATAAATGTTTTCTTGCTGGCTTGGTTCACTACTATCAATCAGTTTCATGTGCAGTTACAGGTCCATGCCTACATTGCTAATGTTTCTAGATAGATTGTTTTTCACATGAAGGTTTTGACATATAGTGATAAACATTTATTGTTAAAAGCTGTCAAGCATAGATTTTGTATATAGACTATATAGAAAATATAATGCACATGTACATTTATGTAAACATGCTTATGAAACATGTAACATATAGAAATCCAATGGTTGCTATTATTCTTACATTTATCTATGACCTTCATTTAACGTAATTACCTAGATGCATACATATCATACAGAAAGTTTATGTTTATAGATACTGTCAAACATGCCAGACATGTCCGTGACCATTTTCTCAAGTTTTCTTACAATAAGTTTCATCATCCAGGAATACTGGAATCGATAACAGCAGGTTTAAAACTCAAATGTATTGTGTCATCAGTCCTGTGGTATATGCATTTAGGTAAAGTGGTGAACTGTTTCACCACTGTATCTCCCAATGAATGGAATGGGCGACAGGAATACAGATGAACCCTATAAAGAAATCTAGCTTGGCTCTACCTGTAAAATCTACTCAGAGGGGATTTTGTAACATAGTTGTGTTTTTATCTCATTCGGCAGGATCAGTGATGTAGTATTTGCCTGGGGTTTATTTAGATTCCTCCGACAGATAATATTGAGGTCTCTGGAAATAACGAGTCCTAATTGCTTTTGGGGTCTGTAGGTTGATAGTGAGCTTTACTGTGGTTGGCTATCAGCGAGGACTGATTGTTAGTGATTGGGTAATAAAGAAGTGATAGACTTGGACACCGTGGGGGCGATAGCAAGAGAAATGACATTGAGTTCAAGTGCCAGAAAGACCTGGAAAGGAATATCGAGTTTTCTCCTGTATATCTAATACCGTTTCTTCATAACTTGACTATCAGTCGAGCAATTGTCTCTTGGGGGTACGTAGGGGGAATACACAGTACCCTCACTTGGAATGGCATGAGCTCTTTTAGGATTTCAGCTCAAATTGTTTGAGTTAAAAAAACATCTTGGCATCGGAGGTATCACTAGTTCTATTGAAAATCAATGTGAAGGGCCACTGCTCTGCCCGGGGTAAAATTGGTAACTTCAGCCGTTTTACAGAACAAAAACCGTGGAGGAATCTGTGACGACTGCATTGAATGCTGCATTAATTTGTCATCTCTCATTTTTCACTCATGACTCTGTAGAAAGATGTAAGATAACTGAAAAAGTCCCAAGTGGTCAAAGATTGACCAGGTATTGGATGAATGGCATTCATTTTTCCATTTTGGTGGTTGGACATATACTTGGATATGATATGGATTTTGGCACATCAACTTAGAAGTGGAACTGAACTGATCTTGTCACCATAAAAGTTAGATATATACACAATATACAAAATATTTCTGAAACAGGATGGCAAAGGAACGTCAAGACTGGTTCTTTGCATTTCAATCTTTTAAGTTATCATAATAGAATGTATTCAGCAACAAGTTGTGTTTTTAACTAGATGTTTATAGAAGAATAAGTCCTACATAGTTTGTGTATTGATTTTGTTTGGGTCCATAGTACTGTGAATTAATCAATAATGACTATCACAGAAGACTAATAATTCTCATGTTACTGTGTGCATTGCGTAACACAGTTTATTATGAAAGCTTGCAGGTCTAGCAATAAATGTACAGATAACGAATGAACGAATAAGCATAATTAACTGAAATAAAAACAGACTAAGTTGTTAACTGATACAGTTGGCTTGCATCAATTCATACAACAATGAAAATCATCTTGTTATAGATATCCTGTTATAGGGCATCTGATGATTATTACGGATGATGTACCTTACATGTATGTTTTAATGGAGTCATCATCATCATCATCTTCTCTGCATGTCATATGCTTAGCCTTTAGCGCTTTATTGAGAGAAGGTAGCAGCAATAGCTTTACATTGTTTATACATTAGAAAGTATTGTATGTTAAACGTTATATTGTGATAATGTCTCATTTACAGAATCAGCGAATATTTTATAATGAATGCTTTATGAATGTGTCCTGAATATATATTTTCTTCCAGACCAAGAACTTGCTGACCAAGCTATTGAAGTGTCAAAGCATGAACTTGTGTGGGCTGGCCTCTATAACGCACATGAATATGAAGACACTTATTTTTCCCCTGTATTTCCCTCCAGTGAGGTGTCTATAGCACAATCACGTGCCTCTGTGATGATCTACGATGATGCCAACAAGAAGTGGATACCAGCGGGCGGCTCATCAGGGATCTCACGGGTGCACATCTATCATCATCAGGTTAACAGCACATTCAGAGTCGTGGGACGCAAGCAGAATGACCACCAGGTGAGAGGGTCGACGTGCCTTTTTACATGAGATGTAGCGAGCTACTGTAAATATAAACGCATTTAAGTTTGCGTGGTTTTAATTTGGCGGTTGAGAGAAAATGGAGTGTTCGCAGTGGTTTTACATGTAAGTTTGCGTTTGAAACCATTCTTCAAGAATCGAAGCGCTATAGAAACACAGGCAGAAATGTTTGCTGCGGTTTTAAATTCGCGGCGAAGAGCCTCGCAAAAAGCGCGAACATACATGTAAAACCACAGCGCACATTTCTGCATTTACAGTATTCTAATTCACCGTTAATTGTAGTCGGCGCTTGAATCATTCGTGAAGCGTAATTGGTCACTTTGATTATACGTAAGACATTGATTGTTATCCTGAATTCATCATTAAGCATTATTGACAAATTCTTCGTATTGCGTGGTGGAACGCCCGAAAGTCGCAACGGAGCACTGGTGGAAGCTGTTATGTGTCGTCAACTTATGTTTCAACCGATTCCTATGGGTCCAGGAATGGCCTACTTTGGTTGTGACTCAAAACTGTAATCATAAATTCATGAGTAATCCCTAACCCTGACCCTAACCCTAGTCAATCAGTTGGTTTCCAACTTACAGGCAATGATCATTTTATAAAATGATAAATATGATAATAAAATGATAAGCATAAGCTAGGTAGTACTACCTTGTAGATAAAGGTGAGGAATCTTCATTCTATGCTGCACTCATCTTAATCATGACTGTCAACTTGCCATGTCGGGCCAAAGTGTCAAAGTCTAAAGGTCATATAATGGTTTGAACCCATGATGAAGGTCACGAGATAAGGCCATAAAGCACTGGCTCCAATGGTCTGAGTCAGCCATACTTTCATACTTAGTCATCATGTCGTTTGCACCATCAATATTCATCTTAGATAACATAAATATTTTTTAACCTGCTGTACCTGACAAATACTTATATGTATGTACATGAATGCATGGAAGTCTTTGCCCTCTTTTATGACAGATGAATTTGATTGTTAGATGATAAAACCCTCATTCACTTATCAACCTGTCACCCTACATTTCCAATCCCAGCAGGATGCTTGAAATATATGTATTTTCCCGGGGACTTAATTCGCGCTAGTAGTAGGAGGGGAAAGGCTGGGTTTTTTTCCAGTGTTTTAAATTCACGGTTTGAAACAATTCTGTAGTACAGTTGTATTACAAAAGGCATATTTGTGGGGTCATGATTTTGTGGTAAGAGGTCACTGTAAAAACTGAAAATGAAACCACCACGAACATTTCAATATTTGCTTTTTTTCTTCTTCCCTATTCACCTGCAGTGTTTGATCAGTTCGACATCAAATGTTCACACTTTGCACCTCCATCTTCAATAATATTAGCCATGTTTGTTATAAAACCTATCCACTGACTTGACTGTGATGTTTAATTGCACCAGAGGTCACCCTCAGAGGGAGATTTCCCATCACTCATCAGTGTGTGGTTCCCGGAGGTAGAATTGTGTCTATGTGGGCTCCCCTGGCCGACTGATATATGGGCCTGCCTTTCTGTGGTGATCCTTTAATGATACCTTTATTGTACAGCCGTGGGTTAGTTACAACTAACTACTCAGAACCTGAAGGAAACATGTTTGTGGCAAATAGACAGTAGCACACAGATGACTGGTGTGGACCAAATCGGATAAATCATGACTTGGGTTCATCCGGTTTTACCTAAAAGGGAAGATTCACATGTTTGGCCAAATTAAACATTCCAGACAATGAAAAATACATATTTCGTCATAATCAGACATTTCAAACATGTATGGATCCTGAAATGTACCTGAAATATTGCTGGCAAATAAACGTATTGGACAAATCGAAAAATAGATATCATCTTGGTACTTAATATGAAATATGTTGCAGTCTTATCTACCCGTAGCAAAGGTGAATTTTTTGGTCAATATTTTGGATGGAGAAAATTAAATGATCCCTTACCTGCCTTATAAGATATGTCATGCCTGTAAGCCATGTAGGTTGTTAATCGCCATAATATGATTTCTATATTGAATGATAAGCCTTTTATATTTAATGTCTATGGCCAGAAAGGTTATGAGTTGTTTGAAGACATAATTAGTTGTAACATAACTGATTGGCAGTTACAATATTTTTTTATTATAATTGTTTATTGTTTAGTTACAATGTATTTCACCGGGGGGAAATAAATCGTTTGTTGTGCCCTTGGGGGGAAAACCCATACATAATCTATCAACATCAAATGAAATAACAGATACAAGAAATGTAAAAAAAATACTAAAATTTCATATTGTTCGTAATGTTACAAAACTTAAGTGACTTAGAAATTACATGCTTCAAACTACACATAACTCATTTTTAAAAATAAATAAAACATTGATATAACATTAACAAATTGATGTCAAATAATAATCAAGTATTATTTGACATTAATCAGTAGGTGACCTACATATTAGGAATTGATGATATTACAACAGCAGGGACTACCCTAATATTCTCTACTTGGATTATTGATGAAAGTGCTTGTGATATTTTGCGTGCCAGAAAAACCACCTGCACAAACTGATAAGACACATTCTCCTTTGCTCTCTCTTCCTTTGTATCCCGTTATGGTATCGATTGCGATTGATCTTGTTTATTTTACCAAGAGTTAAGTTCCTTAATCATAGTATGGATGTCAATGTGCCCAGAAAAAGCACAAGCCAATGATAGAACTAAGATGGAACAATGTTATGGCAAGAGTGATAAAAATGTAAATCAGATATGTAAATATGACATATAAAAATTGCTTTACTAGCTTGCAGTCTTATAGCAAGAGATAGATTTAGCTTGAAAATTAGACAAGACTTTCTTTTTCCGGGGTTTATTTTATAGGCCTGTAGATTCAACGAAGGGCATGTTTTACATGACTGCAGGTTGATAGGAACATGTTAAGAACTCCTGATGTGTGCTGATAATGTCACTGCTAATGTACCATGTCAAAGGAACAATCTCCACTTTAGCTCTAACTACCAGCTGGGAGTTATGTGATGAAAGTGGTTGTCTGTCTGAGCTCAACAAATTTGCCTCAGAAAAATCTAGCAAATTGATTGAAAAAGATTCCACTGATTCTTGTCTCTTTCAGTATGACTTTGTGTTAGAGATGCTCCAAGGTATATATATAAGCTAAAGGTTAAATTTCTGATATTGTAGTCTATGAATGATCATGAATAAGGTGTGACACATTATCATATATATCAATAGCTAAATAACGTTAACTGATGAGAAGGCTCCATTTTGCCATAACCACTAGTCATTATTATTTAACGTTGATCAGTTGTGTGCTCTCCACATTAATCTAACATTCGCTCACTCGGTGGTTTATTTGATGATATGTAATACAGATGGTTCTGATATTAGCACATTTGTCTGTCCTATAACAATTATAATCTTGACCTCCCAGGTCGTGATAAACTGTGCAATACTGAAGGGACTCAAGTACAACCAGGCCACCCCCACCTTCCACCAATGGCGCGACGCACGGCAGGTCTACGGTCTCAACTTCGGAAGCAAAGAGGACGCCGACGTGTTCGCCACGGCCATGCTGTCGGCACTAGAGGCATTGAGTCAACAGGGATCAGGTAAGGGGTGCTGGAAGTATTCAGTTTATGTTGAGAATATTCAGTTTTAATGTTGAAGTCACTATCGTTCTTAACGTCTGTATTTGGTACAAAAGGTACAGTATAATGTCATACAGATTGTTAATACGGTTAAACCTGTACAAGACTACCTCTATGTAAGGATCACCTGGCCAATGTGGTCCCTGAGATAACTTTCTATACTTTCTATATTGTCAAGATATTTTATTGGTCCCCTGGAGTGGTTTTCTTGGGCAGTTTTAACTGTAAATTTGAGTCTTCCCTTTCTTGTTAGATATGACCTTCTTTGTTGTATTCTATGTGTTGCGTAATCTTTATTGACGTAATATATCACCTGTGACTGTTTGTGTTTTTTGTTTCAACTTGTCTGTCTTCTTTGATTATATCTTATCATGCAGAAGGTTTCTTTAGCAGTTGTGGTTGAATTTAGGTTCTAACGCCAAAGCCTTTCAAAGTCTCCATCCACAGCGCAAGGAAAGCCCCTCCGCCCAGAATTGGGGGAATGCGGACATAAGAGTATGTTTGTATGACTTCTAAGCTCCAGCTACAGACTAGGTTTAGATTTAAGTCTCGATGTGTCAATCACCCTGCACTCTGTGGTGGTTCTGTCCGACACTGCAGACGTTTATGGTGATGCATCTGTATCCCTGCCTGTTTTGGTTAAGGTGTGGAACATACCATAGGGTAATGTACTTAACAGCTAGAATTGAAAGGCCCCTTTTCAACTGGTGGAGGGTTCTTATGTTATATTGACCACAAATAACAAAACACACACACACAGACTCACAGATAGACACACAGACTGACACACCAAAAACGGTACCTTCATTTTTCATGGATGTAATAAAAATCAGAAATATCCCTTTAATACTGTGAAAGCAACAAAAATATACAAACGAAACTGTGATAAACAATGTATGAAAATACTGTAATTACTTGGCCCACTACAGATCAGGTTTTCCTACATAACAGATTGTTTCAGAGTCTTGTCATGTGAAGACTTAGTCATATTATTGACAGACTCATCACTGTGCTGAGGCTATTCACTGACAGCTGGGTTGTGAACTTTTGGGTGACATTGTGACATGTTTTAGGGGTTTAGACCAACTATTCAGCAAATTCAGCAACTGCCACTGCATGTTGAGTCTACAATCCATTTTTTCTGTTATCATGCCAAATTTCCTATGAAAAACGACAACTTTGTGTTAGAATAGTAGGAACAATCAAACTTTTCCATCCTTCCTAATCTGAACAAAATGTAGCATGATCTGATTCTTCTTGCCTTTCTGCAGAAAACTTTATTTTCCTGAACTAGAAGATTACAGATGTATGAATTTTTTTCCTTGTCTGAAACCAACAATCCTGATATATACGGAGTCCTTAAAAATGACCAATCACTAAATGATAAGAAAAACTAGAATGCGTTCGCTTACGGAACACCTCACCAGGTTTTGATTCAATTGGTACTTGAGGAATAAAGAAAATGCAGGACGTTTTACACCAAAAGGGATGACATATTCATAAGTAACAGTGCAAACATTCCAACACAAACAGTTTTCTGAACATACTCCAACATTTGAGCTTGAAACTATTTGGCTTGAGGACCTTCTTGGCCATCCTTGTGTTTCTACCACTGAGACTTGGATGTTTCTTTAGGGCAGGGCTGTATGTTTATGTTGGACATGGACATGGGGAGGAAGTATGTGAGGTATGGGGGTTCTATCTGTCAGTCTATGTATGTCTTCTTTGTCTCACTGTAGGACCTACAGTAACTGATATAATTCAAGCACTCTATCTCTTGATTGCAAACAGTACAATGATTTGTATTTTAGTTTAATCAACACAACCTTCTTAGTGAAGGTAATGAATCGTTTTATAGAAGAGCTCTGGCCTCACACATAACCCTGACAATTTCAATTTGGTTTTAGTGATGCCAAGCATTGGTTCTCTCCTAGCAGATAGCAGTAGAACTGCAGGGTAGCACACTGTATCTGGCTTTACTACAAGGTCATGATCAGTGGAGGGCTCAACTTAAGTGCATTTTATCCTAATCTTAAGTGGAGAAAATGTAAATCCAGGCTTACAGGCCTGTTGCAGGCAGTTGACATGGCCTTGGATATATCACCAGTGAGAGCAAGGTCATGGTCAAATATTTGGAAGTCACTGGTTCAAAGATCCCTGCAGGCATGCTCTGTTGCAATGGAAATGTTTGTCACAAACTATTTGGACATGTGCACATGTATCTGACCATATTGGCATGATTTTAATGGTGGTGACTGATATTACTTAGTTAGGATTGGACTTGTTGAAGGCTGGTCTTACGCTCTGTGGTTAAGAATATTGCTTATGGAAGCAAGTTACAGTTATTGAATGATATTATGCAGTTTTCAGTGTTAGATGGAGAAAAAAAAAGAAAAATGAAGATGAGAGAAAAAAGGCACACTTAAATGCAGTGACTGCATTATCTATAGGAAAGTCATGTGGAAGGATTTCTTTCAAACAGTTTCAACATGTGACAGTTCAGATATCAATTCAATGTAGCAAGACTCGTTGTGAAGTTCATGATCCCAGTTGAGTCACCAGACCGTCTCTTGATGCCAAGTCACACAGTGAAGCTTGCCCACTATCTCTGGTACTTGTGACTTTATTTTTTCTGTCTACATGCCTGCTAGGGCAACTATTCCTTCTATTTTCTCCATCGCTGAGGAGGGGGTCGGTGTTGCCACCCAGATGCGAGTGTACTGTCCCTATTTAAATATCCTGTTACGTAGCGGGTATCAATTATGTGGACAGACACTTAAGTGTTCCTCCTAGATGGTGCCAGAAGTCCTGAGTAGTAGGGAACAATGCCAGTGACTGCAGAAGGGACAAGGATGCGATCCACTGCCACCATAGTTCTGGCCCCCGCAAGTAAGATTATACCACAATCATCCACCTGTTGTCTTGGTGATTTATTGGATATGACTGTTTTTTTGTAGGGCCTCCAGACTAATTGACAGTGGCAGAATACTGACAAGGGATGAATTGTAAGATGTCAGGAGAATCCTCTCCTCTGAGGGCATTGACTGTAAAGGCTATCACCATTGATATCTAAGCTTTCTACACGTGTAGTATATTTTTGGTCAGTCTACTGTGTGGCGAAAGGGTACATGTGTCTCAGATTTTTGTACAGACAACAGTCAGCTCTACTGCTCAACCCCTAAAACTGTCCATGAAGAGTGATGCAAGACTCTTCCTTTTGTTGAAGAATCTGTTTTGACCCCGCTCCCTTTGCTGCATAAACCTTTGGTGTGAAACGGGAGTTGCATAGTTTCAGGTTCAGGTTTCGCCTCTGCCCATTTGGACAGCCACATTGGGGTCATAGACTTGTTTATTGGTGCTAGGGTGTCATGTATGGAGAGGAACATGTCTGGGTCATCCCAGTTGATGGTCTGACCAGATGATTGCACCATGTTTGACATTCGCTGTCCTGTTGAGTTAAAGTTGTCAGGGCATATTTAGCTAGCGAGATGATACTGTTAGAAGGTTGATGAAAGGAACAGGGATATAAAATATGGTATGTTCATTAGCAACCTCTGAAAGTGTCGTAAAAAAGTGAGTGCTCATGTATTTAGCATAGTATGCATCCATCATTAAAAAGGTTCTTATCATGGTCTCTGAGCAGCAAATTGGTTATGAGTTATTTCTAATGCGTTTATTTTTAAAACATTGAATTAAACTTTCATAATATGATCATGCACCATTCATTGGTAGCCAATATGGTGTGACAGGTCTAACCAACAAGACAATTTATTAATGTAAGGGATTATGAATATAAGCCTCAAGTGGTAGAGTTACCTATACCAGGACATTACTTAATTTATCAGAGATATGTTAGCTTGTATGTCTACATTGAATCATCAATAGAAGCAGATTAGCTCACAATACTATCAATGTAAGTATTAAGATTAACAACACGAGTTGGTTGACACTTTGATAAACTAAGGTGTCTTTACCAAGTTAGGGTTCACTGAGTATGCATTGGACATACAATGTACTTGACTTTGAAAAATAGGACTATTATGAAGGGCTGTTTTTAAAATGACTTTGAGTAAACAATTATATTCCGGGCAAGGGGAGGTGTTAGAAAAGCATGTAGGGTCTATTTAGGGGACACTGTCACCCCTTGTGTAAACATGACCATCCTTTTATAGAGATGTTTCAGATGCTTCTTTCCTTTTGATGTTAATGGGATAGTCTTGTGTTAAAACTAAAAATTACATTCAAAGGTATACATTATAAGTTATGATGCCTCCCAAAATCCATAAGGTGTGCTATGGTTTAGATGATTGCAACATGGTCTGGCCCTCTATATGACTGAATATTGCTCTATAACTGAAATTTCCCAAGAGAATGAAACATTCAAAGTTGCCTTTAAACGTTAGCACAGTGGACAACATCGAGATGGCCAATTTGTACTTCTGTATCAGACTTTCAAGCCAGAGATTACACAAGATAAGAAATGATTAAACTTCTGTGTATATTTTGATGTCATCCTGCACATTTGTTGTACCATGATTTATAATTATAAAGTGTAGAATCCAGAATAGCCAGCGTGAGTTTTGCTGTGAACCAATCCATTTTATAGGTTCCAATTTAAAAGTTTATGGTTTTCTATTACCATAACCCAATGTTTTGCTGCCGTTTGGATTGTAAAACTTATGTATATATCTCTTCCAAGATTTAACCAATGAATGCTACTAGCTGTACTGTGTAGTGAGCAGTACTATAAAACCTGTCTCTTTCTCCCCTCAATCAGATGTCAGGTGATCCACTAGTATCCTGAGCCCAGTCCTACCAGAACCAGCAGTCACTACTACTGTAAATGAAGAAATGTTCACAAATGTTTTTGACCTCCTACTCCCTTGTTCTAAATGCAAACATAAAGCCACCGCGAAGTTAAATGCATTTGCAGTATTATAGTGTTTAACACCAGTACTGTCTGTTTCTTCCCCCTCCTCCTCAGGTCCCCGTCCCCCCAGCCAGACGTCCGCCGTCACCCCGGCGTCCTCGTCCCAGCCCTACCAGGTGTACCAGAACCCGCAGCAGATACAGGGACAGTACCAAAATGTCAACGGACCATCCATCGAGGAGGAGGAGAGGATCAGGTGGGGACAAGATGATCAGGCGATCAGTCCGTACCCGTAAGCTCTCTCTTTTCAAACTCTTCTGTGTGGTGTCCTCCATCCATCCCATCATGGTGTGGTGAGTCAGGTAACATCTGTCCATCTCCTGGTCTCTAGTGTCAGGTGACCTCCATCCATCCCATCATGGTGTGGTGAGTCAGGTAACATCTGTCCATCTCCTGGTCTCTAGTGTCAGGTGACCTCTATCCATCCCATCGTCTCATTATCAGAGCATGCACAGGTACTACTAAGGAACTGCTCTGATTTTTGGCAACACCTCAGGAGCGAAGGCATTTTTACTCTCGTGAAAATGAAGGTGTTTTTCTTGTCTGTTTGTTTGTCATGGTGTGTGTCTTTAGTTACTTGACACGATAATGTGTATTTGGCTGGTTTTCCTTATGATGTGTCAAAAGAACAACCTACCTACATTCCTAGTCCCTTGACCTCCAGGTCGGGTGGGGGGGGGGCACTGTAGGTAGACATGAAGATAGAGATTTGTCTCCAGGCTTGTCTCTCTCACTGCACTTAGTCTTTGGAGCAGGTTCAGGGACGTCTATTCAGTAATAGTCTATTCAGTAATATTGTCTTGCTGGGATTTTCTCTGACGCGACTGACGCGCCCTCCTTCCATATTGCCCTGCAGGATTGTCTTCGCCAGGTTCTCATGGCATATCATGTGGTTGAACCGCTGGAGCTTATGTCTTTCGACTAACAATTGTTCCTGTGGCCCTACGATGCTATGTACTACTCATTTGTCTTGTGTTCATGGTATGTGATACGTAGATGCTTCCGCATGCATTTCATTTCAAAGGCCTGGATCTTCCACTTTTTCCCTGCCAGGAAGAACAACGGGAAAATGTTTTTTCCCTTTTTTTGTCTTTCCGGTTCCTCGCCCCTGAGTAAGATGTACACCTCCATACCAATGTTGACTTTTTGACTAACGGCTATGCTGTTTACATAAGGAGGAAGTATAGTGTGCCACTTGTCAAGAACATTTGTTTTTTCCACAAAATTTGTGACTGGTTTCTCAGAGAAGAGTAGGAAAGTAGGACAGCTGGACTATGTTCCTTTTCATGCACTGTGCTTGTTGCACATTTCTACAAGCCTTATAGAAGCATCATGTCCCCCAAGATCCTACTCAAAAGCTCATTTAGTTACAAAACCCATCCGGTGTAACTTTTGTCAGGTTTGGAACATATCATCATCTGTTAAGTATTGTACAACTTGGTTCCTTTTTTAACAAATTGTTACACTTCATCCTTGATGTGCTTGAGGTATGGCTCTTCATAAACATGGGACCTCCAGCTTTACGTCTCATCTTATACGATAGGACATTTGTTCAGTTGCTAGTTGTTTGAGTTTCTGTTTATTCCAAATTTGGGTTTCGATGTGTTAAGCTGGCCCACTAATTGTCATACATTAAGGTAATTATTGCATGAACCAATAGTGAAACGACTTGTGCAGTTGTCACAGTGTCTTTGCAGAAATAGGAAGGAAGTCATGGCTAAGGTTAAAATTACCAAGAGACGTCAGCAGTTTGAAGAGCTTCTGCTTATTTAGAAGGGAACATTCTGGTGTGCTGTGGCGACCTGCTGTTTTGAAGGGTTGTGCGGAAGCGCATTCCAGAGATGTTTGAGAGTAAAGAGTCGAGCATCACACCTCTGCCATGGCGTCATAAGGGTCATTAGCAGTGTCAAGGGAAATCAAACAAGTAACAGGTTAAGACCCAAAACTGTACTCTTACGGCCGTATGCAAATGGATTTGTGTGCTGTTGTGCACGTAGTTTGGCTTCGGAATTCCTTTTCCGTTCCAAACTTCTCCACAAATGAGATTAACCTGTTTCTATATGAAACGTTTTGATGTAGTTTTCACCCATTTGCAACACATACTTACAAAGATGGGAAATTTGCCAGAAAATGTTGGCAAATTGATTTTCAAAAAAAGCTTGTCGGGAAAAACAAAATTGACAAATACCAGTAGGCTAAGCTAATTATCTGTGAGTACCAGTCTCATGAAAGACAGCTGAAGCTGGAGCTTGCGAGTAGCTGCTGGTTGTGTGCCCACCAGTGGATACAGAAACTGTATATGGACAGACGACAGGGTCAACAGGCAGTGTGGAGACAGGAGACAAGAGTGCAGAGATGAGGCTTGTCAGAGTACAGATGTCTACATACACACCAGCGTGAGACCTGCCAAAATGTGCGGCGTGCGTCCCAGGATGCCTTGCCTGCAGATACCTGACTCTGTAAACAGAGGCATGCCTGTCTTGTGCTCCGTCTAATTCCTGTGCTCCAACAGTTCACGTAACAGTAAAACAAGGAAATTCCACAATCATGACCACTTCCTCCACCCTGCGTAAGGCACCATCACATGTGATCCGGCAGTCCCACTGTGTGTATTGCAGACGTTCAGCTGCTTTCACCCCTGTGCTGCTAGTATTCATGACCGCCTAGTTATTGTCTGATCCAAGATGAACAACCTCCGAGCTTTCTGGGAAGGCAAGGGAGACGGCAAGGATGGCGAAACCAAGATCACCTCAATATACGCCCTCAGGTGAGCTGCCAAGAAACGCTGAATGTCTTAACTTGTTTCTCTTTTCAGAACCTACTTTGGGAAAAGAACTTGATGCAGTTAGAAGGTCTACATATACACCAGGAAACAAGCCCTAGACATGCCCCTTTGTCTGGCAGCGATTCAAGACTGTTGAAGTCAGCTTGCTTCCTTGGTTTCTGGTACTTTGTTCTGTGTCTGGAAGAGGGTTTCCAACTGGATGGCAAATGGAATAGGTTATGGTGGCAGAGACGTTGTATCACTTTCGGGTTGTTTTGTACTTCAAGACCACAGATTCAAGGTTTCAGTCATGCTTCAGCAGTGGCCATACAGTTTCTCTATTTACATCAAACATGTGCCTTTCCTGGATGGGGCCCATTTGGCCAGAAGGTTAACGGTGTCAGAAGGAGTATTTTGCCCTGTATGTGTTGATAGACAGACTGTGCATATATGTCCAAGTCTGTCTAACATGACTTGAGGAGTACTTTGCCTGAAAGTGCCTCATATATAGATACTTTGTCACTTAATCAAATATCCCTTTTTCATTGTCGCAAATGATCTCTAGAGAAAAATTTGAATATTTTCTGTTTTGTACAATTCAAAAACACTACATATTCGTCAGAAAAAGTTACAGAAGATGAAGAACATGGGATAGAAGTAGGTTACAGTACATCTGTGCAAATAACATGTGAGGGAATCTTTGGGATTTGTGTAACGCCAAGAAGGCATGTTACTTCAGTAAGGAATTCTACAAGACCACGATAATCATTGTATTTCAAGGAAGTGACTGAAATTTGATTTTGGTCAAGTGGTACCCTCCTAGTCCTAATACTTACTTTAAGACTTGTTTCTTATTTCAGCTCCATCTTAGCTTAACTTCTTTGCCTTGTTTATTGTTTCATTCTAAAGATAGCTATCATACAACCAAACTCTTCCTATTAATAGGTATTGTTATAACATGTAGTAAGGTTTGTCAATTCAAGTTAGGAATTCAATGGTCTTCCTCATTTTCCAGTCATAATACCAGCTTTGACATTAATATTGATAACTGTCAAGTGAGTCAGAGATGTTTGCAAGGGTCCTACCAATCTTGCAAATGACTTCCCAGCGGTCTTCAAGTCCAGTCAGTGTGAAACATTTTTGTCCAGATAACTGTGTCAAGATAAGCTGTTCTAGCTGCAAGGCCAAAGCCATGAGTAAGTGGAGGAATGTGGATGGTACTGTTGAAGTGTTGCAGCCCTGACAGGTGTGGTACATTGTCGACACCTTCCCAGGGTCCACCTGGGCCCGGCCGTGCCACTTCTCACTTCGGCAGTGTAAGCAGGAGGAAACCAGGAAGTCTGGGCACATCTCAACTTGAACAGTCATTTCCTGAGTTTATCAAAAGTACAGGAACTGAAAGAAAAATTTACGCTTTCCACCCAGTCTGTAGATCAGTCGATTAGATGCTAAAATTAGAGTTAATGCTGACTTTAAAATTTGTTCTACATGTTGTTGGTTATCCTTGAGGAACTCTCATTTCAGGCCAACATGTACCATTATCCATAATGGCGGTGATACATCTGACTAGTACTTTACTGTAGGGATATTTTGTGCAGAGACTAGCACAACTTGTCTGTAGTGTGTGGTAACCTTTCATCATAACTGAATCAGATGTAACTTTTACAGGAAATATTGGAATCTATTTATCAGCCCAATCATTTGTCAATTTACTACATGGCTCAAATGTTAGGTATTCTTGCAATCTGCATCATTGGCATACCACCTTGTCTTCCCTTGTCAATTACCATTTTGACACCATATAAATTTGATCAGTTTTGTAGAGCCATAGCTTTTCATACTACTGCCATGGGTTCTATTTAGATAGCAGACAGGCCATTCCAGTACAGTCTCTTGTATATTAGCAAGGTTGATAGTAAATCTACGTTTTGGAGTCATTGTTTTGTCAATGCAGTGTGTGTAATATTTGATGCACGGGATGGATTAAGATCTAAGTTTGATGCCACTGTCCTCTCTTTGACAGGTGTATTGTAATTTTCTAATGAAACTAAAACTGATCATGACTTAGCTCTGAGAAAGAGCTACTGGAAACAATAGGTGATAATAGCTACCTATTATAGCTAATAGCTACCTATGTACAGGTATTAACTGGAAGATTAATACTTTTTTGTTTTGGGATCAGTTCTGTGTTTCTCACTCACAGGTTTTGTACAACACCCTCCTTAAGGGCTCTGTTTGTTGACTAGAGTTTGCCACATTCTGCTTCAGTCCTTTCTTACAAAACTTTTCTTCCTCAGTCCTGCTGTTTATTCTGACTTCACGTCAGTGTCCAACTTCCAACTGTTATGTAGCTCTCTAGTCTCTTCCTTTCCTAGATTTAATGCATACCAGCATTAGGAAGATCCTGCCTTCTTTTAACTTGCCACTTGACCCACATCCAATAAGCCCTGAGGCCAGGCCTCCCCCCAGGCTGCAGGATGGAGCCCACCAGGACCTGGAGGATTGGTACCTTTCTCCATCTGGTCACACTTCACTGGGGCTGCAGGAAGAGGCTCTGTATGGGGGATGGCAGGATTTGCATCTCTTTTCAAACTTTGGAGAAAACATTGTTGCCTGGAAAAGCTTTGGTTTTGCTATCAGGGCTATTATTTTGTATCATACGATTCGGATTAACAATTTTTTGGCAATGCCTCCGGGACAGAGGCATTTTTGAAGGTGCATATGGCCTGTATGATCCAATCATCTCAAACCCCTCTTATAACCATGTCCAGCATTAGGTCTACAACAGGTTTCCTGCTCTTTATCATGACTAGGGGGACCAGGGACCATGGGTTCCCACGACCTCCCTGACCTGTCCTGAGATGCTGCTGACATAACCTCTACCTTCCTTCAACCTGGACGCCCTCTACTGGAAACAACAATAACCACCAGTTTGTTACCAGGTCCTGCAGGACTACACAGGGAGAAAGCAGCGGACAATCACTGGCATAAACTATGGGGAGACGTGGTTAAAGATCATGTGCTTGGAGCATCTGGAGGAACATCTTCTATACAAGAGCACCTTGTCTGGAGATAGAGTGATTCACATCTGTCTTAAGTCTTGTCTATTGGAGTGCTGGACCAACGAAAACATCTCATACAGCACGAAGTCTACAGATGTTGGATACCTGGGCATGTGTTCTCCTTTAATGTTACTGGTCGCAACAGTACCTCGATAACAGCGTGGTCACTCACAGTTGCTGCTGTCAAGGCTTTTTAAACCTTCACTGCTGCCTGAAGATTCCTTCACTTGCCTTCTGTACAGGCCTTATTTCTGCAAGTTGAATAATTTGGTAGAGTTCTGTTGTTGCTTTTTGAGAACAACACCGAAGGCAAAATGAATGCGGAGGTGTTAAACCACTCAGATGAAATCCAGGATGCCATCCAAGAAGTTGAGGATATCATTTCCACAATCCTGAAGAACAGGTGAAACATCTCATTGTTGTATTTCTTCATTGTTCCTGGAGGAGAACAGGGACCAGTGTATTACTACTGTAACCGTGCACCTTGGGACAATGTAGTTTCTTAGGTCATCAATTTCTTGCAGATCACACTCCCACTTCCTAATGACTCAGGGATGCATTTGAATTTTCTAATTCTCATTGTGGAGTTGGGAGAAAGGCCTGCTTTACTGGTGCAGAGGTTGCTGTAGGTTTTGTGAAAACAACAGGTTGTGCTGGTGGGGTAGCCTTTCTAAACTGGTATTGTGCCAGACATCATCTAAATATTCAGTTTGCTGATTGTAACCTTTGTTTCTTTATTATAGAAGTGGTTTGTTGGGAAAACAGTGCATGATCTTTTCGAGGTAGAGGGAAGTTAGATTTTCGTGATTTATTATAATAAATAGAATAGGTGACTAGAGGACACATAAGAATTAAGGTACACCGAAGGACTCTTGTTTGAACAGGTAAGTCAAAGTCAATGTAAGTGTGATCTGTGCTGTACATGTACAATGCCTTTTATTTTTACCAGTGTTTTTTTAGTGTTTGTGTCTGGTCTTGATTACATCTGATTCAGTACTTCTGCTTTTCTCATTTTCTGTAATTCCTCTTTTGCTCACTCATCTTCCCTTGCATTCATTAGACCTCCTTGACATTTTTTTCAAAGGCTACAAGGTAAAAGGTAAACTATTCATGTATATTAAGTTCAGACCAGTTGAGATTACAGCATCCAGAGGTGAAGATGTGTATCATCATCATGAGATAACCTCTCTTTGCTGTTCTTCTCACTGCAGACAACAACGAGAACAGCAAATGCGCGAGCAGCAGATGGCGGCACAGATCAACCGGGCACGAGAGCTGATGGAACAGGAACGGGCACGAGAACGGGAACGAGAGAAAGGGCCACAAGCAGGGGAGTGGTCGCCAGCCACCTCACAACCTTCAGGTAAACAGGAACTTTAATACACGCTAATGTACTACAACTGTAACAGTTATATTTGAAAAACCGAGTCCAATACTCCAATGCAAGACAACAGGCTCTGCCCCTAAGGCATCGCCAAAATGTCTAACCTTTCAGACCTAGCCCCAGTAGAATCAAAAGCCTCTTTTTTCCTACAAGTAAATTCTTCTCCACCGGCACATAACTGGTGGGCATTACTACTGTGCAGTAGGAGTGCCAAATCTATTATGTCTGTGACTAACCTGGTAAATGTTCCTTAACCCTCCACCTGCTGAGTTCAGCTGTAGCCAATACAAGTTTGTGTGCTTCAGGTGACCCATGGTAGGAGAAGGTCATATGGATCATCTTGACGCCATGAGCCCATCTCGTCTTTCCTTTGATTCTTACTCTTACCAGAAGGATCATTAAACATTGCACTATGGGAAGTCAAAACAGCATTTTGGTACAATACTGTACTGAAAATATGTTCGCAGTGGTTCTCTTTTCATGGTTTTCACGGTGTCCACATACAAATTCATGACACCTTGAATGTGCATTTCCAATGTACATGTATTACTACAGTAACTGTTCTACAGAATTGTTTCAACGTTGATTCTGCCATTGAACTTAAGACATTGCGAAAACCTCTTTTCCACTTTTACAGTGAGATTAAGTCCTGGCAAAAATCAATGAAATTACAGGTACCCTTTCTGCTGTTACCAGTAGCATTCTTGTTGAAGTTAGAAAAGTGACTTGTCTGTTCCTTCAATGTATGTGATAACCAGAGATGAGATTTATGGACGACTTGTGAGAGGTTAACTGGTACCAATCAAAGGTCCTGACCCAACCCCAGTGACCACCCTGGTGTTACAGTCCTGGAAATGTCAGACCTTGTAAGAGAAGGGCTGTGATAGGGCAGAGGTGAAATAGGTTCAACCAATTAGATGCATCATTAAGTCAGGTCTCATTACATCTTGTCCTCCCTTGTGCATACAAACTATGTCTGGGTTTCCTGCTATTTTCCTGTCTCCTATTTTGGCTTAGGTTTACTACTTGTGCTAGTGTCTTGTCTTACCGGAAGCCTCAAATCCATCAGCCCTTGTGCTTGTCTTAGTGTTGCTATTAACATCAGAAGCAATATGGTTAGACTCTGATAATGTACAACTTTGTACTAAAAATAGAATCACTTAAAAACTGTCAATGACATTCATTGAAACAGATTGTAGATCCAAAACCAAAGTTAGGCCCACTTCCTGTGAATGTCAGCCACTTTTGTGAACTTGAGTTTCCTGGACGCCAGCCAAGGTCAAGGCCAGGTCTGAAGCTATTTATGACTCATGTGACGAACACTGTAGCCGTCATTGATTCATCACCGAATATGTACTGAAATTTCCCCCAATAGTTGTGTATAACATTATAACCATACATGTAGTTAAGTCAGATGTTTAATTGCTTGTAGTATAATGTACAACATTGAATGACCTGACTTATGCTGTGTTTACTTGACTGTTCTGTGAAAAATGTTTCAGTATGACCGTGACTATAATGACCTGATTCAAGTTACATAACTTTGAGTCCGATGCAATTTATCTTTTAAAATTTTCAAAACAAAATTTTTACCAAGGCTTCGGCAAAGACATCAGTTTTGGTCTGTTGTGATACATGTATGTCTCATGAAAACGACTGTGCCTTATTGACACGATATTAAACAGATTGTCATATTGTCACATAATTATAGATATGACAAAGCCATATTTATGATACTTTTTCTGGGCATATTTTGGCACAGATGCTTGTTTTGAACCTGTTGTATAATCTGATTTCTAATGTTAATACCGGTAGTATGACTGGGATATGACTATATACATACTGTATCTATAAACAGTGCCTTAAAAGCTGTGTCTAAAAATCATGCAAATGCTCATCTATTAGCTGCATAATGTTGACTGTAAGGTGATTCCAAGTGGCCTTGTTGCCCATGTCCCCTAACCTTGGTCAGTTACCAGGAACAGCAGTGAAACATGTGACATTGTGCTATGATTAAACCATGGTGGTATTTATGCCATCTAGGATATGGGGTCAGGTGTCAAAGAAGACTTGTTTACTGTCCAAATGTACGTGTAGCAAATCGATCATAAAACTGTCCGGTTTGTACGGAGAATCAGTTTGTCAAGATGGTTCTAGAAGTTGCAGGTATGTTGGAATGAGGCTACATTATTGTTGTGAACAGCTGTTAATGTACATACATATGTAATACTGTATGGTTGTGGACTAACTCAGATGCTCTGTTTCATCACAGGACCAGTCCAGAGTCAATCCCCAGCTCCAGCAGCCCCCACCCCTCCAACCCCACCCCAACCCCCCACCACGACAGCCCCTCCCCCTGTCCCCCCAGCACCACCAGCTCCTCCAACCCCACCTACCCAGCCGGCTGCAGTGGGGGCACCCCCTCCTCCCCCAGGCCCACCACCGCCCCCCAAGACTGGTGGTCCCCCACCCCCTCCTCCTCCCCCACCCCCCAACCTGGCTCCCAACACACCTTTAGGTGGAGGGGCAGGGGGACTGGCACAGGCTCTAGCAGCGGCCAAACTACGTAGAGTTTCAAGGGTAAGTTTTATACACGTAATGTACTCATAATGAGCTATACAGTCAAGTATTACATAGAATATGTTTAGTTTAGCTTTTACTTCATGTACCTTATCCTCTATCAGCGCTTGTATGTATCATTGGCACAAAAGTGTCACTAATGCTGGAACTCTGTTCCTTGTCAGTGTTTACCATAGCAAACCTGATGTGGAATGGTTGTGACTATGAGTCACTGACTGTTGTGGCCAAGCCAAGCATGCTTCTGCAGTGTATGGTCTTCCTACCACCAGGGCACATGTGCCAAAATATGGGCATGTTGCATGTAACATTATTGACCTAAACACAAACAAAGGCATGGCTTGATAGATGCAAAGAAATGTGGAAAAGGTAGTTGAAAGTGAACCAAGTTGGTTGGTACATGTCTAGTACAATGTATATGAGTACATAGAACTGGAAATTCCACTAGTACTGTGACATTATAAGGGAGCATCAAAAGAGACAGGTCATAACAGTGATGTACACTCATTAAGATTTGAAATTTAGAATAGTGGGTTTCTACTGTGGGTAGTATCTATAGTGTTATCAAAAATCCAAAACAATTGTCTACTTTAGAAAATAAGGTTCTTGATGATACACAATCTGAATGGCATTTACACATACTTGGCCCATGTTTTGGTAACTGTGGCATTGTGACAAGGAGTCCATTAGGCCCTGAGGAAGGTAAATGAAAAGTTCCCAAAACATCACCCAGGTAAATGCCATGTAGGTTGTGTAATCAAGAACGTTATTTCCACCCTGAAGAGTTGTGTTTAACCCTCAAACCACCGTATGGGGTCAAAACTGACCCCAGGCGTATATCAACATGTGCCATTTTGACATTTCTAGTTGAAAACAAAATTCCTCCGATGAGTTTGTTTGTATATATGTCTTATAACTTCTCATACGATTTTACCGAGATTGGCTCATTGTTGATTAAGTTATCCCAGAAAGTTTACGCGTGGTCCAGTGGGGTCAAAACTGACCCCAGCAAAATTTGCAGTCATATTCCTTATTCTTTGATCCTTATCATCTAGTAACATGTATGACAAGGGTTATTATGATCATAGTAACAAAATATCATTTTGTAGATACGTGAAAAAACAAGATTTTTTAATGAACGTAAATATTTTTGACGTTGCGACGTATTATGACGTCATTTATGTGATTTCATTGGCGAAAACCACCAAATTCGGTATTCCATATAGCTCAAAGGTACACGATAAAATTTTAATAGAAATTCTGTATGATAAATCATAATGTATCCAAAGAAATTATTTGTCACTGGAAACAGGAACGACGTCGAAATGACGTCATAAAAATTATATTCATATTTAGCTACCACTAGTGAAATCCGCCATCTTGGTTCCGCCATCTTGAATTTTTTTTAAATGCATTTTTTCATCGAATAACATCAAAGCTCAATAAATTGAGACTAAAACGTTTATATTAAGATTGTTTCTGTTACAATAAACATGGAAATTAAGAAATTTGAGGTTGAAATAGCCGGTTATAGCTAATCTAATTATATCGTCCGCCATCTTAAATTTTGACTGATGACGTAATCAAATTTTCAAAAATTATGAACATGAAATCATAAAAGTTATAGTGAATCACATTAGATGGTACGGATATAAGAAAATAAGTGCAGTTTAAAAAGAAAACCCTAAAATTACATTGTTAAATCAAAAATCAGGGTCTTTTTCCAAATATGGCTCTCAGAAACCGGTTGCCATGGCAACAAGAAAACATTTATTAGTTATTTCATTTATAACAAATGTTGCCAACAAAATTTTAGCAAAGGTGACCAAGTTTGGTTGTTCTAGCGTAAGCCATTCAGATGCAATATCACATCAAGTGTTGGCGCAGGCCTCAATAGAGCCCGCTTGTCTGAATAGCGTTAGTTGTAAAAGACGTTGTTCCCTCTTTTTGTTTAAATTATGATAATAAGCAGAAATTATTCACACCTAATCATGTCAAACTGTCCCTTATAGATATATGGAACTATACATATATACAAATCAGAAAAAGAGTCACCAAAAAAGCTGTATTTGTAGAAAACATTGTGGGGTCAGTTTTGACCCCATACGGTAAGATTAGTCGTAAAAAAGCTACGGTGGTTTGAGGGTTAACCGTGTGTTGACTGTTGTGTACATCCCAGTCGGACAGCGATGCTGACAACATGTCACCGGCGGAGAAGGCTCGGTCCAGCGGCGGGGTGCCGGCCATACCCGGGGGCATGATGGACGAGATGGCCGCCAGGCTAGCACAAAGGTGAGCACTACACGCCCTTGAACCTGGCTGTCCTTCACCTGTGTTGTAATGTTATTCTAGTGATCGTTGTTTTGCAATGCTGTGATGAACACTTAACTCCACAGTGCTGATTTAGTAACTCTCATCACTTCTCATACTAACATGCATAAAAAGTTACGGATAACACCTTACATTTGTTTGTCACAAGCAATACTTAGACATAACAGATTAGTGTCACCGTGTATACACTAATTTTTCTTCAGTAATGCATAGACTATGTAATAAGGCTAGAAATATACATAATGTATGCTTATATAACTTAAGAATTTAAGGCTGATAACACATTGTTTTGTTGAATGAAGAGATTGCATTCAAATTTGATATTTATTTTGTCTCTTTTGTTCAGTAGATTTTGACTGCGTTTGTTCTGTATGTTTTAATCATGCCTGTTGCATCTCCTGTAGCAGTTTTACGGTATTTTTGGTTTGTTGTCGTGTCTTTCGTGAAGGTGATGCCCATAAAACAACAACACTCAAAGGTTCCTTTTTTTGTTTCCCCCTCCCTTCTCCGCTCCTGTGTCTTAGACTGGCAAAGTTTGAGTCTGATTGGTAAGCTAGGAGAACAGAAATGGTATTTCCAGACTTCTATTTATCATATCGATTCTAAGCCTAACAGAACGTGTGCTATCAGGTATGGTGTCAACAAATTGGTGCAATAAGCTACAACACTGTTTGAAGTGCACATGTCCAGTGTGATATGTTCTGGGTGATATGTCAATGAATGCCCCTGGCTTTTCATCAGGAATGGCCAGGGGCCTTCACCTTTGACATATGACCCACAATGAATCACACTGCACATGCACACTTCAAAATGTGAACTAGCTTATTGTTGGGATCCCAAATTTCTTTATTTCAATACGACTTTCTCCTTTCTTAAACTTACCAACGCTACTGATAAGCTATTTTGCCTGATTTAATTCTTTGATCCATACCCTTACCATTCTGGTTTAGGTACTAGTATACTAGCAGAGAAGTACAACAAAACTAAATGATTATATGATTTAACCTTTAAAACGTCTGAAATGCATGATTGGAGGTCCATTTTCAAAACAGTATATAATTTGAGCTAGAATACCTGATTATGTTTAAGTCTTTATTAAAAATCTAAAAACACGGTAGACAGATGTATACAGATTTCATGGATTGAAAATTTCATATGGGAACAAGTTATCATAGGGCTGTGGTATACTTAAAATCTAAAACAACAGTTTCTGGAAAGTCTGCCTTTTCTATCTCCTTTTCACTGTCAGCTAGCAGCTGCCCTTCCACCTTTCTGCCTCCTTTGTGTGTTCTTGTTTCTTGGGATTTTCAGTAGTCTTTACTCTGATTTATTCACAACCATTTCTTTTTTTTGCTTTGATGCTCAGCACTAACATTGTGAAATATTCCAACTTCCATTTCTAAAAAAAGTTTGTTTATCTCTTGCAGGCGTGCTGCACAGAACGTGAGTACCACCCCTGAGCGTCGAATGGTGGGTCCGTTTGTACTATTTGACTGGTGACATGGTGGTTCTGGTTATGTCTATCCTTTCAACCTAACTGCCTCATGTGTCGGACGACACAGGAGCCTCTAAGTCTATCCTTTCTACAGTCAAAAATCTTCTGAATCCTGCAGTTCCTCCTCTTTGACATGCTGTTTGTCAGGTCCTCTGTGTCCTGGTAACCTGTAACCCATGTCCTTGTCAGAAAGTGTTAACATCATTAACTACCTGTCAATCAAGCTACCCTCCAGACAGATCTAGGTTACTGGCTGTTGAAGGTTAACTCAGTGTCATTGTTTCCTCTGAACTGTCAATCACCGCAATGTCTCTCATGCAAGGGCTTTCAAATGTCCTTTTTACATGTCACTTGTTCAATTTTATGTTGTTAGTTTTGACTTTATTAGTATGGTTTTTTGACTCACTGATTTTGCAAAACTATCTCAGATTTCTGCTTTGGGATTTCAAACGTAATGATATCAATGCATGACTTAAGATCAAAGTGAAAAAAGTATGGACGGCAATTTGATAGCTTTTCTGTTATGAAAAGACGAGAAATCCAGGAACCCAAAAATGTCATTGCCATAAAATCTAGCAGTAGCCAGACTTGTTGTATACTTGTCCTACATTGTGTGGAATCTTCCCTATCCCACTGTAGCAGAAAGAGCAAGAGGAGGGAGGGGGAGATGCCAAGTCATCACCTAACGCAAAGGTTAACAGCACAGGTGAGCATATCTGCAGCAGACAAGCTGTGTGTGGGGGGGGCTGTCCTTTTGTTATGGCTAGGACACAATGAGGACCATCAGATAGGAACCTGTAGTTAACCTTTGTAATTTTCTGGGGAATAAGTGCATATTGGTATGTTTGGTTGAAGAAATAAAGACAAAGAGAAAAAAAGCAGAAAATGAAAGAAACAAAAATGACTGTATAGTAAAGCTAGAATTTGTAAACTTACAATGATTCCAGAGAAAGAGTTACCAGGTATTATAAGTACTTTTAGCTTGATGAAGAATGATGTAGGGTGGAACATACTGATGTTTGTATTCATCTGTCCAGATGCAAAGGGCAGGCCATGGGAGAACAGGTCTCCCAACAAGTTTGGAGCAACAGGCAGGAGTGACAGTACTAACGGCTCCACCAAGGTCCCCACCAATGGTGGCAGTCAGTCTCCCAAGTTTGCCAGGTACTGGAGAGATGTTCGTTGGTTGCGGTGTAGAACTAGAGTTTCCTCTCACTGTATGTTTTTACAAGGAGGTTATATAGACATATAACCTCCTTGGTTTTTACTACAATCTGTTGTTTTCTTAGTTTCTGAGGAAAAAGATTTTAAAAACAGTGAATACATCTGCCAATTGTTGGTGGTGGGTAAACCTTTGCCTAAGGAACAATTTTTGGAAAGCTGTTAGAAATTTGTAACCATTGTGAGATAAGGAAAATGCTGCCTTGGCAGAGGTTAAACATCCAGTAACTCTTGTTGTTAGAAGATCTCACATGTGTACTTCTCGAGTAAAGAGAGAGTAGAGTTCATAAGTAGAACAGGAGATAAGTATTTTGATTCATTTCAAGAAAAAAGGGAGTGTCAGAAAACAATGTGACATGTGATGATCTCTTTTTTTCCCTCCCCAACCAATCAGGACGTCGTCCGTTAACGGAGGGTCACCGCCCCTGGAAGGAGACCTAGACAGATTGAAACAGGTCAGAAGACTTCCTTGTTTTTGGGAGACAGATTTCTACTGTCAGTATGAACCATCGCAAAAACATATACTTTATCATATACTTGATTCTTATTACTATCTGTATCTGTATAGCTCATATAACCACCCATCAACGAACACACCAGCTTTGCAGGCACATTGCACTGAAGAACCTGTCACACTTAACTTCATTCTGTATCTAGATACAAGCACTCTTATGAGGATGCAAATACATGTACTTTGTGGCAACATGTTACAATATGTACGCCATATAGTTATGTTAGGTTTATGTTAATGATGACGGATGACGTCATGTTAGGATCACGTGTTCACGGTGCTCCTTTATTCCTTCGACCATCTTGGAATCCGCCATGACGTGTGTAATAAAGCTCCCGAGTTGATCCCTGCGTCCGAGTCGCTCGCTAGTGCGTATAGCGCCCTTGGCCACTTTGTGGCGGTATACAAAAGGGAACACATCAATCAGGGTTGATAACTCTGGTACTTAAAGGCATGACTGTTAAACCTGTAGTAGTGACCAGCTCTAGACCTGCATTAGTACCACCAGGCCATTGTGGCTACTTTTTGGTGATCCCTTACATTATTTTGGATCTGTTCCATTGGATTTCTTAAAGTTCCAGAAGGATGATCAGACTTGAAGCTGCATACATGAGGGGTAAACATGTTGCCGTTAAGTCTGTTTGAGAAGGTCATAATTGATGTAGTAATATGTGTATGTTGGTTGTTGTTGTTCATAGGAAATCCTTGCAGAAGTGAGGAAAGAAGTGAGCAAAATGAAGGAGGAAATAATTGATGGTAAGTACTTTCTGAGATATTCTATAAATGGAACACTAAGTCAGTAGGAAGAGTTCCCATAGTCATTTGTTTCACTCGGTGATGACATCATAAGGAAAATAAAGTAGCTTGACATAATCTGTAACTAACATGTTTCTTTAGTCTATGGGTAATGTGCCTTTACTTAAAGGTGATGTCATCTGGGACACAAGGTAAACTGCAGTATACATATGAACACAACTGAGGTATCAAGCATAAAGATAATAATTGTGGAATCTCTCTCTTTCTCTCCAGCAATAAGGCAAGAAATTAGGGCAGAATTCAACAGGCGATAGACCAGAGAGTGACACAGTGAAGAAAAAAGAAAATGAGGAGGAGGAGAAGGAGAGTACTCAACAGTGAACTGAGGGGGGCAGCTCATTGGTCTGTTCTCACATGGTGGAGCAAGGCATTGTGGGAACCATCTCTATCGCAGAGATGACACATTCAATACCGAGGTGGTTGCTGTACCCAGTAAAACTTCTAGGGGCTTAGATAGATATTTCAAGGGTAAGCTTGGCCTTGCCCTAATTTTGTAGTTAATTACGAAAAGAAAGTCGGGACATTCAGGTGTAGAAATCAAACGGTGGTTCCTAGAAATTTTGTTGTAGAAGTCTTAAACCATCACCTTCTACTGAATGTGCTGTTGCCCTGTCCAACATGTTTTAGGCTGGAAGCCATGGTGTCTTTTGTCAGCCTCCAGGAAGACTGTAGAGAAAAAAATCCAGTTACTTCATACATACCAGTGACCAAGATTTGGTTATTGTGTTACATGTGAGCCGAGATAAACAAGTTGTCCTTCCATAATTCTGCCATTGCACTGACCAGCATGTCGTGGTTTGCCAAGCTGCAGTTCGGAGTGCCTTTTGTTGTTTCTGCCCTTGCAGGTCATTTTTGCAGCTCCATTTGTTCACCCATACAGAACACTCCTGTCCAAATTTAGACTCCAAACGGTGTTCCAAGACATCGGTGCCCACCTGTACAGTCCACACAGTATCTCTACTGATGACCCAATGCTCTTTCAAATGCAATGCCGGCAGAAATGGCCTGTGTACATTCATGTATTTAAAAATGCTTTGAAACATAAGTTCCCATTGGTACTTTTGTGGTACTTGGAGATCTTCATAATCATACAATGATTTGCCATTATAGTTATGATTCTAGTTACCAGTTATCGTTCATAGTAATTTTGGAAGGCTGCATTACTGCATTGTATTTTTAGTTGCTGAAAGTGTTACTCTGGTGTTTAAGTTAGAGTGAATATCCCAGATAAGTGTACATGTAGATAGAAAATTATGATTTATCCTGACTTATGGCTTCCTTGTTATTGCATGGCAAAAGTTGCTTCCAACAGTTGCTGGCTTTGCCTAGTGGCACTCTGGCTATATGTCATTTAAGAAGTTGGTGGTCGTTCAGTTGCCACATACACTTTTAACTGTCTGTAATTATCAGGTCAAATACGTATCTATCTGGAAGAGAACTCAAAGTAAAAAGTAGACTTCCACCGAATTAAGTTTCAATGATCCACTTCCACCGTATATTGTGATGCCTTTTGTATTATATTTGTAGATGTGAGAATACTCATTCATTAGGTAGTGTTTCTGAAGCGATTTATAAAACATATTTTTGTGTACTGTTTTTCAGCAATTTTCCCCAAGAGTGATCCATGCACAATCATTTTCCTATCCCTACTATAGCCCATATTTGTACATTTGTATGTATTTTTCAGCTCTTTTGATTAAGGTCTTTTTATTGTTAAGAATTTGTGTTTTTGTAGGGTAAGCTGTATTTTTCATAGCTTGGCCATAAACTTACTTATTTGAGTCTAATCCTCATTATAACTTGCTGCTTTTTTCTAGCTAGCATCCTTGGTAAGAGAGGTGACAGACCTGTACAGAAGTGCAGAAAACTAAGTATGGACATTGTCACGTTGTAAAGGATTTGGTTCACAACTTGGATGCTGATGGAAGGATATGGTTTACCTCCTGACAGTCCTTGTGACTGACTGTACTTACACAACACTTTGGGAGGTTAGGATAATGTATGGTAGCTTGTCGAGTGTTAGCGATGGTCAGGAGAGTTTTAATCCTGTCAGATTGTCACAAACTGTTAAAGACAAGATGAAAGCCTTTACTACTGTCAGTCGGTAAGCTGGTGTTTTAAGTGACAAGGAAGAAATTTGCGATCATGATCAGCTCTTCTACTGGACTGAAAATATTGTACATTGCTGTTCCATCTGTTAACATGTCGGGCAAGATATGTGAGGAAAAGCTATTTGGTGTTGCAAAGTGAAGAAAGAGTATTCTGTCACAGCAGTCATTGAAATCCCCCATTTGTCATCCTTGATGTGATCCTATTGTTAACACCACTGGTCTTCGGAAGAATCTATTATCATACGATGTTGAGGAAAATTGTTGCCAAGAAGAAGCAGTGTGTAGATGACCTACCTAGAGTGGAGGCATTGGAGTCTAGGCATTGTACATGTACAGTAGCAGGTGTCTTTTCCACTAATTCTTTACACACAGTTAGCTAAATTTTCATTTTGCAAAAATCTTTTCCATGTCTGAGAAGATTTTCCCACTCCTGTGGAGGGCTGCAGATAATGCTAGAACTTTCATGAATTGGGAGGGTTTCATCTAAAGCCACAGTGATGGAATAGAGGGTTTGATACCTTTCTTGGCACCCTGTACTAAAATATCTTGTAAATGATTTGTACAATAATATTATGTTTTCCAGGGAAACGACTTCTCTCTCTACAAAAGGGTTTCAAGGCACAGAGGACTAAAAGATGTTTTGTTCTCTTGAGAATAATGGATACTCTTAAATGATTTGTCTGAAAGGTAGTTACTTGTAGTAGGTAAAATTGAACTGTAAAAAATCCTTACAAGTGCAATTTTATCAGAACTTAAAGATTGACATACTGGGAAAAGAAAAGTTCCCAACATGTCAAGCAGTGTTAAAAGTGCACCATCAGACATTTTGTTTCTTCCTGAGAGGTCCCAAACAGGACAGAAATGCACCCTTTTAGTCCTCACCTTGAACATGTGGGTATGGTCGCCTGTGGGGATCGAATACTTTCATGTTTGGTTCCATGGTTTCCTGCAAAACATATGCTTCTTTTCTGTGCGATTCCTCCGTAAGTGTGTAGCGACTGTTCTAAACTAAGGCTATCTAACGTAACTATGTGGTAGTTTTAAACGTGAGACAACAGCTGTGCTGTCAGTTCTCACCAACTCTGTCTCATTTCTTATTATGTTGTGTTCCCTTCAAAACCCAATCTATCACCCACCTACTCTTCCCTGACTCACCACCACACAATTCAAACTCGAATGTCATCAATGTGGCTTGTCGATGGAAACCAGAAAAAGGACCCAGTTCACTTCTGTTTTACGGAAGTCTGGCCATGGGCCATTTTTCTACCAATTTACATTTCTCAGAGCTGTTATAATTTCTTCTTCATTGATAATCTATATGTGCAGTGTACTTCAACATTTTGTACTAATGCCAATACCAATAAACTGCATGGAGATCCTGCTGTATATTGTGTTTCTCTGTGTTTTGACTGTGTAGTGTAAGAAATGCTGTAAGGAATATCAACCATTGTACATTGAATGAATGTGGACATAACCAGATGACCAGACTGGCGGGAGACCGCCAGCAGTGGAGAGCTTTCACAGAGCTATGCTGCCCCGACGGCTGACTAAGCTATGGGAGAGAGTGAGTGAGCGAGTGGACATAACGTTACATTCAAAGACAAAGTGAAAGGTGTGATGTGTTGGAATTTTTGTTAGGTTGAATGCCAGCCCTCTTACATTCCCTCATTAACATTAACTGATGTAATGTAAAATGGTGTCCAAAACTATTATAGCTCCGGAGTCTCTGAGACTCGGCTTTGCGGGGAGGAGACTCGGTAGATAACGTTATAAATAGATCCCAGGCTATGATGTAAATGCCGAAGAAGGAACATGATGTTTGATTGAAGACCTATGAATTACAGTGTCAGTTATGGCAAGGAGGTTATAGGGAGAAGAGCAAACAAATCGTCTTGTCTGGAGGTAGGATAACAAGTGCTTGGAGTCCATGTCAAAAGATGATCATCAATGGCCTTCATCAAAGCTCCCATCTGATAGAGGAAGAAGCAAGTTTACGTCACTGCAATGGCATCTAGGTTGCCATCAATAAATCAATTTTTTCAGGGCAAAATGACAATGGTATATTTTCAGGTATAATAAAAGTTGATACAGATCCATGCCACATACACTTTGAATATTAAACGTTTACTAGCACTTGCTCAAGACAACAACAACCATCAGATCACCTCCTTGGCCTCAGCTCAGGTGAACATGCCTGGGGGGGGGGACGCAGGGATTGCTTCAAATTTTTTGAAGAGTTATACTAGTTTGCAAAGTCCGAGGCATATGTGTCTACAATTAAAACTATGCTAGTACAAAAAATAGCACATTTCTTGTTAGTCAGGCAAAAATTACGTAATGTTAGATTATTTTGTTTTACTAAAAACGTAGGGCCCCCTTCGTATCTAATGGGTTAGCCCAGCAAGAAGTCATAAGTTCAAATTAGCGATTCAACCAATCAGCGATCAGTATTTTGATAAAATTATCGTTCGACCAATTACAGGGCTTCCCGCCCATCGCCCGCGAAGAAGTCGTTACACTACAGCACAAAGCGTAAATTTGGTGGGTTTTGCCGATCTACGCTGTGTAAAAGTCGGATTTTTCTACAATTCACAAGGTAAGTTATATTTTAACCTCATTATGTCGATACCACATAAGCTGCATTTATTTTCAAACATACAGATAAAGTATGAAGTAGAACATAACAGCTTGTTGCTTGTGAAAGTGATCGATATGTGTGGACCAACGCCATGATATTTGCGAACAACATAAATTTTTGGTTAGTAAAGAGGTGCCACATGCCACATGTTTCCTTCCTTACGTCCGATTGGAGTTACCGGAAGTTCTGTGGTGTTAGCAGATAACACCACATGTCACGAATAGTCTGTTATTCTACGAATAGTCCAATTTGTTTGCTCGGTAAACTTGTCAGGTGTGTAGCGTCGTGTCCTTGTCCCCTGGCCTGGCTGAGGTCGACTGTAACAAGATCCCTCCCTTTTCTGACCTTCCCACTGAGAATTTCAAACCAATTTATTTTGAACTGAAAAAAAAACAAGAAAAACAGAGAGATGTCTTTGAGATTTCAAGGACTAGTTTAGTAAGTAAGTGAGATTTTGTTGACATCACCAGAAACATTATGGAACGTTACTGTTGTGTACTCTGTAACTGCACTTAGCGTGTCTTTGTTGTTTGAAAAGTCTTACAAGAAGAAGTGTTGTCTGGTTGTGTACGTTGTCGAGGCGGGCAAATACAAAAGGCCGATATATCTCACTGCACGTAGAGCAAACACAAGACAACACAGCACATCGTGTCTTGTCTTTTGTCGTGTCCTGGAAGCCAAGTATTTGAAGTAGCGGACAGACTGCACAGAATGGCTTGTCAATCTGTTTGCCCAAAATAACAAGGCATCGGAATGTACACAAACGGGGATGGAATTTTCAAGCTTGCTTAACCTTTGCTTGCAGGTTTCCCCTATAATCACAGACTTATTTGCTTCATTGCACCAATTATTTAGAGAAAGACAAAATTGCAGGTTTACATGCTTTTGATAGTTTTATTGTTTGTGTAAAAAGACATGATTGATTTGTGAATCTGCACTGCAACAGTTAATGAACACAGGCAAACCCAAACCCAACACCACAAATCAAGATTTAGGGAACACAAGATAGATCTAAAACATTGACTTTTGGGAATTTGTTTATTTACAGTCAGAATGCAGGTGGGTGTGTCTTGTTTGAAGTTAGTGGTATGCCTGGATGCTGAGTTCATCCAGTTGAGAAATCAGATGGATTGTCTAACTCAGTGGGCCTGATGCCCAGCAACAGGCTGGAAATTGAAACCAGAAGGACCAGAATGCCCCCAACCTGTTGTCATGGTAACCATGCTAGGGGCAGACTACCTGCTCTAAATCGTGAAACTTTTGCTTTTCTTTTGGTTCTTAATTAATTTATTGTCCTTTCAGTTTTATTTTTGCAGTCACCTTTCGACCACAAATTCATAAAACCTCTCCTACCGCAAAATAAAACCATGGCAAAAGTAAATCAATTTTAAAGTATTTTTTTCAAGCAGATGTTGTAAGGATTTCTTTAGATTATAACATTCCTTTGGTCATTGCGTCATTGGTTTTGGTCATCCAGTAGCCAAACAAACAGGATTGGGAGAAATGTTACAAGCTTCTCTACCAGTACTAGTATCTAAATGTAATAAAAGCTTGGATCACAAAGCAGACATTTGGTGGCTTGACTGCCTGGATAGACTGAAGTAAAAAGTGCTAAGCATTTTTAGGAACCAGTCTAGTCTATAGCTCTGTAAATCTGTTTGCTCACTCTGGCACCCGCTTGCGAATGATAGAGAAACAATTCATTCAGCGGCCACAGGACCAAAGCAAAGCCAAAAGATTACTAGTGCAAATGTAGTACATGTACAAAATCAAATTATTTGTGAACATGAACGCTCGCAGTGTTCTCACCAGCATATTTTCACAGCATGGGGGCATCGTTGCACGACAAGGCTGCATGGCGAGCGCTACAGGTGTGAGGATGAGGGCTGCAGGCAGAAATATTGTAGGGGGGTCCGGGGCATCCTCCCCCTGGAAATTTTGAGCTTTGAAACTCTCAAAGACACTATTCCCTGCATTTTGAGGGCTAAAGTTTATGATATAAAGCCAAAGTTTTTTTTTGTACTTTTGCATCAAAACAAAAAAAAATCCCCCCTATGCTGGTTGAAACACAGCGTAGAGGCCAAAATCACAGCATAGTGGATCCAAATAACAGCAATACTCAACTACCCTGGCAAGAACGCTGGCTCCGAAATGGTTCCGTTTTATTCTGAACCTCCTCCTGAGGTAGTCTACACCGGTTCAGAATAAACAGGGAATCGTCATCATGAACGCAACACAAAAATTTCCAAGGCCGTCATGGTACACAGCTTCAACAGGACAGCAGTTCAATGTTAATCAAAGACAACCGAGGCACGAGTACAACTCTTGGAACTCGAGGCGGTGCAGGAGCACAACAGACTTTGCATTATATGCAAATTCGATGTAGACCGTTCTGAGCCTGGGTTCAAGTTTGCATCACGAACGTAAACCGTTTCAGGTTGGATTGTAGCCAAAACGAATCAAACCGTTTTAATTTTTGCATCATGAACGGGGCCTTAGAGGAGCAAAATTTATATATTTCACATACCAGTGACGGGTAAGTCAAATAAAGTCTTGCAATGTATCTCTTCTCATCTTGGCCATCATGCAGCATACACAGCTTGGAAACACACTGCTACAGTATAATAATTAATACCAAATGTGCATTTGCTTTTCTTACAGTAGAGAAGGAGTTCACCATGTCCAAACGTCACGACGAAGGTCAGACTGTCATGGCCAAGTGGCCAGGCAGCCACCTGTGGTTCCACGCCAAGGTGCTGAAGAACCTGGACGGGGACAAGTACGTGGTCAGGTTTGAAGAGGGCACAGAAGAGGAGATAGCTGGCCACCATGTGTTGGTAAGTACTGTACTGTAAATCAGGATATGTTTGGGGTGGTTTCACGTTCGTTATGACGTCTCACTGTGAACTCCTGGGTCACATGGCAAACATGTACATAAATACAAGTTCAACCACAGACTTAAAACACAGCAAACACCTACCTATCCTTCCTACTGCAAAAGTTCCTTTGAGCCTAAGACCCCATTCATGTTAAATTGCGCAAATTGCCCTAATCGCTGAAATCGACAAAATCGTGATAATGTGGCTTAGTATGGACGCTCCAAATTGCATTTGAGATCGCCCAAATCACATTGCTGCGGAACTCCCTCCGGAGGTGGTTTACTCGCGATTTGCCCTCATTCATTGCGACTTAGTCTGAACGGACGCGACTTGTCAATGCGCTTTACTTTGCATATTGACCCGGACGTGGTTCAAGGGGTCATATGCAAATTCTTCAGTCTTAACGCTTGTTTATGCTTGCTTCCCGCCATTGTACGAAATTCGCTCCCAGCTTGTTGTAATGATTTGCGGAAAGATGGCTGAATCGAGCGGAGATTTCGCTCGACCCCTGGTGTTAAGGTATGCGACCTTGGTGACTTCGACGATTGCAGGGATTAGGGTGATTTGCGCAATTTAGTATGAACGGGGTCTAAGTCAATTTATAGCAGTTTTGTTGGTTCTTGGCTCGGTTGTTTGCTTTATGATGCTTATAAAAGGCACATATTGTTTGATTGTGGAAAAGATAAATTGTGCATTTCTGTATGTTGGAATTCCAGAGAATTCCTGACAGATATTCAGAAAGCAAACTTCAGACATTGAAATGGAACAAGAAGTTGAATTTGAATGGGATTGTCTCAAAGCAGTGGTTGATAGCGCAAGAGCCTCACGGCTTTTTCCACTTTCTTCCATCGGCATCAGTGCCTGACACTAGTCTGTGGATGTAGAAAAGTTGAATTTGTGTTGTTCATCTTGAATTTTGCAATACCAGGCATTAGTAAGTTAGATATGATCCAGTATCAAAGACCTGCAAATGTAAAATTGTAAGGATTTCCAAGCATTTAGATGTAGTGCCCTGTGTGTTGACATCTTACTAATTCTTAGGGATTACACTTCGAAATACAGTGAGTAACTCTAACACTAGTATGACCCGATGTCCCAGTGATAATGCAATTAAATGGTTTTTACTGGGTGGATGTGTACAACTATCAGGATCATCAACATGCACCGTAAACCCTACTGGTAAAGGCTGGTCTTTATCTCTAATCACATAATGTGGTAATTCAACCCTGGGAAACATTAGGAACATGTTATGGTTCATTGTTGACCAAATGATGCAGAAACAATGTGGTGTCCCTTCCTTTGACAGCTGGTTAGGTTACCATGGCTTTTATCACGTCAGCAGTTCCTACCTATCATTGTGTAACCACTAAACCAGTCCTTGTCTTGGTGTGTAAGATAAGTGGGACAATTCAGGAGGAACTTTGCCCTTTGGTCCACAGTCAATGAAGATCACACAAATCTCATGGGGGTTATTGGTTTCTGAAGTTTAATTCCAACTTGAGAAGAGTAGATTGCATAAAGACCAAGTGATATATTGAGTGAAAGATGCTATTTGAGTTAAAATATTGATTCCTTATCAATGATGACTGAAAGGGAGTAAGGCATATTTATTTAGTCTAGTGGAACACAACCCCCATCCTGAAATGGTACGAGCCCTGTCCACTGACAGTGGTGTGATGTGTTACTCACATGAGGTGATGCCTCAGCTGTAACTACACGTGTACTGCAGCCTTGTCTCAAGTGATCAGGTCGTCTTTCTTAAGTGCAAAAATTCTAAGTGTAGCAAAATTTAGACTTACAATTGTGACTTCCCTCATATGATTTCTGTGTTGCTACCGTAAGTAAATTTCGTTTTAATTTTGTCGATTGATTGATCAGTACTAAAAGAGGGATGTGCTTTTATTAGTTGTCCTACTTTCCTTGGATTTGGTTTATTTCAAGTAGTAGCTACTTCTGGTCATAAACAAACATGCCAAAAAAACTGATACAGTATACATTCTTTCTTCATGTGTTACCAGGTATTCTGCTCAGTCTAGCAAGTTATCGTTTGAAAGCATGCTGCTAAGGTTAGAACAACCCTGATAATTTGTGTGTTCTTGTCTCTTTCAGTCAGAAAACTACTTCGGCAGGTCAGGGTCCAAAAGTCCATCCCGTCGACGTTCACGGTCGAGGTCACGAGGTCGCTCACCGGGACGAACCACCAGGAGAAGGTCAAAAAGCCCCGCAATAAAGACCCCAAAAGTCGCCAAGGCCAACTTGACCCCAACTCGAGGAAGTAGGGCATCTCCCCGTAAGGCCGCGTCAACGCCAGCTGCCAAAACCACGCCAGAGCCAAAGAAGGCCAGCCCGGAGCCTAAGGCCAAATCTTCTCCTGAACCAAAGGCGACATCCACTCCAGCCAAGATTACCAAGATGGAGGTCAAGAAGGTACGGGTTATTGTGTATAATATCTAGAATCGGTTTCCTGATTCCCATACAGTACTATTCTTCAACATTTTGATACATGTATTTTGAATCAAGATATAGTAATGAAAGCCTAAAATCTCTATTTTGTCAAATTCTATTATCTTTCCAGCCAGCGCAGGGGTCTGGTACAGACCAAAGTCTGTCCACAGAAAGGCCATAGTTTACACAGTGGGTTGTGTTACACAACCCATTGTGTAAACTATGGCCAACTTGTGTTCATTCTGATGCGGTAAAGAAAGTGTTAAAATTTCATGTATTTCCCCTCCCCAGGTTGTTGAACAGAAGAGTGAAGTAGTCCACAGGTATGCCACCCGCTCCAGCACTAACAAGGAACTGGTGCCCGGTCTGGACCTCAAGCCCGGCGCCGTCCCCAAGACCACCGAGTACGAGTTCGGCGGGCCCATCGGCGCCTTCCTGCTGACGTTCCTCCTGCCGGCCACGGTCCTGTACCTGTACGGCGTGTGTAACAAGGCCCACTGTGACCTGGTGTTCGTGCCGCACCTCCCCAAGACCCTGGACGCCTACTTCAGCACAAACGCCGCTCTGGTGTTCCTGGGATGGTTCGCCTTCCAGGCCCTCATCTACATGCTTCCCATCGGACGGGTGAGTTTGCACAACCTAAATCTAGCTTTCAGTAACACTACAGCAAAATTGCTAAGATCTAGCTGTCACAACTCTTGCGACGATTCAACAACCCACTGTTGCATTTCTGACAGCTGGGTGTAGTCACATGCTATCACAAAAAAAAGTCATTTTGTTTTTATGCAGTTATAGTAGACCTTTCCAGTGTTCTCGCCAGGCCTTTTCAGCATAGGGGCCCCCTATGCTATGATTTGGACCCCCTATGCTGTGGTCTGGACCCCTATGCTGTGTTTCAACCAGCATAGGGGTGTTTCTTTCTGGAAAGAACCTTGTGACCCTTCATAAATCTTATAAAAAGTTCATATTTGGCTTTAGAATGAGGCTGTAACAGAGGAAAAACTTTACTTCACAAAATTTATCCCTCAAAATGCAGGAAAAAGTGTCTCATTGGGTTATGAATTCAAAAATTTTCCGGGGGAACAAGCCGGACTCCCTACTCTGTGGTAATTTCTTCGTAGCTTGCACCGCGTAAAGTTGGCCTTCTGTACCTTACCCCTATGCTGTGAAAAAATTCTGGCGAGAACACTGCTTTCAATATGGAAAGGTAGCAAAGTAAGGATAAGAAGGATAAAGATAAAGTTAACACAGCAAGCAAAAGAGATTCCAACCTGTATTTTTGCGTTCCACAGTTAGCTGATGGTGTGCCCCTGAGGGATGGACGGATGCTGAAGTACAGGATCAATGGTAGGAGTTGCAACTGTCAGATTTACATGGTTTTGTTCTAAGAATGTAGATTGATTACTTGATAACAATACCAGGGCATGAGTTTAAATGAGTAATACATTTACAACAAAGATTTCATTGTTTTTGTAACACTTGAATTTCAAGAATATGCTGAATACTAGTGACTGTATACAATTCGGTATGGTACTACCGACTTAACATACATAACCCTACACAAATATCTAGGCGCACTAGCAAAACTTAGGTGTTCAGCTCTGATTTGGGATGCACAAAAGTGCATATGCTCCCAGTCGTTGAAAACCTAAAATAAAATCTTGGGAAATGTATGGATTTGATAAAAAATAAAATGGCATAACATGGCTGCTGCAATCAGTGATATGTTCTCCAATGTCTTCCTACCAGCTTTCTTTGCATTTGTGGTGAGCCTGGCTGCCTTTGGAGCTGCCTACCACTACAAGGCTCCGTTTGTCTGGGTGTACGATAACTACCTTCAGCTGGCCAGCACGGCCACAGCCTTCTCCCTCATCATGAGTGTGGTTCTGTACATCAAGGCCAGGAGGGCCCCCAAGTCAGCCCTGTCCACAGTGGGCAACTCAGGTGGGTACAGATACTGGAAACTCACTTATTTTTGGAAGAGTCTTACTTTGTAGAAGGGTTTTAAGTCTGTAGTAGAACAGCAATGCATAGAAATGGCATATTCGTGTTGGAGAGGTTCTAGTAAAACCACTGCAAACATTTTAAGATTTACAGTATTCATGCTGTTCTGAATCATAATTCATGGATAAGGTATAAAGTTGATATTTTATAAACACACTCGAAATGGGCTTAGTTTGTCTTCTCCAAAAACAAGGTGTCCAGTTAAAAGATGTCCCTCATTTTTTAAAACCTACCAATTATTTTATGTCATTTTATCAATTATGGAAAGCATTTCTGTGAGTGATTGTTCTTCAGATTCTTAATGTGTTTGATTTGCAAGCTTTGTGCTTGATTAAGTAAAAGAATAAATAAACGTATTGTTTGATATTTTATAACACCATATAATCATCATATTCACCCTATTCTGTTACCTCCTCTTGCAGGTAATGCCGTCTATGACTTCTTCATCGGCCATGAGCTGAATCCTCGCATCGGCAGCTTCGACTTGAAGTACTTCTGTGAACTGAGGCCTGGTCTCATTGGATGGGTAAGCCAACTTAGTCAGTGTTTGAGGCAAAAAGCTGTTTTATAAGCACGTTGTAACCCTCACATGTCTTGAAAATGTTGTAGGATTATGGACTAATTTCATGGAAGAGAATTTTTATGACTATACAGTTTTTTCATTAGTACATGTTGTAATAGCAAAGATAGCATATGAATGTCAGTGTGCTAACTTTAAGTTATTTCCTGTGGTGATACAGATGATGATAAACCTGTGTCTGTGTGCCAAGCACTGCTCTGAGCACGGCCAGCTGTCTACTGCCATGACATGTGTCACGCTGTTCCAGGCTCTGTATGTGGCAGACGCTCTCTGGTTTGAGGTGAGTCTTCTGTGTTTACCTTAGCTGGAAGAGAAAGACTTGTAGAGCAAATGCTTTGTGTTTTTCAATGCTTGTACTTTTTTCTTCATTCAATGGTGTGTGGGAGATGACCAAGTAAGATGTGTTGTGATTCTAGTCTATCATAATTAATGATGATTTGTTGCATTGTTACGTTGACTTCATTAGTTATCATCCAATTTACTTGACTTGTAGTGTGGAAGGAAGCCCTTAGATATCCTTCATTATTATTTATACAGTATAGACACCAATGCATTGTTGTTTTCTTGTTTACATCTCAGGATGCCATTTTGACGACCAATGACATCACGATTGAAGGGTTTGGGTTCATGCTGGCGTTCGGTGACCTTGCCTGGGTGCCCTTCACCTACACCCTGCAGGGTCGCTACCTGGTCGACCACCCCGAACACGACCTCACCAACGTGCAGGCTGCACTCATTGTGCTCCTCAACCGTAGGTTTATTACATAACCAATTAGTTTGAATTCTTAGCTGAGCTCTTTTCTTACCTCCAGCTGGCCTTTGTTCATTTACAGTACACATGTCGCTGTAGTTATAATCCAAGGAATGATGCGTGTTGACTGCAAAGTATTATAGCAAAGCAATGGTAGAACGACTCCACATTAACGTCTCAGTCTTGCAGTCTTCCCCAGTTCATTCCTTTGTTCATTCGTTCAGACCCTTGTAGTACCTAGTGGAACATAGGGCAAAAATTCTGTTGCTGTTTCAGTAGCAGGGTACATTTTTACAGGGAGGGGTTACTAGCCCTTCCCCTGTCTTCCAGTAACTGATGAAAATTGTCAATACTGATTCAGACTTTGTCTTTGATGTTTGTAGTGCTTGGGTTCTGGATCTTCAGAGCATCCAACTCTCAGAAGAATGCCTTCAGAAGGAACCCCTACGACCCCAAACTCCAGCGTAAGTAGAACCTTCGATTTCATGGTCCTTGTTTAAGATGCTACACTTAGTCCTATTTTATTCCAGATACAAAAAGTGTATGCTCTATCTCGGTACTGTTAGTGTGGGAATGACGGGGTAGTTTGCAGATGAAGCTTGCTATTTCAGAGTTTTGTTAGAACAGGAATAGTACATGTAGTATTTGTGTATCTACCTGAGAGAGTGTGTTGTTACACAGAGGGAGCTGTGCATGCCTCCTAACCCACTCCACTTCTCATTCAGTGTCTACCTTTGGGTGTGACTCACCAGCAGGTAACAACAACTCCTTCACAACCTCCCCGCAAAGGATCCTGGGAGACATGTCCATGACCTTGAGTCTGTCCTCCGATTCCCTCACGGACGTGAGCTCCTTGTCTGACCTTGGGAACCTGTCCCTCGGTAGCATGCGCGCCAATCCCCCGTCAGTCTTGCACAACGACACCACTCTCAGTGACGGCTTCTCTGATGAAGAAGACGTAGTGTCCCCTGATGAGGGTTTTGTTAGGTCTGGAAATAGTACCTTTCAGGAGAACAGCTTCCTCTCTAATAATGGTAGGAGGTTTGTTTCTCTCCTAGGTACTGGTAGCTGGCAGTGGTGAAGGGAAGCATGCTTAGCAAGGTCACTGCATGCTGCAACCAACTACTGCTTCTAACCCATTTCATCCCTACATTAGCCTGCTGAAGCTGCATGGCCCCAACACCCTGTAACACTACTATTACTAACTACAGTATATAGAATCACCAGGAAGTTCTAGCCTTGATGTATGCTCAACATGTCTGATGTAATGATGCTTTAACTTACTTAAATTGTAATGTAGAGTCAAACTTGTCTGTATTGTGATCACACTTTAGACAGGACTTCCCAAAAATAGCTGCAATGTCCAATTGGTCCTCACACAGAGGTGGTCACGAGCATAGGTTTCACTGTATTTTCTATTTAATAACTAGATCTGTACCATAACTGTAGACCGAAGTCATTATGAGATTCAGCTATTCTAACATTCTTGATGAAAAATTGAAATTTTTGAAAATATGCATATGCCTTTTGTGTAGGCCTGGAGAGCATCCCCACCAATGTGACCAACAAGAGCCTGCTGGTGTCTGGCTGGTGGGGCCTGGTACGCCACCCCAACTACCTGGGAGATCTCATCATGGCCCTGGCCTGGTGCCTCACCTGTGGTACGTGTTGTGTTTGTGTTGTGTGACTATCTAATGTAATCACAGCTGTCAACCAATCAGGAGCCACCCTTTCTCTCCCAATCTTACTTATGTTATTTAGGACAAATGTGGAAAAGACTTTTGGGGACAGTATAAGTCAAGCCGAAAAGCATCATATAGTAGCAGCCTTGGTAAACCCCCATGCATGATAATTGTTTAAAAACGGTGTCAGTCAATTTATGTCATAATGACTGGGTGACAAGAAGGTAAAGGTATTACTTTTTTTTTCTTTCTGAAAGATCAAAGGTTTGGGCATTAGAGAGGAGTCAGGCTTCTAAGATAAGCTAGATACATATTATATTCAAGTTTATCTGTTGATAAAGAAGTCAATGTCTTTGTTGTGTGTGCAGGTTTCAACCATATCGTCCCCTACTTCTACGTCATCTACTTCACCATCCTGCTCATCCATCGAGAGAGGCGTGACCATCTCGTGTGCCAGAAGAAGTACGGTGCCGCCTGGGACAAGTACTGCGAGCGCGTCAAGTACCGCATCTTCCCATACATCTACTAAACGCTGTGAATGGACATTTCTTCACCAAAAATGTCTGTGTTATGGCGTTATTGTACATAAGCCAATATGTGGTAGAGTGACGTGTCTTGACCTGGTTATGTTGTAGATGTTGAGGTATCTTTGTTTGACAGTAGTTTAGGAGAATACTGCAGCACACTCCCGCTGTCTTTCATTTCAGATTAACACTCTTCTTTTGTGTCATTCCAATAATAACGATTCTTTTTAATATCATGTCTTTGTGAGATTTGTACTTAATGAGGGTAAAAGGTTTCACGGATCAAAACAATTTATAAAACTTTTCCAAAGGTTTATGAAATATTATTGCTCAGGAACTTTGTTAAGTGACGGTCTCATCTTTGAAAATAATCCTCTGTAAATATATAATGCTCTTTCAATATTTGAAGAATTGTGACTTTCGTATTTTAACTTAAATTTTATTTTTTGTGATTTAAACTGGTGGATTTTGGTGTGTATATTACTGCTAAGTGTGTTTGTTTTCAACATTGCTTCTCATCGTTTTAGATAGTTATTGTTTTACTAGGGCAATAGGAATTGTCTCTAACAATGGAAAATACAAATATAAGAATTGATAACTAATTGCTGAATATTGGCAATGTGTAAGAGGTATTTTTATACAGTAATCTTGTATGGGTATGGAGGCATGTCTTAAATGTGAGAAATGTTACATAATGTAGTAGACAAGTTAAAAATGAATGTGGTAAATTTTACCTAGGGTAGTTTCAACACTGCCTGCTCTGTCTCATCTTTTATCTTTTCAAGCTGCCATACCATTGTGAATTGATAGGTGGCACTTCTGTATTACTGCTTTTTAGTCAGTGTCTTGCTTGGCCAGAAAGGCATTTGAGTTGGTAACAAAGTACCAAATATTACATACCATGCGACCAAAGTACTGAATGTAGAAGCCAGCCAAAGGGCTGGTAACATTTTTCTCTACTTTGTAAAAGGGCCAGAAACAAGTTGTCGCTGTATATATCACAGGGTTGTGCCTTCTGATGTGATATTTTTGTAATGCGAGGAAAGACACGTATGGCCTGGGACTTTTCCCTTTTCAGGGGTTGGTCTGCATCTTCCAAGTCTTTGTTGTGTTCAGTTTGTAATAGAGCCAACCTGAAGATGGAAATGTGCCAGGCTAAGTTTGGTGCTTTCCACATGTTGGTATGATGAAAGACCAATAGAAGGTAGATGAAGTATTTGTCAGCCCCTAGATATTATTTTATTTAGTAGTGATGATTTCACACATGACTGACCTCGGAATACCTATTGTTTATGTTATCCATCCACTACTGAGATAAACTAACAATATGTTATTGTATAATGCATGAATGACTTGGTGCTTGGTAAGGGACTAAACGGTACCATTGTAAGACTGGAAGAAATGGTACTATTGTAAGTCTTTGTGTGGCTTGTTTTTGAATAAATTCTGTGAACAAGAAGTCCGGCTCATGCTTCAATCTAGGTAAGAAATAGAACAAGGCAGACATTAATGAAACTCGGTAAAGCATGGAAGTTACATCAAGGAAACTTTCATGATCTGAAATATTCAAGTTGGTGTCTGAAGGCATAGCACAGTAATCAATATTCTTATAGAGAGTGCAGATGGACATAGATTTGCTGTGTTTCTTTCAATGTTATCCTTCCTTATCTATCCTATAAGGCATTGCTTCAATTCAAGAAAGCAGACGATATCTATTTCTATATTGCTGGTTAGCAACGATCAAAACTTCCCAAGAAAACCACTTGGGGGAACAAAATCTGGTCTATGGGCCCATCAAGAAATGGTCACAATGGCCTGTTTTTTTTTAGGTCCGACGTGTCACCGAAACACAGTGATATATCTGTTCTCCAGAAACTAATGATGTCGATGCTTGTAGTCGTCTAACGCTACGTTCTATCCACGTTGTTTACCTTTACTAAGTGTGTCTCGTATGAAGGCTATCCTGTCTTTCGTCTGTTGCCTTTTGTGTCCCGTCGGAAGTCTAGAGGTGGGCACAAATTTCCTCACGTCGGGTACGTCCCTTCCCTTCCTTGAGTTTTCCCACTCAGTATTGTGAAACTTCATCATATTTTCATGCATGCTACTTACTTCTCGAGGAAAATCGTCGCCGTTTTGAAGATTGTTCCCGCCTTGTTCTTTGCTTTTCCTGAGCCTTCCTCGCCTGTTTTCAAATGCATGTCTTCTGCCATAAGGAGACTCGTCGTTATGATATTTTTGGCTAAACGCATTTGGTTCAGCGTCCGCTGAATGTCGAATGTTCTCGTTGTTGTATCTCGCATGGTGGGAAAAGATGGGTTTTTCGTGTTTTGGCCCTCCATTTACCTCCTCGCTGTACATCTGACGAAAATGCGTTCTTGCTTTTTCTCTACCAGGGTACTCCTCACCCTTATTGTACTTTCCTCTGTTTGTCTTCCTTTGGGTAGGAAAATCCTGTGGCTCAACGAATCGGAAGGGGGAGTCAGCATCTTTCGGGCTAAATATGAAGAAAGGCCGCTAATTGGGTCCCCGTGGTCCGTTGGTCTTTCTGGCGAATTTAAATAGCATCAGGAGCTCAGCGATAATTTCTTCGATTTGAATGTCAAACTGCCTTTTTCTGAATCGTTGAGTCTCTGAAGCCTGGCCTTCGCGTTTGAACTTCTCTACCCCGCTTTGACCCTCTTTGTCGTACACCGCTCGTAGCTCCTCGTGAGTAAGTACTTCGTACGCTTCGACGATCTCTCGAAACCGGGTCTCGGCTCCCGGATCCTTGTTTTTATCCGGGTGGTGCTCGGCTGCCAGTCGTCTGAAGGCCCGCTTGATGTCTGCGGATTCAGCATTACGAGGAACGTCCAAGACTTCATAGTGATCTTGCTTGTCGGCTGCAAAGGCTGTAGTGATGAAAGCGCTATGCCCTGCCAACAGGACGATCCAACAAATTGAATAAGGACGCATGCTGCCTCACAAAGGCGTTCTGATGTTGCTGATCGTCAACAGTTCAGCTCAAAACATTTCGCATTTGTGCTTTACAAAACAATAAACATAAAAAAAGTTCGCAACATACTGTTCAGGGTTTGGCAACAATCAGTATATGAAACATGCCCATTCGAAGGATGCCCTATGTGGAGATCATCCGTCGGCTGAATGATCCGTTCAGTGTGGCCAGTTCATAACCGTCTCCAAGGATACCGATAAACGGCACGCTGAAGTACGGCATGTGTACATGTCCGCAAGCTGGTAACTTTTGCAATAGACCCCTTTCCAAATACCGCGGCCATTTTGAATCCAGGGCGCGCGCACGTGATTCGAGCGCGGGAAAAGTCAACACCCGGTAAGACCAAGCCAGCGGTAAGGCGTTCCCAATAGAAACCAGCGTTGAGTCATCTTTGGCGGCGAGATGTTCTCCTCCTCGGTGAAATCCATCGATATATTTGCATGGCACAAGTAGATGATATTGTTGTGGACACTTGGACTAGATATCGTCCAGTAAAATTGTGAATTTCTGCTACTTTTCCACAGTTTCTGCCGGGATGTTGAACGCGCGCTACAGTGATAAAATGCTGATATGTTTACACCACGTGCTTGTAATTTCCCTAATAATGTTAGCTAAAGTCGAGAAAAATCCCACAAAACATACAATTTTCGGATCATTTTAGCTTCGTTTAGGTATGAATATAACTCTTGAGCCTTTTGGCTGTTGTGACAATGCCAACATCATCTTGAAATTACGTTAGTTTGAGGGAGGGTCGTGTTTTCTGTGCAGCGTTACATCGACTTCGCTCAGCAATATTTGACATTTCCGCTGAATGCAATCCCACACACAAAAAAACGTGAAAATATAGGCCTAGGCTTGAGTTCAATGTCTTTAAATATGGCAGCATTCCGGCGGCTTTTTGACGATCTTTTCGGATGCCAAGTATTTAGGCTTGAGGACTCTAAGTATGTGAGTGAAGGTGTGTTTTCCATTCTATCTGACGTTTCTTTAAATCATTTTGCGCGGCAATATTTCAGATATCTGTTGGCCGGATGGAACCCAAAAAACGTTAAATAATATTGACTTGAGGACTGAAGGACCTCCGGCCGATATTTTTCCTTTTATTGTGGGGTTTCATCCTGTGGAAATCTAAAATATTTCCGCAAAAAGTAATGTAATGAAACGCTACAAAGAAAACACGCCCCCTGCTTCACTCATGAACTTCATCAAGCTAATCTTGGCACTGAAATATCGTCAAAGTCAAAGGAGCCACCGAAGTTCCGTCAAATTTTTATACTCGCAAAGCCCCCAAGCCTATATTTTCACGCTTCTGTAATATCATCCGACGGAAATTAAGATATTACGGCGCAAAGTGAAAACACTCCATCTTCACTCACGTACTTTAGGTTTTGATATTTCAGAAAACTCGTCAAAAGAAGCCGCCGAAATTCTGCTAAATTCCCCCAAAAATTACCTTTAGCTCAAGCCTACATTTTCAGGTCTTTTTTTGTGGGATTGCATTCAGCGGAAATGTCAAATATCGCTTGCGGAGCGAAGTAACAAGAGAGAAAGGAAAAGCTAGACAGAAAAGAAAGAAAGGCTAGACAGAAACACGACCCCCTCTCAACGCGCGTTTTCCCAGGGGAAGTCACAACCGGTAAAATTCTGTATATTTCTATCTAAGTAGCTATAAGGATCCCAGCCCGAAAAGTGTATGCTTTACGGGGTTTTTCTCGACTTGTGAGTGAAGCAGGGGGCGTGTTTTCTTTGGAGCGTTTTATTACATCACTTTTTGCGGAAATATCTTAGATTTCCACAGGATGAAACCCCACAACAAAAGGAAAAATATCGGCCGGAGGTCCTTCAGTCCTCAAGTCAATATTATTTAACGTTTTTTGGGTTCCATCCGGCCAACAGATATCTGAAATATTGCCGCGCAAAATGATTTAAAGAAACGTCAGATAGAATGGAAAACACAACTTCACTCGCGTACTTGGAGTCCTCAAGCCTAAATTCTTGGCATCCGAAAAGATCGTCAAAAAGCCGCCGGAATGCTGCCAAATTTATACCCAAAAGGACATTGAACTCAAGTCTATATTTTCACGTCTTGTTTTTTGTGTGGGATTGCATTCAGGGGAAATGTCAAATATTGCTGAGCGAAGTCGATGTAACGCTGCACAGAAAACAAAACCCTCCCTCAAACTAACGTAATTTCAAGATGATGTTGGCATTGTCACGACAGCCAAAAGGCTCAAGAGTTATATTCATACCTAAACGAAGCTAAAATGATCCGAAAAGTGTATGTTTTGTGGGATTTTTCTTGACTTTAGCTAACATTCTTAGGGAAATTACAAGCACGCGGTGTAAACATATCAGCATTTATCACTGTAGCGCGCGTTCAACATCCCGGCAGAAACTGTGGAAAAGTAGCAGAAATTTACAATTTTACTGGCCGATATCTAGTCCAAGTGTCCACAACAATATCATCTACTTGTGCCATGCAAATATATCGATGGATTTCACCGAGAAGGAGAACATCTCGCCGCCGAAGATGACTCAACGCTGGTTTCTATTGGGAACGCCTTACCGCTGGCTTGGTCTTACCGGGTGTTGACTTTTCCCGCGCTCGAATCACGTGCGCGCGCCCTGGATTCAAAATGGCCGCGGTATTTGGAAAGGGGTTTATTGCTGTGTACGGAATGTATGCTTCTTTTCTTTTCATAAAAAACTCTTCGTCATAATAGCTGTAGTATCAAGAAAGTGTTTGGTGAAAAAGTACCCCAAAACACGCGGGAACAAAAGAAAAACGACGCGATCTTCCGTTTTGACAATGTGCCCGGTACTTGCGAAACCGTTGATGTCTTTGATAAAACTGACTGGATAGTTAAAGTAGTGAAGACGTTTCATTTTACCAAAATCTTCTCCACACTATATAAGAATGAGTTACAGTTTCTGTCTGCGTTTATTTTCAGTCTTGCAAAGTGAAGAGTCAAGGAAATGGGCTGAGAATAATTCCCAAACTTTCTGGCTTCGCCGACGAACCCGGGCACAGCGCTCAATCGGTTCATAAATACAGGCTTCAGTCACAAAAACCAGATATTCAACTCCTATAAACATTCTTCTATATAAAGTCTTTGGCCAGGAAGCGATTAGACAAAACATTAAAACCTTAGTATAGTATTTGGAAGGTTCGGTTCCTAGCTCTGGTTCCTAGCTTACCCCGCAACGTTTGGCCACCTGTTGTATGATCGCGCTCCAGCGCGGTACAAAAGCGTCGCCTAGTGAGCGTTCAAGGTACCTCAGTCAAGGAACGAGTCGAGGCGGCTGGGAGCAATACTGCAGATTAGGCTATGATGGGGTACTAGTATGTAGTCCCGACTTGTAAAATGTAAATACATACAAGAGAAAAGGCTTAAAGCCAGTGAAAAATGTCCCAAATAGGCATAAACGGAGGTAGACATCTAGAAGGACTTTCAAGATACTAGGCGACATAAAAAGGATCGATTTGCAGGCGCCACGAGAGGAGCCTACGTAGCACAACTTGTGTCCATCCGTAGAAGCGCCACCTACATCCATGTATACAACTTATCTTGTACGGAATGAGTAGGTTAAGGATATGCATGTATGTGGACATCACCTGTTTTCCGGAGCAACTTTGGCCTTTTACTCAACTTTTCATCTGTTTACATGGTGTAAGGGACCGTCAGAGAAGCCCGGCCGTCGGTCAGAAAACACCTTTCACCCCAACATCTACATGACCTGCCATGTCCGATTTCCTATGATGCTTTGACTTGACTGTTCGTTCGATGATAAAAGTTTATGATAAGTATCCTTATTCAACAAGGACATACAGTCATAGCTCCAATCTTTCTCCTGATGAAAGAACAAAGGCAGAGGATTTAGTGTTGATCACGTGCCTGTTCTACATGTTCAAGTATTCTTGCAACCTTCGTCATCACTTCAATTTAGGGGTGTCGAGAGTATGTCACCAAGAAAATCATGAGTAAGTGTGTTCTACTAATTTCTTATCCGTATCATTAAAGATTTCGTCAGGACTGACACTCACTCATAAAACAGAAACATAGATTTCGAACCATTTAATCGTGATGCAACATAGAGCCATCTTTGTTGATGATTTACAACTACGTTACTGTAAAAGTTTGTGCAATTAGAAAACAAAGTTCGTTCAAGTTCAAATCCATGTCAATGTCAACTGCAACTCGTCGTCGAGTCTTGAGTTTCCGTGCATCTTTTTCTGTAATCTCAATTGAAAACCTACGTCAATGGTGCGCTGCAACTCAAAGGTAAGGCCTTGGCATCTTCTCTAGCCCAATATTCGTTCCCTAAAATCTGTTACAACACGTGCCTTGATTTTACGGGCTCTAAGTGCTGGGCCAGGCCTTACAAATCTTCTTGTGCCCTGCCTTCCAGGCCACCTTCTGACACTTGGGGGAACAGTACCAGGCCCGATGGCAGCGGCTACAGACGGAGAAGGGGTCGTCTTTGTGCGCCTTCCTCTGGCACTGCGTACAGGTGCCGCAGTCGTCCCCCTCAAACTTGCACCTCTGGCACTCGCACCAGAAGTGGTAGGCGCGGTAGAGCCAGGCGCGGCGCTGGGGGCGCTGCATGGACGTGTCGATGTACGTGGTGTACAGCTCGCCGCCTTTCTTGATGGCGTGCTTGGCCCGGATGACCACCCCGGGTTTCCCGTCCACCATCGCGTCCATCACGTCCACGTTCTTGTCGCAGGAGTGGTTCAGGCTGGACTGCAGGGCGTACAGACCGCCGAACGTCACGTCCTTTGGCTCCCCCCGCATCTCCTGCGCCACCCGCCGGTGGTTCTCCCCCGGACGGGCCGTGCGGTGGAACTCCGCCACGAACTCGTGCCAGGTGACGCACGGAGGGCCGTACGACTGGACGTTACACGCCACCTGGTAGTAGCGCCTCTCGAACTCCAGTTCGTCGATCTTGTACTTGATCTCGGTGTTCTGGAAGATCGCTTGCATGATCTTCAGCATCTTAGGGATCTGGGGGAACGACAAACATATATTGATTGAGCTAGTCACATATGATAGTGAACATCATACAACTGCGTTGGCTTGACAATAGACCGATTCTAACTGTGCATCGCAATTCGCAGTTCAACCAATGATAGTATGGCAATTAGCGGTTCGACCAATGAGAGAGTGGACACGACAGAGACAAACGTCCTCCCACCTGTTTGACGAAGCCGGACACACCGAAGCCCAGGAAGCGGCGGTACGGCTCCTTGGCGCGAGCCCACTGGTCCTTGGTAGGCTCCCCCTTCACGCCCAGCTCCTTCACACGGGACAGGATGTTGGCCCAGATACGCGCCATGACCATCGGACTGAACATGGAGTTCCACATCCCTGTGGGGTTGTGAAGAAACCATCACATTTAGAATTGCCCTCACGTACTCGTGGCTCATGTTCTGCCTAGTTCGCTACCAACAACTCTCAGAATCCTTCGTGTGGTAGCTCTGATAGAAAAATTCAATAGACACCTACATTGTTTTCCGACACAAACAACTGTTGAACGAATATGAAAACGAATTTACCTGTTCTTACATATATTAGGAATCTTAGGATATACGTCTATCATGATCATGGTGGAAATAGATTCCTAAAGTATAGATGTTGCTTTGTGCACGCAGTTCTTCTCTACACGCAATACTGTACAACGTGTAATTTTCCTTGTTTGAAAGCTTCGTACCTTTCTCCTGCGTGGTTCCCTTGGCGCAGAAGTCGTACAGTTTGGCGGCGGGCGGGTTGGCGGAGGGACACAGGTGGCAGTGGTGCTGTCTCCAGGCGTGAGTACGGCACTCCAGACTACAGTACTTCTCACGCTTGCAGTGGGGGCACGGGTACGCGGAGACCTGTATCATGGTACATGGTGAACAGGGAATAATCAAAATCACATACCTCCGTGTAATACATTTTTTAAAAACATTTCTTGACATAATATGAACGATGATGATGATGATGATGACATAATATAACACAACCATGTCCAACGCACACATGCTCCACTCTCACATGCCATCAATAGCAACATTTCATTAATTTCTTGCACATGCAGCATTATGCCTACGCGAACGAATTTAGACCCGGGCTAACTCAGCCTAGGAACAAAAAAATGGACCCGAGCCAACTATGAACAAACACCAGGACAAACAAACACACAGACCGAAAATAATATACCCCCGGCCGTGAAAAGTTACATGAACTTTGCTTGCCTGGTATTCATCGCAAATTATTTCACAAAAGCTAAAATATAGGGATGACTAACGCTACCGGGCTAGGTCTGATTAGTTATTCTGTGGCACACGTTTCTACCAGAATGACAAGGATATCATGCTGGTACTTGATATGTGCAGTTGTCTGTGGCACATGCCTTTACCAGGATGAGATGAAACGACATTCACACTGGCACTTTAGATGTGCATTTGACTAGAGTTAGGATCGAACCCCCGACCTTGTTATTCAAACGCGTCATTGCTAACGGTACGGGACGTTTACCAACTGAGCTAACACAACCTACTGTATTTAAATCGGGCTAGATTGCTGTACTGTTCCTGTGTTCTTCGGTGTAGGGGTACTCAACTTGTAGTCTCTATCAGACTCCATAGGTCGCTCGAAAAATAGTAGAAATTGGCCAAATGGACAGATAACATGCAAGAGGATAACTCTTTATCATACTGCGGCTTTTATGTTGACCGACCATGGCTATGGACTTTGGACTACGAGTTTTGGATTACGGATTACAGATTGTTGATAAAGACGTGTAGGGGTGTTCGACACACAACCGTTTATATAAGCCAGCTGCGCTCTCCCAATATGCCAGAATAATCAGCGTAATGATTGTGGGCATCAACGGAAAGAAGAAATAAGAGGTAGCTGGCCTGGGAGTGTAGTATGCGAGTCTTTCAAGTCTGCTGTTTTCCAGCGACTTATAGAGTCTGGTATTAACGTTACATAGACTGAACTTCATTGCAGTAACGAAACGTAATGAAAAAGCACCTTCGGCCAGGCCTTCTTGATAATGGCCTTCTGAGCCTTGTTCATCTGCCTGAACGTGTTCATGCCGAAGTAGTCCTCGGCGGTGAGCAGGGATACTGCGCAGTGGCTGCAGGCGGGGTGCGCCTTGGCGGAGTCGTCCGTCTGGGAGGAGACGAGGGGGGTGTCCCGGAACAGCTCCTGTCCTTCCTCCACATCTTCCGTACTGAACACTGCGCGGCCGTACTTCGTGAACCTCACCTGGAATGTTGATACATGAAAACAGTAACTACATCATGCCAAGACAGGCTGACAACATGGGAATTGCTATCCAGGAAGAGCTTCTTGGCCGCCATGGTTGTCGGGTAGCAGAGGAAGACTGGAACCCGACTAAGTGAAGACTGGAAGACATTTGACAATAGGACCAGGGTCGTGAAAGAGTGAACATACTATATGTATTTCTTTGGGACGCACGTTTGCCATCTATCATACCAATTGACGATGTTATCTTTCAAGTGAGGTATCTAAAAACGGACAATTAGTATGTATGTGAGTGACCTTGCGTTTGTGTGTGTGTCAGTGTGTGTGTGTGGGTGTGTGTGAGTGAGTGAGTGTGTGTGTGTGCGCGCGCGTGCTTGTATGTGTGTGTGTGTGTGTATGTGTGTGTGTGTGTGTGTGTGTGTGTATGTAGTGTCTGTGTGCGTAAGCACGCGCGCGCGTGTGTGTTATGTATCATAGATTACACTCGGAAGGGCATGCATATCTCTTGCTTGCTTACAAATTAGACCATAGAAAACTTTCGCCGTTTACCTGGACAGAGGTGCCCTCGGTCAGAGGGTCGTAGAATCGATGGATGCGGGTCTGTTGGAATAGCAGGAGAGCCTCGTAATCGTTCCCCTCGGTCAGCCGGCTGGCACGTCGGAGCCAGACCTCGGACAGCACGTACTGACCAAGACTGGACAGTACCCTCCCTGGAAGGCGAACGTTTCATTCACGTTTCAGCGATGTACATATGTATTTTTCTCAAAAACTTTATGTTTTGACTCAGTTTCGCGTGAGAACAAATAAGACAAACTAATACTAAAAGGAAATCTAATCGGGAATGTTGTATTTTAGGAAAGTTTGGGTTGATTTTTGGTTCTGTCGCTACCGTATGTTTTAACAGCGGTTGACACAGGTGTCATATTCGTCAAAAAGGAGGAAAAGATTCATGATTGACGTGAACAGAGTGAGGATGGCGCCACAGGACACAACATCATGTTTCCCGGCTTCTGACACATTGTATTGACAGAGCTAGAGCAGGAATGTTATGGCCTAAACAATGGCCTTGGGCGAGGAGAAAATATGTTCAAGTTCGCTTGATGGGATCCACTTATTGGGACAAAACATTTCGTCTGTTGAGCAAAAATCATTCACTGTGACCACTGATGATTTCGAAAAAGCCTTACTCATTTTGAAGATTTGTCCAGGGGGTACTTTTATTCCGGGGGGTATGTTTATTTGGGAGATGAGGGACCAATCTTTGACAACTTACTAGTTATCTCCAATGAAATATAAGCTATCGGATAATATCACTTCAAGAAGATTTGGAGACAAAGGTATCTCAAAACAAAATGCTGAATTTCTGGAACCCAAGTTGTGTTATCATGTGCAAAATTGATTTATGCAAGCTCGACAAAAATCTAAACTTTCGTATACATAACCACTATTACAGTAGTATGAACTAATGTTCACCTCCAATTTTCCACATAGCGACGGGCCTGATGTCCTTGTGAACACTGATGCAGTCGCGGAAGGCCTCTCGGTAGTTCTTCAGGGTGAAGTTAGCCTGAGCACGGAGGGCCCAGTAGTCCAGCTTGCCCGGGTCCAGCTCTAGCGCCAGGGTGAAGTGTTCCAGCGCCTTCTCGTGACTGCCGGTGTCGCGGAGTACCCCGGCCACCTCGGCCTCCATGGCCGCGGCGGTGGGATCGCGCTCCCGCTCCATCATCCAGGCGGGGTCCGTGTAGCTGTGCTCCTGTAGCCATGCCTCCTCCTCCTCCGCCCTCTGCGCATCTCCCGGGTACGGGTCCTGGCTGCACAGGCGGAGAGCGTTGAACTCGGCGTTGTCATCTTGTCCTGCGCTCTCCATTTCAGTTTTGAATTTCTCCAGCATTTCTGACATCGACATCGTCTCCTCTGCACTTTTCCCTTGTTTCTTGACGTCCCCGTTAGACATCTTCTTAACCGCTTCCATGTTCTTTCTCCTTCAGTGTTCAACAGTGGTAGACGAGTATACAAGCAATCACATGTAAAATGTGAAGAACAGAAATTTGACCAGAGCTGTTGCAACACCGTTTAAAGACAAGCCAGGCTACTGGGGAAATGCCGTCTCAGACACAGGCCAGGCAGCATGCAGATAGCTGACGATATTTTTAGGGAGAGGAGTCTCTATATATGGCACAGGTCGTGACACATGCAGCTGCCAGGGGCTGAGATCATGTAACACGAATGGCAAGGACCCTCACAGTAGTCACGTCAATCAAATGGCCGGGTAGATTATGCACGCCGTGCAGACGTGAACTTGGGTCATGTTACGGAACTTTGCATCATATATACAGCCCTCCCACATTTGCATAGAAGCCAATCAGACCACAGGAAGTATGGCAAAGGAAGTGATTTTATCAGTATATGAATCTGCGTCACGTTGACTGTTGTGTTCCTCGCAGATCAGAATTGCAAATTAAACGTGCTTTACAGTTTGACGTTTTATCTTCTGTTCAAAGCAGGTGATTTCAGTCAACGCTGAGTTATTGCGCACACAGCACAGTGTTTTCAGTAAGCCAGTCAATACAACCATAAGTTTAAATTTGAGCTCTCTAGCAGCTTTCTTGGGAACTGCAGGGGGCGTTTCAGTTATAGACTTTGAAACAGGATAACTTGAGAAGGGATTAATAAATTTTGATGAATTTTACCCTTTAGGTAACTTTGATGAGGACCAATTTAATGGTATGTCAATTATGCAAATTATGACTTACTTGGTATAATCAATGAGGGAAAAAATCATACATCGATTATGCTCAATGAAGGGACTTCATACTCGTTACACATGTGACTTGGCTCCAGAGGAACATTGATTGATATGAATAATGCCCTAATGCCCTAATTTGCATAAATAATGAGAAAATTGTATATTTCCGGAGTGGTAAATGATGGAATGTTCATAGTAGTGCCACATGATATATAAAGGTGATAGACGAAGGTGAATGCCCTCAGACATAGAATATGTAAATGTTTACCTAATTTGCATAATTAATTAGGAAATGCTAGCCTCCTGAATATGGATATTTCCAAAATATGTGATTTGGAAAAAGAAGATGATGAATGTTAACGTTAACGTTAAATGGTGCTAAAAGAAGCTTCTTTACATGTCATCTGCTTTGTAATGAGGCAAAATTATTTGGCGAAGGTGTAGGGTTACTGAAACTCTGCTATTGCTATTGCTTCTGACAACTGTAAAACGTGTTGTTTGTTTGGCAAACTGAATCTAGATAAAATAATAACGTAGCCATGAAAGGTGTTTGTGGCACTCCTCTCACATACCACCCATGGCGACCCCTGACCTTTAAGCGTCATGATCTCCATAGCGACGACAGGACTCAGGTGTGTGAGGCAAGATGGCGGCCGCGGCCAGAGAGAGGGACCGGGAGATTGAAATGGCGGTTCCCAACTGTTTACACTGGAGCTGCGAGGATGTCGCAGACTGGATCGAGCAGCTGGGGTTCCCACAGTACAGAGTAAGTTATGGGCGACTTTTAAGATCTTAGATTGCCACAGTCGGAGTTGTATCTCATGCAGGCTTGGTGCTATCTGACACCAAGTCTTGTGCCCTAAGCTTGTAACGTTACTAACGTTATTATATTGTCGATGATTTGCCTTTTATCATTGACTACCAGAAAGACGCCGATGTGTATAGTGAATCTTCCTTTGTTGCTGCATTACAGCTGAATGCTATCAGAGTTGATTTAGGCAGTGCTTCTGTGTCAGAACGTTACTTTTAACGTAATCTGCTCACATTTGTGAAAGTGTATTTTCCCTCCATGATTCCTTGTGGGTAACGTTATGACGGGGATGTCATAACCATTTGTAAATTCAGTAAAGGTGATTGTTACAGTATTATTAGTTATATGAATTGCATCATTTCTCCTCACCCTCTGCCCATCATTTGTAAGTTCAGTAAAGGTGATTTCTAATTATTATAGTACTGCTAGTTACAATGTATATAAGTTATATGGCATAATTTTTCATATTCTCCTCTCCCTCTACAGGAATGCTTCACTACAAACCTGATTAACGGCAGGAAGCTGATCCAGGCGGACTGTTCCTCCCTCCCCAGACTGGGCATCACCGACTTCGAACACATGAAGGTCTGAGTGCTTGGCTCTGTTCTACCCCTGACTGTCTTTACTACAGCTTCAACTTGGGACAGAGCTGATGCAAATTGCTGTAGATTTTATGTTTCAAGTAAAATCAGTATTCTACATCAAATTTCTTTCAAGTATATTGAATAATTCTACCTTTAGGTCTTATCATTGCAGCATTTCAAACATTCTTCATTATCAATTTCAAAGTATCAGAGATGGCAGACTTCACCCCCTTACCCAAACTGCTTTTCAACCCTTCACCAGTAACCAAGACAAAAACAGAGGATGTGATTGTTATTGGGTGGGTCAACTATAATGTTACATGTGTGACATTGCTGCATTTTGTATATTGGGAATCGCAGTATCAAGACAAAAACAATACTAACTTATGCCTGTCACACAGCAGAAAAATTGACTTGCTTGCAAGCTCTAAATGATATTGTTGGCAGTAATACACCTGATGATGTCTTGATCATCAAGCAATTTCTAGAGATAAGCCGATGTTTGCAGGTACTTAATCCCTAAGCCCCTTGCAATGTGATAGATTTTCAGATAAAAAAATACACCCAAACTTTTGGGGTTCAACAAATACAAGTGACTGTGTGATGGGCATTAGGACTGAGATATTAACCACGGCTTTTGTTTCTGTTCGCCACAGCTGATTGCCCGTAGCGTACGGGAGCTGCTCGGGATCGAGGAGCCTCGGTGGGACCGCAGCATCTCGCTCCATCCGCGGGAACCAATGGGCATGTTCTTGGAGAGGAAGAGCAACACGGGGAGAAAGGCAGACAACCTGACTTACGCAGGGTTCCTTAAGGGGAAATAAGGGGAGGGGAGAGGAACTGGACATTGGGAACACAAGGGACAATTCAACACACAATGTTGCAGATGTAACTTTTTATTTGTATTATGGTATTGTACAAAGGTTTTTACTGTTAGAAACAAGGGATAAAGTTACATACAGAATGAACTATTAAGGTACATACAACATATATTTGACTGATGTGTTGAAAGAATCTATTAACTCTATATGAATGAATTCTGATTGAAATAACGAAGTATATTTGACTGATGTGTGGAAAGAAATCTATTGACATTATATACCCATTGAATGAGTTGATATCAAAGTAATATAATTATAATATTCATACATGACTGTTGATTGATGTCAAGCAAGTGTAAATATCATACTGACACCAGAAGAAAAATGTGTAATGTGCCAACTAATTGACAAGTTGATTTTCACTTTTCATTACATTTGTACAGAAATAGCTTACAGTTTTTCTAGAAGCAGGGAGACGACATATTTTATACTAACTTAAATAACATCAAGACATTTCTATATCATTTACAGATCATGACGTTTCTTACAATAGTCCATTTTTAGCCTTCATACTGTATTTTACAGTACCGTATTGTATGCAAAATCTTTAGTAGCACTTACACTGACATTTGATGGTTGTGTCTCATTCAAGTTATTGGCTGAAATGTTGTACATATGCAACAGAGAGAGAGTTATCCCATTTGATAAATTGCTGTTTCTCTTGATGTGTGGACATCTAGAAGAGTGTCATTTTGACCTTGAATAAAGGTGTTCTTTGATAATCCTATAAAGTATTGCGAGTAGTCTGAACTGTTAGTTTGCCTTACTATCATAGTTTGCTTCCATGTATCAGTAGATAGAAATCACTGCTGCTTGATCTTGGCCAGAACGGCAGCTCTCCTGTCGGTGTTTTGGAACAGAGCCCTGACCAGTCCACGCACCTCCATAGCCGTGAACTCATGCCCAAGGGGGCCCTGGGGGGACACAATCAACAAATGTCAGCTACTGGCACCCAAACCGAGAACTCTCTTGGCTTACAGAACAACTACAAATGCTGTAAATGTTTTTAATTCTGGTGGAAAGTACAGAACAACTGATGCACATGTATGTTTATTTATATTGGTAGGGATAGATTTTAGCTTTTCAGAAGCCAAATAAAAGCACTTCACAGGATGATGTAGCAATCACAAAGAATACAAATGAATCTGTTCCAAAAAGAAATATCTTCAAGTTTTGTATTACAACTGACTTTGATGAATATGATGAGTATAACATTTCATCGTTAAATAGTTTATCTAAGAGGCCTTGTAGATTAGGATTTGTCCAAACAAAAGATGTTTATATAATAAGTACAGTATAATATTCCATAATTTTGTAAGCCTTGTAGAATAGGACAGGAAATATCCAGGTTATGCAGCATATCTATTTCTTGTGAATCTAGCAAAGATTTGGTCCGTACCTTGCCATCGGCCCATCTATCAGCAATGTCCTGCAGGCTGGCGTCCAGCATGGTCATCAGCTCACTGAACTTGACCCACTGGGGCACGTACAGCTGGACCTCCGCCTCAACAGCTTTCTTACTGCAAACAGAGAGAGAAACAAAACTTTGTCAAGCTGGGCTTTAACTAGCAATCTGTTTAGATTAGAGAGGTACATGTCAAGGATACTGTAAATTCATGAACTTTTGGTGGTGGTTTTATTTTGTGGTAAGAGGGAAAGGGAGGTTTTCAGTGTTTAAAATTTGCTGGTGAAGAAATTCTATAGTACAACAGTAATACTAATACAGAAACGCATATCTGCAATGTCATGGATTCACAGTGGAGAGGTCACTGCACAAACAAAGCCACAGTGAAAGTTTCAAGATGTGCAGACTCACATGCAGGACTGAAGCCATCCAAGACATTTCTGATTATGTCAACACAATCAGTCTTTATACAAATAAGTAGCTTTTCTTGGTGTACAATCAACATACACAAGTTACTTTTTCAGAATTCTGAAAACCCAGTGCTGTTTCTGTGTTAAGTCAACACATGAACATACATGTAATTGAACAGAGCGAGTTAACAGTATCCATACTTTTTAGTGTCCTCCTTGACAACAGGGTGGAACAGTAGAGGGGCCCTCTCTTTGACAATCCCACATAGAGAGTGGAGCTGAGCTGCATCATCTGCAGAGATGTCCTCCAGGGCTGTCACTTTACCTGGAATACATGGATAATTTCTTTTGATGAAAGCTGCCGGTAACTTATGACCACAATCAGGAAGAGAATGTTCATTTTCACAGCATATGATGACAAAAAGTGTGGAATGTCACAAAAGCTATTTCAAGGAGAGAGAACGATGAGAAATACTTAAATTGCAGGGCTCAAAATATATAATTCATGTTTTATACAACATGTGCAATGTGATTCGTAAGACCAAACCTATATTCTTTCAGCTTACGAAATTGCAATTTTCGGAAATGTTACAATATTTTCATGAAAATTGTAGGTGAATGTTTCAAGCTCTGAATTCTAACATTGTAATTACCCCCACCAAATGGATTTTGTTTACTTTAAGAAATAAGTACTGTTTAGGGGAAACCTTGTGTAGAAGCAGTGCTGACCTATAATGTCCTGTATGGCGGAGTTGAGGAGGGAACCCAGAGCCTTACAGTAGATGTTGGTGGGGAGCACATCCTGCCATACCTTACTCAGGTGAGTCAACTGGTGCAACACCTGCAGGAAATAACAAACATGATGCACTTACAGTCTGCATTCACTGTACATACACAAGAAATGAGAATCGAAATGACGTTTGGATATCTCTACAAAATAATGCTACATGATATTGACGGATACTGTAAATGCAGACATGTTCGTGGTGGTTTTATGTTTGCAGTTTTCATGGTGAACTTTTAAATGCTCTTAAAAATCTTTCTGTCAAAAGAAAAAAGAAGCAGAAAAACACACAAAAGGAAACCTTTTTGACAGCCTTCTCTGCATTGCCCCTGTTGTAGTCCTCTGCCACGTTGGTGAAGTTGTGTGCTCCCACCAGATACTCCAGGACCTGGTCCCTCTGGATGCGCATTTGTTGGAGCAGGCACTCCGTCCCCAGCTCACGCAGCACCGGGATCTGGTCAACAAACGTCGCAAAGGAGTTGGATAGGGGTTTGGGCAGGTGCTCCAGAAACTGGTGACCTGTTGGAACAGAACAACAACTATGTATTTGTATCACACAGGGCTTAGGAGGGTGGGGGTTTGAGCGCCATAAACTTTCTGCAACTAGTGATCCACTGCTCACCGAGTCATCTATTCTATCTGCATAACATGACGTCACAGAAGCGGTGGTTTGCTCATTCCTTGTGGCTTGACAAAGACTGCAGTTGGACAGTCAAAAAGTTGGGGTTGTCCAATTTTTGTGTTTGAAATTACAGTTGAAATTTAGAATGATTTCTACCAACACAGTTGAGCTTTCAAGATAAGGGCTTGACATACATGTACTTAATTTACTTTAGCTTGCAAGTTTTTTTTTCAATCTCAAATCCTTATCTAACTGCAGACAGTATTTTGAGCCCTGTTCACAAATCTAAATATTTTTGCATGGGTGGTCATGAAATGTCAATAACATAGGAATGTGTTGTCATCAACGTCTTTTTACAACTGCTATGGTCAAATCCAGCGAATCATTATGTAGCAGTATCGCAGCAGTTTTAAGCTCTCCTTCCCCTCTTTGATATTTCATTTCCAGCACCAAGTATTACCTAGTGTCAGTAGGTGGTGTGCTATGTAGAAGCAGTTGTTATAATGGACGGCGGTCAGATGGGGGAGCTTCTTCAGGTTCTCCTCGTGGTAACACGGCACCACCTCCATGAACAGCTCAAACATGTCCCTCACCGCGTAGAACATCTGCACGGCGCAGCCTGGGTTACTCGTCGTGACCTCGCTGGCCTCGCACAGGGTGGCGTATGCCAGTTTGACCAGCTTGTCTACTGTTACACTGATCCTACAGACTGGCAGACGGAAAGGGCACTGCAACTCGGGCATGGAGTCAAATGTTGCCTCAAAGGCCGCAGTTGTCGACTCCTCCTGTTTGACCTTTGGTTTCTTGGACGTCTGCTGCCCCAGCAGCTCTCGAATGTTTGGCAGGGGAGCCATGTCGTCGCTGGCGCCGACTTGCACGGTGTCGAGCATCTCGGACGTCATCAGGTCGCGAGCAAAGGCCAGGATGTCCTGACACTTCTTGTTGGCAAAATGGACATTGATTTCCTTGACGTATCTCATGAGGGCCGACTCTTTGCCATGGAGAAAGCCGAGATTTTCCAACGAGGTTACAAACTCCCCGGTGGCAGTAATCACTTCCATGTACTTCTCCAGTTCTTGGCTGGTTCTGGGTATAGAATGAACCAGGCAACCCTTGATGATGGCCTGAGAGAGGTCCTCCCACAGATAGTCACTAAACATGGTCATCAGGCTGCTGTCTGGCATGCCCACATCAATCCCAAGCAGATGCTTGTTGAAGTACTCTAGAACGGTGTTGATCTTGAGGTAGAGGTCTGTTGGGACAACGGTTTCCTTACTGCTGGACTGCTTGTCAAAGTGAAGTGCTTCACTCTGCATCATGGTCACTACCTTCGGGGAGACGTTGGGCAGCACGACGAGGGGCAGGAAGATGTACTCCAAGCACCGTCTGGCGAACACCTTCAGCTTCTCCTGGAGCACGTTCATGTCCTTCATGGCACGGACCAACGTGGTCATGCGGGGCGTGCCGGGGAGGGTTGCATCTTCAGCAGTGACTGTCGTCAGTCGTAGTTCTGTTTTCAGCAGGCGATCTTCGTCATTGAGATCCTTGGCACGGGGTATGTTCCACACGACTGCCTTGGCCCAGGCCTCACCGAGGGTGTGGATGAGGTTTTCCTTCCGTACCCGTAGCTCTATTCCTAAAGCAGTCAGGATCTTGAGCTCACAATATCCACCTTCCTGTAGTTCTTCCATGATCTGCTGAATCTGAGGGAGAGCATAAACCATATTAGTCATGCTACATAATTTTCGATGGTGCATATATACTAGTAGTTTAGTACAACAAATTAAGCTATGGGAGAGACGCCTTAGTACAACGAATAACAAAATTACCATTTATTAGAAGCATACTACATTTTGTAGTCACAACATTATTGCTTCTGGGTACATCTTAGAAGTTACAAAATGACCCCATTCTTGGTGTTACAGAAAATACTACCAATTCTTAAGGATGTAACCAAAAACTTTCAAATACTCACATAAAGCTTGTATGAAACCAAAGCTCAACATTTTCTGACTACATGTATGTTTTTTTCTTGTGCAGCTACTATCATTATGGTTGAATGCACTCTGAAAATGTTATACTTTGCTTTTGTACATGTTTTAAGATAGCCATTGACTTCCAACTACGTTCCTAAAACTATGTCCAAGTCTGCCACCTGTGTAAGCCTTGCAGCAGCTGAGATGAACTGCTGATTGTCCATGTCGTTGTGATGGGAGTCCAGAGCCTGCTGAATCTCGTACAGACTACCCAGGACAGCCAGGACAGTGTTGGTCCTTCTCAGCTGGGTCTGAAGGTCCTGGAACTCACTGGTGGAGGTGCTGAGCTGGGCCTGGACCTGCACAACACGACAGAACACACAAACTTACAAACATGCCAGATGGAGCAATGTCTGTGGATTCAAAGGGTGGAGGTTCGAAACCCACTTGAGCAAGGTGAGAGTGATGAAATTGTTTTTTGGTGGGGACGTAACTCCCTAGGCCTTCTTTCCCGCTTATAGCAAGGCCTCAAGCATCCAACCCCTGCACATCAAAGAATCCAACACACTTATCAAGAAGAGTTAGGCTTAATTGGGGACGTTATAGGCTCATGCCTTTTCTCTCATTACCCAATGCTAATGAAGTGCTTTCAGAGACCCACACGGACAAAGTCAATCATTACAGCATGCAAGTACAAAGAATCTGAGGGTAGTGACCTGAATTATCAGAAAAACATAAAACTCTTTTTTCACCTCATTTTGTATCTTGTTGTTGAGGTTGTCGACCTCAGTGACAAGGGTGTTGACTCTGGTGGTCAGGTCGAGGGTGGTGTTCATACTGGGCACAAAGTCCACATACCTCTGGGTGATGGTCTCATAGATCTCGCCTTTTATATCCTCCACTCGCTTGGACAACTTACCTAAAGGAGGATAATACATGTACAAACAATTGTCAAAACTGATGATACTATTGATAGGTTGTTGTTAACAGTGGTCAAATCAAGCAGGCCGAAGGTGAATGCCCCTGACTTGTTAACAGTTCTAGTTGCAAGCATGTCCAGACTGATGATTGGTTTGCATAACAAATTTATGAAACTTAATGAAAATATATGTCCAGACATGTTTTCTTTAATCATATTTTTAATGTCTCATGGGCCTTCACCTTTAACCTGGGCATGCGAAGTTGGATCTGCGAAAGTACTTATTAGGAATAGGAGGTCCTTATGCTTGTACTTTAACGTTACATCCCAGGAAGAATAATATGGCAGAATATACTGTAACATTACTTGGCCCATCGATCTCTAACGTCACCAAGGGAATGTGATGTGACCATGTGTATGATAATTTCTGACAAACAGACTGACAGGATATCATGGCCGCATCGCAATACACTTTATTCTACTGATGGACTTGCAGAATTAGCTAGAAACATTATTCAGTATTCTTAAAATATACATGTACACGTATGTCAAAATGATGACCACGAAAATAGAAACTACAGACGCACAAATTACAAAGTGAGAGTCACCCCCCACCCCCCTCACCAACTTACCCGTCTTCTTCACCAAATCGTCCTTTTCCAAGCGACCTGTGGTCGCCAGAACTTCGGTAACAAATGAGGACATCTTTGCTCGATATGTCAATATCCTGTCAATTGGCAAACACTCACAGAACTACCAGAAATTTCCCCGAAATTGCGAAAGATTCTCAATCGTTGTGAAATACCGCCATTTTTGCTTGAATGTTGCTGTGCACGATGGGAAGGAGGGGCTAACCATTACTTCTCTGTATGCACATCAAGCTTCTGTCCTTAATTAATGTCTGACAATGATGAATCCAATCATTTGTTGTATAAAGTGCAAATGCTACAATTCAATCATTGGTGAGAAGTACACACAAAGTGAATGCTACTTGATGCTGGTGCAATATCTGTTTTCTTTTCTCTCAATTTTAGTAAGTTTAGTAATTTAATAGGCCACACTATCTTGTTTATATGGATGACATCCACACGTGCATCAGGTTTCTAGCCTGGGTCATGAGTGGGAGCCCTGGAATTAACTAGGATGATACTCAGGCTATCAATTTTCACCCCTATCCCCCCCTCCCCCAAAGTTTGCGACCATAATGTAACGTTAACATTGAATTGAACAAAGAAGAGGCAATATCAGCAAATACAAAATGTACATGCAAAGTTGAAAAAAAAGAAGAAAACACTGGAAGATGGGTATTGATTAAGTTACATATAACAATGTCTCTTTTCCCATTGTAAAACATACCAATTGTGTCTCAAACTTAAACGTCAATATTTTTAGGAAATTTATTGTTTGTTAACAAAGTTCAACCAAGTCAAGTAAGTTCAGTCATTTGGAAAAACTTCCTGACCACATATAATTCATTATTGAGGCAACTTTTTTCCCCTGCACATTCCCGTCAATTTTGCAGTACATATCATCCATTTGATGTCATCCAATCAGTCCAGTCCATTAAATCTCTGATTCAATGACTCCTGTGCACCTGTGGTGATAAAATGGATGGTCCCTAATATACTACTGCAACTCATTTACACTACTCATTGGTTGGCTCTCTTTTAACTTGGACCAATAAAGACACAACAGGTTAAAATTTACATAGCATTTGACGAATCAGCATTCAGGATATTCGGTTCACCGTCGGGGCTGTACGTGTCAGCTCCAACATGGCGGAAGAGAAAGACGATGTCAGCCGGCTTGACGTGGCTGTGGACGGTTTGTCTCTCACAGAAAACGAGAATGATTCTCCTGAAGGGGAAGGGGTGACTGCTAATGGAGGAGAAGACGGTGGTTTATTTGACGAGAAGTGGGGTTTCTCGGCAGAGGAACTGTACAAACTCGCCCTTACATTTTTCAAAGGTAGGAGGAGGCTAGACTCTTGCGGGCCCCAGAAGGCTTGTTATCGCTTCACTCGTACCTCTGTTGAACACCTGTTGAGCGCATGAGAATAGGGGCTGTTAATGTTCACCCCTGCTATGCATGAATATCAAACCTCCAAGTATATGAATCTGAGATCATCTTGCTTACTTCTAGTAAACACTTTGAAACAGTAGAAACTGGATCTTGCTAATACAGCCCACAGGCAAATTACTATTTTCTCTCACAGTATCACTTATGTTGATATTGATTGATCTATTTGTCACTTATAATACATGCAAACATGCATATTGTCCTTTAATCTAACTATTGAGGTCCTAGATTGCACCTGATACCTAATTCAAGCTATTCATATCTGAACAAGTCGTACCTATGTTTAGCATTGTAATTATGGTAATTAACGTTGCCTATCTACGAGCATATGAGAATTATGTTATTTTGTTATAGGTTCCCCAAAAATGTGATTTTTGACCGACATTCATTGCACAGTGTGATCAGATTAAAAAGGGAATAAGAAAATGACAACACGTGACAAGTCAAATGTCACAAGAAATGTTAACACATCAGGTTTCATATTCAACTCGAAGTTTAAAGTCCATGAGAAAATTTGCCTTAGCGCGGTGATTGTACAATCAATATAATTAAATAGTTTTTATCTGATGCACCAAAATTGTTCTAAAGGTCGAAGAGGAAAGGTCAACCATGGGGTATGATCAGTGCCATGTCATGGCCTTGAACCTATCAATCATGTAAGTGAAAGTGTAGAGAAATAGAGTGAAAGCAAATTCAAGCCAGTTTAGCTCAAATAAACTCAATGAGCAGTTGAGCGACTCTTCTACAGGTGCTGAAACAGAAGACAGATGCTATGCACAGTATTTACAGGTTCATTGTATCAGGGAAATTCCCCTAGCTCTTTTCGACAAGTACATGGTCCTAGGGACTGCAAGTGCAACCCTTTCCAGTAGCACGCATGTCGAATGAGTGGCGCAGCCTCAGCTTCTTGGTCCAGACACAGGGTTACTAATCACTGGACCATGCATGATACACCAGATTTTCATGATTGGATTACTGTAAGAAAGACAGTGTCCTTCAGGGCATCTGTTGCTGACTGATTATTTTGACATACTTGTACATGTACTTTACAGTTTCTGAAGACACACAAGACTTGCTACATAATCACTAATATTCTCAGACACAGACGGTCGCCCATCTTGTTTTAGTTGAAATGTAAATTTGATATTGATTATCATGTCAATTTATAATACTGTATCTTGGATAACCCTATCCTATTGAATAATAGGCATCTTTTTCAGTAGGATAAGGTTATCCAAGATATGATATGTTGACAGGTTCAAGAGGTTGGCCCTCTACTAGTATGTTATTAAGTTACCTGTACCAACTTAATGCTGTAAATCTTGTAATTATGTTGTATTGCCTGCCGTATTGGAGATGGTTGGTTTTGTGTTGACACTGCCATTGACATGCCAGCTGTTACAAAGGCAGACTACTTAGTGAAATATCTAGTCGCATCCATGTTTTTGTGTGGGGGAAAGCTAACTTTCCTTGTCATTGGAATAAAGCAATGGCAAAAAAGAAGAGTTTGTGAATGGAGAATTGTAAATTGATCCTTTCAGCATAGGTCAACCTGATAAACATCAAATTGGCTTGTCTTACTGGTAACATTGCCGCTAAAAACCATGGCTTGAAGTTTCTGTCTGGTTCGTAACTTACAGAAAAAGAAGGCAAGGCAGTCCACCTGACGTATGGAGACAAGTTGAAGCTGGTGGCCTACACTAAACAGGTTCAAGTGGGGCCATATGACGCTGAGAAAATGCCTCCTGTTGGCTACTTCGACGTCATCGGAAACGATCGCAGGTAATCAGTCATATAGCATTGATCTTATAATGTAATTACAGAAGGATTCAGGTACCCAACATAATGGCCGCTTATGAAAGTGGTGGAACAAGTAAGACCTACATGTACATGGCCCACATCTGTTCATTGTGTTCAGATTTTATCTCCAGTAAGCAGTCAGTGAGCTGTAACAAAAGTAATTGCAAACCAAATCAACAGGAGACATTTTGGTCGTGTACTCTATTTGATTTATCAGACATACCAAGAACAAACTCTTTTTTTGTGTGTGCATTATTTACATATACAGAGCAATATGGAATCAGTTGCCACTGACACTGCAGACTGCCCAATCAGGATCTTTTAATGCTGAACTCTAGATCTGCAAACTGTTGCTTTCAATATAAGCGAGCAAGATTTTATCAATTATGATTTCAACAATGTTGACCATCGATGGTATAACACTTAATAGATTTTGATCTAATTATGTGTTGTAAATGTTGGATAGATGTAAGTTATTTATATGATCGTAATGTACAGAAGTCCAGACAAATCGCTAAGTAACAGCTTTTCTTTATTAATGTCTGAAGTCTTGAAGATGTGGGACAAGTTGCTGTAGTTTAAAAATTATGTCTCGTTGTGTTCAGGAAAGAATGGCAGACCCTGGGAGACATGGGGAAGCACCAGGCCATGTGTGAGTTCTGTCTGCTGCTGGACAACCTCTGTCCCACATTCCAGCCCTACGTGGAGGCACACAGGAGGGACCTGGAGGAGAAGGAGAGGATTAAGTGAGTTGGAACCTCCTCTTTCTTTTTGAGGCTACCAACTTCAACTTACTGTAGCCTATATACTAAATACTGTAAGGTTTGATCCACTCGGGAAGGACCACTACTCTTTTGATAAGTGTGACGTGCTCAAGGTGTGGCTCTCCTTAAACAGTACCTCCATTTAACGTCCTATCCGAGGGACGTCCCTAACCGAAGCTAGGTACCCATTTCCACTTGAGTGAAGTGAGGAAAGTCGTGTAACGTGCCTCACCCAAGGGCACAAGATCTGTGACATGACAGCATTTGAACTGAGTACAGTAGCAAAAACAGTAAAACAATGGGGATGTGGGCTTCAAACAATATGTGTAGAAAAGGGTCTTTGATGTTTGGTGCTAGTAACATGCAAAACTACAAAGGAAAATAAAATTCAGTTGCGTGACTAAGGCAACCAGCTGTAAAATCAAGAGCTAAGAAAGTAAGATGCAAATCTATTTGATAACATGTAAATTAAGATGTGTCTCCCTTGAATGTCAGGCGGGAGGAAGAAGAGCGACTTCAGCGTGAAGCAGAGGAGAGGGAACGTCAGCGTCTGGAGGAAGAAGCACGGAAGATGCAAGAAGATGAGAGAATACGACAAGAACAACAGAAGTAGGCAAACTTCATATTCATAAGCCCTTGTTGCAAAGTGTTGTTATTATTGCAGGGCTCGAAATACTGGGTACATATTTGCACTTTTGTGCTCTCAGAATTTGAGCTGTGCACATATGATTTTTCACTGGGTGTATTAATCTGTCCTGTTTGTCTCTACCCTTGTAGATTAGCCATTATGAATGTACTGAACCAGCAGACAGCAGCACAGTTCCAGCAGTATGCAGCTCAACAGTTTCCAGGGAACCCTGAACAGGTAGAATTTATTACATGTACAGAATTAGAGCTGCGCACCTGATTTTTTACTATAGATGCACTCCCCTGGCGCACCTATTTATTTGTGTAAGGTCTTGTACGTAAAGGTACTATTGTACACTAGTATACAGCATATTTAAGTGTTTAAATATTGAAACCTTTGTTGTATTACTTCTTTAGAATTTTGAAGGTAGCGATAGATTTCATTCAAGCTCTGAAGAGAAGCAGTAAGATCTTGCTGACGTTCTACTTTATTTCATGTTGTCCAGATTATTTCTGTGAACCTGAATTTTCGGGTTAGGTGCACAAGTGTAATTGTGGTCAAAGATTATGTGCACACTTCCAATTTTACATGCACACAGTTGTACATGCATGCGGTACTTTGAGCTCTGAGTTAAGTAATGGACTGTTGAGTATGTTTTGAATGAATAGAAGTTGTTACCTTAGTACCTACTTACCCATTTGCTCTGTTATGTGTTTTTACAGCAACAGTTATTGATTAGGCAGCTTCAGGAGGAACACTACCAGCAATACATGCAGCAGGTGTACCAGCAGCAGATGCAGCAGCTGCAACAGCAGCACCTGCAGCAGCAGCAGCAGCAGGCCCCGGCCCTCAACAACCACGTGGACGCGGAGGCAGGTCAGGGGTCACCCGCAGCTGTGCCTCCAACGCTTGACTCTACAGGTGACAGCGAAGAAAAGATAGTAGAAAATGGGCCCGAAGGTTTGTCAGCAGTATGATTCCAGCATGATTGTGCATGGGGAGGAAGGTTCCCTCCCAGTTGCATGTTGTGATTCCTATATGTAAATTGTTATTGTTAATGAATAATCCTTTACAAATAATGTCAAATATTCACACAGATAACAGGATTATGGATAACACAAGGGAAGCAACACATTATCTTGACTTGTGCATGCATACCGTGTCCAGCCTGTATTGTCATGATCATATCATGTCATGCTTGCCCCCATGTTACCAGAGTTCTCTGTTTTTCACAGCATGTGAAGGGATTTGTTTGTGTAGTGGTTTGTAGATAACAAGTGTTCTTGGTGATATACTTGGTTTGTGGCTAGTTGTATCACATATATGTATCGGCTTTTCATTTTCCCTCCTACTCATACCGGGACCTCTTCTGTCCATTTATTTGTGTCTTCAGTTCTGTAGTACATGGCATGTGTACCTAAACGTAACGTCAGCTCATCAGGCACTGCAAGTACAGGTACAGGTATTGATACAGAGGTCCAGACCTGTGTTTGAACAATTAGACAATGTAACAGGTGTTTCCAGTGCTAGATTTTCGGTTTTGTGGTAGGATTTACTCTTCTTTCAACACAAATACAGTCAAACCTGTATTAGCGGTCACCTTTGCATAGCGGCCACCTGCCCATAGTGGTCACTTTTTGTCGGTCCCTTGGATTTTTCCCATTGACATAAGCATTAAGAATTAGCCTATAGCGGCCACCTGTCCAACGCGGTCGCGGCCAGATGATTTTCAGTCCCGCGAGTACAGTAATACTGTCGGTAACGGTCACGGCACATCGGTAGAAGCCGCATCGCCACCGCACGCCGGGTTCAAAATCTTCATTTTTTCACGCAGTTATCAAATTTATGTGGACTCAACTGGATAGGATGATAATAAAGAAAACCAGAATGTTTTATCTTTGTCAGAAAATCCATGGTTTGACGCGAAGTCAGTATAATTTTCTTCACATGGCTTGCGTTTGTACATCGTTCGTAGCAAAATTGACCATTTCTGTGCATTTCGACAGGACAAATATTACGGCAGCTTTTTGGAAAATACAACTCGCACATGTAGCTGATGCGGTAATTTCGGGAAATGTTTGAATGCCGGCCCAATATCCGTTTTCCCCGGTGCTCAAAGTCAAAACGTGTTTCGCTCAATTTTCAAAATGGCGCTGATAGTCAGCAGCACAAAGGTCAACGGAAGACACCACTGTTTCGGAGGTATAATGCGCTAAATTTATTTTGCTGCAAAGTATCACTGAGGATAATTACTTTACAAAAAGCTTCAAAAGAAATATGAATAACATTAATATGATGTAAAATTTGGGCTATTACAATTTTCTGAAAAGAAAAAAGGCATCAAAAGAGCGACCTTCTTCTGAGTACCCTATTAGCATAATGGTAGAAGCTGATAATGACAAGCGGGAAGCGAAACAACAACAGACTAAGGAAAACTATCGCCACGATTTTATGTTTCAAAACAGTCGAAAACGAACAGTAAGTGGCAACTGAGCAACATGTATTTTGTTCTTAACTAACTAGGTGGCATTTTGCTGCGAAGGACTTTGTTTCATATGATTAAAACTCGTTGGTGACGCGTGTGCCTGCAGCGAAGCAGTCGCGAAGGATCAAGAGTAGAGTATGGCGATGCTGGTCTGTACAGACATCGCCCGAGCAAGCCATGGATTTTGGAGTTGGCAGATACAATAATTCTTTTTTCAAGCCCATTATAGAAGTAAAAGAACAACAATCGACTTTCTAAAATGTGACTTACCTATGCAATGTTTACATGTGTACTGTACGGTGAATAAATGTATCTCAGTGGGTACTGAAAATATGTGTCACTCGTGGTCAATTAATAGACATTTTCTCCATAGCGGCCACCTGTCCTTAGCGGCCAGTTTTGGCCAGTCCCTTGAGTGACCGCTATAGACAGGTTTGACTGTACTAGTAAGAACATACTTAGTGTACATTTATATAGGTGCAGTACCAGTATATTGATAATATTTTAGACCTGTGCCAAAAAGAATTTTCGTGGTACTGTACCTGTACACATCCCTATGTAGTACTGCCTGTATTTCCTCTAACATGCCCCCCTCCCCCCTGACAGAGGAGTACCCGAGCATCTCGGCGCCGTCCATGTGGACCAGACCGCAGATCCAGGAGTTCAAGGAACAGATCAGGAAGGACAAGGACTCCGTCATCACCGTGGGGCGGGGCGAGGTCGTTACCGTCAGGGTTCCCACGCACGAGGACGGCGCCTATCTGTTCTGGGAGTTTGCCACCGATAGTTATGACATTGGGTTCGGAGTGTACTTTGAGTGGACTATAGCACCCAGTAATGCCGTGAGTGTGCACGTGAGCGAGTCCAGTGATGAGGAGGATGAGGAAGAGGATGTGGAGGGGGAAGGTGAGCAGATGGTTTTCTCTGTACTGTGTCAACTATGTACTAAACTAGGAGCAAGTGTTAACAAAATGAGTTGTTTAGTAGAAGTGTTATTTGTGAAAACACATGGATGCCCACACAGTTCTGGCACAATGTTAGTTTACAGTTAACAACAAAATTATTCGTACTCCTTGTAAGTGAGGGAGAGAACAACTGACCTTGTTAAAGCACCATGGTGTAGTATAGGAAATGATGTGATTTGACTGAAGTTTGGAATCCTTGTGTTCTACAGGAGAAGAAGGCCAGGATGTGGAGAAGGGAGCGCGAAGTGACCGGCCGCCTACAGACGAGATTGTGCCTATCTATCGCAGAGACTGTCACGTGGAGGTGTACGCAGGCAGCCACATGTACCCGGGGAGGGGCGTCTACCTTCTGAAATTTGACAACTCTTACTCTTTATGGCGATCAAAAACATTGTATTATAGAGTTTACTACACGAGATGAGCGATTAACCTACGTGGTTTATTACAGAGTACAAATATAATTCTAAAGAAATTACATTGTTATCACTAATGATGATCTTTTACTTCTGCATAGATGTAAATTGGAAGGTCAGGTGGAACTATTGTTTATGTTGTACTTCTGTTCTTTTGTGAATTATGGCAGCAAAGTATATGGTAATGTTGTATTTTAAGCCCAAACTTTGGCTTTGTAAGTTTTAGGTATGTCACATTCAGATCATGGTGCCACTACGGAGAACTGTTCTTTGATTTTTCTTTATTTTGTCAAGAATTTATTTATCGTTATCATTAGCCGACAGGCATCCTGGTAGCTAAACTGGCCTGAGACGAGTGCTTTCCTACTGAGGTGTGTATATAGAGTAATATTGCAGATATATTTCTGTCGGAGGCGGCATGCTTTTCTATCTGAATTCCCAAGGCTTCATTATCGGCCATCTTTGCTGGCAACCCCTGGTGTGGCAGGTACTTAGGCTGTTGTTCGTTTCCAGCAGTCTTGGTATTAAAAGAGTATCACAGGAAGAAAAAAGTCAGGTTGTTTATATGGAAATGAAGTATTATGCCCACATTTTGTCACAATGATGTAAGAAGTGTCTTTCTATAGGATCAGTGGTAAGGAGTTTAAAGTCATGCCATACTTGTACACAGTAATTATGGTCTGACTTTTTGATTGTATAGAAATTACAATGTTGAAACTAAGAAGCTTGTATAACAGTTATCTTTGTTTTTTTTTCTCTGTTTGAGTGCATCATGACGACTGTTCCATGTGCAATGTGCTGTATGGCCTCCACTCCGCTTGTGTGATGTTACTGATGAATGACCAGTTATTATTGTCTGCAAGTAAGGAAAGAAAGCCCTTTCTGCTTGAGAAGGAATTTGGGAACTTAGAAAGTCTGTTTTCTTTCACAGATCTAGATAAATGTAGTACAATAAAGTTCATAATTTATACTTGTAAAATGTGAATGTATTTGCTAGACATGCCCACATATGTGTGCCATATAAGAAGTATGATTCCTGTGTGGTTTAAACGCACTACACGTGTACACAGAGCTCTCAAGATATTGTCTATCATCATTTAAAGACTGTGTACAGCTCATTGTCTATTAGTATGTTGTGCTTGTCATGCTTTCAGTTGGAGTAAAAGTTGCTTGCTTCTTGTAAAATTGTTTGTTATATAAAACCTGCCCTTGCAGTAGAGACCAAAAGGACCTTATTTTGGGAAAGTTTTATGAATGAACATTTCATACACACATTCTTGAACAGTTGGCTTTTTGCCATTAGTGTAGCTTTCATCCATGATATTTGCTGCTTTTGTTGATAAAATAAAGGCCGCTAAGTTCCTTGACAGTTTGTATTTCTTGAGGAAAGCTGAAACACACAGCAAGGTGATTGATGAATGGTTGGAAGAATGAGTGTTCTGATACTCTTTTGACTAGTTGACTTTAGTGTTAAGCACCCTCCTTATATACCCACTACCAGCAACTCCAAAGACATACATGTAAGTAACATGGTTTAGTGTTATGCAGATAAGCAGTCCCTGTCGAAATTCAAATCATTTATTTAGTCTAATTTGCAGAATAGACGATCCCATAGCCCTGCCCACCCCCGTCGAAATGCAAAAGACATAGAAATTGAAATAGTTCATGGACATGCAGCCACTCTCTCATTTCAACTGCTAAATTAAATTGCTATCATTGGTTGGACTGCTAATTTTGATGGACAGTCATGACTGGTCTATTGCTTTTGCTCAACTAGTAGTTAAAGTAAGGAATCTAATAAACCATGAATGTTGGTATTGACTACAAAGAAAAAGGTGAAAAATGTTGAATCAGCTCATTAAACCTCATGTTTTTCCCCTTGTTCAAAGTTCCACAATAAAAGATTTACTGGTTGTAACAGTTTGAATCTTGTTACATTAGTTCTTTTACCTCTGCAGTTTTGTGTCCATGATTGCATTGGACAAAGTATTAGTATTATTGCAAGAGGGTCTTAAGGTAAAATAAGATATTATCCACACAACTAACTGCATGGTCTTTGGAGATCTGGACCTATCTGTTTTCTACTACATGCTAACATAATATACAAGTCAAATCATCAGGCATTGGTGAATGTAAGCATATTGTGCCTGTTCAGAAGGTAAATTGCATTCATTCCACACAAACATATAGTTGTATTAAGAGGAAAACGTTTAATAGGTCTGGACAATTACTTATCTTGCAACTTTACATATTTTCTCATGACTTACATAAAGACTTGGTTCAGTAACACCATTTTTGGCACATAAACTTACTAGGGTAACGTTACTAGTAACAAGGCACGTGAAGTGTGGTTAAAGACCTAATGAGCAAATAAAACCTCACCAACTACATGTACAGTACATATAGGGGAAGGAGTACAAAATTCATCTTTAAACCGGGGTCCCACTTTTGTTACCATACATTTCTTCTTGTAAAACAAATATTCCTTAAAAAACAGAAACCACCAGCAAACAGTCAAACTGAAGGGGCAAGATTGAAAATACTTTCATGGCTGGTTTGCGACACACCCACAGCCAAGTAGGCCTTTAATTAGGAAATTAACGTTGTGTTTCTGACTAGGGTTAGCAGGTAGGGATTCTCTTTTAAGATTTCAGCTGAAGTGATCAAACAAATACAGTTTAATGGTTCAAGCGAAATCACAGCATGGAGGTCCCCTATGCTAAAATGTGCTGGAGAGAACCCTGATGTCGGAAAATGAGTCTACAATGTTTCTAACACTTAGATGTCAGATCAAAAATTGTATGTCCCTTGCTGGCGGTCGACCCTGGGAAAAGACTAGGGTCACACTAGGCTTTTGCTAGGGTCAGTTGGGTAACCCGGAAACACAACATTTCTTTCCCAAGGCCTTATCAGAACTTCTTACCAGTGTGTCTCTAGATCTAGAGACGCTAACTATAGCACATCACTTTGGATACCAATGACCAGGGTTTCTTCAACATTGCGTTTCAAATGAAAGAGCTGCACCAAACTCCCAATTCATGGAAAATACCTCTAAAATTTAATTACAACAACATTAATACAAATGAATTACAAAAGAATGTCAACCCGCTTTCAAAAAATTACATACAATATTGATGATGGTTTAGCTTACATAATAACAAATGTTTACATGCAGGATAACTGCATTCAATTAGAATATAGATATGTTGTCCAACGCATTAGAGTAATGTTTAAACAAGTGTTAAATTATGCTTCCTCGGTTTTCAATTAGAATTCAGACATGTTCAGATCAAAGTAAATTCAAGTGCTTGCCATGTTTAATCTTTTGTGAAGTACATATACTATGATTATACCTGAGAGTACATGGAACTTGGGTCCTTAATTTGGTAGGAATAAATGTACAAGAATGTATTGCAGAATATGAAACATCTCTTTCTTTAGTATACTATCTCCTTGAGGTACAAATCTGAACAGGAAGCTGACCACATTTTTGCAGCACGAGACATTATTCGTGTGTCAAAACTCTAACAACACACATTGGGGTTTTTGTACAATAATAAAAAAGACACATCAGTCATTAAAATGTTCCATTTGCGAAGCTTGGATGATTTCTTTTCAAAACTGTACAAGTGCATAAAAAGTCACAGCAAACTAAAGAAAACAAGAGTCTTAGGACCCAAAATCTCCATGAAACTTTTGTATTAAACCAGTCCCCCCCATTCTATATCGCTCAATGGTATGACCCCCGGCCACCTGCAGCTGTCGGGGGCTCAGGTTCCACAGTGACCCACTTTCGCTATCAACAGCTGTTAGAAGTGCCACAATGGCCAACACTGCAAATATAGATTTTCCCATTACTTAGGCAAATTAAGTCCAATTTGCATAATTTGCACTTCATTGTATACATCCCTCTCTAAGCTACCTGCCAAGTAAATAACATGAAAATCTGTCGCTCCTTTCTTCAGTTATTCTCCTTTGAAGATTTTGACAAATACGCCATTACAGTTCCAGTGACACATACCAGGGGGCCCAAAATCGACCTTGACCTTTCTCCTCCCCACACCTACCCACATACCAAATATCATTTCAATCCATCCACACGTTCTTCAGTTATGCTGATTTTAAGCTTCCGGTGACACATACATACAAACACGGTGACACAAACATACACACACGCGCACACACACGCAAACACAATAACTTCGCATGATTTGAACTTCAGTGTGTACATCTCCGTCCAACCTACCAGCGTACCAAATAACATGAAAATCTGTTGTTCCTCTCTTCAGTTAAACCCCTTTAGAACATTTTTACAAATAGGCCATTGCAGTTCCAGGGACACAAACCAGGGGGCCCAAAATCGACCTTGACCATTCTCCTCCCAGCGCATACCCACATACCAAATATCACTACAATCCATCTACACGTTCTACAGTTATGCTGACTTTAAGCATACGACGACACCCATGCAAACGATTTACCTCCTTACTTATGCAAATTCGGTCTCATCTGCATAGTTTGCACTTAAGTGTGTACAACTTGGTCTAACCTACCTGTGTACCAAAGAACATGACGATCTGTCCATCCACTCTTCAGTTCTTCTACATTTAAGATTTTATCAAATACGCCATTGCAGTTCCAGTCACACATGCTAGGAGGCCCAAAATCGACCTTGACCTTCCTCCACCTAACACCCACCCACATACCAAAAATCATTTCAATCCATGTACAGGTTTTACAGTTATGGTGACTTTAAGCGACCGGTGACACAAACATACACACAAACACCAAACGCAAGCAAAACAGTACTCCATGAAAAAGCCTTTTTTCATGGAGATAATAAATGTACAGGCTATCTGATTAGGGATTAATTAGCCCCAAAGTGTATGTAAGTACTGCAGTCTTTTGATACATAGAAACATAGAACACTTACAATAAGTAATAGCACAGTTTCTACTTCCCTTCAGAACAACACAAAGCCGAAGTAATTCACTCCAAATGACACCCCGTAGCAGGTTTACATGTACAGGTACTACGGACGTGCCATTTTCAGTTCCTACTATTAAAGATCTTGCTCTCTTGTCATATATCTTAAATATGTCTAGGTGTAACATAGCCTTTAAGACTAATCTTTACTTCAGGAATGCCTCGGGTGGAATCTTGTTCTGTGCCTGCAGAAAAAACAGATTAAGTCAGTAACAATCTGTGGTTACTCAAACAATAGTCATCTTAAATCATCAACATTTCATAATGACTTGAATGCAAAACATTTGTACCCCATTATTCTGTAAATGTTGACTTGGTCCACTTGGTTTTAAGTTGATGGTTTTTGCGGTGTATATCAAAATTCTCACATTGTCATGCAGTGCCAAAATTACAGACTTTCTGTCGGTGAAGCACTCTTGCACCCACAGTGAACTTCAAACACTGAGAACACCTCTTCTTTCCCCTACCACATGAAATGAATTCAGAGTAAATAGTACAGAAGACTCACCTTCAGTTCTGTGAAGACTTGGGCAGACTTGTTGTACTCCCAACCATTCTGTTCTAAGCAGCTGAGAAAAAAGCATAGCGAAGAAATGATGAGAATCATACAGCATGAAAAAAAATTCAAAAAATCAAAATAAGATAAAAATCTGAAATATTTCAAAAACTAAGAACACATTTTTTGTATAAGTTTAAAAATTATCTCTAAAATAAAAGCAAGTTACACCAACTTTATGACGCCAACATGATGCTACTAAGAACAACACAAATGATATAAAAGGACAAAGCCAGACTTGTGAGATTGCTACCTTTGTGACCACTCCTCATTCATGCCGGACTGTTCAGCGAACATCTTGACCATCTGCTGCTGGGGTTCTGACAGTCCCGACGGACCGGGGACAGGACTGGGGGACGGGGTGGGGGCCGGGGAGGTGAACGCTGCCTGGAGAATACAACAACAACAACATGTACATTGCACAGTTAAATCAAGGACAGTTTTAACTACTTCATTGAAATAAAAAAAAGGGTTTGAAGATTCTGTTCTTTTTTTTTTTTCAAATGTTTTGTTCAATTTTAATTCTAGTGTATTCAAATAACCATGGACACACATCAAAACAAAGACTACATGTATGTACACAGAGTCAATGAATACAAAAATGTTAGGTAGGATACCCTTGAAAAACTACATTACATCTTCCCAAAAACTATGTATAGTCCGTCAACTCTCTTACAGTACTTTACACCACACGCACTGGGGAGACCCTGGATAAATGTGACCATACCTTCTCTTGTGTAGGGCTGGCAGCAGAAATGGTCATCATGTCATTCACAATGCACAGCCTGAGGACAACAGAAACTTGGTTAAAGAACATCACTCTACTTACACGTACACACCAAGATTTCTTCTGGTCCCTCTTGATGGCAAATATAAATATATACATGACACATACAGTACTAGTTCATGAATGGTACAAGTTAGTCTCTACCAGACTCCTTGGGTTGCTGGAAAAATAGTAGAAACTGGCCAAATAGGTTTGATAACTATTTCCAACCAACGGTCAAATGAACTGTTCTCTAAAGCAAGCGCAGTCCCCCTATCAAGACTGTATCCCTAATTGGTTGATTCTTTTTTTCAATTCGAGGTCTGGTAGAGACTAGGTACGTGTAGGAATTACCCACAAATTTTACATAAAAGCTACAAGCAAGAAAAGACATAGCTGCTGTACAATTTCCTAATAATAGGGATATAAAGGGACACAGAACTTCCGGCAAAGGGCCCTGTTAGCCTGACTAAATCACACTTCTAGTTCATATCGTAAAGAGCGAAATGTCTGCATGCTCACCCTTGTGGAGCTGGTACGGCGGTAAAGACTCGAGAGAAGGACCTGATGGGAGGATTGCCACCTGACTTGCTCACCACTGTAACAAAACATCAACAATGGAGAGTTTATTTTATACCACAGACTGGTGCAAACATGAGGCAACTGCAACACAACTGATTGGAACCTAAAAAAAAGGGGTTCCTAAGAATGGATATTCTTACTGTGTAACAGGCTGACCATCTATGACATATGATTCTAACATTTCATTCAACACTGCACCTCCATAGCATTAACGTGAAGTCCTACATAACCGTACAGCAAACATTCACAAATAATGACAGTTACTGACCTTCTCTGAATACTCCAGACACAGTGAAACATATAAGTGAGTTCTGAAAGACAGAAGTGTGAATATTCTAAATAACATCCATGTAAAAAATTGTAATTCTGCAATACTTCAATCACAGTTTATAAAAGTGTAATACAGTTCATTCTGGATTGACTATGGGATACTGTAAATGCAGAAATGTTCGCGGTGGTTTTATCTTCGCAGTTTTCGCGGCGACCGTTTCACCGCGAACTTAAAACTATCGCGAACATTTTTGTCCAATATTGTAGCAGTATTTGACTATAGCGCTGCCGCAAACACTCCATTTTGGCCTTAGCGCGAAATAAAAACCATGTGAACTTAAGTGCATTTACAGTAATTGACCCCAGATCTGTCCAAACATCCACTGTGTATGACTTACCATAGCGACACCTACATCTATGACGAAGGAGTTCGGGTCGTGCTGCGTGTGAGGGAGCTCATTCAGGAACGCCACCACGTTCAGACGGGAGTGCTTCAGGAATTTTACTCGCTGGGCTACAAGGGAACAAAAGGAATGTACATGTCATCAGTGTACGACTAACATCTTTGTGACGACAGCATCTTTTACCCTATTCTAGGAAGTCTTTCAATTGCACACTGCTTAATTCTTCTTGAACATCCCAAGCAGCTAACGCCTATTTACCTACTACATGGAATGGTTAATACAAAATAGTGCCTACATTTTCTTATGCTACCCTTGATGGTAGCTTAACATGTCGCATGCATGTAGGGTTTCTACTGGGCAGTGTAGGGCAGCTTTACACATAAAGGAGGTAGATCTAAGTTTTACTGTAAATTGTTAAATATTCACTATGGTTTTATTTTTCGAGGCCAGCTCTCACAGCAAAATCATCATTCACAAACACATGCTCTGCCTTACATTAGTTACAACCATATTGTTTCATCTGCAAACTCAGAACCCTGCAAAAGCCTCCTTTCCATTCCTACTACGATTAAAACAATCTATGGTACACTGAAGAAGAATCGGTCAGGTCTACTTACATAGGTCATTCACAAACAGGAGATTTCGAGACTCTCGGCAGAAATCCTGTAGCGATTTCCTATGTGCAGTGGAGAAAGTACAAAGTATACATTGTAAACTTTCCAAATCATCTAAATACTGCACTACTAGTCATTTGTAAAATACTAGAAATTGTGGCACAGATTAGAATAATGGTAACATCCTCACTTTCACATGAACTTGTCTATATCAACAATAGCATTAATTTCCACTGACATCGTGTTATACCAAGAGTCACACCAACCTTTGGTAGTGGGGAGCAGCCTGGGGGTGAGACACACAGAGGGAGAAATAAGCCTGCAAAATAGAAAAACAAAGGTTTTTGACATCGTACATTCTGAGCAAGACTGAGTTATATAAATGCATGCTGATGAGCTACAAGTGTACAACATAAACAGGAAGGGCTGTAGAGTGTGGTGAGACCTGTTACTCATGTCACATAGCAAGACCTTTTTGTTTGGTTCACATAAACTGCCTTTGTGTTACACACCAGTTTTGTACAGTAGGTAGAAGCTGCATAAGACTGGACTATAAGGTTTGATCTTACTTTTATCGATAAGTGTGGTGGATTCTTTAGCACACTGAAGTAGCTGTTGGGCACCCCATTCTCTATTGGTTACAGACTTAGGCAGCAGGCAGAAGGTTAACATACTTGAGGTATGGCTCTCCTCAAACATGAGGCCTCCAGATTTATGTCCCATCCAAGAGGACATCCCCAACTGAAGCTAGGTACACATTTTTACCTCTGAGAAAAGTGAGGAAACAGGTGTCTTTCCTAATACAGGGGTTTTTCTAGAAAATAATTACAAGAGGGAGCACACTATGTCGATGGAGCGAAGCCACCGAGGGGGGGGATGGTGTGGAAGGGTGGGTTTCCCCCCCTTCCACGGTGTGAAGCGTTTGAAAAATTGCAGCTTAAATGGGACAGCCTGAGGCTATCTGAGACAGAAACTTTAGCTCACGAAACTTCAGAAATCAAGACATTATCAACTGTTGAGCCATTGTTGTTTGCTTGGAATTGTAATACAATTGTACTCCATAAATCAAACATGACAAATATTGTGGTCAGATTACATCGTGATACACATACATGTACTTTAACCAGTGTAACATTGTTTGTCACGGAGCAAGACCGATATCATGTTATTGTACTAAATCTGTTGTTTTCTTCTACCAGAATAAGGTAGAGTTAGTTGTTCAAAATTAAAGAAAAATATAATAATTGCAGATCAAAATTGTGAAAAAAAAATATATTTTTCTAGTGCTAAATCACTTTTTTAGAAAGGAAACCAATAAATAAAATTAGACTTCGTCAAGTTGGAGTCCAACACAAATCACATTAACCAAGGTTATATAGACCTCCTTGCATTAACTAAAAAAAGACTCACAAAAAAAATACTAGAACTTCTCCCTGAACTCGGCTTGAAGTTGAACATTCTGTCAGTCCTTTCATCCAAGGAGGTTTATATACTAGTAACCTTGCTTCATCTGCGGCACCTGGTCTTCATTAGCAGCAGTTCCCAGGACGCTGCTGATCGCGATATCAGAGCGGCTAGGTGGGCCCTTCTAGTAGGCCCCGAAGGAGGCCCTGAAGCCCTCGGCAGAAACACAGATCCCTAGCGATTGATTGCCACGATCCAGCCATCTTTATCCAATTTGTGGCAGAAAAAAGAAGTCATCTTTTGGGCTGCGGGATGACATCTTGAAATGCCAAAGCGTCAAGAAAACAGCGCTCATAAATTCTTCGTCAATTTCAGCCCTATATTTCCCTCGGCTGTGGGTGAAAGGTCATGAAGTCTCAGGAAGTCTCGCTGTGTAGGTCAGCTGACCTTGTATGTAACCTATATCAAATCTCGCGAGAGCAGCAAGCATGTCCAAGATGGCGACTCGGTCTAAACAAATGCCAATTTCGATCGTATTTTGCACCGTTCAACGGTGTATCTACCGTATTAGGAATATTTTGGACTAACTATAACATGTTTTATGATCTGATACATTGTCTTGTGGTGGTGCTGGGATATTTTCACTGAGAAAAGATCGTTTTCGGGGAAGATTGCAAGTTGTACGGCAGGATGTAAGACATGGCCCAAGTGAGACTAGGGTTCAATCTGCATTTTGACAAGAGGGCGCAGGCCGGGAGCAAGAGGGCGCGCCGCCCCTGTTTCCCGGTTTAAACAAAACTCTGTAATAGTACAGAATTGAGGCCTGCAAAGGATTCGAACCCAGAACCTTTAGACTCTAAGTCCTAACCACAAGACCATCTTGCCACCCTGTTCTGCTGACTTGATACTTACCTGGTCATGGTAGGCCTCCAGCAGGCCTTGTCTGTCCTCAGAGTCATACACCATGAAGTACCTGCAACCAGAATGTGTTTTAGTCCTTCAGCTAACAAACCATCAACAAAAAGAACCTGATTTAGATGTCTTCATCTTAAGTGGCCCATCAAATGCCTCCTATTATTGGTATCTTAATGAAGAATATCAGCTGAGGTTTTTTTAACAGATACAGACATCTGTAACATGTTAATGTGAAAGACACATATACTTATACATACATGTACTGCCTACTAACATCAAGAAAGCAACCTACTTCAAGGTAATGTACAGGTATTTTATGATTGGAACTTAAATAAAGGGCCAGTGGGTGCCCTGAGATTTCTGATCAACCAAAAATGTGTTGGCAGACTTACTTTTCTAGAAAATCCATGATGATCTTCCTGCATACGTCATTGTCAAAGTTGCTGCCCTGCAATATAACAAGACAAGACGGTCATTTCTCTACACACTACCATGTAACATCTTGTGTTCTTGTGTTTGCTTGTGTCACACAACCGGTAAACAACTTGTAGGCATAACACAACAGTTTTGTACAGTAGGTACAAGCTGTGTAAGACTGGACAGTAAAGTTTGATTTACTTCGTGAGGACCCCTACTCTTTTAGATAAGTGTGGTGGGTTCTTTAATGTGTTTGAGGCGTGGCTTTCCTCGGACACAGGACCGCTTTATGTCCCATTCTTGATGATATCCCTAACCAAAGCTAGGTACCCAATTTCACTCGAGTCAAGTGAGGAAATAGGTGTCAAGTGGCTTTCCCAAGGGCAAAACACAGGGGCCTGCCGGGGATTCAAACCCAGAACCTTCAGATTGTAAGTCAATAATCCTAACTACAAGACCACCTTGCTGCGTTGCATCAACAATAAAAGTTATTCAGCTAACATTCTACAGCTTGATACAAATACTACAATACTGCATACTCTGCTATTTTCAGTGTACAAAATATGACATAGATGAAACAGAAATCTAGTACCTTAGTCTCAGGAAGTGCTGTGTTTGTCTCCAAGTCAAATGCGATGGGCGGGGGGAGCTCGTGACCGTCCTGAAGGGTGATATGGAATGTCATTGCAACATACAAATCAATGCGGGATGCACCAAATACAAGTAGTACTTTTTAAAATGCTGTTCAGCGTATACAGCTTTGAAAATAAGCAAATCATAACGTATCTGCATCCCATACAGCATTCAAGACAAAAAAACACAGAAGTTAAATGTAAGGGTTTTGTAAAATACCAACTCACCAGCCTTACCACCTTGGGGAACCTCTTCCTGACAGCGCTACAGAGAAAGTACAAATCAAACACATCTGGTCTGTTAGATCACTGCAGCACTACACAAGGGGACACCACCCACACTGACTCACACACAGAACACTGCAGCTGGTGGGAGAACTGGAATCTTGTGTCTGCTGGTCAAGCTGATTACTACCAACACAGATGAGCTTCCATGATAAGCTGAGTTTTCCTCAACTTGTGTCCATCCACTATGGTCAATGGTCTTGAATTTAATTCAAGGGCAACTTTCAACATGCAATTTACCGGCTTGATAAAATTACCACTTAAAACTCTAAGCATTACAGCTGTTGGCTACAGATGGCTTTTCCATAAATTGTGATGTAAACGAACCTCATATAGATGGCATACTATACATTTCTTTTCTGTTGCCTTTTTGCTGTAATACTTTGACAGAGCTTCTTTAGTTTGATAGGTCTTAGTTTCTTGTCTCTTTTTTTGGAGTCAGGTAAAGCCTCACTCTAGATTCTATGTTCATTGTTCAATTTTTGGATTTCTCTTTGTACAAGTATCTTCTCCATTCTTTCTGTGTGCTTCATTCAAGATGTAATTTTTTTGTTCTCCTTTTGTTGTTCTACTTTTTTTTGGGTCCATGTCTGAAAACCGTCACTGTGAAAATGAGTGGCATGAATAATGCTACTGATGTAACAACTGATGTGCACCACAAAGGATAGGGGGAAAGGGAGGGAAAAACAAAACATGAGGGGATGGACATGAGTTTCCAACACTGCTGTTTTACACCAAGATTCCTGTGACTTGATGTCCATGTTACGGTGACTGCTTCCTGCTAGGTTCACTGACTCTAGCATGCCAACAGGGTTGGCAGCTCAGAGGTGGGTGGGGCCGGGAACACAGGCTGCGCCTGGCCTAGGTTGTCCCTCACCGCTGGAGGGCCCGAACCCGTCATGGGCAAACAGCCTGGTCCCGCCCAGGAGAGGCTATGAGTGGGGTGGTCCGGTGACCTCGGCACGTGCCATGCCTTGCTCTCTCCTGAATCCAACTTTAGGGCTTTTTTCAGCCATTGTGTCTTGATGTAGGCAGCCCTAGGCTTACTCTGTTACTTCCTTCCATACTGTTACCTCCATTGTTTTCTCTCCTGCCTTAGCAAGTGGTTCCTTTGGGTTCTGTGTCAGGATAGGGATGGTGTATATAGAAGAACTTTGTCCAGGAAAGATGGGGATAGACAAGAGACAACAGAAGGTAGCTGGGAAGAATGACAGACAGGGATGACATTGAGATGAGGGACAATATGGGGGATGATGGTAAGGAGGGAGGGGAGCACATCTGTCTTACAGTTGGTTGATAAAAGTCTTGCCACTAAACCAAAGGAGAATCACAGTGCAGGGACATGGATAAGTGGAGATGGAAAATTCTTCAGTTTTTACTGTATTTGTCATGTCGTCCAACAAGACAGTGATAATCCTTTCACAGTAGACGTTTTGCTGTGTGTTTTTCAGCTTTGTTTGTAGCTGAGCTTCTGTTCACATTCTGATCATTCTATGTGAGGCTTGATTGTCCTGACTCCTCATGGCCTAACGCAGGGTTGACAGATCTTACCATCAGAAATAACACCCATGATCATAGCAGCTTACCAATGTCTCCGATAACATTTATGACCATTATGACCGTGACATCTAGACCCTGAAACATCCAGTCCTTGTGACGTGGTCTCCCTTTATTTACCATGGTTACCTTGTGGGGCCACACCCTCAGTAGGTGTTCCACCTGCCTATTGTTACCTGATGTAGGCTGACTGTTCTTTGAAGTTGTTACACACAGGATTGCCGTCCAACCAGAGTTCATCCAGCTTCCACTCCTTGATCTTGTCCAGCTCAAACTCACTCTTCAACTGAAAAAAAAATCAGGACACATTTTTATGTCATCCTTTTCATTTCCTACCTTTGAGCACTATGAACTCCAACATACTGTAGCTCCTGAGCTATAGGCGTACAGTATACCACAGATACCTCAAAGTCAGATACATTTTAAACTGTCAACTTCAAAACGTCTGCATTGGCTTTATTTTTGCAGTGACCTCTCCACTGCAAATTAACGTTTGCAATGTATTACTACTGTATTTCAAAATAGTTTCAAATGCAAATCTAAAACAATGAAAACCTCTTTTTACCATGAAATAAACCCACCGCAGAAGTAACTGCATTTACAGAATGTCCTAAATTCTGGATGTCTGCCTTTTAAAGTGCATGTAGAATAAGTTTGGAACTTGGAGGATGAAAAGAATTCTCCAGTTATGATCCTCAAGGCGATATACTTACATAGTGTTTACCTTATAATGCAAAGGAACGATTTAACGCCAAGCAAATATCAGTTACTATCTACAGATCCTGTTGACAGATAAAAATGATGAAACAGCTCCCCCTACCTCGTTATGTGAGAGGTTCAGGTACTTGACACCCTTTCTGACAGACACCAGGTCAGCCAGGTCTCCCAAATGGAACAATCTGTTGTTACTCATATCAAGACGTTCGATCTGAAAAAAGAATTGTCCTCATCAAGATTCAAACCACAAAAATTTCGATTGTACAGTATGTCTAAACTTACTCAACTGGATTATGAAAATTTCTGACTTCGAGCAAACGTGCGACTAAATGTTTGTGAGGGTGTATCTAGTGTTATGCCCATCACACAGCTGAAATATTGATTGGCCGATAAGTCTGCGAGGTCTAAATTACATTTTCGGCAGTACTGCACCCAATGTTTCCTCTTTTAAAGATCGGTCAATGTTCGCAAGTCCCTGAGTCCCCTCTAATGTGATAGTGTAATTTTAAGGTGAAAAATACACTCAAATCTCGGGCGACTTTACGAATAGACAAATACAGCCAAAGCTTGTTGACTGTTACCGGGTTTAAATTAAGGATATTAGCTTATCAGCACAGTAAGCTACATGTACACATACCACAGGCACGTTTTCCTTGATGATTGCTATCACAGAGTTCATGTACATCTTTCTGCTCAGGGCCACACGGATGTCCTGTGCTTGTAGTTCTGTCGGTGCAAACAGATCATAAAACAATAAGGTGAACAGTACATACATTTTGATTTTGAAATATAATAAGCAAGGAAACACATTTACAAAAGTTATACTTTTCTGCAGAAGTTGATTCTGTGGATCAAGATCCAGCCTTGGCTAACTGCTCATATCATTTCTTTCTTGCTCAAAGTAAAAATATAAAATTCTCATATTTAAAAAGACAGTCAAAGTGCAATCGATAGAAGAGTTCAAAATTTTAAAGACAGACAAACAGTCCTACCAATGTCACCAAACAGGTTACTCAGGTTGAGTGCAGATGTGGCTGCATCAAACCTCTTTGCCATGGATAGCTGTCAAAAGAAAACAGTGATTTAGTTAAGCTATAACGTTACAGGACAATCTTAGAACCCCCATAATGTAAAGTTTCTTGACTCTCATCACCTACACACATCCCTTCCTCTAGGTTCTTCCCTTTACACAACTTCACTGAATGAAATTGTGCTTATAAATTTAAAGGGCTTTCTCATGCCCCTGTCACACAGTCGATCAGCCCCGGCCATATCTGTTGATCGCCATAAAGACCTACGAACATCAGCCAATCTCTAAAAATGGTGCAATGGCTAACAGAACACAGGGCGAATTACTACCTAAAATTCAGAGCTTGCAGATTTGTTGACCGAGGTGTGACAGGGGCATTGAAAATGTATTCCCTAGATTTCATAACATTATTTCAGAAGGTCCAAACACAAAACAGTAGCAAACATTAACCAGTTTAACAGCAAAATGAAGCATCCTGCACAGATTGTTTGCAACTCTATCCTCGAGAAAATCAAGGCAACGATCTTAAAGGGGCATATTGTAGAATCTGGTGGGCAAAAACTACAAATAGTAAGAATTTGAAAGATCTACACTAAGATTCACATTTGTTACTTATTTGTTACTTATTTCCAACATTTTCCCGTCATTTTGTCACATTTCCAGCATTAATAAACGACGAAAAACGCAAAACGCGTAAAATCTGGTTCATTTACATATTAGCAAATAAGCCAGCGTAGAACGCTACGAAAAATCCGAATCGACCGTTATGGTCGGAGTTCGAGCGTCACAGGAAAATCACCACAAGTACACAAACTTCAGAACGTCGGGCATTCGATCGCGTGTTCGGTGGTTCGTCGGAATGTTGGACAAGATGGCGGCCAATTCAAGCGGCGGTGGGGATTGCGTATATAATTTTTTTTCAAGACGTTCGCACGACACTACAAAGTCGCATCCTTACGTGATGAATATTGCTGTGCAGTGTAATAAGGTAAATTCAACTAATGATGTAGAAAAATAATCAAAAACAAAGAATTTGTTTTATGTTCATGTCACAATATGCCCCTTTAAGAACTCCAAAATATGTGGCATGGTACATGTGGTACTTACTTTTATTGCTTCCATTGTGGTCTTGTTCACCATTCTGACAGTTTCAGGTGTTTCAACTTTGGATAGGAGGACCAGCTAGGTAGGAAGGGATAGGCTCTATGTTAGTCAGTGCATAAAGTTTTAACAAGTATGTATGCAACATCTTCTTATATCTATTCACACCTTGTATAAAGTAGCATCTAAAAATGATGGCTCCTTCAAGGTTAATAATTAGGGATAAAACAATGGTTTGAAAGTATGCTTGTGTACATTCATTATGAAAGACAATATTACATATTCAAGTTGAAGGGATGGCTAATTTTACCCTGTAGCCTTCTCTAGTTTTGACCTTCCTGCTGATACTAGTCAGACCCTCGGCTGTGGCCCTGTCAGGAACGTAGAAAACTGCATGGTTCTTCTCGTAGTGGAACTGAAAGAACATTCCAACAAAACAAAATTAAGTTGTGTCATAGCACCAGCACCTTCATACTCTTTTTCTAAATTTCAATAAAATCTGAAGATTCGGCACAGACTAGATTTGTTTCATTTTGGTCCAATGGCAAATTACCTTTGACTTAAGTACGTAAGGGGACAGATTTCTGACATATATGTGTGCATATTTGTCTGCGTGTGTGTTAGCGTGTATGTGTGTGAGCGTGTATGTGTGTGTACACGTGTGTGTGTGTATGTATGTGTGTTTGCAGGTACATGTATGTGCGTTTGTGTGTCTGCGTATACATGTACATTTGTGCATATGGATTGTTGTATGTGTCTATGTGTGCATGTGTGTCTTTTTGTCTTCATGTGTATGAGCAAGAAAGCCAATTCCCACCTCAGTAGGCTGGAATGGTACTGGGCACATTTTCTGCAACGTACTTAGCAACCAGTTCTTGACACTTCTCTTTCCTTGAATGACCTAAAATTATAAACAACAACAAAGCAATTATAAAACCTGTCAAAACAGTTCTGCAATGAAGAAAAAGTGATCTAGAATTCTAGTAGAAAGAAGTCAAACATATCACAACTTGTGTTCTGTGCTAAAATTTCAATAGCAATAGCAAAAGTAAGAATCTTTGATACAGAATCAATTTTTTTTTGCAAGAGGAGTGAAATAAGCTACCTACATCAGGGCCGTACAACAATTACTTAACAGAGACGGAAGCCACCATTAACTTTCTACAACTTATGATACACCTCTTACCTAGTCACGTGTTCTATCTGCAAAATGTGATGTCATCCTAGAAGCAGTGATTTGCTTATTCCTTGACAGGAGTTGGACAGTCGAAAATTTGGGTAAGTCCAATTTTTGTGTTCAGTTTGAAATAATAGTTCAACTTTGCTTCAGAACTCTTCCAGGTGTACTCACAGTGATTTTGTGCCAGCCATCCTCATCCCCTCCTTCTGCGCGGTTGGAATGACTGGTGCCTGGTTCGTCCAGGTCTCTGTACCCCCCGCCACCACCGCCACGGCCGCGCCGGCCTCGACCAGAATCATTAGGGCGGTTGGACCGTCTTGACTCAGGTCGCCCGTACGGATTACTAACAGATGGACACAAAATACTATTCAGCTTCCAACAACTTATTACAAGGCCAAGGACGTATATACCCTTTCCAATGTTATCAATACATAAAGAACCATATAATCATGTCCATCGATTTCAAAGCATATCAATTTCAAACAAGACATTGATAGAGTTAGTTGAGCTTGAAGAGATGTGCTTGTTCAAAACATGAGGCTGTAATAAATTTCACTTTGAGTCACTGTCAATCAAGTTATAGATTACAATGTGTATTGTTACATGTATATCAACTATTTTAACTTTGATGCAAAGCTAATGTCCAATATCCCAACAATGTTACGTACTATCTCTGACTCTGTGATTCGTTGCCATCATCAGACATCTGAATATCTCCCTCGTCATCTTCAAACCTGGACCTCGGCGTGGGTCCTCCTCCTCCTCCTCTTCCTGGTCCTCCTTTTTTCCATCCTCGACGGTTTCCTCTGTATCTGTTCCGGTTAGAACCCCGCGACTGTCCGCCTCGACCTCCTGACCTGTAACCCCCGTCTCGGTTCTGATCGTAGCCGCCACGCCATGACCCACCACCACCTCCACCTCCGCCTCGATCACGGTTAAACCCAAATCCGCCACCCCTGTCTCTGGATCCAGAGGACGTTCTGTCGTCGTGACCTAAAACATAGAACTCAGCTCTAAGTTTAAGTACATGTCAGGACATCTTATTTGGGGCTGCACTGTCTTTTGGAAGGGACGTAAGATGGGGGTCCCGTGTTTGATGAGGTACCTCGAGCACGTAAAACTGAAAGGGGAATGGCTAGCAACCCCTCCCTGCAAAAATATACCCTGGTACTGAAACAGCAAGGAAAGTTGCTGCCCTTATGCGCCACTAGGCACTACAAGGGTCTGAACAAACAAACCTTCAGATTTCTACACTGAAATAACTGAACCATGCTTGTTCCTACTTCAGTGTAGCCCATACAATGATAACTGGGGTCTGCATGCCTTTTTCCGTGAGGTGTAACTATATCGAGCTATTTAAATTCAACGCAAAAATTCAACATAAGATCAAGCGATGTCTAAGTTTAAATCTGAATCATCCATGAAGGACAAAATTGGTTGCTTTTTAGTCTACATAGCACATTACATGTTATCCTGAATTCATCGTTGTTCGTAACACGTTATATTATTGCGTAGTTGAACACGAGATTGCCAAAGAGTCACAAAGGATTGTGTCTTTGTGTCAGACACCCCATGAATACAATGGAACAATCCAAATCATCTGTTGTATCTGTTTATTTTCATGACGAATTCACCTCAGGGGAACAAACGTAAAAAGATGATAATACATTTTTGAGCTGCAAAATTATTAATCAAAGAACTTGCACCTGCTTGTTCCTCCACAAGAATCCTGTGAGAAAATTATATAACATCTCTATTCCGTTCCCACCAATATATGAGCCACAAATGTTCAGTACTATGGTACTATGGCCTATTCACCTATACAGAAGATTCTGAAGGAATGCAACGTTAATCGGTTGAATTCTTCAACGTTATTATGAAAAAACGGAATAATTCTATGTGCATGTTGGGGCAGTTCAAAATATTTCAAGATGTGCCCCCCTCCCCCAAGCCTGGATCAAATTTGTCTGCAAACGTAACATTACTTCTCCATTCTTACAGCTTGACGCTAATGACGCCTAGCAGCATACTATCTTACCAAAGAAGCTCCTGCTGCCGTCTCTCGATGTTGTGACTTTGAAGGTGTCTTCTAGAGCCCTCCCGAAGAGACCTTTGTGCGCCATTTCTTCCACACATGCACCGACCTTTCTTTCTGCAATGGCAGACAGCAGTGGACCAATCAGAGTCGCGGTGTAGGTCACGTGACCTGTTTTGTGTACGTACATGATTCAGCTCAGGTAGTTCCCCACAGTGGGACATCCCCAGATACACCTGGATTTATTTATAGCAGAGGCTATTCGCAAGATGTTCGTGTCAATAAGATTTTTTTCCACTATTGATAGGACGTTCCTGTCAAAAAGATTTTTGGGGTACAGGCTGTTTCTGTCAATAAGGCTCTTTAGGGGCTATTGGCAGGATGGCCCTGTCAATAAGAATCTTTAGATGATATTGACAGGATGGTCCTGTCGATAAGAATATTTAGGTGCTATTGACAGGATGGCCCTGTTCATACTAATTTTCGGCTCTACAGACAAGATGATCCTTCAATAATGTGTACAACACCTCATGATCCACCCTCGAAGATCACCCCGTACAATGATGCAAGACTTTACATTCCTGAGCAAGAAGGAATGATAAAAAAATTGATGTTTGAACAGGATGTTGTGGCCAACTGGGGAATATAACCCTCCTTCTTCTACATGCTAGGCTTGGAAGTCCATTACTCTGCGTCCTGAGCCAGGAATCAATTAGATCAAGGTCTTATCTTCATAAAACCACATTGATTAGATGTTCATATATTCCTGTCAGGCTGTCAATAAGATTTTCTTGGACTTTACACTATTAAAACGATGTTCCATGCCCAATCAACAGCCGTGCCTTTTATCTAGTCTCTTATAGAACCGATTTGGTTTGGCCAAATTGTAATTCTTCAGCTAGATTTTGTAATGTACACTTATGTCATAAGAAATTATGGCAACAATACAAGCTTTCTCTGCCAGTTGGATACGGTCTTCTAGCAACCATTAGATCTGCTTGGAGATTAATTAGAAATGTGTACTTATGGAATACCTTTAGGTTGATGTGGATATGTACTTGTTATGAATCAACAGATGTGTAAGGCGTAGTAAAAAATGTTCTCAATTACATTGTAAAGCAAGTAGTTCATGCTTATTTAACTTCATGGTTGCCTAAAATGTATTTATACATGAAATTTTGTAGCAGATACCTTTCAGCCTTGCAATTGTAAATACATTCACTGAGACTTTTTTCTCATTTTTATAATCATAATCATAATTGGCTATATATTCAAATAACGCTATTGCGACAGTAGTACTACAACCATACCAACCACTTTTATTGGATAAAGTAGAGTGATACATAAAGGGAAATACAGAAATAAAACTTTTCTTGTGTACTAGTATCCAGGAAGATCTACTACAGGTAAGTTGTCACTAGAAAACTTGTGGAAGATATGCAGTTTACAACACTGTTATTATCGGTAGTACCAAAAACTTAAAATGCTTTTACACATCAACGACTGTGTTAGTACCAAAAAAGTCTATAGTCCTAAGATGTCTGCAGCTGAGGTAGAGGAATCTTCAACTTTTGCCAGACTAGGCACTATCCTCATTCCAACCGGCATAAGCCAGTTGGAACCAGCCCGTGCCTAACCCAGCTTAAGTGCACCCTTATTGGTCGCTGTTTGCTGGAAAATGGGACTTGCGAAAAAAACACCTAACTCACCAACAGAGCCCCATGTCCTCTCCTGGGAGAAACCATACGGATATAAAGACGGATAAAAAGACGACTAAAAACCCACTACGTCTCACCACACATACAAAATACTGTCAGTGAGCACAGCTATCATACAAGTACAGTAGTAGATGTCTCCGACCTTACCTTTCAAACCGAGATGCCTTTAGGATCACTTACATCAGATTACTATGCTAAAGGCAAAACCCCAAGTACACTCATCTTGCCACAATTCATCATGATCGAGACGGGACATATGTGAAGCCATCTACCCTACTACATAGCATACTTATACACACATTAGTTGCTTACACTATTGCCTAACATATAGTATAGTGGAATAAGTGCATGGAAAGCTGGCGGAGCATCACGCTGCCTAAGCACGCTCCCCACGGATACGACGGGCCAGCTGGATGTCCTTGGGCATGATGGTGACACGCTTGGCGTGGATGGCACACAGGTTGGTGTCCTCGAACAGACCCACCAGGTATGCTTCACTGGCCTCCTGCGGAATTCACAACAGAAAGGAAAACTTTAAGGCAAGAACAATACTCTCATTTTACAAAGCACTAGAGAATTATTGAGATTGAAATTTGTAACCCTCTCCCTCCTGACCAACATAGATATTGGGACTGTATATGGATATGCAACAAAATTGAGAAGAAAAATCACTCATCTAGGAGGGATTATCCTGTATCATCTGACTGCATTTGCGTGTTCTTTCAGTAACATGGATAACTTAGTTACAGACCTGCAGTGCTCCGATGGCTGCACTCTGGAACCGCAAGTCCGTCTTGAAGTCCTGGGCGATCTCACGCACCAAGCGCTGGAATGGTAGTTTCCTGATCAGAAGCTCGGTAGACTTCTGGTACCGACGGATTTCACGGAGAGCCACAGTACCAGGCCTAGTGGGTATCAATACAGACATTTAGCTAAAGGTAAAAAAAACGTATCAAACCAAACACTAAAAGTATGTTTTCCTAGAAAATCTTTGCCATATATGTTTATACATGTGTAGAAAAGCCTCTGCCTCTGAGGCGTCACCAAAAACTTACCTAAACACAGTACAAAACTATATTTGATAAAAAACTTTCAGAATTCATATATACACAATCTTGACATTATAAAGAAACAATGATCCGAACCTGTAACGATGGGGCTTCTTGACACCCCCGGTGGACGGAGCGCTCTTCCTGGCCGCCTTGGTGGCCAGCTGCTTACGGGGGGCCTTCCCACCAGTGGACTTACGGGCTGTCTGCTTTGTACGAGCCATGTTGAAGTTTCTTCAGTCGGTACTGTGGATTAAAAACAGAGTTTTATCTACATGCGTTATATGTTATGTATGTCTTGTATGTTTGTCATGTATAGGCCTCGAATACCACCTTATCTAGCTTCAGTGTCAATGTTATCTCCATTACTTTTTCAATTTCATGTAATTTAAAAAAATTGTTTTATAGGTAAAACTACAGACAACAATGCACAATTACTGTAGCTTTTAAGATGTATTCCTTTCAATAATTATAGGAATTTTTTATGTTATTTGTTCATGTGTTAACAACATCAACCAAGTAATTCTACAGTCAAACAAAATGCTTTAAGCATGAACTGATGTAGAAAAAAAATATATTCCTTTTTTTTTTAAATTCATTTTAACTTTAACTATTAATTTCATCATCATCTATCGGCCATCGGCCGGGACTAAATAAGTACATACATCACTCCAAATCGCCTTGTCCAACATCATTTGTCCTAAGTGTTCATATGTAATTTAAAAAAATTTTTTTATAGGTAAAACTACAGACAACAATGCACAATTACTGTAGCTTTTAAGATGTATTCCTTTCAATAATTATAGGAATTCTTTATGTTATTTGTTCATTGTTCACTATTAATTTACTACTATACTACTACTTCTAATTTAGTAGTACCAAGGATAAAACCTCCTTGGTAATGGTAGTACTTCTTGTTTGTTAAAACTGGGCAAAATAACCAGGACGATACAACCGAGGAATAAGAAATGAAAATCTTTAATGAAACAAATTACAAAATTTAAAAAAAAATCAATTTGCGAAAGTCTATATACAGCAGAGTTGTGGGAACAGGTGCGATTGTCCAGCCCTCGGCATTTCCGCCAACATTGAAACACGCACAGGCTTACGGAACAACCCGGTCTTTCCGGTTCAAGATTATGCGTAAAATATTACGTCAAAGTACCAAAATGGTGGAAAATTCCTTTAACCAATACAAAAAAAGAGGCTCTCCTTTCAGTCTACATCTTTTTAATGAAGAGAAGTGTAAAGCTTTCCGTGTATTTTCAACTCCCCGCGCGCCCGCCGGGCCGCCTCCTGACATGCGTGGTTACGTGCCGCGCGGTCGATAAATAATGGGCCAACACAAAAGGCGGGCGGCCAGACGCTACAAAACACACACACACAAACCTAACGTTCTACACACAAGATAAAATACGAAAAATTCCCTTGTAATCGCCTAAAAAACATAGGAAACACGATTGGGGACCACAAAGACACCGTTTGTGGTTCAAGTTTTGGCAATATTGGAGGAAAATTGCGTAAAGACGGGTGATATTCCAATGTGTCGCTTCCCACGAAAATTTTGGAAAATGGCAGGAAAAATCGACGGGACGCGAGGGGAACACTGGAGAAAGATTTTGTCGTCGAAAAAAATACGGACAAAGATTCCTCCCAGTTGACAAAAGTTGTTTATGGAACGAAATAGAAACCCTAGGGTGATACTTATGAAGATATTTGGGGATTTGGGTGGGTTCTTCGTTCACAAAACGAGAATTTTGGCAGTTTCGACTTACCTGTCTGCACACACAACCACTCGCGAAAAATGGCGGACTCGGAGAAACTGTTGTGGTGCTATTTTTGGAAACAATCCCACAATTCCTTGCAAACTACGCCCTCTAGTGGTACAAATATGAACTGCAGGAATGATGCAGACTTCTTGACAACATTGAAACGATATGGGCTAGGGACCAGGTTCTCAATCTCATATGAAGGACAGGGTAGTAGTATAGTATGTTAACCTCCGTGAAAACAGACATATTGTTTCGTTTCGTTTGTTTGTTTGTTTGTCTTGGTGTGTGTTCAAATTTGTTCCAGCTTGACTCCAGGTATGCGCCGCTGAGTGGAGAGCAGAATCCGCGTCGTAGAAACTCCCTACATTCAGGAGGTTCGGCTCTGCTAAAAGGAGAAAGGTTATATTTTGTCAATAAATTTACAAAAAAAATCAATATTTGTTATGGGAGCTTAGATATCTTGTTTGGATTGATTTTAAATTTGTTGGTTGTTTTGTCTTTTTTCAGATGAGTTCTCAACCTGGCGACATCACATAACCAATGTAGAGTACCCTCGTTATCGTCTGATCATGACTCTCCATTTGAATCAGGCCTAGAAATAGAAATATCCACACTGCTTGTTCCATTTCGGTCTTCTGCTTGAAAACGACGTCAAAATCCCTTTGGATTTGAGCGCTTTACGGCAATCCATGAAAGAGCGATTGCGGCGAAACTGAAATAGAATAATGGTATAGAGAAAAGATAGCAAAAATGTAAAAATGTAACAGCTAGCTAGAAAGAAATTATTGAGAGTTAGGGACATTCAATATTGCATACTAGGTAAACCAGGCCAGAAGACCTCGTTCCAAACGGAAAGAAAGTTGTAGTTTCCTGGATTAAAAACCACCTGTTGTCCCGACTTACGCACATATACCTGATTCCATTACGGGAAGTGGTTTCGTGGGCGCCATAATAACCATGATCCCCTTTCTCTTTGTAGCCCTTTTTAAACCCTTAATGGTTTAGCCTGACTTTCGGGTTTTCTCTAAAATGGCAGACAAAGCCTGTAATCGTGCGCGGTATTTTCAGCATAGAGCAAAGGTGCAGAGAAGGACGTGGGAGGGATGATGTTAATGCCGTGCATGTTAGTCTAAAATTAGAAGCCGCGTAAAGATGGTCTAACAAAATCATTTCCTGTACATCAGATATTCTTCTCGGGGTATCAGTTTTGTTCGAGACATATTATAAGGGTTTTACATAACGTTGGCACTCATATGGAGTAAAACAATGGACTATCATGATCATTCTCAAAAATGACAAAAATCATATAGTCACGATTCTGGTTCAGCTCTTGATCTTTTCGCACAATCCTTAATGAAAAAAAAAAGAATGATCTGCAAATCTGAATGATGTTTTTGCATTGTGTACACTTGCAAAGTTGCAACACGTTGATGATGCTGCATGTAGTTCCAATATGACTGTTCGAAAGTGCATAGCCGTGGGCGATTTGAAGGACCCAACGTTACATCGGCTGGTCCGTGTACATTTATCAAGGAATACCGCCGCCAACACGCACACAGCCTCCACCGCCGCTACCCCGGAGACAGTACGGTCTATCTGACAGATCAGACGATCGGTGAGAAAAAAGCTGTTTCATTGGCTTCACCGTCAGCCTGCTCAGATGTTCAGTCATGTGGCCAGAGGTATCCATTATCACTGATTAGAGCACGCCTTGCTGCCCTTCGGCGCCGCGGATAAGATATAAGCTTCCGATCATAGCAGACGCGAAGCTGTGTGGAGTCGTGATTATTTTATTTGCTATACTGGTGTAGGGGAAGAGTGAGTCGTACGCGTGTGGATATATCATGGGGGCGACTTTGAGCAACAGGAACGAAGTGGCTCCCTGTGAGAACCGTGGGCCCTTGGTGCCCAGCATCGCAATCATTCCAGGTACCGCCAACTCCGAAACCTCCGGCAGGGCAGCTGCTAGTCATACTGAAGTCAGCATCGTTGCAGCCGAAGACAGTCCTTCCACCAGTCAATCTTTTAGTGTCAGAAAACGAAAGAAGACAATCCTCTCACCAACAAAGGAGAATCGACCACCCATGGAAGACAATGAAATGACAGTTGCACGGGAGTCCGCTACTCTGCCATACGGGTACCAGCCCGGGGCACCGTTTATCAGGCTTGGCGCTGGCGCTCCCAGTTTGAATTTTGTCTGGTCAAATACGTTTTCGGGCGACAGCAGAAGGAAAACCGTGGCGGGAACGTCAGATGGAGGCGCCGCCAACAGCAGGCGTTCTTCCACCGTCAACAAGGCAGAAGGGGAGAGGCGTCACACCACCGGAGAACCGACCAAGAAAGCCCTGCCGGGTAAGGGCTTCATCGGGGGGAAAAGACTTCCAACGACCGAGGCACAAAACCGCTCATCGCACCAAAAGCCGGTCCTGAGAAGACAAAGATCATCAGTGATTAGTATTGGGAGTACCAGAGAGGGCCTGGAGGTGAAGTTGGTGGAGAGAGAATGGGAAGTGGACTGCTCTACAACTGAAACAGCCTTCTAAGGAGGTACAGGTGCAGCACATACCTGGTATATGTATGCTGCATGAAAGTAATGACATTATCAAATTTGATTCCCACAGCCCACGTAGTCGTGTACAGTTTGCAGTAGAACACTTGAAACTAAGTCGCTAAGAATTGTCTTTGTCATGAATGGAGTTCAACGTACTGTCTACAGATTTTATTCAGTTTCTCGCGGCAAAACTGATTGACAGGATCCTAATCTCTACTGGCCTCCAGGTGTTGCTGAAAAAAAGAAGAAGATAGAAATCGACCAAATAGACAGTATAATCAATATGGCAGAGGAGTTAGCACGAAGAAAGCGTTCAGTGAGAGCCAGAGGTAACTACGGAGGATAGTACGCAGGCGAGAGTTAGCCGGTCATGGAATTACAATTTGCAACAAGACTATACAGCATACCAATCTGAGGGGGCTAAGTCAGCCTCCCAGGCTTGTTTAATAGATAACGACCCTAGCTCGTGTTTCCATGGTTTCAGTCTCTCGCTTGACGTAAGTGTTTCTGACTCCCCGCTGTGCTTTTATTGTTTCTATCGTCATGAATGTTGTTGCGATTCATCGGCTTATTTGCTTCAACGACATACATGTTTCGTTGTTCTTACTCAGTCTTAGTTCCAAGCCGATGCGCCTTGCGTGGTGAGCTGTTATTGTAGCACAAGTAAAAATATGAAGTGTACTACATGTAGTTTCTTATATATACTATATCATGGTATTCATTTCGTCATATATGCATGGGTACGTTGCACGAATTACTTATATCAGTCAGTACTACAGTGATGATAACACGTACATATGTATATGGTTCGTCCACCTTTCCGTATATTAGCGTATCATCACATTTTGTGAATTTGTGTCACGATTATCATGTTCTGATCTTTCTTTATCATTGTTGCTAGTTTGTTCTTATGGTTGTATGGTTGGTTGTTTAGATAAAGGTTAAAATATTTTAGGTGTATTGCTTTCATAATTTGTATAGCCCTCGGACACGCATTTGTGCAAGAACTACAGCATGGGACTAGTCCACTGTTTGATTATGAAACATATCTGCTCTTGGAATTCCATCTTTACCATTACGAAGAAGTAAGGAGAAGTCGAATGGATCCATGTACATGTAGTTTATAATTCTTGTAGTATTTGACAATGTATAGATGCATCTGTATACTATTCCTCTGCTGTGACCTGTACTTAACCCAGTGGGTGTGTACACTAAAGGTCTTCATTAATTTTTATTCGAAATAAAATACGCCACCATCTAAATCTGATCAAAGACCGTTATTTAATGTGAAATTGTGAATATCGTAATGTAGTGTTTGCTTGCTGTAAAGGTGGTGTTATCCTGTAAATGTGTGGGCGGACCGTACGCCGTACGTTAATAGATCAACAGATAGCTATTAACCCAATCCAGTCATTTTACATCACCTCGAGCAAGACGTGCTGATTTTTCCCGGTCCAATTAAGGTGCGTACGTAATAACGGCTCTTGGGAAAGCTGCTCACGCACGTTTGCTGACAAGCCGGCCCGGTGCAATCAACCTATAATGACATATTGAAGATGCATGCACGATGTGACAACTCCACTCATATCATTCTGCATACAAATGTTTGGACTGCACACTTATATTACTAATGTGAATCCACCACACGGTATTGCATTGCCAGTTTTACGACCTAGCCTTGGTGCTGAGATTTCGGTGGTTATGTCTCCATTTTGCACCACTTGCAGGTGAACGTGGACACTTTGCGGTCTCTGTAAACTATTACTTCGATTCATATATCTTCGTGATAGTACACGGCTTATGGCCAATAGCTAGCAACATGTTTAGGTAATTCTCTCATGTGTCATTCATTGCTAATGTATATTTCGAAACCTCCAAGGTACTACATTTACGTGTAGGTGACTAATACAGATCATTACCCAATTTATGACTTTTTTTTATCACGGAGACATGCACTTTTTTAAAGATGGACTCAGCAGCAGAAGCAAGTATTCTGGTTTTAGGTTCTGATTATATGAGTCATAAGTCCATTTTGTCTCAGGTACTTTACAGTATAAAGAGGTAAAGCTATATATAGTACCTAACTCCAGCAGCTAATGCCGGCAAAGGCTTGTGTGGGTGTATGAACAAGAGCTGATGATCTGCAGAAAGATTCTACTGTTTGAAGGTAGTTCGAGTAACATGACCTTTAAGGCCTCGTGAGGGAGTGAGTCTAATGATATCTCACTGTCAAAGGGTTTTAATGGCTTCCTGTTCACAGATGAGACCAACCATCGGGAAGGCCGCGATAGTACTTGCTAAGAATGAAAAGTGCATTAACATCAACCTGTTCTATCATCTCACATCATAGATAATATCAAAGGGCAATCCGGAGCCTTGTTACTTTGCAATATCCCCATTGATACTGTAAATTTTGACATTTTTGCCGTGTTTTTAAGTCTGTTATTTTTGCAGACCTCTCACAGTGAATACAGCACACCGCCGTGTGTCAACATATGATCTTTCTTTTGGTGTTACTACAAGTTGTTTCAAACGCAATTTCAAAGACACAGCGCTTTACATGTGCCACGAAATTGAAGTTTTGCAAACACCAATGAATTTACAGTAGCCATCACCAAAGCCTTTTCATTCTATTTATGGAAAGCTTATACATGTAAGTCTCATTAGTCTGATAAAAACCTTTGAGGGGCCAAGTAAAACAGTTCCTCAATAATAAATTCCATTTTGAGTTGTGAGTGACACACTAGGCTTGTCAGGAAAACGAATGTAAATCTGTGCCCTATAAAGAAAAAAAAAATCAAATGTCACAGACACACAAGATAAAGCAATGTCAATGCTTTAATGTTTTCCAGCCATTTGCACTCCCAAAAAAATGTATTTCTAATGCAATAGTGAACATGCTTAGTGTGAAATAAAGAAGAATTCCGTACTTCTTGGGGATATATGGGGACAGGGATCAACAATAACTGCAAATCATCAATCGCTTTGAGCACACTGAACTACACTTCTGAGAAGAGAACGTCAAACTGCACTTTTCACTCTGGCAAATTCCGGACTGTATGATGCCAGTCTTTGTCAAGGAATGAATCCATCGTTTGTATGATCCACTGCTCGCCGAGTCACATGATTGAAATCTGAACAAAGCGATGTCAAAGAAGCTGTGGATTCATTCTATGACAATGACCAGAGATGAAAATTCGGGTATGTTCAATTCTTTGTGTTGTATACGTGTTTATATGTTTATACATACACATATGCATATACATGTACACATAAACAGTACAAAGGCACTGTAGTGATTGGTTCAGGTGGAAGACATGATTAAACAGAAATAATTGTATCCAATAGTAAGATTGCATTAACTGTGTTTACACAAGAATAAAGCCATCTTAGTCTCCAGTACAGATGCTCAGCTAACAATGAATACTGGTACAATTTACACCTACATACCTACTTCTCAAAAGTGTTTATGACACCAAAATACAACATTTTCTTCCAGCTCTTCATTCTTGATGATAGGTTATTAAAAGTTGACTATACATGCAATGATGTCACAGTGAACATAGGACCTTGTTTGGCACCGTGGCTTGCAAAAAAAGATATTTGATTAACAAACAGTGCTTAATCATCATGGTTAAACACAATTGCAAGATATCACAATATTTGCTTTGTTTGTCTTTTGTGAGCCGTGGTCCAAAGTTCAGAACTGGCTGCCATGTTCACTGTGACGTCATCGCAGGTACATGTAATGTTTATTCTAATTACCTGGCGTCAAGAATCAAGAGCTGGAAGTATGACCTTTTAGTGGTCTGTTCAATACCAACAGAAAGGTTTTTATTCCTTGGAAATGGTTACATTCATTGAATGATAGATATCTACTATCCTTGTTAAAGACATTGCAAGAAAATGTTGTATTTTTGTGTCATCAACACTTTACAGTTAATGCTACATTACTGTTTTGTATTTTCAGAAAATCAATTATCAGAATTATGCTCAAGTTGTACCAATACCTCGCATTGACTTAAACTCTGTATCAGGCATAATATTGTGGATGTTTGATTTCAACGTGTTTGAAACACTTACAGCTATAGATTTATAGAGTTCTTAAGTACAGTATCAGTGGCACTGTGGAGGTAGAAACAATTTTGCATCTTGTGGACACACTACAGTCACATTCTTGTCTACAGAGTTTCTAATACTGTTATAAGGCCACAGCAAGTAATTCTTATGGATGACATCAGCGCGCTCATTCATTTTCGCCTGATTTCGAAATAAAAAACAAGAAATTTCATTGCCCTCCGACGGTGGTCAACATGCCAAAAATTGGCAAATATGTCATAAACGTTGATAGTCTAAGGTGTTTCATTGCATATGAATACCCTGTGTAGTTCCGGCCCATGATGGTATGACAAGCTGTTTTCTGCGTTTGTTCTAGTTAATTGAGCTGTATACATATCTTCAAGAACAGTTTAATGTTGACAGTCTAAGGTGTTTCAATGCATATGAATACCCAGTGTAGTTCCTACCCATGATGGTATAATAACAAGCTGTTTTCTGCATTTGTTCTAGCAAGGACATTATATAAATAATGGGGGGGGGGGGGTCTAGTTAATTGAGCTGTATACACAAGGTGTTTCATCACATATGAATACCCAGTGTAGTTGCTTCAGATGATTGTACAACAAGCTCTTTTCTGCATTTGTTGTAGTTAGTCTATTGAGTTTACACATCTACAAGGACATGTTAACATTAAATCAAGGAGGTTTTATATTATATATGAAACCTCATTGGTTGAATACAGGAATAAAAGACCTATTGGTCATGATATCATATTTCGTCACCTCAATTCTTGTTTAACAAGACTTATGATCTCAAAATTTGAAAATATAGGAATCTTGTTTTTTTTGGCCCGCCTTGTTTTTTTTTGCCCTATCTCATTAATTTTGGAGTCTGCGGAGGATGTCATCCATAAAATTTACTTGCTGTGGCCTAATATTGACACCAATGGTGATATTTGCGAAGTGTACACCCTACTTCACCAATGTTCAAATCTCACACAATGAAATACTAACAATATAGGTACAAAGAAGAGCTTCAGTGGTAAATGTAAAACCTTCACCATATTCCAGGGATGTGCACAGTGCACACACTACTATACTATTTTCCAAATCTCACACAGTGACAGTATTCAATATATCATATAGGCACACAGAACTGCCACTGTGACAGAGAAGAGCTTCAGTGGTAAAGGCTACACCATATCCCTGGGAAGTTGATAACACGATTACACTACAATAACCCACAAAGGTGGGGAGTGGACTTGGTCAGAGTGGTGTTCCTGAGGTCGGTCGGAAGCAGGCCCCTGGAGGGTTCCGTTTCAGGCTGCCTCGTCATCAGCAGGACTCGCCACGCATGAACAAGTCAACAGTCACCTGCGGAACAGGTTACAACAAAGAGCGTGTCACAGATACAGTCTCTAAAACGAAAATTAACCGTTTCAACACCAACGCCATTACTGTAACAACATTTCTGTCAGTTATAACTTTGTTGCAAGCTTCACAATCTAATACTTTACAGGTAAATATCAAGCATGCTAAGAGCCAGATAAGGATGTATGTCAGTGGTAAAAATTGGAGAACCAAACTAATGTTATGATAATGTTGATGCAACCTGGCAGAAGCAAACTCAGAAACTGAAGCCTGAGCTGACAATAATAAAGATAACACAATAATAAAGATAACGCAATCAAAAACACATAAGTTAGTCACTTAACCTTTGGTGCTCTACATATGGTAAGGTTAATCTTGGCTAGGTTGACAGTGTTGCTCAAATTCTCCGGGGAGAACAATTTGTCCTAGCTTTTGTATGCATTTATTCATTTTGTGATCTTTTGGCAAGATGATTATAAAATACAGCTTTGAAAGTTTGATAAAACCTTTTTAGAAAAATGCACTTGGCAGGTACCTTTCTGGGGTGGGGACCAGCAGCGGAGGCAGTACATCCACCTTTACTTCTTCAGTTCTGCCTCGATCCCCTGGACAATACGGTCCATCTTCTGCTTACTGTCCACATAGCCATCTCCGTTCTGTAGAGATGAAAGGTGAGAATGTGATAATGACAAAAAGATGTCTTTGTAAAGTTTAGATCACCACTTCATTTGCTCAGACTTCAACAATAGTACTGTTCAAGTAAAACCTACTATAAATGTTATGTGAGGGAGTTAATTCTAATAGAGCCAAGGCAGAAATGTTGACAATTCAGCTAGAGGATGTCTGTAGCTGTTACAATACAACACATTTTGAGCTGGAGATATTTTGATTTTTTTTACCGTGGTTAGCAAGCGATAAGAAAGAGCAAGCGGTAAACTTGGATTGTACCCAGTCTAGTCAGAATCTGAAAATGAAAGCCATAAATATAGAAAACCTTGAGCAGACATGGCAGATAAGGCAATGGGAAGGTTGAGGTGTGTTTGTGTACATTTACCTTCTTGGAGTGCAGCAGTGGACCACCAACAACCTGCACCTCCAACCACCCTGTGATGGTAGGGGTGCTTTCACCAACCTATACGAGGTAGGAAATAAAATTACAACTATAAGTATAACAAAGTTTCTATGTCCAACAAACATTCCAAAATGATAGAAATTATGTCCAACTGAACAACATCTACCAGTATCACACATTGTGTCTATTGAACCAAGGAGGTTAAAATAACCTCCTTGATTGAACAATGCAACAAGAATTGAGTACAGACAAAACATTGATGATCAGAAGAAGGAAATGTCATGTCCTTTAAATATGGTGTATCAGTAAGAAAACAGATACATACTATCTTAACATCACCCTGGAAGATATCCTCAAGCTCCGTCTTGATTTTACGGAACTGAAAAAAAGGAAACATACAGAAATTTAAATTTCAAAATAAAAACCAGACATGGTAGTTATAATGGTATAAAAGACGATATGCTACTGTATAAAACTATTGCTACAGGTATAAAAGAATGAGTCCATGTGCATGAAGATATTACATACAATTCCTTTTTTAGTATCCTGGGAATATTCTAACACATGTACAAAGTAAAATACATGCACATGCACATACCTTGGAGGTGTATCCTCATCCCCCTCTGCCAACAGAAGAACAAATACCGTTTGTCATTCAATGATCATTTCATATTCATCATGTTAACTTTGTTTTCCTGTGAAGGATTTTAGTTACAAGACGGGCATATTCCTATATAATGCCGTTGATTACAACCAATCTTTTTAGTTACAACCAATCTTTTTTTTAAGTTAGACAGTGGATAGGCATCAGAGCAGAGGTTAGGTTCCAGCTAAATGTTTTTGACGTCTTCAGCTGAAGACATTCTTTTTTGGTTTTCTACTTTGTCATGTTTTCTTTTTGTCATGATTCCTTTCTGTTTGACTGGCGGACAAAAAGAAAACCTGACCAAATAGAAAGCCCAACAAAAACAGGCCGGATCCTAACCTCTGCTTGGAGGGTATTGGGCTGGTGACTTGCTGAGTAATCCTCCCTTGGGTAATCATTGAACCATGCTATGGTAACAATTTAGGCACAACAGCAAGAAAGATGACGTTCATACTTAGGAAGGCCGCATAGGAACATAAACCATGAGGTTATATGAAAATAAAATGGCTGTATGTTTCTGACATGTGCATTGTAGAGGTTCACTTTTACCCCCTTACCTCCTTGTTATGTATTAAACGGCGCAGCTACAGAAAGGTTCAGCCAAGAATAACACTCCAACTTACCAGTAGATGATTTTTATATTGACTGGCATTTTCTCGCAGTGTCCTCAGTCCCCTGGATCGTGAAATAACGCCGATAATGTTACCTCATGTAACAACCAGGTCACAACTGACGTTCACAAGTCACGACAGTGATGAGAGGGATAGTCCACTTCGAAATTAGGTGAAATTAAATTGCATCAATTCTGAAGGCAGACCTACCAATTCTAAACACATCTGACATAAAATAATGTTTCTAGATATCCATATACCAACCGATTCATACTGTATGTGTTATCTTTTTATTTCGTCATTCTATTCATGAAATGTTACATAAGAGAAGAACATCCCCGTAAAGGTAAGCATTAATGAACTCTTCTAATCGTTTTGTGTGTTTGATTGGTTTATTTCTATCACGTGACTGATCTGACCCGCCATTTTTGAGACCGCCTTTTTTGCTACACAGTAACAAAGTCTGGATTCGTGCCAGAATATTTTACAATTTGCCCAGAGTGGTGCACTCTTATTTCTGGCGTAAGAGGACACAAGGAAACGGTGACCATACAGAATGGACAGACTGTGTCTGTATGCTGTATTTTCGGTGGATGAACCACCGAAACCGCTTCTCTTTCGGAGGTAGGTGTTGGCGATTTTGCAAAAATCTAGACCTCTAGCTCTCTGAACGAGGAGTAAACCCCTTGATCTGATCTACAAAATGTCTTGCGCTTTATGAATTTATTGCTTGTATGTTACACATATAGTAGTATGGTTTTAGATAGGCACCTTGGAGAGGTCTTAATTCTTAAGATTATAGCGTACTGCAGGCAGCTATTATTTGTTTTCTGCATGACTCTGCATGTGTTATGTACAATGAGTGTAGCAAGTGAGAATTTTTATGCACCTGTCAATGATGTTATGTTGGTGGGGGCAGAAGAGTTGAAGGGGGCAGGGGTTGTAGTGGGGGGGGCTTTCCACCCCAAAATGCACCCAAGATAAGAATAAAACAATGCATCTCACATTCTCACTGCACATGCACAGTTTGATCCGTTAAAAGGCTTGTTCTGGAAAGTACAAATTTGACAGTCAGACTGTTTTTCCACAGGACATCAGAAGGAATCGCCTACAACTGCCAGTTGCCGCTGCCCCTCCCACACCAGGCTGTGGTCTTCGGTTTCGGCAAGTGGGAGCAAAGGACGCTGGGAAAGTCCCTGACTGTTGAGCTGACTCTGGATGAGGGTGAAACATGGCAGAGACTGGGCACACTTACAGATAAACATAGGTGAGTGGCAGAGACTGGGCACACTTACAGATAAACATAGGTGAGTACTGAGCTGTAAAAAATACATGTGGGACCTATTTGTAATAGTATAATACTGCTACCATTTTTATGACATATTGTCCATATATATATTTAATATTGCAGTCGGTAATTTTGTTTTTAGTGGTTGGGGGAAGGGAGTAGTTCACGGCATTTAATTTCAACAGGTCAGGTAAGAGCAAGGGGGTGTGCATGAGTGATCAAATATTTACGATGATGAAATTTTAACGGTTGATATTACCTCCATTTTTCATGGATGTAATAACCCTTCCCCAACAATATATATAGCTTTCAAATGAGGCAACTGTATAAACCTTTCCAGTGATTGAATAGCAAGATTCTTTTATTCACAAAAAATCGTCGGCTATTGTAAAATGCTTGGTTGTGTACAAGTACTCCTGCCTCTGCTAGTACTGTATCAACCTCTGGAGTTGTCACCAAGCAAGCCTTGTCTTCGATTCGACAAAAAATCGTCGGCTATTGTTAAATCTTGGTTGTGAATAAAAGAACCTTGCTATTCCGTCATTCGCCAACCTGATGGAATTATACATGGATTTTCCAGTGATGTTTTTGATGTGTTTCTGTGTCAGGTCCCTCTGCTGGCAGGGTGAATGGAGAGATGACTTCCTGAGGAGAAGTATTGCCATGGAGAGGCAGGGTGGAATAGCAACACTGAAGGTCAGATGATAACAACATCTAAAAGTACAGGAGGGGAGGTTTCATATAGAAGAAGAACAGAAATTGATTCTACATTACTTTACTGTGGTTACATTTTGATTCCTGCAATATGACTCTTTTAGTATATCAAATAATATCTTTTGCCTAAAGGGGAAACACAGAAAGGCAATGTCATCTTTTGAAACAAAATCACTCGTACTGTAATGTTATGTTTGTAGTTGCTGCAGGGTGCGAAATACTTTTTTGAGCCAGGTTGCCCATGTTGCAACCTAGGGCAAAGGCTAGGTTGCACATCCAAATTTCAGGTTGCTCCAGCAACATTCACCGATTTCTTAAAATCAAGCTTGTATGTAGCGTATAATACTACTAATATTTCAAAATATAAATTAGATAGTATTGTGTTTCCATTGACCTAAAAACATCTTGTTTAGCCGAGGGCAGTGTGTTTTCGTCTTTTTCAGCTCAAATTCCACGATCTATGAAGGGTTTTTGATGGTTTAAAACGAAAAAGTGTTGATTTCTTTACTTCAATTGAAGATTTACCGAATTTTATGAGAGTGACACTTTGTTTTTGTGAGCTTCCAGGGCTCCGATTGAGATCTTTGGCTCAAAATATAAGGTTGCACACTGTGCTACCTGGGTTTGGAATTAACTTGCACCAACCGAAATCTTGTTGCACTGTGCAACGTGCAACCTGGTATTTCGCACCCTGCGCTGTCATTGTTGTTCAACAGCCCAAAGTTAGTGAAAGGTCTGGGAGAATGCTAAGTGCTTTCTTTCATTATACATGTAGATCATTTTCACACCATGATGCTGAGTTGAAACTGTCCTAACAGGTTACCTGTGGAGGGTCAGGGTCATGTGGCTCACCTGAAGGGAGACAAATAGTTTCTTCACACCACCTGCCGGACACACCCGTCGATACACCTAAAGTGACAGGAAAGGAAAACTTGGTAAAGTCAACTGGGATTGCAGAAATACAGGTGTGTACAAAAAATGTACATTAGTAGACCTATAACCGGTATAGTAATTATAAGTTGTAGTCATATGGGGAGCACTTGAACAATTATGCTGGCATGATCACATTCTGTTTTTGAATTTGATACAGTGTAGTATACATTTAAAAACCAGGGCTGTCTCCAGGATCCGTCCCTCTGTCCTAGGACGAAAATTTGCTTGTTGGGACAGATAGAAATTTCACCCCATCCGTCCAAAAAAATCTGTACTTCCTGACATTAAATTGATGGAAATGTATTTTCGTAACTGAGCTTATAATGACAGATTTAACAATGAAAGGTAACAACATGGGCTCCCAAACAATAGAGTCCATTCCAAGTCACCACGAGGGTTGTTATTGTCCTAATTTACAAATGTTTTCAATCTATTGTAATTATATGTGTGAGAGATTCTATACTTTAGAAATATTTTGAATGTGATTTCAACTTTATAAATATTTACCCGGTTCTCTAAAACTTAAGAAATATTCATCATATGAAATATGATATTTCTAACAGTTTCTAAATAATTGTAACAGCATTCTACCTTTATTTACAATTATTTACAATTTCCAACCATTTTCTACCATTATCTATAACATCTCTATAAATAGGTCAGACGGCTGGGAAGAAAGCAATTCACGCATCCTTGCGAAGTTTAGGGAAGAATGCTATCCACAAAGGACCAAGCGGTGTCCTGCAGTGAAATCTAAAGATGTACAAAAGTAGACAGAAGGGCCGGATTAGCACCTACTTTTATGGGGGCAATCACCGTTCTACCATTGTTAACCATTTTCTACCATTTTGTGTTAATATTTCTAAAAGTTAAATAATCACATAGATGTTTAGAAATTATTACAAATAAAGAGGTTTTTGTGCAGTTACTTTCAAAATATTTCTAAATTATCTAATTGAATTCAAATAAATTCATATTTTTGTATTTAATCTTTTTTAAAAATTTAGAACTATTGTCAGTCAGATATTCTTTCATTAGAAATTCTTCAAAATTATTACAAATATTATTATAAAACCCTCATGGTGTCTCGGAATGGACTCTATATATGTTGGACGGAAAAAAATGTAAAGCTGGAGACAGCCCTGATTTAAACTCTGGCATCTCGCCTGTCAAAGCAACCCTTACAGTTACACCACTAAACTTTACTCCCCTGGTTCCAGGATGAGTACACACCACCTTGGGATGCAGAGGACGTCACGCTATCGGAGACAAACGCCCAGGAGCCTACGCCAAAGAGACGGAGAACCTACTCTGCAAAGTCACGGACTCTTAAGGAGCAGCTCAAGTCGTCCCCTGCTGAGAAGAAGAAAACTCCAACTACCTCACGATCAAGGAAAGGCAGCAAGAAAGTGGAGGTGGACACTGAAGATTCGGGTATGTCATGTAGCAGTTTAAGTTGCCATCAGATATTGATCAAAATATTGGGTACTAAATTCTAGCTATTGCTCAATTTTGCAATGATGATTTGGAGACTATCGTCAAAAATTAAAAGAATACCAATACCTTGGATCATGGATGTCTTTTTTATGTATGGTTTGGTAAAGCAGATACTTTAAACTAATAAACTTTTTTTTTTCACAAAAACACTGATTGAAGCATGATGTGATGAATATCAAAACTATCAGTTCTAAAAGCTTGTGCCATAGTGGACAGTGTTGTGTGACAAAAAATAGAGAAGGAAAGCCATTGATCCTGTATTTCTACATGTTGTTTTCAGACTTCCCCAGTGCACGCTGGGGCCACAGCTTGTGCCCGCTGGAGGACCATAGAGCCCTCCTGATTGGTGGACAGGGAAAGGGACGCCAGCTGTGTAAAGATTCTATCTGGCAGCTGGATACAGGTAAACTGGTACATAAGAATTAAGGTGAATTAGACTAGGAGTTTTGAGAAAGATTATTTAGTTCTATTCATATATACATATCTACCTCTTTTCTAAAAAGAAATCGATTAATTTCTGACGCAAACAATTGATGTTTCATGTAGTATATTTCCATATATGTATTCTGTATTACTCTTATCAGATACCGTAATGTATCATGTAGTATATTTCCATATATGTATTCTGTATTACTCTTATTAGATACCGTAATGTTTAGTCTTAAGTTTTATACCATTCATTAGCATTGTTAAAAAGAAAAGACATATATGTCTTGACATTTTGTACTACCTACGAACTTGCCATACATTGTACCTGTTACATTTGTTGTGCAATAAACTTTGAATTGAATTGAATTGTATTCATCATCAGTGTATTATATTATATAAAGACATGATACTGAGGCATAAGTCTTCCTTCACATTGTATCATCATCATCCTTACCTTCAAATGTAACCCTTTTCCACCAACAGTTACCCAGAAATGGGAGGTACAGTCCACCACTTTCTCCGGCCCCAACCCTGAGGCCAGGATGGGCCATACTGCCACCTACGACCCTGTGGTCAAGTGTGTCTACGTGTTCGGTGGGTCCAAGAACAAGCGCTGGTTCAGCGATGTACACGTCCTCGACGTGCAGACCTGGCAGTGGTCCTCTATAGAGGTATCAGTCCTTTTTACTTCTGTTCAACATTTGATGTTGTGTGTCCTTTCATGTTTTATAGCTACTGATCAATGAGGTAGGTATTGTACACCATGAATGGTTGTGGAGCTACCTTAAAAGCTACAAAGAGTTAATCCACAACTTTTAGCTCATTATTTTTTCACATCTGTTAGCACCTTTCCTTATGGTAGAAAAGGGTTCACCGTTGTAATGTTGTCTTTGTTTTTAATGGATTTTCTGGCGACAGTCACCTGAAAGTTCAGAGATATATGTCAGGATAAAGAATCACTGATTCTACCAGTAGAGATCCTGATCATAGACTCAACAGACACTCTCTGATCAGGATGCTAAGAATGGGTTAGGGTGGTCTTCCATTTATAGGTCCGAAATTTTAAGTCAATCAATTGATCTAAAGTGACATGAATCAAAGTTTTAAAGTTCTGACTGTATTGTAAGGGAAAGGCTCTGATTGGGATCTCTACCGGCAGAATTTGCTGCCAGATTGGCATATTTTACAATTATTATACCATTCTGTTTTCTTGGAAAAATGTCTGACATGTTGAGTTGTGTGTCCTGCAGGCTAAAGGAGACGCCCCCACACGGTCCTACCACAGTTCCACCCTGTACAGACACGAGCTGTTTGTGTTCGGAGGTGTGTTTCCTAACCCTGACCCTGAACCTGACGGCTGCAGCAACGAGGTCTTTGTCTACAGCCCAGGTAACCGCAGGCTTTCTGTTGTCTACTTTAAATCCATATAAAATCACCTAATGAACCTAATGTTGTTTATCTTCAGTAAATGTGAAAGATATTAATAGACTATTAATATTAAACAAAAAGCACAAGTTAATGCAGTTTACTTATAGGAAGGGCATTACAATGTATTTTGTATCAGATTTTACCTATAATTTAATCTTAACATCAGCCTTAATCCTGTCAAACTTAGGACCAGTAAAGGTGTAAATGCTTTACAGCTTGTCACTGTTTCTTTATTGCTTTTTGTTTTGTTTATTAAGTCATGCTAGTTCAATATGACTTCGTCTCCTGTATGTTCTCACACCCACCCTTGTGTGATGACCCCACAGCTACTGAAAGCTGGTACAAGCCCCTGGTGATGGGAGACAGTCCTACACCCCGGTCTGGGTAAGACAGTCTTCAGATCCTTCGTAAATACATGTACTACAACTTAGATCTAAGTCAGGGAGTTCACTGATACCAACCAATTTCAATCACTTGTACCTGCATGTCCTTGAAACTCTACTTATTAAGTACTTGATGGATCTCTTTTAGATCTAGATATTCAAATAAACTTCAACTTTTCAAAGTTAAGTGCTGGAAAAGAGCTATTTGTTTTAACCCTAGGACTTTTTGCAGCTGTAAGTTTTTGTATTGCTGTAAAAGCATTTAAATTTGTTGGGACTTACTTCTGCGGTTACGAAGGAAAAGGAGACGTTTGTGTTGTTTTCTGTTCATAATTTTTCCTAATTTCATGGTGCGAACAATGCAGGACAGCATATGCAATACTAGTTTGTCACGATATTCATTTTGTCTGACTCTCATGTTCACCCTTCCTACAGTCACTCTGCAGTACTGTTAGGAGAGAGGTTGGTGGTGTTTGGAGGGTGGGACGCTCCTGTCTGTTACAACGACGTGTCCATCCTGGACCTGTGTAAGTCAACTGTGTTGTGCAGGATTTTGATTATCATATGATACATGGCTTACTGAAAGGTTTTACCTCAAATAATGTGCCAAATAACATTCAAAAGTAGCGGGATCCACTTTCACTGGGATGAGGATTTTTAGCTATTGTAGATAAAAGGTATTACACGTATTTATCAGCAACATGTAGTTAGAAAGTTCTTGGCGTTTTTGACTGCTGAACAAGGTCTTTCACTCGTACTTCAGGACCTGTCAGAATAGTTTTATTTGAGACATTTACTCTGGTTGTGCTCTGTCTCTGTGTGAGCTTACTGTGGCATCTGAACTTGGGCATTATGTAATTCTGTATACAGGCCTGATGGACTGGACCCAGCCTGAAGTGACTGGCACACCCCCAGCACCAAGAAGGTAGGCAAGACGAGTTGTGCAATACTGAAGATTTATGGAAAAAGTCCTCACGGATAGACATGAATATATAACTATGTAAAGAGATGATCAGGTCCATGTCAAGTGGCACATACAAAGATGATACTGCAACTGTACTGTAAATGCATTTAAGTTGTCGTGGTTTTTATTTCGCTCACACGTGAAAATGGAGTGTTCGGGTTAGTTTTAAGTTTGCGGTAGCGCTATAGTCACATACATGTACTGCTACAGTATTGGACACAAATGTTTGTGGTGGCTTTAAGTTCGTGGTGAAATGATCACCACGAAAACCGCGAACTTAAAACCACCGTGAACATTTCTGCATTTTCAGTACTTACATTTGTGATGGTTTTATTCTGTTGTAGGAGGGAAAAGGAGGTTTTCTTGGTGTTCGAGATTAAGGGTTCAAACTGAAACAATTGTTTAGTACGTTAGAATTACAAAACACAATAATTGCGATTTTGCAACAAGTCACTGAAAATCGTGAAAATAAAACTAATGCAAACATTTAAAAATTTACAGTAGGTTGACAGATTTATGTTCTTATTGTTGAGGGTATGACACCAAGTTGGTTTCTTTATTAATAGGCCATCCCTCTTTAGTGTGTGCACATCTGAGTAGCGTCAATAGCTAGCAGGCTATTGAATTCCTCCAAATCACTAGTACATGTACTCTATTTCATCGAAAGATTGTCAGAAACAGTTCTGAAGTAACTGTATAACTTTCTCCTGCTGCTAACATTTGACATTTGTTGAGAACATTGTTGTGTTTTTCTAGCTGGCACACGGCAGTTCCCCTGAGTGGAAACAGCTTCCTGGTCCATGGAGGCTATGATGGGGATGAAGTCATGGGCGATTCCTTTGTCTTCTCACTCGGTAAGATTAGCTGCATACAACAGTACTGCAAGCAAGAGCTGTTACCTTTATGATTATTGGTAGATAATAAATATTTTTTCTATGGTGAGGGAAGTCACTTGCAAAGTTTCACTTAGGTAGGTTTGGGTAATATTGTGAGGCCATGTAAGAAGTTGGTACAGTGATTTTCATCTCTATCTTTTCACATTGTTAGGTTATTTGTTTATTATCATTATCTAGTCAGATATCTGTTTCTGTTATACATGTTCAACTCATGTAAATGTACTTAATTTGTAATGTTTCTTTTTCCTTTTATAAATGTTTCTGTCCGTTCTGTCTCTCTTTATGTATTTCATCTTTCATGTTGTGTCCTTTTGTTCAGAAAAATGCAATCAAAATGAATGAAAAAAGGAATTTGTTTTTTGTAGAACTAGTTTTGAGGGAAGAGGTCTAAACTGTTATTATCTGCTTGATTTCACACTCACATGTAACATGTTTTTGTAGACACTTGCAGCTGGAGTGTGCTGGCAGACCCTGTGCCTGTGAGCCCATGTTGTGGACACCAGGGCCTGCCTCTCCCCAGGAGTGTTCAGGATAAGGAGAACCAGGAGGACAACAATAGACTGTCCATCCTCATCTTTGGTGGAGGGGACAACAATGGCCACTTCTTTAACCAGATACACAGACACACATTCTCCCATGATGCATCTGAAACTTCCGTGGGAGACCCTTGGTGTTGGTAGAGTCAACATCAAGAGTCAGCTCACACCAGTTTAATTAATTGTTTGGTTCTCATACAATGTATTTCAATAAGAATGATGCTAGATGGAATATCAACATGAAAACAGAGTCTGGGCGGAAAGTCTGTACATGTACTTCGGTTCATATACAGTTTTTCTAGAATAGCTTCAGCTTTTGCTTGGAGGGAGTGAATGGAGTCAGGTGCAAGTTTCTCACCCCGGCCTTCTGTTTTCATGATGTCCTCTTGCTCAAGTTTAACATGAAAATGTCTGAGAACCAACAAATTAGATTAGTGTGGCCGAGTGTACTTTATAGGCAGCTGTACTGATTTGTTTTTTGAGAGTCAGAAAATAACACAGATCACATGACAAAGCAATTCTATGCAATTCTGTGACAAAAATGGATGGTGATATAGAAAATACCTCACTTGATGATTTTGTTTGAATTATGTAAATAATACAACTTGGATAAAAGAATGTAGGAATAGGAAGTGTTTGTGTTTTGGTTGTATGTTTTCCTATTCTTGTTCATTTAAACATGGTGTGTGTGCAGGGAGACAATAACAAGCAGTTTTTACATATACAGCAATATGGATCATGGATGAATTTATTATCTGGTTGACCAACATCAATGTTACAGTCTATCCATTTTCCTTCAAAGAATATTCAAAAACACATTGGTATAAATCAGCACAACTTTTGATATTTTTATAACATGTTCGTAATAAAGTTTTTATTAGAAAGGCAAAGACAATGTGGTCAAGTCCTTTTATTGCAAGCAAGTTCTGAGTGAGACAGAAAAGAATCTAGTCTGAATACAGTTTGGAAACGTATGCTCCCTTACTGTATAGTTTGCTTTGAGCATGATCAGTAAGTTATCAGTAAAGCAGACATGTGAAATTGCTAGAGTTAGAGATGGTCTGATACAAGTAGATGCAAAGATATCAGCAAGGAGCAAAACATGCTGTGAAGACCAGATAGTTTGCAAAGGTGAAAGTAATGCCGCAGTGAAATAGCAGGAAAGCTTGCTACGCCTACAAAGGTATTTTCTGGACAATATGGCAGTAGCCGACCAGCAGACTTGGCTTAAGGTTTCCAGTTGGACAGCGGTGCGGTAGGATTAGAAGGTGCCAGGGATGGCCTTTTCACCTGTCGCCTCCCAGTCCTGGTTAGAACCACAGGCTGCGAGTCTACAGGTGCACCGTCTTCAGGTCTCATGCTCTGCCGTGTGTCCACCGGTCGCCTGCTGGCCACATTGTCCAGAAAACTGACCAGCAACCCTAGCTCGCCTTCAAGCTTAGACGTAATATCAGTTAGCTTCTGCTCCCTCTCTTTACTCTTCTCCTGTAAAGACGAGATGTCCTCTAAGATCTGGCTATCTCTCTCAGCACTTTCCTTCTGCGCAGCAATGTCACTGACCCAGCCCTCCACTACCTGCCCCTTCAGTAGAGCAGACAGCTCCTGTAGTCTATCTCTTTGGCTTTTATTCCTTTCGATATCCTCCTTGAATCCAACAATCTCGTTCTGCAGATTTTTGTTTGCTGCCTTGAACCGCTTGTTCTCATCTACCACCTGCTCAAGCTTCCGCCCTGATTCGTAGATGTCCTGTTCCACGCTCTTCACCTCGGCTGCGTGGTCTCTCAGCTGTTGTAAGGCAGAGGCCCGGCCACTTTTCAGATCGTCCTGTAGCTTTCCTCTTGGGTGAGACATCTTTTCAATCTGCCTCTTTGCCCTGTTGACTGCGTCGTCTAGCCCACTCTTCTTGTTCTTACTCTGGACCACGTACTTCTTCCTCTCTTCGTACTCCTTACTGATCTCCTTAAATTCCGACTCAAAGGTGTCGCACATGGGTGTCTTCTCCTCCAGCTCCGTACCAATGTCTTCTATGCCCTTCTCAAGTTTGCTGACGCTCTGCTCCAAACCTTCAATCTCTCTTTTGGAAGATTTCTCCATTTCCTTGTAGTTCTTCTCAGCAGCCTTGATGTTTGACTTTAGTTTCTTGATGGCCTGCTGGTCTTCTATGGTCTCCTTCTGTAGCCTCTTCCCTTCCTCTGTCAGCTGAATATGCTTGTTCTTGCCCTCCTCCATACGGCGGTTCATCTCCCCCATAAACCTGGGAACAAAAAGGTAGTTGATGTTAAAACAAATATATCTAATAAAATGTTAGGGGGTTGAGAGAAAAGGACCTAATAGAAAGACATTGACAGAAGTCATAAAAGTTGAATTCTTTAAGTTGGAAAGGTCTGCCACGTTTGAATATTAATATTGAACTGGTAATATACAGTCGTCATCTATCAGGCAATTTGTATCTTCTAGGCATATAAAGACAAAGGTTAACACCTTGAACTGCTTGCTCTGAATTCCTCCAGGTCCTTGTGTGTGTCTGTCTTCTTTGACTGGAGTTCAAACCTATCGTTGCGTTCCCTGGTCAGCTGTTCTCTGGACTCCTCCACCTGTTTGTTCAGCATCTGTATAGCTGCCTTGTGGTTCTCCTGCAGCTGCTCGATGCCCTGCTCCAGCTCCTGGTTCTCCATCCTCAGTCTGGCGCTCTCCTCGGCAAGGCGCGTCAGCTCCGCCTTCCCCTGCCTGGAGATCTCCCTCAGTTCCTCCAGCTTGGCGGCGCTGTACTCCATCTCCTCCACGGCCTTCTTAGTCTCCGCCTTCAGGTGAGCTCTGCGCGACTCCACCTGCTGGTTCTCCTCCAGGGCCTCCTGCGTCTCTTCCTCTAACTCCTGCAACCTCTGCTGCAGCTCGGCTTTCTTGCCCGTTAAGTCCTTTTTGATACCTTCAAACTCTTCCTTCAGTCTGTCCCCTTCTTTGTCCAGCTGTACGTTCTCCTCTTTCTCCTTCTCCAGCTGTTCCTCTAGCTGTTTCACCTGGCTCACCAGCCGCTCCACCATGTTCTCCGACCGTCTGATCGTCTTTTTCTGCTCCCCGTTCTTCGTGTCGGACTCGAGAAGCTCCTCCATCAAGTCGCTGATCTGCTTCTTCAGACCCTCGTTGGTTTCTTTCTGATCTTTGATCTTCAACTGTGTGTCGGCAATGTTGTCTTTTAGACGCTTCTTCTCAAGCCTGGCGTTAGCTCTCTCTTCTATCATGTCCTCCTTCAGATCAATGATGGCCTGCTCCACGTCCAGGATTTCCTGGTTTGTCTCCCGTAGCTTCTCTCGTGTCTCGTTCAGCGTGATCTGCTTGCCAGCCTTGTCCGCCATCCGTTGATTTAGTTGTGAGATGATCTCGTCATGCTGGTTCTGTGGGTAAAAAGGGGACATGTCAACAGCTGACCTCAGCTAACTGAGTTAAAACTCAGTCCCTAAGCTTCAAAATTGAAGCAACAATGCTATGCCTATGCACTGTTTAAAAATCTGATAATGAAGCTGCAAGAGTCAAGTTTCAAATACTCTAACACTTAACAATACCTGGTATATAATGGGAACATGTCATTACAGACTAATTCCAGCTATCAATCGAAATAGTTGGTGTACACATGTCAAATCTGTGTCTTTCGGCACTTTTTGTTTTGCATTTCTACATGTTGACCAAGGTAGGCAGGGCTATGGGATCTATTGTACGTTCAGGAATAAGATGGTCAACCCACCCTGACAATGTCTCTTTCGGGTAGCAGGGTCTCATTTTCCTTCTTCAGTAGTTGAGACTTCTTCTCGAGCTGCTCTATAGACTGTGTGAGGTTCTCCAGCTGGGTTCTTAGTCTGTTCATCTCTGCTGCATTGGAGTCCCGGGCTGACTGCACCTGTGAAGTGACAGGTTGGAAACGGATCTCAGTCTTGGTGCTTTAGATAGCAATGTAGAACTTCTGAAGAAAGTGTCTCAAATTCTATAATATCTAACACAACTGTATGCAACATAGCTAACTTAGAAGGACTACTAGTATATGTAGGAGGTTGCAAACAAGCTATGCTAATGCATCATATTATTTTATACGTGATGTGCCCAAATACATCTAGTAATACATCAAGGAAAACTGTAGTCATTAGAACTGAACTTAACGACAACGGATATACCAAGGACATTATATAGGATATAATGTCCTTGGTTATACAATGTACAAATCAGAGCAACCATTAGCAAAGAGTTTCAAGCTGACAAGAGAGTTTTCGAATTTGCTTACCGCTTCTGAGATCTCAGCCTTGACCTGTTCAGGGAGGAACATGAGTTGATGCCTGAGAATGCTCGCTTTGATGGTCTCGACTTCGAGAACATCGTGAACCTTAAGTCGTTCCCCGTCCAACTCCTTCAGCGCCGCCGCCACCACGTCCAAGTGTCCCAAATCAGGCTCTTCAAAACCGAACTTTACGCTCTTCATTCTCCACTTCAGGTCCATCATGTGTTCTATGGCGGAGTTGACGCCGGGAACCTCGGTCGTCACCACGGCAGACATGATTGACAAGGCTGTCAGACGATAATGAAAAGTTTACAGGCCGTGTGGACGATTGAAATCGTTGTTACAATCAAAATATTGCAGTGACAGTGGGTGTCCGGTTTGGTAGCTAGGTCACAGTACACAAAACCGAAAAGCATAATGGGAATGGAATACTCCACTATAGAAATTCATAGGTAATTGAACAAAAAATAAAGACTGTTCAACGTTTATTAAAGATAAACAACCCTAATAATATGAGATATATATAACATACAGATATGATTGTATGAAATGGATATTTTTGATTACCGAAATTTAAACATTGTCGGTATTTTTAACAAAACAAGACACTCCTGTAGTAAAGTGGAACATTCTTCGCTAAACCGGAAATGGGAATCTGATTCGTAGTATTTCCGGTACGCCATCGTTTCGTTCTGCGTCACTCTGAAATTTTACGTTTTCCAGTTGTCTGAATGCTAGTATTCATACACCATGAATGTTTACGTCTCATCACTACATGGAAGATTGAGCTGTGTGACGATCAATCCTACATCGTCAGGGACGTCTCTGAAACAGTTTCTGTGCGGGGCTGAGGTAAGAAGCGAGAGTCATCTGAATTTTTCTCAACTGGGTTGATGGGGGTGGGGGGCGAAGGTGGAACACTTTTGGTAGAGTTGTTGGACGTTGGTATGGAACGTTTAAAGACAACAAGCGGGTTTGTAACGGGTTATGATTACACCTTGCGTTACGTAAGCATCACTAATGTTACTGCTAATCTTCTATAGAGTTTAGCTAAGCCCCAAACAAATCACATAATGTTTAAACACATTTGTATAATAAGTGAAAACGGTCTCCACCAAGACAAAGTGTTGTTGTAACAAACGTGGTCTTGGCGAAATTTGCGATGATGAATTTTGTGAGACGCGATAAGAAATTATGAAAAACACATACTAGTTCTGAAAGAGCTATTAAAAGAGTCTTTATTTCGACCATTTGATGTAAATTATTATAAAACTTGACATGCAAATGTACACTTTCTAAACTACATACAATCTTTGACAGGGAGTTTCTTCTGAAGATCTTGTGGTGACACACCATGGCAGGATTGTCCAGCAAGAGGATACCATTCAGCCGGGAGGGGTGTACAGGGTCTGGCCTCGACTGGTGGGAGGCAAAGGAGGTATGACATCTCACTTTATTCTAAGCATTGCTGAAACAATTCCAGTAAAAAGTACACAAAACAAAGTAAGGAGAAGCTGCCTATAATTTTGGTATTTTGTGGGGTGTTTAAGTTATGTAATTGCAGCAGACTGACAGATTCTGACCATATGTTGAAGAACCCAACACACTTATCGAGAAGAGTAGGGGTGATATGGTGTGCTTGGCAGGAAAACATGACACGTAGTGAAGTCGCCTTGCACTTAGTCTAGTACTTCCACTACCTACTTGAAAAAGTATCATGCTTTACCTCAATTAAGGGATGACTGCTTTACCTTACTTTACAAGTACACGTATCTATTGCAAACCAGTGACAGTGACTAACTGTTGTTCGTGTGCAGGTTTCGGGTCTATGTTGCGAGCCATCGGTGCACAGATTGAGAAAACCACCAATCACGAGGCCTGCAGGGACCTGAGTGGTAGGAGGATGAGGGATGTCAACGATGAGAAAAGGTCAGTTCTTAACTCTTTTGTTTCTCCTCTCAGTAATTCTGTGCAAGTTGATCAGGACTTGAAATTCATTTTGGTGCATCTTACCTAAGAATTTAGGTGCACGGAAAGAATTTTGGGTGCACAACTTGAAATGAAGTACAATGTCAGCAAAACAAAATTACAAACTTGACTGCCTCTCTTGAGAACTCGAATCTGTAATTTCATAGCTACTTCAAAATTTAAACAAGTAATACATCAAAGAAAGTTCAACAAATTTCAAAAATATTCTATATACATTTACTGATGTACGAATACAATTATACATTTACCATACAACAATATTTAGGTGCACTGGTCAAAAATGACCTGCACAGCTCCACTTTTGGGTGCACAAAAGTGCACATGCACCCGGTATTTGGAAACTGTTGATTGATGTTATTCTGCATACTTGTCTTTGCAGCATTTGTAGACAATATGCGATGTAAATAAAGTTAACCCACTAAACTCTATCCTTTGCAGACTGCAGGAATGGCTGGGTAAGAAAGCGGAGCGGGAGAGGGAACGTGAAGAGGAGAAGAGACGCAAGCGTGAGGAGCGGATGGGCAGGAACAAGCACTTCTTCAATGACCCCGAGTATGAGAAACAGAAGAGGCAGATCATGGAGGGGATGTCTGACTCTCTTCAGAAAGGTACTGTAGGTCTGAAAAAGCCCCATTTTAACTTGAAATCCTCTAAATCTCTACACCGTGGAAGGGGGAACCACACACCACCACCCTGGTTGCTCCACTCCTTAGCAATGCTCCCCCTTGCCTTTTCATAGAAACCCCCCCATCTACAATCTGTATCTAAAATTCAACACCCACAACTTAACACCCTGTTAGTGTTAAGTTGTGGGTGGGGGAGGACAAGTAAGCTACATGTAAAATGAGCTACAGGATTATAGCATGGACTTATGAAGCCGTGTTTCCCCAGGACTTGAGAAGGCTGGGCCATCTGGCAGTGGAGCAGCAGCAGCAGCAGCCAGTGGAGGTGGCCAGAAGAGGAAGGCAGGCCCTGCTAGCTCAGGCACAAAGAAGCTCTGCACTTGGTAAGCTTTCCTGCCTATGAAAATTTTTGGTATTGAAATGACTGCATACATAATAGACAAAAAAAATGTTATTTATTATTTGTGTGTATCACATCAATTTTGGATGATAACAGAGTCATTTGTACCCCCAGGGTTGGTCTGGAAGGAATGGATGACCTGGACAGTCTTGACAGTGACAGTGATGATGAAGAGTCTGCCAGACCTGTAGGAGCTGCAGCAGCCTACTACGATTCCAGCAGCTCCGGTGGGGGGTCCAGTGACCAGTTCAGGTCTCAGCAGTCTAAGGGAAAGGCCAGTGCCTCTGCCAGCAGTGCAAGTGCTGCAGCAGGCAGTGCTTCAGCAGCAGCTAGCAGTAGAACAGAGGACTCCAGTACAAGTTCATCTGAAGCCATTTATGAAAAAGACTCCTCAAGCTCTTCTAAAGAGGCCTGTGAAAGTGACATTAAGAAGCCAGATGTGGAGCCCAGAAGTGGTTCTAGCGATGGTGAGGCTGGAAAACAGCGACCAGGTCTGCTTCAGGACCTGAGTCCACCAAAGTATGAATCCCTTGACACAAGCAACAGGAAAGGAGGGGACAAGCTGGAGTCAAAGATAGAAGTGGTAGGTTGTCCATATTCTCCAGTGAGTTCGTAGGTATGTGATAGTTCTTGTGAGACTTTTGGATTGACTGAAGAAGTTTATGATACTCCAGGCCTTCGCCAATGAACTGTAGTGATGAACTTTTTCAATCAACAGTTTTGACGGTACATCTTTATTACAATACATGGTACAAAACTTCAAGACCTTTATGCTCTTTGTACAAGATTTATTAGATTCAAACTTTTTGGCCCACGTTATTTTCTTATCTATCGTTGATGTTGTATCATTGCCTTTCACAGCAGCCCGAAGCAGTTGATCTGAGTGAGTACAGTTCAGCAGGAGAGCTGGAGTCTCTGGGACTGGACCGGCTGAAGGGAGCGCTCATGGCCCTGGGACTGAAGTGTGGAGGTACGCTACAGGAGAGAGCCAGCAGACTCTTTTCTGTCAAGGGTCTGGAGAGACATCAGTACGATCCAGCACTGCTGGCAAAACCAAGCAAGGGGAAGGGAAAGAAAAAGCAGTAGTGGATCTCCATGAATTTTGTTTGGTCTAGATTATTTTTAGAACATACTATCAAACTCAGTCTAGTAGATGCTTCTGTATTGAGGTCACCTGATACCCATAGCTACTTTTGCTCAATCCACACTGGATTTTTTTAACAATATCTCAAGCAGGAAGAATTCTGTTTATAGTGACCACTTGTCGAGCATCACATATAAAGTACATCGCTAGATTTCACAAAGAAAAGATAAACCATTGAAGCAGCAGTTCATTGCAAGAATTTAGCTTTTAATTTTTATGGACTGGCCATGTATCATGTGTAAAATGTACATGTTAAGCTTGGTGATATATATGGACATTGTGTAGGATACTGGTTTAGTCGTTTTACAATGTGTATTATTAGACTCAGTTACAAAAGGTAACCTTTGATTCTTATGCTGGAATTTACCTAATAGTGCATTTTATGTCAGCCAAGTGACATACGTACTAGTCATACAGATGGAAACATTAAGCAGCAATTTTTGCATTAAATGTTTTGTGATTGTCCCATTTGTAGTACATCTACCTGTGTTGAAAAAAGACTTGTACGAGTAAAGTTCTTTGGCCAAAAGCTTTAAATCACGGTGAATATATAATCAGAGTGACTCAAAACCTTAGGCAACTAGCTAGAACATTAAAATCTACGGTCTAGTCGGAATATATCACAATAAACATGGAGACTTTTTAAATACATTTATTTGAATTCGTTACAGATCCATCAGTGACACAAATATTAGTAAAATATACTAGTACTTTTTTCGTATCATGAAGAAAAGTAACAATTGAAATGCTTCCTAGATAGATCTATATCACTTTGTTTAAATACACTTTTACACAAGTTGAAAAGTTTTCAAAAGATACACTCTAAACAGAGGGGCAAACAGTTATGTAAATCACAATGGAAAGTAAAGTATTAGCAATATCATAATTTCTTTTGACAGTAGTTTTGAATGTCAGCTAAGACTGACCTTTTACTGAATACCTATTTTCCACAGATATGCACTAATGACTGTATCAGTTCAAACAGCAAACATAGGGAACTTTGGACACAAATATTTTCTGTTACTTAAAGCTACCAAATCCTTATCAATATTTTTTCAATATAAACAGTACAACATTTCCATGTATTGTATTTGACATATCTTTCATATAGACTATTCTCACAATGTGAGCAATAATGCAAGTACCTGAGCATAAAGGGAAACAAATACAGGCTCCTGTTAGGAAACCTAGGTATTCTTTACAAAGAGTATGAACAATATTACTGTACAATGTACTTTGTTCAGTAACAATTCCAAACACAGAGAAGCTCGTCTTAGTTGTAGCGTTGATAAGGTTCTATTTATTGTGCCCTTATTGAAACCTTTCCTGTGTTGGCTGTGTACATCAGGTTTTCAAGGATGTCTGCAAAGGAATGATACAGAACATGTGACTCCTGCTTTAATGAATGAATGAAGACCTTTATTGCACATTTCTGCCACACTTGGCTAAGTACAGGTCGCAACAAAACAAAAACAAGTACAGTTTACGTATACAAAAGAATATGGCTATCATTAGATAAATTCTACTTCTCCTCGCTTTACGGTTATAGTAGATATAAAAGAACAGACGTGTTTTTCAATGGGAGGTTTGTCTAGTCGCATTAGGAATATAAATTTTTGTACAGTACTTAAATGTGTGAATGTGTAGTTACATACAATTAATACGTTTCTGTCACTGTGGTTTCATGTTTGCAGTTCATGTTTCCACTGCAAAGTCATCACACCGCAAACATGTATTTGCTCTTCTGCATGCCCTCCCCCCTCACTTCACCACAAACTGCATACTTGAATAAATTTACAGTAATATCAAACCAGTGTTACCTTCCTCTGCATCCATTTCATCAGAAGACTCCCCTCTCACTGCCATAAGCACCGCGGCCGCCTTGTCACTGTAAATCTCCTGTTGCTCAACAAAGCACTGAGGGAAGGCTTCTGACACAGACCAACGCCTGAGACGCTGTTGAAAAAACACAGAATTGTCACATAATTCAATGGCATGATGAAAGTGAATTAAAGGAAGCCTTGAAATACAAGAAATAGGAGCTTTCTTGCAGCAGGGTTGGTAAATACCTTGGCAGAAGCTTGTGTTTTAGGGGTGGGGGTTGTCCCTGTACTGCGAGCTTTGGTAGCAGGCTTCCTGGCTTTGTACCTGCCTTTCTAAGGAAAACAGAAAGAAGGAACGAAGGAGTTTGAATAAAGGATGTCTGTACTTTGACTAAAGGATGTCTGCAAGTATTTGTACCCTTTCCTGTCCCCAATGACTGCAATAGTTTGAGTTTTCCTGGTTAAGGACTGACCCTACTAGTATCAAAAACCTGCCGACCCTGGCCTTTTTTTAGAGGTCAACCACTGGTGAGGGACATAAAAGAATCAAACGGACATCTGAGTGATGAAATCAGAATATTAATTTTCCTAGATCCAATATATGATTCATACAGAGCTAGTATTCTTTTATGTTGCCAAGCTGCAAGATCATTCTTCAAAAAATTTTCAACACAACGTTGTAAGTATTGGCTTGTTTTAACCACGAATAATGACCTACTGAACCACTCACCTTGACACTTCCACTGGTTCTATTCTGTTGCTCAAAAGACAGAGAATCTGGGGTGATCTCTTGAGAGTTGACAGTTACTCCAGGAAGAGAGTTGTTCATCAGTAGGTCACTTTCATCGTAGGTTGGCAGATGTATTGATGACAGGTCCTTCTGCAAAAAAACATCATTTCAGAATAACATGAAATATATTTTGCAGAGTACAACAATGTGCTTTCTACCGAAACAAAAAATATGAAAAGCTAGTCCTCATTGACAGTATGAATGACATACCCTGAAGAAACTGCAATCTTTTGTGAATGAAAATGGAAATAAATGAAGATTAACATACAATGCAAGTGCACCACCAGGTGAATAACTATGGTACTACTAGTACTCTGTTGCAGCACATTTGTCAAATATATTACTGAACAGTATGTCCTATAACAGCACCTGAGGGATAGAATGTGTAGAAACTCACACTAGCCTGTAGAGTCACATTTCTGCCACGATGGCTACTCTTTGCTGTGCTGACTCGTTGTCTAACTCTCCCTGTAGAATGGTGAGGGGTAACTGGGGCCTGCACAGAATGGACACACAAAGTCTTGATGTAAAACAAAACATCGACAAATGACTGCTGCAGTCCCCTTGGGCAACTTGACTACTACACTGTATCTAACACATGCAACACGTTACTACTGTTGTTCTAACAACATAAAACACTGCAAACACCAGACCTTTCCCAAAAAATTCAGTCCTTGTGATCATCAGTCAACGTGCATCGGGGTTATACCGCCCCTTATGGGGTGACATACCCTTTCGTTGGTTGATACAAGACAGGGATGCACTAGGAACTTAAAATGAATTTACAGTTAACTGACCTTCTTTCTTGTGTTGGACATGGACTGTTGTTTCTCACTGCTTGATCTGATGGACTTGACAACCAGGGAGGCATTTGTCTTTGGTGCGTTATTTGTGGAGGCACTGAGATCTGCAGAAAAGCGGACTCTTTTGCTGCCACTGCCCTGTACAATACAGAGGAAACTTTCCTTTTAGAATTCCTGTTGTTTGATACTAAGTCGTCTATGCATTACTAAGTTGATTTGCTACATAACCTGACAAAAAGGTGACAAAGCAAAATCATGTTTCCAGACAAGTCATTACCTGTGATGAACCATTGAGAGAAGACCTCAGCCCTGACTGTGAAGTTTGATTGGTCTCAGACTTTCTCTTCCTGACATCCTGAATCCCATCTGGAAGGGAAGTTGAAGATGTGATGGAACAAAAGAGAGATCGCACAAAAATATGCACTCAGAACATTACACCTAGTACAATGAACAAAGCCACACTTTTCTTTTCAATGAGTGTGTTGTTGGCATGTTGGTGTTGTTATTTGTATTAAAATAGGTTGTACCTCAAATGTGCTCAGCATTTTTGTGCTTTATAGGCAAGCTCTATTCTACTGGTCTTCTCTTCTTTGACCTGTAGACGTGTAATGGTGGATATTTGATATCAGGGGAACTTTAGATGTATGAAATGCTTGAGCTATGATTCATTGAAATGCAAATAGGGACATCAACATGTTGACTGACACAGCAATTACGTGAAGTGACTCACCTCCAATCTGCTCTTGAGAGGTCTCTTTTTCTCCAGTTTTAGTTGGATTCAAGAATCTTCTGGATTTGCAACACATCAAGATTAGCAGGAGTTAGTCCACACAAATGCCAATACCATCAACGCCCTGGTTAAAGAGCTGACTTCATTTTTTTCATTCAGAAACAATTTGATGATTCATTCAGCACCATGGACAGACACATTCTGTAAGTAGTTTTGAATGAAGCATTTTTTTCAGCAGACCGTGAGGTGGATATAGATAGCTTCTCTTATCTGTATCAAAACATTCTTCCATTACAAGAACTTCACAACAGAACTAACTCTGCTTACAGATGTGACAGAGACTGTCATTCTTGAATAGGACTGTTTAGCTATAGCCGATGCTGTAGGGCTGAAATGAAGTGGGACTTTACCATTGTCAAAATATTGACCAACATAGGCCATAACACATTAGAAGCCTTAGTAGTCCCAATGCAAACCTGCAGTGTAACTCTTCCTCAAGCCCAAGTCACAGTCTGGTTTCAGTGAGGAAGTAGAGGAAACCTTTGCTGAGATGAAATTTGCATGAAGTGCCAATATGACCTCACCTTTTCTCAACAGAGTGCTTCTGAGAGATCCCTTCTATCTGTGTCCTGGGCTGGGTCTTGATAGACAGGGGTGTGACCTCATCAAGTAGAGCCTTGGTGGTGCGAGCACCATCTAACAAAGACAGGAAAGCGGTGGAAATATATGGGACAAAGCTTTTAAAAAGTCTAACGGTATAGAGACTCTAATAACGGTGCTCAGCACTCAGCACATATAGTACGAGTAAAGTAGTAACATTACCAGTGGACAAGCCCCCTATTGTAGTGTCCACACAATTGTGTGGCCCATGCAATTTAAAACCGGGGGATTTCAACTTATCCAAATGACAATGCAAAACCAGTCAACCACACCTGAAGAAAACTGAAGTGAACTGAAACAGGAATTTTCCCAAATTTAACACGTGTAGATTCCTTTATCTACAACATGTACAAAGCGAACTGATCCAATAGCTTTGTTACAAGCCAAGACACTGCTCTTGTACATGTGTAAAGGAAAGATGAAATAACTTTGTCATGAGAAATTTGAGTCCATTAAAACAACAATGGAGAAAAATGGTTGAAAGTTTGTTGCAGATAAGAACAATGATTTAGGGTACTGGAATTTTTCTCTCACCTTGGTGCAGTTCTTATACTCAAAGGCTCCCCCTACCTGCTATGGGTGACACTCCAGGAGGGTCCAGCTTCAGGATACTGCAGGCCAGGGCGTTGTCTACCAAGGTTGAGTTCAACTGTAGGTAATCTGCGGAGGCCAAGGACAGATCTCTGTTGGACAAGTCTGAATTTGTGTGGCATAGCTAACAGTTCAAGACAGTAACTTAGGTTGTAATTTATCTGGGACTTAAGGTGCATCATTAAATGTACCGGTATTCATAGTATAAAAACATCTATTGACACCATTCCAAGATGTACAACAAAGTAATATGATAATGGTGAATTGTCTCACCTGCATGCCTCTTTATAACTGGTACACCTGTTGCCACAGGTTGGCTATCAGCTGTACAGGCACAAGAGGCATACACACAGAATGATTCGTAATTCATAACGTGAGCTGTGGACATGATGATCAGTCAAACTTTACACAAAATAAACACGACTCCATTTTTAGCCATCCAAAGTGTTGGTAAACAGATTTTGAAGTATCCCATCCATGCCTCACCTTGTGGGTTAGCAGCCTCTCTCATTATGTCCCAGTCTGCCTCCTCATCATCACTGCTGCTGCTGCTCCCAGTGTCAAGTCTCAAACTGGGATTTTCACTAACTAAACATAAACATGAAGCAGCACAATCCGTGTACAGTTTGCCCAGAACTATCATGGCTACAAAAGTAGCTCTACTTTACATCTACGCTCAAAAGACACATTGCCCTAAAACTTAACTTTTTTTCTTAGCCAAAAGAAACAGACAATAAAAGCTACAAAATATCTCTTGCTGTTGGTTAATTCCAGTTGAGACAACATTTCTCTAAAATGTGTTTATTCTTATACGTTTTCACTTTTAAAACAGTTTTAGTAGATTCAGTCCATTTACTGCATCCAGCTTTGGTAAGTAACAACAGCACGGAGTGCAAGACTTTGTAAAAGTGGTTATAAGATAAGAAGTGGGAGACGCAATGGGCAGTACCTAGGAGACTGCTGTTGAAGGATTGTGTTGCCCTGCCCTCAGTTCGACTCCGCCTCCCTTCCTCTCCAGCTTCTTTGCCTGAGTCAGCCTGTTTGAAAGACGTTGTTTCTGTGGTCTTACCTACTCCAGCTTTCCTTTTGGCTTTCTGTAGCATCATCTAGAGCATTGATGCATGTAAAATATTGATTAATAAAAAAAGGAAGAGGAGTTAATGAGCCCTTAATTTTCTTCATTTGCTAAGAAGGGCAATATCAAATAGCTGGTTTATCAGAACAATTCTGTTCAGTTCACAAATTTGTTCCTTACTTCATGCATAATTTCGTGAATCAAATACGTTTCAGAAGTGGTGTAACTATGCCATCATGAGGACTGTTTGACTTAGATCCATTCACCACTCTTGCATAGATTTAAGCAAATAGTCAAATGCTCAAGATATTTAATTGTTTCTCTATTAAGAGGGGTTAAATTATTTTGCAGGGAAGCGATCATAAGATTGAATGGAGCTAGAATAGGTTGAATACCAGGCTAATCAAAAATGTCTAACCTTTTGACAAATCAGAGATGGTCTGACATTGGCGGGGGCTGTGCATGACTTGATGACGAGTGGAGAGCGCTGGCGGGACTGAGTGGTGTTCTTATCGATCTGAGAAACCCGAACTTCCGGGGAGAACGATACCTGCTTCCTTTCTCCATTATCACGTTGATCCTGGTAACATAGATTTTCATGGAGGAAGAATATTGAACATGTTCACAGAGATAGCCTGGTGACAAATACATCGTAGCATCTAAGCACTGCCATCTAACTCATAAGGCTTTCACAAACAGCATGGAACAAAATTCTAAACTGCAACTTAAAACACAAAAAGATTTGGACCTACTCAAATTACAGAGAAACATATGAATGGATATACATACAAAATGTATAAAGAATCTGTCCGCTGTAACTAGCGAAAATATGAGATGTTAGTCTAGTCTGTTACTCCATTATATTATTTTGCAATAAAAGGATATTTGGGAAGAATAAGAAGCAAGACAAAAAAGTGCTATGGTCGAAAAGTTTCAAAACACCTTAGAAGAGCGGTCTGCCTTCTTTGATGTGTTGGAGCCTGTCTTGAGAATGGACCTCAGACTTGAGCTATCTGAGTCAAAGGAGGATTGGGAGGAAGTCTCCTCTTCAAGACTGTCATCTTCTACAAATGAAATGCAGCAGTGAAATCAGCATGACTAAACATTTCCTTAAGCAGTGAAGGAATGTAAAAAATATGCTCTTCTTACAGATCTGAAAAGCAGTGAAAGAAGCCTCTTTATACAGAAGGCAGTTAGTCTGAAGAAGAACACAGGGTATGTTCTAGGAGATGAGTAAGCATTTACATACCGTATGAGGTGAATGGCCTACTTGTTTCTGCAGCTGATTCCTGTCTGATTTTCCTGTAAACACAACAACAAATAGCCAACTTTATATCTAATCCACAAATGGCATGACAGATACTCTGGTTTAACTCTTCAAATTCTATTCATTTAAGCCAAATATTCCTAAGATAAATTCAAGGCAAGCGTAAAAGTCAAACCGTCCCACCTTTTTTGATTGAAAAGATGGTGTAATGACTTTCCAGAGTCTGTGAATATGAGAGAAAAAACATTGAAGTAACACCAGTATAGATAAAGTGATTAACATTCAACACCAGTTTCAGTGAATGTCACTTGTTGAATAAGAAAACCATGAATCTAAGCACGAGGGTACGGCTATGGAGTCCACAAGATATTTGAGCTATCCTTGGTGCTGAAATGCAATCTCATGATGCAAACATGCCTTTGGAATCATTTCTACCTTGCCTCTGCTATGAATGTGTATTGTCAGAGTAGCTACAAATGTACATTTGTAGAAAGGTAATATCAGCTGAACTAGATATGTCCTTGGTGCTGAAACACTGTTAACTGGGGCATATACAGTGTCAAACTTTACACATCAATCATTGCATTCATGTGTCCCAAAAATATACCATAGATTGTTGAGGAGTCCATGGATGATTCTGCACAACACAGTAGCTGTAGGAATAAGTAAATTGGAACCAAAGTATAGTCTGTGCTAGATACCTGACCGTTGGGCCTCCACTAGATGAAACTTCTTGCTGACATATACCTCCTTTGGAAGAGACCTGTGGTACAATGTTAGCTTTTGACCTGAAAAGTTAAACATGTTTTTTGTCAGCTATGTACACAATAAGGACAGGAACATACTCCTAAATCAGATAAGGAAAGACAAATCAAAGTCTCCAACAAAAATACTCCCAGTTTCGGAAACACACTGCTATGTTTATCAGCTTGTGTCACCCAAAGCTTATATAATTTCTTTTCAAGCCCAAGAGCTATCTGCTCCCAAAAAATCATGATCATTGCATGTCCAGGATATTTTAAAAAAACAACATGTTCTGCTGCAGTACCACCGAAAATCACTAAGGGGCCCTTAATCAAACGTGTCCTTCGTTTTGCTGATACCAACACACATATTGTAGAGATCCATTCACAGCTTCTCTAACTTTGCTGTCATTGGGAACCAAAAACATAACCTTTTGATGACAGTAAACAATGCCTCCATACTACCTTGAACAGCTGTAGCTGCACTTTCAGGTACATCTGCCAGCTTCTGCCGCCCTGACCAGTCTGGAGACAACTGACTCTTTATCTTGAACTGTTGTAGCTCATCTACATGAACACAATTAACCTTTAGCACACTGATGTAGCCGTTTGGTTACACAGTGAGGGGTTACACAGTGAGGCAGCAGGGAGAAGGTTAAACAACTACAGAAGTGACATCTTCTTTACAGAAAGACATCACAAAACAAATGTATTAAGGTCTATTTTATGACTGTTGCATCATCATCAACGTCTATCAGACTATGTACACTAAGTAGCATAAGAGATTTCTCTTGAATGAAGGCTATACATTTATCTGTATGAAAGGTAGACAACAAATTGCTCTTTGATATCAGTTATCATTTTTATGCTAAGTGATATACCTGTAATTGCATCAGTATCTCTCAGCACCTCTGTATCAGACTGGCTGTCACTATCACTTTCACTCTCGCTGTAATCACTTTCTTCTGTTGAGACCAGAGGAAAATTTCAACAATCAGTCATGGACAGTACTGTAATGCATTTGAGTTTGCATGGTTTTTATTTCGCGGTAAGGTGAAAATGGGATGTTCGCAGTGGTTTTAAGTTTGCTGCAGTGCTATAGTCACTTACTGCTACAGTATTGGACAAAAATGTTCGCGGTGGTTTTAAGTTTGCGGTGAAAAAGCCGCCGCGAAAACCGCGAACACAAAACCACCGCGAACATTTCTGTATTTACAGTATATTGCAACTGTAAACTTTGTGCACAGTTTAGATGTTTGCAGTGGGTATCAGCTAGCAATCATTCAAAGTGATCAAATTGATGTGAAGAAATAATCAATGTTCAACAAATAAAGCAGCAATGATAAGAAACATACTTGCTTTACAGGCTATATATTTTGATATTGAGAAGATAGTCCAGAAAAAAGAGGGAACAGAAACAAATTTTACCATTAATTAAAATAATTATAAGGTAGATGATAGCCCTTAACACATATATGGTTCTGTGCTGGAATTATATAAACAGAGCTTTGATTCAAGAAAGCAAGCATAAGAGTATGACTTATAGTTATACTACAAACCCTCCCCATTTCTTACACTTTTATGCTATATTGGTTGAAAGACATACCAGCTGATGTTTCAGAGTCCTCAGAGCTGTCAGTGTCAATCGAGTGTTCTTCATCCCTCTCAAAAACACTGTCATCTCCTAATGACATATCCTCTGGGTCCTACAGGTAAAAGAAAAAGGAAACTTCTGGAAAGGTAAGGTAAATGTCCCATAGTCTTTCCTGAAGCTGTTCTTGATCTTGATTTGGTACTGGGCAACACCCCTCTTGTTGGGGTAAAGCGCCCAGGGGAGTGCGCTGTGCTTTTATTGTCCTCTGAGGTGCAGGAGCACTGCCTCCTTGAACTTGGGAGGGTCAGCTATCTCCGTGACTTCTTGAGGCAATGAATTCCAGTCTCTCACAGTGCGAGGGTAATAAGAGTATCTATAACACTCTTTGTGAAATGGTAGACTCTTATATGAATTTTGATTTTTTTAGTGTCGCGATTGGCGCGGTGCAGGTGACAGATGAGCTTCAACCGGTAGGGCTATCTTATGGTGTCTTGCCTTTTGCAGAACTGTAATCTACTAGCTGTCCTTCTATCCTTTAAAGTATCCCACCCCAAATCGGAGTTAGGGGCAGGGGGTACCCTTTCTAATTTGGGCTACAATATATTTGACAAGGATACAGATCAAACACTATACATTGGTACACTAATAGTAATACATTATCCCAACCACCCTGTGAACGTTGTCTGTAAGGTGACAAACATTAACAGCACATAATGTACCTCTTGATTTCTTTCTCCACTTTTGGGCTTCTTTATCCACTGCTGATGTTTCCCTACAGGACATAACAAAAGTGCAAAATTCTAACCTGTAACAGTTTATGAAGAATTGATGAAAGAGTCCTGATCAACATAAAACAGCTTCAAAGGTCTTTCAGAATAAAAGTAGATTCTTTGCTCTGTTGTTCCTTAGACAGTGCTGATATTTTGACAACTGTCAGAACACATATTTTATGAAGTTACACCATAAAGTCGGATAGAATTTACAGATATCAAAGAACATACCAGCTGCAACAGGAGTTCCCGTCCTTGTCTTGCGGAAAAACGATGGCCACTTCTTCTTACCAAGAACACCAGCCAGTTTCCAGGAGGCATGTGTGATCTTCCTTTAGAACAACAGGTCAGATTTACAATTCAGTTAAAATTTCTGATCAACTTTAAGAGCCATATGTTCTGTTATGACTACATTTCACACTTCTTGACCAAATATTAATGATGTTATTGTCAAAGCACATCAATTATCATTGGCATTATTGATTCTAGAGGCAACATGAACCCTGCAATTGAAAACTTTTTTTAAAATCTAAAACATGATTTGTATGAAATGAAAGCTTACTTTCCTTTGATGAGCGGCAGTGGTCCACATATGGATTTTGTGTCAGATTCCTCGGAGGTGAATCTCTCATTTTGTGTAGGGCCTTCATCTTCACAGAGCCTGTTCTTTGACGGTGTTTGTAATTTTTCCACAGAACATTTGCTGTGACAGTTGTGAGACTGTGGCTCTGCTACAAGTTGTTTCTTGTTGTCTGGTTGTTTCAGCTGATCCTCTGTCCAAAGAAATATAAAAACAGAATAGATCAAATCATAAATTAATGATGAACATTGTCAGACAAAAAATCTTTCAACTTCTATTATGGCTCTCTGTTCTGATTGATTTGTATGAGAAAAATGTATACCGCATATAGGCAGAAAATTCTAATTTCTGTTGTTATAAATAAAGACTTCATGTCAGGACACATCCTCTCATTGCCAGCCACACTGCTTGTATTTTGTTAATTGCATTAGTGCTGGCTAGCTGTTAGCCAATCAGATACTCCCCCTCCTGCTATTGGAAGAAAGTTACCAGCCAATCACAGTTCCCCTTGATGAATAAGCTTGAGGGCAGGCTTGATATATACAAGTGGTGGGTTTGGCATGAGAGTATAGCCAGGAAACACATACCCTCATCACTGAAAGGATTGCTCCTACATGGTTGTGGAAACACAGCACTCTCATCGTCTTCAATCCTTGTTACTGGGATTTTTCTTGAGTAGGTTTTGACAGTACTACCAGGGCTTTGTTTTGACGTTGTGGCTTTTATCCATGGTGACCTAGAAAGAAAAGCAAAACAACAGAGTATGAAATTAAGAAAAAGCATATGTATGCAGTCAGATTTTGATTGCAATATTTGTTAAACTCTGCTAAACATTACCAAACTGGTCTTCTACCGAGGAGGGTTGGTGAGATCATTTAAAACCTTGCAAATTTTCCAACAAAACAAAACAAAACAAAACATAATCTATGATTAAAGATATCAGGCAATTTTGGAAGTGGTACTTACCATTTAGAGCTCATCTTGAAATCACACTTGACTTCTACTGACTGTGAAAAACATGTATCAAAAGGGTTGATAGATTAGACCTATGTCTGACAGTCTGAGACTACATTTGCAAAGTTCAAGCAAAGACACCATGTACCAAATAATGTCTTTGATTTAACACATAGCTTTGCCCACACGCAAAGAAAATTTTAAGTACATCAAGTACATCATAGAGAACTTGCCCTCTTACTAACTCCAGGAAGAGACCTGGTACGGCGAGAAAAGCATGAATTTGATGTTTTGAAAAGCCCTTTACAACAACAACAGCAATAACAACAGCTGCAACAGTTAAATTTTTCTGTTTTACATTACAGAGGTCCAAGGAGGTGAGATCTAAAGTTGAATAGTGACTCATTCTGATATCAATGAAAATTTGATCTCAATACTAGCTCATTTATGGTTGGTCACAAAAATGTCACTCAAAACAACGAGTAGATTTTGTGTTCACAAAGAATGAGGGAAATGGGCAACTGAGTGAAGAGTGATGATGGCGGGAAAATGGCGACCAAAACAATCCACGTCGAGGCCATCCGCACCGTAGTTTGCCTCCATATACAATTCTCACCCTTTGCCAATTAACAATATCGTAAATGTTATCAAAATTTCTGTCAAATGTACCTGAAAATGTCCAAAATTGTCCACCAAGTTTGTCCGTCCTCCAAAAATAAAAGTTTCGAACGAGGCCCGGGAAATAAACCTTCCCAGAATGCAACAGACGGGACCCGGATGTGCACCTGTGCTCGATCAGGCAAATTTGATATTTGTTTTTATTTCCATTTATTTCTTTGAATCAGGCGCCTGGCCCCTTTCAACAAATATATAATTACATAATAATGCATAACAATATACCAGGAAAAAGCCTACTTCGTAAAACTCACTTATAGATAAAGAAAACTACCTTGTAAGAACTAAGAAAATTGTTATCTTCTTTTTCATTGGCTAGAAAGAATGTTAAATGTTCAGCGATTGGCTAAAACAGTTTGGCTGCACACGTAACGTAGTAAGATGTATTTTAGCTGAAGCGCGGTCTCTTAGACATAGGGCTTCTTATTTACTGATACTTTAAAACTTGGAGGACCTGAATCTTCGGAAATTGGATGATGGCAAGCGAAGACTGCGCCAGTTCACCCTTCCACTTCGTGCCATGTTCACCATTTTTGGTGACGAAGGCTGTGCCCCCGTCCAGGCATGTGCCTGATGTGGACCACCTGCGTCGGAAGGTTGCAGATGCAGTGGACAGTCCTTTCGCAATTCCACGTGCGTACATTTAGTTGTAGAATGTAAAGTCTGTGACATTCCAACCAGCAGTCAACATTCTGTTGGTGCCGTGTTCGTTATCTATTTCGATGGTCCCTTAAATTTTTGTACTGTACTAGTACAAAAGTAGTAAGTGATGAATCTATTATTCTTTTATGACAAGATGTTCCTGTCAATAGCCATGGCGTTACATGTAATTTGGACAGTTCATGCCATTGATCTTTTTTTTCCATCACCGCCGTTAGGAATGAGGTCTGTTCCGTGCACACCAAAGTTTGCAACACCAAAATCTACCCCGATAGAAAATCGGCAATTCAACAAAGTCCAGACGATTACCTCTCCAACGCCACAAGGTGAAGACATTGCACAATTCCTTTATAATTAGACTAGCCAACGAAGTCCTGCTATAGGCAGGTAGAATTTTCGTATGATGACTTAAAGTAGAAGCATATTTTATGATAAGGTAGCCATTTTATTCCTCTGTCTTTCTCTATGGAAACTAAGGCATACTCCTAATACTGTAAATCGTTTTAAATTTTGCAGGGATTTAATTTTTGGGAAAGAAGGCATTTGTTGTTGAAACAGTGCAGTAGCACAGTACTATTAAAGATAGACCCCTTGTTCATATTGTGATGACTTCACAGCCAACATTACAACCACCATGAATATTCTATGATTTACAGTAAATCTTTTGCAGACCAAGAGGTCCCCTGCACTCCATCAGACAACCGGATTGATGCCAGGACTTCCACAGGTGGAGCCCTGAGTCCCTGCAGTTCTCAGGGTACATCAGGAGACCAGTCTGTGTGTGGAAGACACGTGAGACATGCAGCCAGGAAGTCTGGTCTCTCGGGCAAGCCAAGTCCTGGGACGAAAGAAATTGATCTCTTCTCAGGAGAGAATGATATTTTTGCTTAAGAAGAACTAATGTCTGTTCACACAACAGAGTTTTGTATGTCTGATGTCTGCAAGCTGATTGTAAGACTGTAGATTTTCATAGATGGCATCTTAAGTAAAAAAAGGGCAGTGTTTCTTTTTTCAGTAAGAATCCGATTTGCATCATCATCTGAAATTTGAGGCAATTTCTGAATTATTTACTTAATCAAATATATTTCTGAAAATTCCATTAGAAGTCTCTTTTCATTACAAGTAGTACAACATGACTGCACTTGCCATGTGACCAAATAGCCATTTAATGTTAGCACTCTCCATGTACCAGATTGATACTGGTACACCAATAAGTTGTTAGGGTGCTAAAAGTTAACTTATTTTGTATTGCCTTTCTTTACAATTCACAGTATGCCAGAAGTATACTGATTTAATAATATAACATGTATCCATACTACATGCAGTCTCAGTATGTAAGTACTCGCTGCATAAGGTCAAAGTTATCAAACTGATATGTTTGATCCACTTAAGCTAGGAGGGACTCCAGCTCTTATAGGTAAGTGTGATTGGCTCTTAGATAACATACTGGAGGTGTGGTTCATCTCACATGACTTTGCTTTATGTCCCATCCAGGATGATGTATTTAACCAATGCAAAGAAATGAATAAATCAGCATGTTGGGTTTAACGTATTGTTTACTGGTTCTAAGGTGTAAACATTCTTTGATGTGCATTTTGTATTTGACGTATTTGTACACAGTAAGGATTGTCTCCTAAAACCTAATCATATGATGTAATGTTTTAGATTCTTTTGAGCAAGCTAAATGTGTTTTAAATTCTTTTAAGCAAGCGGAATAAACGCTTTTAGGCGTTTTGAACGTTTATCATCATGGTGACAAAGTGACGTTCATCTTCAATCTCATTGGGACAGAAAGGTATGCCATGACGTAGAACATACAGGTAGGAACGCGACAGGACCGGGGATAAGAGAAAACAGATGCAGCAGACATTTTTCTTCTAGGATGATCAAGTGACGACCTCAGACTGAGGACGAAGCGTGACGCTTTTTCGATAGCTTAAGCACTACAATGTGTCATTGCCACGTGTACGGGATCGCGTTTTCAGCCAAGCATACCGGGTCACCCATACTCTTCTTGATAACATGTGTTGCCTTCTAAATAGTGTCCAAGAAAGTTAATCTAATCAAACAAACTGAGAACAAAACCCTCATAGGCGATCCTTTCTTTTTCGTCGCACGTCGATGATCATATCACAACGGAATGCAACTCCATTGGAATTCCAGCAGTACAAAATTCGCCAACAGTGATTCAAGTTTTATCCAGTGTTAAAAGCTTTTGAGTTACATACAGTATATGAATGGCTTAGGTCACTAAAAGGATTCAAGGTCATCCTATAGGAAGTTCTGTCAATCAGACGTGTCAATAACGTCACCGACCAAATTAGTTGCACTTAATACAGCGTAGATATATGTTGAAACCTGACAATATTCTTGTATGTACGTCACTTGTTATTGCTTTTTGCGAATTGAGTAAAGGTACGTAGTATAGGTTATCTGACGGCAACAGACATATGCTTTGAAATTCATGTCAGTCGGCACATTCACCGTGGGTTCCCAGTAAGCCGTGGTTTTTTATGAGAAAAGCTTAAGGTGTGTACAGATGGGAGTACATGATAGTGCGTTCTGTAAGCATAGCTGCGTCACTAAGTGTGTGTATCTCTTCTCGCCATCGACAAGGATTACTCGCTATGACGCAAAGCTCTTTGCCAAAATGTCAGTTACATCCTCTTATCAGCAGGCACGCAGTCTACAAGCGATGAATTGTAGTGTTAAGTCCACGGGAAAGTAATAGAAACCTAACCTGCGGGCGCGGGCAGTTAAGGTGGCGTGAATGCATTCACCCAAACTGATAGATTGCCGAAAACTGTCTGCGTCAATCAGTAACAATTGCAAGCCTCGGGGACTGAATATTCTCGAAGGAGACGTAGGGTCCTGCTCTGTATTCCAGTGTGTTTCGACAGTTAGTTAGTCTTTTTAATCAGTGCGGGAGGACAGAGTAAAAAAGGAGCTCTATACTAAAACGACGAACTAAATGCCGTAAAATACACGTAGAACACTGATTATACATCTGCTTGGAGATTAGTACAGAAAATGGTATTCATAAATATTGTCAAAGATTTTCCAGTTCCGTATGACACTATGTGATGTACCCAGCAAATTGTATAGTATCGATTTGACTATCAAATAACTCGGACGACAAACCCCATCCCTTCTCGACAGCCTATGTAAGATTGAGAATATAATCCAACGCGTTCATCTATATGTGGCACCCGCGGTGAATCAATCAAATAAGTAATCATCAAACTGGAAAACATGATACGTCAACACTGAATGAAATCAGTTGATTAGACTTAGATCCTGACCCATTCTTTTTGCTGGTTACCGTACGAACCTTTAAACGACGTATGGGGATGACTTTTTAATTCACAAACTCACAGAATTTTAATGATATGCTGGATGATCGACCAATTGGGAAATGATACGGACATATGGAATTCAGTCACAGTTGCCTGAGCTGTAGGAAAGTGGATGAGTAAGTTTTACATTCTGACTCAGAGAACAACGTAACGAATGAGTCAGCAGATTAAACGTACACATGTACCTCGTTTGTACTGAATAATGCTTAGGTCACATTTCCAATCCGGGGCCCGGTCGGGCAGCTTGCGGGAACGAAAAATATGATATAAAAGACAACTAAAGACAAAAAAACGTTAAAAATTACTCCTTACGACAAATTGTGTATTCGCCGACACCCCGGCCGGGCCCCGGCTTGGGAATGTGACCTAAGCATTACCAAGGACATTATAATGTCCTTGGCATTACTCGGCACATGCTGACTCAAGACACACGCCAACTTCCATTTTCTTCTGCGCCGTTGTAACAAAATCTGTAAGAATTCCACTATATGTATATGGATTTATTACGACTTCAGTCGTGTAATCTGTATCTTGCTATTTGAACAAGTCTGAGTGTTTGTTTCTTGGTCATTAAATGGGCAGTTTGAGATAAAATGTATTTCGTCTTCCACCGCTTTTGGCATACAGTTCTTATAAATCTTTCCCCCACAGGTAACTTTTTGTACCGCCCTTTCTCAATTTCCAGAGGGTGGGCGCTAATTCTAATTTTACTGATTGCTGATCTTAGCTCAAACTTAACTAGTAACAGTAGATAATTTTCCATTCTGTAACTTTATAATATATTCCGAGACACGTGACTGTGTCCGTGTCCTCCCAATCGGTGCCACTGGAGGGTTTCCGCCTGCGTGCCCATCACTCATTCAACCGTCATTACACAGTAGCGAGTCAGCCATCCTTATCACTGGACTGTATTCTGATGACCGGCATAGGTATTGACGCCTTACTGTGTGTTAACGTAGGGTCTATGTCCGAAGCCTTCACGCTTGCGATTTACCAGAACGTGGCGCTCTTGAAGTTGGTGGAGATTGAGATCATGGTGAGACGGTAGGTGATGAAGACTCTACTTTGTCTTGTTAGACGGTGAGCTGGCTGCTTACGTGGTGAGTTTTTTTGTCTACCTCTAGGCAAGCTTAAGGCAGGGACACGCACGTATTCAGGAAAATGCGTTTCGACCGTTCCCATGGTTTCCATGGCGGATGTTTGATCTACTAAGGACCTTCCGACAGCAGCATACCCGCTCTTTGTAAATCTATTTCACATATGAATATTGGTGACTAGCAATGAACGTTTGTCCTTTAATACTACTTAAAAAAACACTATCAGCTAGGTCTTGTAATTTCATTGTAAATCTGCGACCTACAAAATCTGCGCTCAGCAACATGTCAGCTGAGGTTGGCGCAGTTGCTAGGTAATATGTATGAAGCATGTCGTCTTTTTGCATTCCATCTCTCAAGCCATTCAGTGTCAACCCGGCACTATGGCATTTTAAAATTCCCTGATCTATATCTGTAGAAATGGCAACCCCCATCCACGATTTGTCCAGTCATCTTATCAGCTACATTACAAATGCACAAGTGGTAAAATTACCAATGACTAATAATCGGTGATAGAAACAATGATACTATAAATAGCGTCGAACGATCGTTTTGATGACGCCAGCTCCAATAGATACCGGCGTATTGGATTGGGCGAGTGCAATCAAGGGTTGAACCAAGATTAGGATGATCACTGGACGTAGTAAAAACCTCTCACTTAGCCTGGTTACCAGTCTATCCCAGGGCTGTAAGCTGGAACTCCCGGGTACTGTTAAGGTTTCTATGATGTTGCCTGTCTGAATCCAATTAACAGCATTGTTGCACAAGGCCTTCCAGGGGGTCTGTGGCAAACTTTCCTCGGGGCATGTTGGACCTGGTGCCAAAGAGCTGGTCTGCCAGGGCCCTGACAAAGGTCTGGATTCCAGGTTACATCTCATTACAAAAGTGTCATTGAGAAACGAACTCCCCGCAATACATATCGCTGATTAGGAAAGATTACAGTGCTGGATGTACAAAGGACCGGGTAATGCCTGCGTCATGCTCTGCGTCATGTAGTTATTATGCCAGCGACCTCTTTTCGTGAGATAGACGGTTTCTTTGTTTTTCTTTCGTTTTGGATTACTTATTGGAACTGTTTGTTATGTACCACAGTCCTAATGCTTTCCAACTGAATTTAAAAAAGCAATGCTGTTTTAGACGCAGCTGATGATTGATATTTTGGTTCACACGTATGTTGTGTCTAACTCTTCTGACCTGGTTTACCACTACGTAAAACTGCGGTAGTCCAGGCCTATACTCTTAGGCCATCGCTAGTACCATCCTTTCGGCATAATCAGTGTTGTGATAAGTCTCCTCTTCTTTATATTACCATTTTCAAAGCCTTCATCAATATTGATGGAATCGCCTTTTGCATAAGTTCGTCAGCTGATGAATTCAGAAGGTGTTTGGGTTTAAACTCTACGGGAATCTTACAGGACATTCAGCGGTTCTGCATTGAAATTCGTCCATTATTCTTCATCAGGGAGGTTTTATCAGTAATGCCGATGGATCAACAAGCTATCGATCTCACCTCAGAAATCTTGTTAGTTGGAACGGTGATGGAGAACGCCTTTAGCCGTTAAGGTCACAGCAAGTACATTTTATGGATGATATCAACGCGCGGATGGATTTTTCGAAAAAAAAAGAAGTTATTTTGTTCCCGGCTTCCGGAGATGGTCAATATGACAATGAAAACTTCATGAAAGCGCCGAATATGGGAACACATTTCATGTGGTACTGGTAGCCTTGAATATTGAATATGCTATAGAAGTGACACTAGTGAGGTAGACATGAGTGTAGTTGTAGAAGTGAAACTAGCTCGGCAGCTGTAGAATCGACACCAGTGTGGTAGTTACTACAAGTCTTTTATTTCTAAGAAGTAGGATACCATACTAGTGTCACTTTGTGAACTTCTTAGGAGCAAAAGGCTTGATGGCTGTAATACCATGTCTTGTCATTTCACGTCTTCTTACAAAGTTTATGGTGTCTATTTTGTGAAAATTTAGGCATCTGTTTTTTGCATCTTTTTTCCACGCTCTCACATTAAATTTGGAGTCTGCAGAGGTTGTCATCCATAAAGTTTACTTGCTTTGGCAAAATGATCGATTACGTGGGCACGCCTACTAGTCTTACTAGCCGCGCAATAATTTAGAACTTTACTGTAACTGAGAGTCCCGTAACTTTTCAAAGCCATGGATGACGTGCAGTCTAGCCGATGGAGGTGAAACATACAATTCATTACTTGAAAATAAGATTCATTCTGTAGCAGAATTAAACTATAATTTACAAGACAAAGAAATTTATGCTTAACAATACCAGTCTTTGTCAAGGAATGGGCAATACGCTGCTTGTATGACGTCACTTCCTGCAGATAGAAAGCGTGAGCTGTCGATCAAAAGTTGGAGAAAGTTTATGGAGTCCCCCGGCTCTTGTTGTACGGTCCTAACGACTTTGGGTAAGTCCCATCCAACTTTGAGTTGGAATAGCCTAAAGCGGCTGCAAGATATTAATCAGTAATTATGAGCCCCTAAAGATGTTACCTGCAAAAACCGCCAAGTGACAATCGTCCTATAACAACCCCCAAGGCCATGTTGATCATGATTTGATTATATGAATGACATCTGCGCGCGCATCAATTTTTGTCCATTTCCAAAAATAAAATAAAAGGTTTTCTACCATACTGTAAATCATGCAAAGCAGCTACAAAATGAACTAATATATGCTGTAAATTGCAAGCAGATATTTCGGAAAATGGTACTAATGTCGTAGATGACCAAAGTCAAAGAAGAGGATGTGAAATTGCTAACAAAAATGAACATCCATGATGTATGCCATTCGCTGTGTGTGTAGTCATTTCTGCAACCTTCCTGACCACGTAGATCTTATAATGAAGGCAACTTTTTTTATTCACAAGCTCGCATCAGTTTTGGGGATTCCAGAGGATGCCATTCATATTATCAAATCAACATGGCCAAACTGGAATAACCATTGATAGTGACGACATAAGAGGACAGGAATATAGTTCAACAGCCCCAGTAAAATTGATGCACAGGCAAGAATTCAGCTCTGACAGTTTGAAGACCTGTCATCTAATTCAAATTCCACTTTAAAATCCCACCGACTTTTGACGCTCATCTACGTATAGAAGGGTTGACAACTGTATATATTTTCATAAACCTACTTACCCCCTGGAAGATCTCTGCGGAACATTAGTTTGCCATGGGTAATCGCGAGGATAACGTTGCCTGATGTTTGCATAATAGAGAGCATGCACATGGCGGTTTAGAGGATGACGGGTGTCAGTTGGCATGGCAGATGTGCTAATTTGGCACGACAGATACATACTGTATCTTGTTACGTTAAACAATTAACCACAGTTGTCACGCGTTCAAGAAATCAATTGCCTTTCATTGGAATTGTTTGAACGGCCACGCCATTGTGTGAGGCAATTTATATCTGAAGTTGTTGACACAGTTCAAACATATTAGTGCATTGGAAAGCGTTTTATCATCATCAAAAGCACGCATATCATAGCCGCACGGCAGGTTATTTTGTCTGAAGGTGAACTTTGAAACGTCCTGCCTAGCGGAGGAGTATCCTCATTCTGCGCACGTGTAGCGGACTGGCAACACCGTGGAAGGATATACGGCCTAGATTACTCTCGCCTTATCGCGCTTTAAAGGTACCTCGGCACTGTTGATGTAACTGCCGTGCGGAATATACAAAAGTGTTTTCTGACACCAAACGATGTCACGTGTCCTGTCAGTGGTTTATCTGCTCTCTTCAGGGTGTGAACTTGGCGGTAGAATGGGTCTGTTGTCCGGATCAGGTCAGGCAATACGGTACGCCTAGCACGTGATGTGAGTTGACCTGACCGTAACCTGTACTTTCTCCATCCTCTCACAGAGTCTGAGTCCCCGACAAGGTGAGACATACAGTCCGGAACATCCTTGACTCTTCCCGGCCGCAGCATACGATGGGCACGATAGTGGAGGGAGAGGGCACGGACCAGGTGAACGGGTACGGAGGAGAGAAGGAGCCGGGAGGCGAGCACGGCGGCCCGCTGACACAGGAACAGGTCCTCGGCATCAAGGAGACTTGGGCGGTCCTAGCGCAGGACCCGATCGAGAGGGGGGCAGACCTCTTCATGAAGTAAGCTCAGGAAACATACTTAATCATTGTGTTCAGACTGAGCACAATTAAAGGGGTTTACGTTTTGATAACTTAAAAAGGACCGACAAAGAGTTTATTATCAATCTTCTAGAAGTTAATGGAAATCCTGATTTTCGAAAAAATAAGTTCATCATATAATGAGAGGTAAGAATTGATGTGTAAATGTGATTTTTAAGTTAAATGGATTTTTAAGTTAAATGGTTCTCTGTCTACAGCATTTCAGATGGATGTAAATACTATTCTTAGATAGCTTTATAGTAAAGCTGTAGGCACTGATCGAAATTCACAAAGGTTTGTTTTAAAATGTAAAAAGACACCGCTGTATTGATCTACCGCAGCAGCCGGTACTTGTTACCTTGTAGAATACATCACACACTGACCTAAACACACCGTACATCCACTGCACGCAGGCTCTCTTCACCTCATTCTCGTTTGTTGTGGGCCGAGGTTCGATCGATTTATTGAACTGTCTTTCATTAGTTCATCCGTACGGTGCGCTTTAATCTGTCCGACCGGTCGGTGAGAGTACAGATAATTGACGTATCCTGAGATGGCCCCGTTTAGCCTGCATAGATCACACAGGTGGTTATGCAGTGACTTACTTAGACTTAGATCCTCCCGTGCCAAGTGGCACATTGGGCAGCAAGCATCCTCCATTTTGTGCGATTTTGGGCCATGTCTTCCGCTCCTTTCAGGGTAATCCCCAGTTCGTCAAGGTCCTTCTGAAGCATGTGCCTCCATGTGAGAGATATAGGTTATGCAGTGAGGGGTTTAACAAAAATCCAATAGTGGCCCTTAATCTGTTATTACTCTGCACGACTGTTGGCCTTTTTTGCGTTGTGAATAGTGGAGCATGAGCAACTACTCTGAAGATAAAAGTGATTTTTACTTTTGCCAATAGATATTTGTAAATGAGCTCTAGTTTTTTCGTACATTTTGTAAAAAGAAATGACTGTGGGAAATGTTTTGAAGCAGAAAAAAGCTCATAATCCTTGCAACACAACAAATAATCTAATTATGCTAATATTGTTACGTCCGTGAAAAGGGAAGTATTGTTTTGGTCTATTTGTTTGTGTGTGTGGGTGTTGGTCATGGTGTGTTGATGTTTAGAGTTGAGCTGAGCCTTGTAACCAGAAACTGGCAGCTAGGATGCGAAGGTTGCACTTGCCTCTTTTCCAAAATTCTTCGATCGGCAGCCTGGCAGGAAGTAAACGTTGGTCCATTGCAAAAAGGCAGGAACCCTATGGCACTTGAGAGTGGAGCGTGAAATGTGTAATGTGTGAATTGAAAATAGTTGTGATATATTTTGTAAAATTTTTCTTACAAAAACTCTAATCATAAATATTTCACGGAGGTATGAAATCTTCGATTTCTTGTCTTCTAACCGTCGTGGCCAGGATATTCGAGGATGACCCGGATCTGAAGAAACTGTTCTACTTCGCGGACGAGGGGAGGGAGCTGAGTCGGGAGGACCAGCGGATGCGGTCGCACGGGGAGAGGGTGATGGAGGCCGTGGGCGCCGCCGTGGACAACCTGGGGGACCTGTCTCCCATCGTGCCCGTGCTGACAGAGCTCGGGGCGCTGCACTACAAGTACGGCGTGCAACCGAGCTACTTCGATGTAAGTACTGCCGTGATATTCACATTTTAAACAATCATTCAGTGAACGCAATGGTGTAGTTGAATTGCCGTCTTTCAATTTTTTTTCATTCAATCAATATTGCATTAATAGCATAATGGTATACTTTTCAATAACGTTGTAACTCAGTAAATAGAAGACACATAAACCTCAGTTTTCAAGTTTTTTTTTAATTATACGTACGAACATTTTTTTGGGTATGATCTTGAAACATGCTTATGACTCTATGCCCACTATCCTGTCGACGTCCAAATGTGTCTTTATTTCCCCCTTCCTCGATGTGTTTAATGGCATGAAAGTTATTAGCAACCGAGGCTGTTGACATATGTATGCCCACACTTAAGTGGCCCCCCTGCAAGCCTTATCTCAGCACTTGGTCAATGCAATCATAGCTTATTTGTACATGTCAAATGTACAAAAAAAACTTTAGGCAAGGATTCATGATACCAAATTAAGCGTGAAAGAAAGCGCGTTGACGGTAGTCAAGGTGCGATCATAATGTATTATGTGACCTCATAAACGATCATTGTACTACCATGTGGGAAAATGTTCGGAGGCTTCTTTCCTTCACTGGGCAGCATTTACTCGTGTTGCTACACACTACTTTTGGCAGAATTTGCAGTATCGATGAAATGGGAAGTTTAAACCCTGACCGGGTCATACCATACACCCTATAAATGGAAAAGTCTCAGCTTTGTACTCGGTACTTCTAGCACTCACCCCCTGCTGTAAATGCTAGCAATGACAGCCGTGGCGACTAACGAAGGGCGTTTTTGCTTGAAATTACATATACTATCCCTTCTTAGTCATATGTAATCTCAAGCAAAAACGCCCGTTGTCGCCACGGCTAGCACACTGAGTGTGACCCAAGGGCTATAGAAACGGAACTTGGGCATCGCCTTAAATTATCGTTGGTTTATGTATTTGATCAAAACACAATGTTCCACAGTGGCAGCCAATAGGCTGAATGTAGTTTGAACATTATAACGAGTTAAAATCGTTGATACAGATTGATACAAAGTGAAATGTAGTTTTAGCAGTTATCAAAGATAGCAAGTATACAGCGTAACATAGAATATATAGATATTAACCTCATCGACATTAAAATCATCGTCAGTTCAAAGTATTGACTGATACACATCGAAAGCACCCTCATTAAATCAGGACCCCTATCGTTCCACGTTGGCTCTCGCGAAGGGGCCCCGATCTTCAGCGCCGGTAGACATGGTTCTGGCACCGTTACTGACAGTTGTGCATGAATAATTAATGAGCTATCCTTTTGCGCCAGATGAGGGGAAGCAAACCCTCTGATTGGCTGAAGCTGTTTTGGTGGTGACGTCGCCAGAACCATGTCTACCGGCGCTGAAGATCAGGGCCCCTTCGCGAGAGCCAACGTGGAGCGATAGGGGTCCTGATTTAATGAGGGTGACCAAAAGGAGTGGGAAAGATTCTAACAAATATACCTTTAACATTTCCAGACTGTTGGAGCGGCGTTGATATACACGCTGGAGACCAACCTGGGCGATAAGCTGACTCCTGGCGTCAGACAGGGCTGGGTGCAGGTGTACGGCATTGTGGGCGCCACCATGAAGAAAGGGATGCAACAGGCTATGGACCAACAGAACATGGGCAAAACCTGTCCGTAGGAGATTACTCTATCTGCCGTCTGTAAATTGCGATGCGATATTTTGTAAAAGTAACGTCATGGCCATCTTATATATTAGTTACTAAGGTGGAAAAAATGCTGATGGTTTGAGGTTTACGTCATGTCTGCTCGTTCCCAGGATGATCGCATTTGGCGGGAATGACTGAGGTCCGTCAGACGTTTTGTGTAATAATCCATTAGAACAGAGCTGTAGATTGTTGGCTTTTTATATTATATTATACTTGTCAACAATAGACTTCAGAGAATGCAATATGAACGCCAGACAGGGTCGTCAGAACAAGGAGTTTTCGATAAAAGCTCCTTGGTCAAATCTAGCTAACAGGCTACTACATAACTAGAGTTATCCTAGATACAAACCGTCTGTATGATGTCAAAAGCAGTCACAAATAGTTTCTGTGACAAGCTACATTATATCATACATGTGATAGTGATGGATACTAGAATATCTGTGTCCAGCAAAGAACCTAGCCCCGATATATTGAAAATCACGAATTGATCAGCGCTCCCCCCAATTGCAAAAATAAACGGCGACGCCGCCCAGAAAACCTGCAAAGCCGGCTTGACACTAGATGATCCAGCTTCCCATGCAAAATAAGTCAAGCCAAACACAATTATGATATAGAATTGCACAATGTCGTTGGATTAGATTTTTCCAAATTTGCTGTAAATGTACATTAATTATCATTTTGTCACTTGCAATTAGCCTTCGGGCATAGACGAATCTTAAAAAAAAACACGATTGAAACTACTGAGCTTGATTATCAAATATTCAAAACAAATATCTCCCAGATTAGAAAATCTCACTTGTTATGATACTGACTGATGTTTCTTACAGTGTTGTTACGATATAATGACGAAAGAAATGCAAAACTATATACTTACGCATAGTATTGGAAAAATATATATTAAGTGGCTCTAATCCCGTAATGAAAAAACACAACAAAAAACTCAACATTTCAACTGTTTTTGTACATCTAACATGTAAAATGGATAGAACATACTCACATTGACAGTAATGAATATTATGACCTTGTATATGTCAAACCTGTGGACAGTGTATAACATTTTAGTACGTAGCATATGTGTGACACAGGCTCGTTGTGTAATGAAAAATGTTGAAATCTAATGTAAGCAATTCACTCTGAACAATAAAAGAAATCAGTTGGACGCTTGTCATAATATTCTTTTAACTGTAACTTTATCGTTCGGCCACTTCAGTTGTTTTCCTATATTTGTTGGAAAAAGTATGAATGACATAAGGCTGCGAAAGTTAGTTATGCCAGACTTTCTAACTTTTCTAACTTGTGACACATATTTCAGAACTCTCACGTAAGGTCTGGCCTCCAGTACATAATTTTCAAACATGATCACTGCTGATTACATTAGATCATTTCTCTTATATTTGTTACATCTTGATAACTCATATTCTCTCTCTCATTTTGGCATCTCATGTTTTCACGAACCATTACCTTCGCCAAATGATGTTTATCTTTTCGAGTGACGTTTGCCATTAATTATGCAAATAATGTCATCATTTGATAAAATCTCTTAATTGATCATGTTGTCCCCAATGATCAGTTGTTCAAAGTATGAAAGTTTATCTCAGCAAAGAAGGCTATTGTAGCATTTTCTCATAAATCATGTAAATAAGGCCCTGATTTGATTGATTTATGTCTAATAAAGTTCACCTTAACTTAGCTTCGTAAAGCCGCAAGTATGGAATTCCCATCATTTTCTGCTATGGAATTATAGTAATTTGTCATTGATTATTATGTATTGATTATGCAAGTTATGCCTTCATTTGCATACACAACATACGTCTGCAAGATCTATTGCGGAATTCATATGCGTTATTTATAAAGTTTCCTCCTTTATCATGCAAAAAGCACGACCACAGCATGTCCAGAACATGAGATATCAAAACTGGAAATTCCGCAGTTTTACATTGGAAAGCCGCCAGGGGCCCATTAATGATCTTGACTTATTTTCTCGACCCCTACCCACTTATCATTAGGATCCATCCAGGGCTTCTTGATCGAGTTATGCTGTTCACAAACACACAGACACACAAACGGCACCAAAAACATAACCTTCTTGGCAAAGGTAACAAACAAACAGACAATCTACTAAACCCAATACCTCCATTTTCAAGGAGGTACTAAAATAAAGGAAATGTTATAACATGTTAGTCCATGGATGATTTTTCCAATTTATGGTTATAATACAATCTTACAACAATCACTGTTGTAACAAACAGACAGACAGACAGACAGACAGACAGAAAAGCAAACAAACAAACAAACAAAATTAATTCTATCATCATTCAAAAGTTAGTAACTTAGTATACATGCACAGACTTAGCAAGTTTTAGAAAAAAGGAGCCTCCTTTTGCCCCCTACAACGACAATGGAACCTCCCATTTAAGGATGGCTAAAACGCAATGACCCAGGTGCAGATCCCATGATCCCATGAATGTAGGTCATGTAGGTCAGCTGCTGGGGAAAAAGGAACTTGCTGGGAAACAACTTGGGGTATAGCAGTCAGGAAGAAAAGGGAGAACCTTTGTACATGCCTTAGGTTTACAACATTGTCTACTTCTCAGTTCTTTTATAAGAGTTGTAACTGTACCTAGAAGATGTCTGTGTGGGCCCTGTTTACCTATCTGAATCTCCAGACCTGCCTTATCCTGGGGTTTGTGTTCCTGCTGGCCTACTGGTACCTCAGGACCCGGGCACAACCCAACCTCCCACCAGGGCCATGGACACTGCCTTTGCTGGGGAGTGTGAGCAACATGTTTTCCTCAGTATGTATTGATTCTGATACAAGATACTGTAAATGCAGAATGTTTGCAGGGATTTATTGAATTTCGCGGTAGGGAGAAAATGTAGTGTTCCCAGTGGTTTTAAGTTTGCATTTGAAACGATAGTTAAAGCGCTACAGTCACATAATGGATTGCGGCTACGAAAACCGCTAACATAAAACCTCTGCGAACATTTCTGCATTTACAGTACTATTTTCCATACCACCCAGGAAGCAATTGTTAAGTTCAGTTTTTCCTCTATTATCATATGCCCTACATACATGTCACTGGGGCAATACAGAACAAGATTTCAAGGGACTTTAGCCTAGTTTGTCAATTCAAAATCAAATGGTTTAACAACATTATCGTAAACCTCCAAGTTCCCTGTAGCAAAGGATTATGGGAACTTGGGAAGTATAAACATTATGGTTAATGCGTATTGTTTGGGGAATATCCATGTATAGTGTAATAAGTTACATTTATGGGAAGGTAGATAAGGTTCAAAGGTTAGATGTGACAGGTCGTTCGGTATGATATAAACTGCTGCATGCCTGCGAAGTGTGTTATGCTGAAGGGCGGTTATGCTAGTAGCTATATACATGTAGATACATTGTGAAATGTTGATGTTGTCTCTTGTTGTAGGTTCCACACCTGTCCTGGATGGAACTAGGACAGAAGTACGGTCCAGTCCTCTACCTCCGACTGGGCAGCAGGCACGTTGTCGTTCTCAACAGTTACTCAGCGGTCCACGAGGCTCTGGTGAAGAAGGCGGAAGACTTCTCTGACAGACCTGTTTTCTACTCTTTCAAACTGACTGGCCAATTGGACAATGGTAATAATAAATCTTCATTATGTTGTATCAAATTACAAAATGGATTTCAGGACATTGTGCCTAGATTGTGGCAGATTGGGCTATAGCTAGTATAGATGGATGTCGATCATGTTCATATCAAGAAAAGCATATGTCAGTACATGTCAGAAGTGCTCACTCAGTAATAACGGTTATTACCTTTGCCAAGAAGGTTATGTTTTTGTTAGCATGGTTGTGCTTGTGGTGGAACAGCAAAAGCTATTGATGGGTTATGAACTTTGGCATGAAGAAAGGTCTCAACAAAAAAGAAATGCTTCCATTTTGGGCCACCTGGGGACCTTCCTGGTACTGCAGCAGAATTTATGGTTTTTGTGTCACAATGTTTGGATAGTTTTTTCAAGTGCAGTATTCATTTACTCATTTTTACTTTAATCTATTTATGTGTTATGACAATGCAATTTTATGCATCACCCTATTTTGACAGCATGGTTGTTTTTGTGCAGGAATAATTCTCCTCCCCTATGGACCACTCTGGAAGCACCAGCGCAAGTTCACCATCATGGGCCTCCGAGACTTCGGTTTCGGGAAACGCAGCCTGGAGGGGAAAATCGTGGAGGAATCACAAGGGCTAAGAGAGGAGATTCTCAAAAAGGGACAGAAGCCTTTCAACGCCAGGCGCATGCTGCAAAACGCAGTAGGTGATGTCATCTGCTCCATAGTGATTGGCAAACGCTTTGAGTACGACGATGAGAAATTCGAGAAGATCATGGAGGCTTTTGACCAGAATGTTGGAGACCAGCGGCTGAGTGGAATGGCTGACTTATTCCCGTGGGCATGGCACATTCCTGCTGTCAAGAGAGCCATTGACAGACAGGTGACAAATGTTGAAATCAGCGTTGGCGCCCTACGGGAGGACATAGCTGAGCACAAGAAGACTTTTGACCCCAATGATATCCGAGACTTCATTGATACATTCCTCCTAGAGATGAAGAACAGGGAAGGAGAGGAGGATAGTGAGTTTACAGACAGACAGTTGGAGTTCCTGATAGCAGACTTGTTTCTAGCTGGAACAGAGACGACGTCGAGCACCCTGCACTGGGCACTCCTGTACCTGCTGCGACACCCTGACGTACAAGAGAAGTTGCACCAAGAGATCGACAGCACCATCGGACAGGACGTCACCCCATCCCTGTCCCATCGCAGCCAGTTACCGTACACAGAGGCAGTCATCGCAGAAGTTATACGAATCAATCCCATTGCCGCTGTTGGGGTTCCTCACGGTACATCCAACGACACCTCCCTGTTTGGATATGATATTCCCAAGGATTCCCTCATCTTTGCCAATCTCTGGGCAGTCCTACGTGATCCTGAGGTCTACCCTGAACCTGACGCCTTCAAACCCGAGAGATTTCTGGACGACAAGGGTCAGTTCAACAAGGGGAACACTTTTATTCCATTCTCTCTTGGTAGGTCAACAGAAAATTTTCACCATTACATTCATACCCATGTTCTTGTTCAGTTTGTTCATACTATAGGGCAGCATGTTTCCTTACTGTTTCAATAGCAGGGTATTTTTTTACAAGGGGGGGGTGTTATTATTTAAGCCCTTCCCTTTTAACATGCTCAAGGCACCTCCTTGAACATAGATATAGCCATCTTTTAGTCTTCTATATTCTTCTTAAACATAAACTTAAGATTGTCCTCTTCTGAATGTATTTATATTCAAATTCCTCTACAGGACGCCGTGCCTGCCTGGGAGAACAGCTGGCCAGGATGGAGCTATTCCTGTTCTTCACCTCCCTGATGCAGCACTTCACTTTCAAACTGCCAGAGGGCACACCACTACCATCCACTAAAGGGAAAATTGGCCTTGCAAATACTGCTGAAGATTTTGATCTTTATGCTATCCCAAGGGAGTGATAAGTTGAAAGTCTATAGGGGGCCAAAAATGTAAACATTTTGAGGTCTCATGAAGACCTACTCACATACTAAATGTCCACCCAGGTATTCTTGAGCTATGTTGTTCACAAACAGTAACTGAAAACATAACCTTCATGGTGAAGGTAATGAAACCTAAACTCTAACAATAGCTTTTTATATGGCTGATCTATCATCTAAAAAAAGATATAACGTTAGGTCATGAATATATAGAAAACAGAAACTACATAAAGGCTACAAGTAACACTTTATTGCAATATGGGATATTTCAGCACCAGGACTAAATAAATAGATAAAACTAAACTTCAAGTAAAGAAGTCAGTTTCATAGTTATCATTACTCGCCTCTACTTTCAATACAATAACTTACATGTAGAGGAGAACCTTGTATGGCATTACAACAGTTTTGTTACAGTTGGCCTTACTTGTGTAAATCTGAAGTTAAAAGTGCAAAGAAAGCTGTCAACATAGTGTGGACAGTATTCCTGTTATATGACAAAAGCCATACATTAAGAATTGTGAAGCCTATAAAGTGAGAAATAATAGAAGTGAGATGGCTCGCTATTGCTAACAATATCCGATGGCACACAAATATGTATGTGTATTTCATACATGATCACCTCAGATACTTTCATAATATACAGAGGGAGGCTCGACAGACTGTATCTACAGAAAATACACCTCTAAAAAATATCGTTTTCAATTTCTATTTATGGCTGGAGCCTATACACAGAGAGGTAGAAATACTAGTATATGTCATGCTGATTTCTAACATATAGATTGGAAGACAAAAATATTTCTTTTGTCTGAACCAGCCGTTACATGATTTAAAGCTAGTTCACAATGATACAGTCACATATCTTAAATGCAACAAATTTCTGTGGAATATTGTAAAATTTTTATGTCACAAAAACACAGGCTAAACATACATCCTTATCTTTGTATGAAGGATCTGTAATCGTACTCAACATAGTAAGAGTTTTACACGTTATTTCTGTCTATACAAGTATCTGCTGACAGTTCAACTTCAGGCTTCATAAAATTCACTGATCATAATGATGCAACATCTGCAGTCTGTTGTCATATTTCCCATGATTTCATTGTCATTTTTCCCATGATTCCATTGTCATATTTCCCATGATTCCATTGTCATATTTCCCATGATTCCATCCACTTCAGCCCATACATTGGGCTGGTCTCGTTGTCCGCCAGGGGACCAAACATGCCGTAGGACAAGGGGTGGAACAAGTAGAAGCTGAAAAAAATTACAGGACAATAACGGTTACCATAAATACAATTAGATTCAAGGGGAATCAATTTTGCCGGTTGTGTTCAGAGCTTTTAAAAGTTTTCGGTGGGCACTGAGTACATCACTGATCACCGCAAAAACTGTGGAATATAAATCCACCACATGTATTTTAAGATTTAAAGTAGATACCAACACTACTACTCTATATTTCACATTGGTTACAAACTTCAGTAAGCCAGGTGGCATGGTATCCTTGTGGTTAGGGATGTTGACACCCTTGAATGTCCTTCTACAACAGGAGGTGTGATAAACTAACAATGAATTCATAATCCTAATCCTTAGACCATCTTTACAACTTGAGCAGTCTTTCATCAATTTTGCAAGGATTTCTTACCTGTACAATAGAATAATGAAAATAAAAGCTGTTCCCCATTGATGTATTCTTCTGTAGACTTCGGGTTGTGCTTTATGCTCCACAATTTGCAGAAAGTAGTCATATATGATAGCTGGAATGAAAAAGACATTCAGACTGTCACAACCATGAAACTTAACAATCTACATGTCAGTGAAATACCCCTTAGTGATGTTTGCTAGAACTGCATGTTGTACTATGGACACTCAAATGATAGTGAAAGTAACAAAAAAGAACTTGTCATTAAAACAACTCTAGATGACTTCTGCATCTTTTGAAGGAATTCAAGAATTGACTTTCTGTCTTTTCTAAGACATAAACTGTCAAAATATGTTGGTAAGCAGTTTTTAGAGGTGTGTACCTGTGAGCATGGACTGGAAAAGCATGGCTGGGAAGTAGTGGTGGAAGTACAGCACCCTCCCCATGAAGTAAAACGGCAGGTAGTGCAGGGCCCAGCCTGCAGCCATCCACCTCGCTGCTGAGAGTGTGCCAGACTTTTTTTCTGAAATAACAGCAAAGACAATGTCTTTACCTTGAGAGGACACTTGTGTCCAAATGCTTACTTCTAAAGGTTAGATGTTTTTGCAAAGGCATCTTTAGACATTATGCAGAAACTGATTGAAAGACGATTCAAGAAGAAGTATACAAGGATTTAAAAAAAAAAGGAAAAAATGTCAGCTCACTTAACAGTTGTAAGTAAGTAAACCTTACATGCAAGTCTCAACACCATGTACAGAACAGTGCAGATTTCGTAAACAAAATCAAAGACATCCAGTTAGACGAAGATGATATCATCACTTCGTATGATGTGTGCTCTCTTTTCACCTGCATCCCCCCCAAAGAAGCGGTTTCAGTAGTCAGGGAAGCCTTAGAAGCTGACAACACACTAGCAGACAGAACCAAGTTATCTGTGGACCAAATATGCAAACTGCTAGACCTCTGCCTGGGGTGCACATACTTCACTTACAAAGGACAATTCTTCCAACAACTGCACGGCTGTGCTATGGGTTCACCAGTTTCGCCCATCGTGGTAAACCTGTACATGGAGAAATTTGAGAACAAAGCCCTCAGTACTTTCAAGGACACTCCCCCGGCCAACTGGTTCCGTTATGTAGATGACACTTGGTGCAGACTAAAGAAGAGAGTAGCTGATGATTTCTTTGAACATATCAACCAGATAGATGACAACATCAAGTTCACACAGGAGTCGAGTCAAGATAATATGCTCCCTTTCCTAGACACCAAAACCATCATAGAGAAGGATGGTCGCCTCCAGTTCGAAGTATACAGGAAGCCGACCCATACCGATCAGTATCTGGCCTGTGATTCTCACCACCCTTTGGAACACAAACTGGCAGTTATAAAAACTCTCTTTCATCGGGCAGACAACATCATCACCTCAGACACGGCCAAAACAGACGAACATAGACACCTCCGAGGTGCCCTGGGCAAATGTGGCTACCAAAGATGGACTTTCAACAAAGCCCTCAAACCATCTGACCAGTCCAAGAAAACGCCTAAGTGTACACCGTTGACCAACAGAAACAAGACCAACATCACTATTCCATATGTACAAGGAGTGTCCGAAAAACTCCGACGGATCTTCCAAAACTTCAACATTGCCACCAACTTCAAACCTCAATCAACTCTCAGACAAAGACTGGTACATCCTAAAGACCGACCCCGCAAAGGCAGCAAGACCGATGTCATCTACAGACTCAAATGTGAAGAACCCAACTGCAACAACACTTATATCGGAGAGACCAGCCGATCACTTAATGAAAGGTACAAAGAACATTGCGCTAACCGCTACTCCTCGGCCATTTTCCACCACCTAAAACACAACCAGGGGCACTCGTTCAATCTCGAATCCACTGATATCCTTGACCGCGAACCCCGCTGGTTCGAACGTGGAGTAAGGGAGGCAATATATGAGAGGATATACAATCCAACCCTCAACAGGAAAGGAGGGCTAAGGGTGGAACTGTCTGGCACTTGGGACATAGCCTTGGGGGCAAACCAGCTTTAGCTCCTATATTAAAACAATAGGAGCTATTGTCCCCTTTTACTTCAACCTTGTCTTGAGTTGTCTAATTCGCTTTCTATTGGACTATCTAAAAATTTGTCTTCTCCTTATTTGCATATCAATTCATAGTTCGTGGTTATAAACCTGCTGTTCAACTGATCTTGCTCACAGTCACTGACGAAAAGTAGTGGATGCTACTTGAAACGTCTGACCGTTTCCAAAATCATATCCAGTTGTTTGAGTAATTGCTTTTTGGCGTATCTTATTACCTGGATGTCTAATCTTCATCGACATGCCTTACATGCTATTGTTTAGCAATCCATACTATCTTGACAAACATGTATGGAAAACAGACTCCAATCCATAAACAATACAAATCATACACAACTATAATTCCAATAAAACAGTCTACTTTCATTAAAACAGTCTACTTTCATCAAAACATCTACCCTGAAGACAAAGTATATTTCTTGATCATGTACAAACACCATTCTTAATGTACAGCTTGTAGTTCAGTGAGTAGGAACCTTACCTGCCAGTTGTGGAGGGTCCACAAACCCCCTCTGTGTCCTGAGAGCCTCCACTAAAAACACCAGCATAGCCCCTGCCAGCAAGGCTAGGTTACCCCACCAGATAACCTGATGACACAAAATATGTTACATGCCTCGTTAAACCCACAAGGATGACAACAAAGCTGACAGATTATTCTGATACATCAGTTTGATCTTATACTAAAAATATACAAATAAAAGGTAAAGATATACAAGGAAAGCTAATGATAAAAAATCTTATTCTAAAGAGACAAACAAAGTTAGCTGCAATAATCATTGTCAAGAGAAAACATGCAGCATATTTGTATGAAAGGTTTGATTGATATAGCCAGTAATATTACTCACAGGATTCCCGAGGAGATACACTTTGTAGTCTGTTGCATTAACTCCTGAAAATCGCTGTCCCTATGAAAAAAAAAAAGCAGAAATGATTTTGTTGTATTGTACTGGTACTGGGTACCAGTATGCAGCCCAAACTTAAAGTTACATTGCTTCATTTAACATGTTTAGCTGTAATAATTATCAACTGTCCACAAAAAAGTCTTTGTTTCTTTATTCTTTGTATGAGATTCATTGATAAACTAGCATTTTTGTTATACATGGGTCATATCGTATCCGCCATGAAATATGGAGGTATTGTTTTTAGTGTGTGTGTGTGTACATGTGTGTTCAAACCTGAGTTTATTTCATGGAGATCTGATGTCTTCAAACTCTTGTTAAAATACTAAGTAGTAACAAGAAGAGGTTCTAGCTTACCCTGTAGTTCAGGGGCCACTGCCATGGTTGTGATGTAACCTCCCCTTCTTTTGCCTTCAGACCACTGTTTCCCTACAGGGGAGAAAATGTACAGTTTTAACTTTCAAACACATTTTGCACACATTTTTGGCAACACCTTGGGAGTGGAGCCTGTAGTGAACTGTAAATTCAGTTACTTTTGCAGTGGTCTTATTTTGTGGTAGGAGGGACAAGGAGTATTTCTAAGCATCTTAAATTCACAGTTGAAATAATTCTGTACTACAGTAGTAATATTTCGGAAACGCATATTCTTGGTGTCATGAATTCACAGTGGAGAGGTCACTGTGATAAGCGCAAAAATAAAACCACTTCAAACTCTTAAAAATTGACAGTAGTATTGTTCTTTAATTTCCAAATCTCCATATGTGGAGGTAAATGTTAAGAGAATTTATGGGACCTAGCCATATGTAGACAGCCTAAGATAGGATGACTCAGCACAATACAACACGTCAAGCACATCCTGCTGACATTACCGACCTGCACCATGACTGCGTGAGACTCCAGCAGTTTCCCTAGGAAAGATGGCTGGTACACCGCAAACGTACCGTTGGGGACTGAGGGAGCAAAGAATATGTAGAATGAGAATTTTCAGTGCTAAATTAATGTAATTTTTCAACAAAACATATTCTCTAATAATACCAATAAGACAATTCTAAACCTGCTTTTAATGGTATCTTTGATAACTGAGTGGACTCATGAATTTCGGATCACAACTTGCCACAAATAAAAGTGACCAGTCAATGCTTTCAGCCATCAGCATGCTGACTTAACTGTTAGTCTACTTTCAGATCTATATTATTCAACAGCAACACATCAAAACCAATGTCATTTGCACAATGTTGGCTATACATTTCATATCTATGACAAATGACAGCTGCAGCATTCGAAAGGTTAAACGCTAAAGCTATGCCTGGCAGCACTCACGCTGGTTGTTGATGTGATCTTCCACGTTCCACAGGTTGTTCTTGTCCCTAGTGAAGGGGTTACAGGTCACCTCCAGCTGCTCCCAGCCCCTAGGGTAGCAACACAACATGTCTACCTGAACAGTTTATACATTACATGTATAATGAAGGATCTTTTAACTTACACAAACAGCAAACATTTAGCTGTTCATCTGTGTTAAGTAGAAAACTTCCTGAAGGTGAACTGTAATTCAAATTACAAAGAATTGGACACATTTGTGACTATCCAACTACCTTTTCTGTCAAGGAATGAGAAATCCCCTGAAGTGGTGGATCACTCATTCCTTGACAAAGACTTGACTTGGACCGTCCAGACTCTGTCCAATCTATTTTGTTGGTAAATAGGTTTCATGACTTCTTTTAATCAATTTTGGGTAGGTCCCAATTCTTTGTGTTCTAAACTACATCTTTGTACATGTATTGTTCAGCTTTGCATCACAAGAGCAAACTCTTGATTTTCTCTGTACCGCAAATGAACTTACAGTAGCTAGCCTCGACTCTTGAAACCATGGTCATCAGGAAAGCTTGACAAAGGTAGGTGAACATGCAGGTTAAAGGTAGCAGTGGAGCTATCATCAAGGTAACCTCACCATTTGGGGAGAGTCTTGGAGTGTGAGTGGAGGGCACAGCCTGTCATGTAGTGGATGAACCTGACCTTGGACCTGACCGTCTTGATCCTGCTCTTCTCTGTTCCTCCAACGACCTCCACCTTCCAGATGTCATTTATGTCTCCTGTTCCATTCTGAGGACAGGTTTAATGGTTTATGAACAATGCAACATCCTTGCTTAGTAATAGTTTATTTATTGATTCATATTCACACATCGCGAACAATGGTAGCCCATTGGCTGAATGGCTCACAAGGCTCAATGAGAAGTAAATGTGGAAACATGTCAATTATATGTTTAAAGCATAGATGTGTGGTACCTCACCTGTCCATACCCCGTGACTTGGAAATGTCTCTTTGTGATAGGAGCAGGTTCTTGGTGTGTGTGGAGATTTCTCCGAGTCCTGCAGGTGAGGAAAGAATATGGTCCTGCATCAGGATTATGCATGGCATATACATATATACATACCTTGAGTGTGAATTTTAGAGCTAACTTTTGAGATAGCCAATTTCAACTACAACACAACAGAAGTGGCACAAACTAACCTGAAGGAAATGTTGTGAATGACAACATGGTAAAAGACAGCTGCATGTATTTGTATCTGTATTGTATAGCCAGTATGACCACTCTTGGCTATAACACAGGCCCGTGGCAGACACATCACAGCAGCTGTATTACAATGAGTTCAACTCTACAAAGTTCTCAAGGAAAAAAAATGAATTGTTGTAAATGTGAAATGGAATTTTGATAGAAATACTGGGAAGGGAACATGAATATTGAATATGATGACTCACGCCACGTGTTCCAGTCGAACCAGGTCACCATTCTTCACAAACTGTATAGGGTCCTCAGGAACTGTTGAATCAACAAAAGGAATATAGTAACCCTCTGACTTAAGTCTATGCATTGAAAATCTAAACGAATCGATGGTTTGGTAACAAACATCAAAAGGTCTTTCAAAGTTAGCTGCAAATTGCCAACAAAAAAAATTGGACTCCTAAACAACAATACCCCTAATGCCATTTCCAGCTGAAGGCAATGTGACAAAAATCAACAGGAATATGTAACTTTTACTCACTTGGGTTTCTGTCATATCTTTTGATGATCCAATAATTGTTGTCATCCTTATGTGTGTATGCTGTTATCTGAGGAAAGGCAGAACAATCAAATACATTGTATCCAGATTCCTAAGAGGAACGGTTTTGACACAATAAAACCTGCATTTGTGAAGAATTTTCTTTCACAATATCTCCAACAAGTATGTGGTTATTGCAAATCTAAGAACGAGCAAACAAAGATCTGTACCTGCTGCTGCTGCGCCCCCAGCCCCTCAGGGTACAGGTGCCAGTGGGAGTGGAGCAGGCCGCCCGCAGGCCGGTAGTTCTTAAGAGTGATGGTGGAACCATACGCTATATCTGCGACCAACCAGAGGGCATACATAACACATAATATGTACTGTACACTGCAAGCTAAAATCATGACTGCTTTATGTACTAAAACAACCCATGTATTGAAGACGCAATGATGTCTGCAATCATGCTGGACTTCCAAAAGTTGGATCAAGGAAAAAATGTTATGTTTCTGGTTACTCGACCAACATTAGCTTTAATCTGCTGACCAGAGCCTTTTTTGAGGTCAACCGCTGGCAAGACATATAAATAAGATTTTCGATCTGAGAGATGAAAATGTTTAAACCAGCTCACCTTCCGGCATAATTGCTTGATAAAGTTTGTTCCCTTCCAGCGTAGACTGAAAGGCTGAGCTCATGAAACCATCACCTGAGCCACTGGAAATGAATAACAGTCGTCATGATTAACAGATCTATAGTAGATGCTGGAATCTTCACAAGAAAGTTTTTTTCATGTACAGAAAACTCCTGAATCTACTATTATTACTAATAATGTTTGGTCTGATAACTGGTAGTATATATAAACTTAGTAAATAGTACTCACCTTTTGTACAATGTGTGAAAATGAACAGCAAAGCAGGTAACGTAGATGGCTGCTGGCAGGACTATAAGGCACATGGTTCTTGCCAGGAAGTGTTTGAAAACAACCATCTGGGAATAACACAAAAGCACAGGCTGAGACCTAACAATGGAACATTTCTATGTGATGTCGTCACTGTGTCCACCACCATGTCGGTGTCCCTATTTGCATTTTAGTAAATCATATCTTAAGCATTTCCAGACATTCAAAGATCTTCCGACCCTCTCAAATAACTACTATGAAATGCCTATAGCTCAAGTCTAACAAAAGAATAGTTGTGCAAAATGTACTTGAAAACTTGCAGATGAAACACAAAAAGGCAGTGTACACTTGATCTATGAATAGTATGATCCATTGAAATGCAAAGAGGGATGCCAGCATGGTGGCTGTACCTGCCTACTACACAGATACTAGTATGGAACTGGAAAATTATTCCATCACAGAACAAAAAATCGAAGATCTCATGCCTCCGTGAAATATCTTTACAAAAATCATAACACAACCTTGTCCATTTCACACTTTACATTCTCCACTCTCGGGCACATGCCATCCTCGAGTTCCTGTCTTATGATCATGTGCCAACATTCACTTCCTGCCAGCCTGGGGAAGAAATTTGAATGGAGGCCAGCTCAACCTTCCCATCCTACCAGTCTCTGGTTACAACTCCACCGAGGAACAAACCTGGACCCAGGCAAGCAGGAAAATCTTGAACACACACCAAGACAAACAAACAAACAAACACAAGAAATAAAAGTACTTAAAAAAAGCTACCAGCGGTAAAGTTAAATCCCCCAGCAGGTCCCACAGGTCACTGACAGTCTTCAGCCCCACCCACAGAATGATGAACAGTCCCACAAACTTCACGCTGAAGGCCAGCGCAATGAAGCAGCCTGCTCCACACATCCACACCCACCACCACATGGAAAATGGTCTGGAGTCAAGGGATGGGACACATAATGAAAAACGTTAGAAGCCATACTCATCTGTAATAACTCCCAATCCACACAAAAAATGAGCGTCTTTTTCTTGAATTATGTGGGTGGCGGTAAAAACAGCCCACTGACTGATGGTAAAACCACAGTCTGTTCCCATCTTATTTATTTGCTTTCAATTTATGAAAGGTGGTGTGAGTAATATAAATGATGTTTACGCTTGAAGCGTTTTACTTTATAAAGTCCGTCATATGGAGAAAGTTGTCATTTGTCAAGCATGTTACGGCGTTCACCTGTTTTTGAGAGAGTCAAATTTGGACTGACAGAAGACTGCACCCATGATGAAGCAAAGCATGATGGGATCCAGGAGGATGTACTGAGATAGGGTAAGGCAACCTGTGTCTGTGGTAGAGCAAAGAATTCAATGTTAGATAACTGTGAATCGGTGCAACAAAAGGGTCGAGCTATTTTGTGACATAGAAAGAAAACAAAACATGATGCAACATGTAGAAAAATTATACAATACGTCAAAAATAAAAGCCTATCAAGATATAAAATATCAACACCTGTCAATACCAGTAATCAACAGAAGATATATGTTTTTGCTGCAAAATTAATTAATACAAAAGGTAACGATTACCAATATGAAAAAAAAAAAAACATATCACTGAACTTGTTGGAATGTGAACAGAAAATATCCTTTTTATGTACCTACATACAGCGGGCAAAGCACAACATACAGAAATAAATACTAGTAGGTGTTGTGAATCTGAGTTCTCACATCTTACCAAAAAGCAGCAGAGTAGCAGCCAGAGAGGCAGCAGGAAGAGACCATGTCAGCTCCCACACTGTCAGGAAGGCCAGGGGAACCACAGTGGAGCCCAGACTCACACAGAACTACAAGACATACAGGCAACAGCAACTTACAAGTGTTTCAAGTTTTGAAATGTCAAAATCCTTCCCACACCTTTTGGTGTGTAGAGGGAGGTGCCTATCTATCTTTCTGTAGTCCTGGGGCCACATAGCTTGTCCACTGGTAGTGGTGTCTCTCTCACAAGTGCTGAGAGTCGAGTGCATGTTCCATTTTTAAAGCCGTTGGTATGACCAACAACCTCCCAACACAACACATTAGGCTGTTGCACTGGCTAAGTGATTTAAATACAACAGCCCATGTACAAGTGTCAAAACAGTAGTATATCAACATAATCAGCAAGGCAAACCTTCTGTCTGTTACATGTACAATTTCAATAAAACACATTTAGACACTCACAGTTCTCATGCCAATATATTTGGTTTCTCCGTATTTGTCCCCAGGTTTCTCAAAGGGAAAAGTACCATCATAGCCAGTCAGGTGCCCCGAGAGTCCTATCAGCATCTAGAAAAAAGAAGGGACACGAAAGTGTCACCATATTACCTATCGACTCTAGATCTGTCGTCATCTATCAATTGTTCCAATTCAGGCTTTTGTTCATAGATGGTCAAGGTACAATTAAATTAGCTTTCTTTCATGATTAAGCTAGAAATCGGGTATCTGAATGATATGATTTAAATGCAAAGTCCACACTTCTTGAAGTTGTTCTGTGATGAATGCAACAATTAGTGACTAGAATTTAAGAACATTCAGAAAACAAAAAACACAGTTAGTACACTAGGTAAATTTCTGATGGCACAAGCAATTCATTTTGAACCAAATAAACTACTCTACGAAGCTAACTACCTACCTTTCCCAAGGGAGGATGAACATCGAAGAAGAATGTCCTATTGATGTAGTAGCTGCCCATCTTTCCGAAATGAGTTTCATCCCAACTAGAAACAACACAAAAGATAGTTTCAAATTCAACTGATACAATATTGTAAAAAATGAATGAAAAAGAAAGACCAGTAGAATGCAGTTTGGACATACTAGCAAAGTCTAAATGTTTGTGGTGGTTTTATTTTCAGGTTTTTGCAATGAACTCTTCACATCATGAATATATGTGTTTCCATTGAATGTATTACTACTGCACAACCAAAATTGTTTTAACCATGAACTTAAAACACAGCGCAAATCTCCCTTTCCCGTCTCTCACAAACAATAAGTCGCTGCAAAAACAAATGAATTTACAGTACACGACTGGTTGTCCCAATTTTTTTCGTTTGTGCTGCTCTTGTGATAGGAAGCGATGTTTCAAAAGCAAATATACAAATGTACATGTAACTGCCTCCTTTGTCAGTACTGGACAACCAGTACGGAAGTGGTCGTCAGAACAGGAGCTCCAGTACTGAGACTTTCTCAGTACTAGACTTCCTGTACTGGGCAGCTTCAGTACAGTCCTCGGTTTTCACGACTGGAAACCGAGTGCTGAGACTCTAACGAGCGTCTAACGTTATTTTCAGGGCTGCATCTCTTCGATGCTTTTTTCCCCACTTCAAAGCTATATTGTTTGGAAAACATTCGAATGAAGAAAAAAAAATACAGTATCACATTCTGTTACGTTTCAACGACGACAACATATCCTTGTGGCTTGTGCCTTTATCGGGAGAAAACGTACACTGTTAAATACCTACCAAAATCTATGTCCATAACCAAGGAACAAAGCAGTACTACCTAAACGTTAGTATGTACAAGCATTAAAATGTACAGACAACTGAATCCAAAACTGTCCAGTCGGTCCAAACAATGGATCATCCCATTACCGTATAGAATGTGAGTACAGGACGCCCAGTTCCGACATAATTTGAGGTCTCGGCTTCCAGTACTGAAGAGTCACTATTTACTGGTAAATCCAGTACGGAACCCGTTACATCCGTAAATCGGCACTCGGTTATCCAGTGCTGAATGACCTCCGCACTGGGTAACCAGTACTGAATGATCTTTGACCTAGCCGGAACGCAAATCCGTACTGGAACCCGAGTACCGAGAGGAGTTCAGCTCTGGAAGCCGAGTACCGAAACAAATTCAGTTCTGGACGTCCAGCGCTGACGAAGCTTCGGTACTGGAATGAAGCCGTTCCGTACTGGAATTCTTGTACGGAACTTCCTTCCGTACTGGGGGCCGAGTATCGGCGGCATTTTCTCCACGGTTTCCGTACTGGGCGCCCAGTAAGGAGCCGGTTACATCTGTATATTTGTGTTTCAAAATCAAATCAAAACCACAAAGTGATCTCTTTGCTACCATAAACGTTACAACTTACATATGCAACTATTATTTGTTACTCATGCCATAATTTGTTGTCATCCTTACCATATATGATCAGGTTCCTCTAATTTGTAGAATCTTGTACCAAGAGTAAGCGCCACTATAGCAGCAAAAACGACCCACGCGTGAAGTCCAAGATGTTCCGGCTTCCCTCCGTCCTGGTGCCGTGCTTTCGTCACTGTCTTGTCTCTGCCGTTAGCATCAACGGTCTGGGTCTGGGTGGGACCGTTCTGCTGTTTACCCCTCCCCATTGTCACGGTTTTCAACTTGGGTTTCAACTCCCGTTTATCGCCAATTTTTGTCTACACTACCTCTCTATGAAGCTATACAGATACCCAGTACGTTTCCTTCATAAAATAGCCCATTTCTCTTGACCTTGCTTGCTACAAAGCTATGAAAATCAATAAAACTGGATGAACGAAAGAAATAAAAACTGCAAACTTGTGATCGCCTGTACCCTTTGACGTTTGACCCAAAATGGTAACGTCAACTTTGTACGTAGGTGTAACATGACCAAATTATGAAAAGAAATCTCATTCTGACAAGGGACTTCTTATATAAACTAGTAAATGCAAAGCCTAACTGAGAAGCTAGAGATTCTTTCTGTGGCAATAGATGAACGATTGTATGAAACGTGTGAATATTTATAAAACGCCCCCGAAATCATCACTTGTACTATTCCAGACAAGGGGTGAAAAAAAGGATACGCGCCGCCCACAACCCGTCCGGCCCCCGTCCACCATGTCATCCAAAGTAACGCTTTATTTCTTTTCTGTACCGCTTAAACAACCTTTAATAGTGCCCGTAGATCTGTATATGAAACCTAGTATTGCAATACACTGTTTAGATTATTGCTTTTAGGGTAAAAGACCGATAGGAAAATCGATAGAAAAATGCCTCAGTCACATGTTTTCCAAGGGGCCCCGTAGGGGGTGTAGCCGATCTGGGGTCCCGCTCGGGCTCTGAAGCCGGGGAGGCCGATCTAGGCCCCCACCGAGCTGATTTTAAGTGCGAATCAAAGTGAACCGCGCGTTACCCGCGGGCCCGCCCGAGCCCACAAATAGGCGGCCACAAATAGCCCGGCAGCCGCAGGGAGTCCCGGGCTCAAGTGCCCCGCCCGGCCAAAGTGCAAAAAAACAACTTACAGACAACTGACTGGCGGTGGCCGTTTTTGTTTACATCCAAGGTATTGGATTTTATTAAATCATCGTACTACTACTGCTACTTATCAATATTCAAATTAGCAAATCAAATTATCAATTATCATGTAACAAATCAATAAATCAATATTTTGCATTCCACCTGATTTTTCATGCAACAGCGTCACCGTGACATGATCGCGATCACTCGTATTGGATTGGAAATGTAACTTTAGCATTATTAATTTGCTGAGTCACAAATTGTAGAGTTTGTAAATTTACTACAGTCACATTTCCAAACATATGCCTCAATAGGTAGTTTCCATCCAGGCCAGTATACATGTAAGACCTGTTCCACGGTCCCACCCAGTCATTTCACAACAGTTAAGTCGCATTGTTAACTTCAAGACAGTTGTGTTCACACCTGTTTTAAAGAAGATCTGGTTAGAATAGTCCAAACCTATTTGTACTAAGTTTTTATGTTCATTTACTTTACTTTGCCATTATTGTGCCACCATTTTGAAACCGCGTTGTACCATAGCCAGCTTACTTATTTTGGTCTCTGTACACTCCATTGAGTTTGTATTCTGTACACGCTGTTGAGTTTGTTTTGGGTTTCCTGATCTCCAAGGAGTAAGATCAAAGTCATCTCATCATTGGTCCAGTGGCAAAAGGAGGCCGTGAACTGCAGGAAAAATGCTGCATGTCCTGTATGTCAGTCAGAACCCCCCCTAGACATCGAAGACTAACTCAACTGGTCAGCCTAATAGGATTTCGGTGAAATTGTCTCAAACGACCTGTAGTATTTTCGACCAAATCGATTTGGACAGATTGAATTTTTAAACATGAATGGTGTCTAATTTGCGCTTACAATCAGCCCGGGTCCTGATGAAGAAAAAAAGGCGCTGGATGCAAGCCGTAACCTTATCGCGAACACGTCATCAGGGTCCCCGCTGTTGTTGGGCCAAATTTGTGACATCACAGATCCGTCGCTCAGAAAAAGCCATTCACACTACATGTTCTTCAAGTTTTACTACTTTCATCATGCCAAAGGGAAAGACAACATTCCCAAGATGGAAGATAACAGAGAAACACAGACGGAGGAGGGAAGCAGCAGAAGCAACTGGAAGCGAGATGCCCGAGGGAACATGGGGGAGGGGGAAAGCCAGTCAGGACGACGACCTGGATTACGAGCCCTATCCCTCCGGCCTACAGACCCCGCAGGCGGCACAGAAGGTTCCCATCTCCGAGGACCAAGACGAAATGATCGCGGCTTTCATAGAAAGCCACCCGGCATACTACGACATGACACATCCTGACTATAAGAACAAAGGAAAGAAGAGTGCATGGTTGAAGGAGGAGGCCCTCGCAATCGGACTGACGCGTAAGTTTCTGACTTCATTAACTACTTCATGTTCAATTTGCAACTTTCCTGCAAGTAGTTTTTTTTGTTGGGAAATTGAATATAAATTTTGTTATGTTTTCCCTTCCATCTACCTACAGCCAAACAGGTCCTCACCAGGTTCCAGACAATGAGGACCGACTACTTCAAGCTGAAGCGGAGGGTATCCGGAATTGGAAAGAAGGGCAAACGTAAGCCCAAGATCACTCCACTGCAGGAGTTTAAGCTGCGTCGTTACCAGTTTCTCGATGCGCACTACCGGGGGCGGGGCAAGAATTTTACTGGAGAAATCGGATGGGTAAGAATCTGGAATCTGATGCGTTTCTCTTCTTTGCATTCCATAGAATTTTCTTTACATGTTACAATATATCCTCACAGTTTTGTCTCTGCTGTTCAACACTTGTCCTTGTTCATTTGTTCTTTCCATGAAATTGAATTTTCTTTGCACGCTATGATATATCCTCATAGTTTTGTCATTGCTGTTCAACACTTGTCCTTGCTTACCGTGTCAGGTCCAGCCATCAGAATCCAGTTCAGACGAGGATGACGTGGAAGACGTGAGGTTCACTTCGAGTGCGGAAACCAGCGCGGGAACCAGTTCCAAACGCAAGCGCTACGACAACAGCGAGTCGCCCTCGCCCAAGAAGAGCAAGAAGGGGGTGACAGAGTTTCTGGTGGAACTCCTGACTGACTCTCGACATAAGGAACTTCGACAGTCACAATCTACCATGGCAGTGGTACAATACTTTACTTATAACTGCTGATTTCTGTGAATGAAGTTTTGCATGATTTGTTCTTACAGAATTTCAACAGATAGTTCTCTATGTGTTTGTTAGTTTTACTTAGCTTTTGATTAGATATAGACTTGATATTTTTGTGCGTTTTACTTTCATTATCCTACTTATCACTCAGTTGTAATTTATCTATTTAGTATCCTCTTGTTGTTACAGTTATTAGATTATTTATTATTTTCTTTTATCACCATTGCTTGCTATCGTTAATATTTTGTTAGACATGTACAAAGAAACATGGGGCCATAGGAAAGGACTCGTATAGATAATGTAGACAATATTAGTGTCAATGTTCCCCATTCTCACAATCCAATGTATGTTTCTTAACCTTTAGCACTCTGAAGTAGCTATTTGGCACCCAATTCTCTATTGGTTAAAGAGTTAGGCAGCAGGTAGAAGGTTAAAAATCACTATGTACTTTTTGGAATATGTGTGAAATATAAAGACAGAGAAATAAATGTTGCAGGCTGCCAGCAGTGCCAGCCCCAGCACCAGTGGCACGAGCGAGCGGAACGCCTGGGCACAGTGGCTGTCCAGTCTGCAGCAGGAGATCCCACAGGAGGTGTGGCGGGCCTACCAGATGGAGACGTTCTCTGTGGCCATGCGCTTCGCCATGGGGGCACAGCACCAGCAGGAACAGCCCATGAACCTGTCTCGACAGGAGCTCGCACTGCCGCTGCCCCCTTTTAGTGTCTCAACCCCAACAGCACAGGAGACACAGCCAAACTGTCACTCACAAACGGTATGTATACCCTCACATTGAACAATCTGAATGTTATCAGACATACATTTCTGTCCACCAATAGCATAAGTTTTTGTTCTTTTTATCTTATTTGATGGTATTTAATCAAGCGGACTCCGGGTAAAATTGAACGATAATAGAGATCTTAATGGAACAAACAAACAAACAAACTTCATGAACTCTGTTCAAAGACAGTCCCCTGTCGCAGTTGGACACTTTATTTTGATCACTTTTGTTTGTATTGTTTGAATAAAGACATGTTGTCTAACATATGTTTTCTTGATACATGTATCATACAATAATTGTGTTTGTGTTTTTTGTTTATTATAGGTCACCACAAAAGACTCAAAAGCCACTCGAGGTTTAGGGTTACTTAAAGCTTAATGAGAACTGCGAGAGACAGATAAGAGAGAGAGACCTAAATTGTAATAACCAACATGTTGCAAGATGTCTCTTGATCGCTAGCTTGAAGAGGTCAAGATTGTACCTATCAAAAAAGCTATCACAAAGAAACTTGTTCTATAGAGATTCAGTTCTAGTAAAGAAATATGGAACTTCTGCCTGAGGTTTAGAGTGGAGGAATGAAACGCGATTTGCATCTCTGTGATTCTTGTGCTTGGAATAAACTGGAAACAAAAGACCAAAACTGGAAAAGATAGACTAATAGTATATTATTATGATCTGCTTGATTAAATAGCACTACAGCCAAGGTGGTGGCCATGATCTCAAATACCTTTTCCATCACAGGCCTGGCCCATGTGGTGCTTCAATGTTCAAATAGTGCCTGGAGTTGTCCTCACTTTGATGAGGGCATCTGATGACCAATAGAGAGTCTCAGTGACTCTCAGGACCCCTATATTAAAGTGTGAAGGAAAATTTACATAGTGACTGTGAAAAAGCCAGTGTTCCTCTGACTTCAAAGCCCCACAGGGCCTAGACCAGCTACACCCACTACGTCCCCCTTGGAAATGTGACTGAGGCATAAGTAGGGAACGTTGTCCATAGCAAAGTTACGCTGCAGCATACAGCTAACACTTGTATGTACTATGTATTCTTTGTCTTTCAGGTTTGATCTTTCATGGCAATTCTCACGTTTGTCCCTCTTTTTTTCCATACCAGCCTCTCCTGTATTCATACTTCCGTAGTTCCTGTGCCTGGAGGGTTCGCATCGGTATGTTAACATTAATCAATTAATTGAATATACAAATCTCATCGTCGCTAATTGTTCTTTTGTACATTTTGTACTCATATCAGGCTGTGGAGAATTCATGAAATTCAAGTTTCCATACAATTTTCAGTCATAAGTCAAAGAAACTCTGTCACACAGCATGAAAAATCGATTGGCCTATGAGTCTGAGAGGTCTAAATGGCTTTTTCAACACTATTTTTTGGGAACCAATACCTTTCTCTGCCAAAGATAGAATTCTATCTACTATGGATTTAATGCTTAGTGATTTTTTCTTCTAGCTCTGAACCTGAAGGGAATTGAGTATGACCAGGCTGCAGTGCATCTCATGAAGGATGGTGGACAACAGGTAGAAATTGGGCACGACTATCTTGCTTGATATGTTGGATCACATTTATTTTGTCTCATTTGTGAAGCAAAGCTTTAGTGTTACTCTTTTTGCTAAAGCTGCCAAGTCTCGATACATTTGTACATCCTTTTATTTTTTTTTTACAAAGTGTACCTTTGCGTTATAAAATGGCATCATTATAAAAAAGAATCTAGGACTACATTATGTTTTAAAGATTTTGGTAAGACTTAGATAAAAGACCATACATGCCCAGAACATGACAATGTGTTTGCCTATGTTACTTAGTATCTTACAGCTTGTATGATGCTGATCAATGTTGTTAATTCTTAAAACATTAATGTTGCATTATCAAACTAGTAGATTTAAATTAAAGCCTAACTTAACCTTTAGCACACTGAAGTAGCCGTTTGACACCCCATTCTCTATTGGTTACAAAGTTGGGCAGCAGGGGGAAAGTTGAAAGTCAGAGTTTTTTTCTGTGGCAATAGATGTATGGTTGTGTATGGTGCACTTGTTGCATTCCCAACTGCTGGTTTAGCATGTCTCTATCCCCATACAGAACTCTGAGGAGTACAAGCAGAAGAACCCCATGGCACAGGTGCCCACCCTGATGATAGATGGAAACAAACTCACCCAGTCTGTAAGCCTACTCATTTCATATTTTCTACATTTCTGTCATCTGTACTTAAAGCATAGCATAGATATCATAAGATTTGGAGATTACTTCCGGACATTTTCGAGTGACATCCATCACCCTTCTTCAGCATCATTAGAAGGAATGTTGTAGAGATCGATTTGTCTTTGAATAACGTATACATTTTTGTTTGCAAATACAAGTAGTGTCTGTTATTATAATGGAACATTGATTAAAGTCTCTTAGGGTTAATGTTTACTCGAATCAATATATTGAAAAACAAAACAGAATTAATGTTTACATAACAGGGAATGGATTTTTATGCTGCCAGCTATATATAAGTCAAGAAGGGGAAAAAAGCCTGTTTGTAGTGTATAACACTATCTGTTGACATTCTTTAGATGGCAATCATGGAATACCTGGAGGAAACTCGACCAGACCCTCCCCTCCTGCCAAAAGACCCTGCTGCAAGGGCAAAGGTTGGTAAAGGTGTAGTGTATTCCACCATAACCTTTTTCATTTTACATTACCACTAGTAATGAACACAGTGACTAACAGTCAAACCTGGGGTCAGCTGGCATAATTGAAGATAGTAAGTAGTTGCAACAAATAACACTTTGGGAACTACAATCATCACCGGATATTGATGTTCTTTCCACATACCCAATGATAATTACCTGCCAATGTTTCAGAAGTCCCTCTGCTACATTTCTCAGAACAATACTGACTGGCTTTGCTAGGTGGCGCTGCAGTGAAAAGATGTGGTTCCAAACATGACTAAGCTTGTATCCCCCCTTATAATGGTACATGACTCGAATGACTTTTCTTATCCATACACAGGAACTATTGACGGATACACTGATCACCATCATCAATGCCTTATCTTCAATTGTATATTGCAGGTTCGGATGATTGCGGAGACTGTCAATGCAGGCATCCAGCCAATTCAGGTAACTTTCCCACTTACACACTACCGAGTGTGAAATATTCTCCACTGTGTTTGACATTGATATCATTGAAAACAAGAAAACTTTCCACTCAGTTTCCAGTCTTTTGGAAATAAATGAAGTTCCTCCATAGCTGACCATGTGTTAGTCATGATAATCTCAGAGAACCAAAAACATAAGAATTTAGATGTGCAATGTCTAATACCACCATTTTTTTCCTACCTCACTAGAACTTAAGTGTCCTACAAAAGGTAGGGGATGAGAGGAAGATGGAATGGGGTCACTACTGGATTGACCGAGGCTTCACAGGTGAACATATACAGTCAAACCTGTATTAGCGGTCACCTTTGCATAGCGGCCACCTGCCCATAGTGGTCACTTTTTGTCGGTCCCTTGGATTTTTCCCATTGACATAAGCATTAAGAATTAGGCTATAGCGGCCACCTGTCCAACGCGGTCGCGGCCAGACGATTTTCGGTCCCGCGAGTACAGTGACACTGCCGATAACGGTCACGGCGCGCCGGTAGAAGCCGCATCGCCACCGCACACCGGCTTCAAAATCTTCATTTTTTCACGGAGTTATCAAATTTATACGGCCTCAACTGGATAGGATCATAATAAAGAAAACCAGAATGTTTTATCTTTGTTAGAAAATCCATGGTTTGACGCGAAGTCAAGTATAGTTTTCTTCACATGGCTTGCGTTTGTACATCGTGGTAAAATTGACAATTTCTGTGCATTTTGACTGGACAAATATTACGGCAGCCTTTTGGAAAATACAACCCACACATGTACCCGATGCGGTAAGTTCGTGAAATGTTTGAATGCCGGCCCAATTTCCATTTTCACCGGGAATTCATTCAAATTGTGCTCAAAACGTGTTTCGCGCAATTTTCAAAATGGCGCTGATACAAACTGGATAGGTAGCAGCATAAAGGTCAACGGAAGACACCACTGTTACGGAGGTATAATATACTAAATTTATTTTGCTGCAAAGTATCACTGAGGATAATTACTAAACCAAAAGCTTCAAAATGAATGTGGATAATAATACTGTGATGTAAAATTTGGGCTGTTGCAATTTTCTGAAAAGACAAAAAGCCCTCAAAAGAGCGACCTTCTTCTGAGTACCCTATTAGCATAATGGTAGATGCTGATCAACACAAGCCACAACAAGAGACTGAGGAAAATTGTCGCCACGATTTTATGTTTGAAAACGGTCGAAAACGAACAGTAAGTGACAACTGAGCAACATGTATTTTGTTCTTAACTAAGTAAAAGAACAACAATCGAACTTCTAAAATGCGCCTTACCTGTTTACTTGTGTACTGTACGGTGAATAAATGTATCTCAGTGGGTACTGAAAATATGTATCACTCGTGGTCAATTAATCAACATTTTCTCCATAGCGGCCACCTGTTCTTAGCGGCCAGTTTTGGCCAGTCCCTTGAGTGACCGCTATAGACAGGTTTGACTGTAAATTCTTCTTATTTAACATAGCAGACATATATACAAATCATATGTAATGTAACTAGTTTGATAGTAAAACATAATCTAAAAGATTTCTTCTCAGAAATTAAGCTAAAAAACTGATAAGACAGAACTTTTAAATCCATTGAGTCAGTTTCTGAATATGTTTACTTCACATACATGTACAAAGACAGCATTGCTTGTCTGTTGTTGCAGCTTTGGAAACTGCACTGAGTGAGACTGCAGGAAAGTACTGTGTGGGTGACCAGGTAAGCTAACATCAGCCAACATTTGTCAGCTCACTAAGAGTAGCTACGGGTGTTCTAATGTGGACGTTGTACTTCCAAAGCAAAGTTCCATCCTAAATGTGACCATAATGCTGCATGTTTTAGTCAGGCGGTAGTTAGACATTGCAGATGTTGTGGACTTTCTGTGAAATGTACAATATTCCATATTTTTTTAGATATTCTTTACAAACTACAACTGTAGCACGTGCATGCTTTCTATTCAGAAGAGCATTTTGAAAGGACTTTATGTGACTTGAGTTTCGTAGAGCCCAAGGTACAAGGGTTTTAGAATCTTGAGTAACGTGAATTGCTTTTTCTCCCTTCATCTTTCTGGATTGTTTCTAAATATCTTCACTACTTTGTCTGCTTGCAGGTGACTATGGCTGACCTGTGCCTTGTGCCGCAGCTGTATAATGCTACAAGGTGAGTTACTTGATTCTGCTGCTTTAGAGTTTTGCTGGTATGTTTAAAGGGGCACTCAACTCCAGAAGCAAGTGTTCTGTTTCTTTAGATACTATTTTTCTGAATCCAAAAAAATTAAATATATTGGCAACTTGACAATGAGTTTGGACAAGGTAGGAGTTGCCTTATACAGCAACAATATTTGGATAACTTGCCGAGTACACTCGAGATAAATTACAGTCAGTTGTAACATATTATGTCGTAAACAACTATTGGAAGAATGTTAAGTGCGTGCTGGTAAGAAATCCTTGATTGATCTTAGAAATTATCTTTGAAATGTGTTTCTGTTTACTTGTTAGTCAATTTATACCCCTAGTTACTTTGTTTCCCACTTAATTTGGGCCAAAAGTTGACTTTGATCTCTGTCAATCATCCCATTGAAATCCATTCTTATGATTTAAAAAAAAAAAGGATGAAAAAAAAAGTATACCCTCTGAAAAAGGTGGGTGATGTTAGGAAATCCAGGGCTAATCTTGAAAATCATGTCTTGTCTGTATTGTGTGGCTGAATAGTTGTTCATCAGTTTGCAGCATTAGCAACTCATTTATCCTCTTGCTGTGGACCAAAATTTGACCCAGACCTTTAGCAAACATCCCATTATAACTCATACTTAGATGCTATGTTGGAAGGTCTACATCAACACCATCATGAGGCTACATGCATATGGGGAGCATTAGTATTTAGTTACTGGATTATGAATGGTCCATTTCTCATTTCATCACAAAATTTGGTTGATTTTTCATTCATAAAACTGTGGTCTCTTTGAAAATAACACATGCTTCTGGCGTTGAGAACCAATTTAAGAATGGATGGACATCATTTGAACAAAATTACTACACTTCACAAAAGAGATTACTCTTTTTTATATTTTTTTACCTCGATTTCCAAGCAAGCTGCATTGAGCTGTAGAATATTTGGGGTGTAGATTTAGTGAGTTTTTTTGCTGTTATCTTTTTCTATAGAAACAAAGTGAACATGGACAAATTCCCCAGGATTTCCGCCATCATAAAAGGCTGTTCCGAGCTGGAGTCGTTCAAGGCAGCCCATCCATTCAGCCAGCCAGACTATATTAAGGAGGAAACATAGAATAGATGTAATGCTTGCTTCCTCTTGTAAAAGGCTTCTATCGCCAGATTTAATTTTGATATAGCCTCTACCAGGCTCCGTCCTATCGTTGGGAAAATAGTAGAAATCAGCCGAGGTACTCCGCTTTACAGGGTAGGTCCGCTATAACACTGTATAGTGGACCTACCCTGTATAGCGAAGTACCGCGGCTGATTTCTACTATTTTCCCAACGATAGGACGGAGCCTGGTAGAGGCTAATTTTGATACTTTTGTGTACTGTAATTTTAAGAGATTGATAATTGAGTCCAATTGATGTTCTTGGGGTACATGTAACAGAATGATATGTCCAATTATCATATGAAGACATGTTTGTCTGTCTAGATCTGTAATATATTCAGTAATGGAGGTATCTACTAGTAATACAGTATTACACATTCTACACTGTATTTGTGATAAATTTGGAACAGCAGAATGCCTCTTATTGTTTTGATCGATTTAAAAGTGATAAGGTTTCAATTAGTGACTACAGTCATTCCAAATATGTTTCAAACCTACCAATTACATGTATGTACAAGGGTTGTTCATCAAATATTTTTCCTGACCTAAGTCTGGTTATAGTAGGAAGCTGAAATTTACATACATACACTGTTACACATCTCTATAGGTCACATTTTTTTCTTAATTTCTGCAGTCTAAAGAGTTTGTTCTTACAGGTGCTCATGTAGAGTAAGGTGTGTTAATGGAGCTAGTTGCATGGTCATTAGGGTCCTATAAACACCGGCTGTTCACTAGAAGTCCTAGACTGATTAACAATAGGCTGAGAGAAATGGAACTATAAGAGCACGGTTTCTGGTAGTGCACTAAAAAGCATTTCAAGCACTGCATTTGAAATTTCTACTTGTTACTACAGGTATAACCAAAAGTGATCAGGCAAATTGTTTGACATTGATGCACAGCCCTTGTATGCACTATACTGGTATGCCAGCACACACCCTCCGCTGTTTTGTAAGACTGCTTGTTAGTTAATTGATCTCTGTGGAATTCCTGTGTTAAGTTATATAAGTGAAGCTCTAGAATGTTAAGAGAGTGCAATAATGAATGATTCCAGGCTGAAAGACTGGCTTGGTTTGACAGTCAGCCATGTACGTGATGTTTGCCATAACTTAAGATATGTTGAGCATTGAGCAAAGACAGAATATCACATACCTCTATGGGGACCTGTATGCCTTTTTCATGTAGAGCGTAATCAGCCATTTTGGTACCAGACAATTCATAGGGGAACCACTCAAGTAGAGGGTAATTGGTGCATTCTATGTACAGTGTAACTGGGACCTGATTTAAGTGTAAAGCAAAGCCAGCCTGACCAATTTAGCATATTATGTAGCTGCTGTCCTTCTGAATTTAGCCTAGAGTGTTGATGGTACGGTACTATCCTCCCCCATGCAGACACCCCCCCCCCCCCGTATGTTTGCATGCACCTCAGGTTTGGTGGAATAACAGTTCTAAAACTGTTGAAAGAACTGAGTGTATACATCTGAGTTTTTGTGGAATAACAGTTCTAACACTGTGAAAAAAAATTCTCTTCAAACTTCCCATTGTACCCTTTAGTGTAAAAAGGCCACTTGCTCTTCATGCATTCCAGGTTCAAGGTCGACCTGTCCAAGTTCCCCACCATCACCCGCGTGTGTGGGAACCTGGCAGAGTTGGAGGCCTTCAAGGCGGCCGACTACTCTCGTCAGCCCGACACCCCCGAGGAGTTCAAGCCGTGATGTCGCTTGTCCGGTTGTGCTAGCGTCCATAGTCATGGATGTAAGATCATGATTATAGATGCAGTCATCTTCCAACTCAACATATAGTGTGGTGGGGTCCAAGGTTGTACTAACGTCCATAATCATGGATGTAAAAAAGATCATGATTATAGATACAGTCATCTTCCAACTCAACATATAGTGTGGTGGGGTCCAAGGTACCTCTTTGTAGGATGTTGGCACCAGAACTGAAAATATTCTCCTAGATCTAAACAAAATTTTGCCTAATTTTTCCATTTAGATCTATGCCAACTTCTTCAACATGTTTTTGTCAGTTTTATCACATGTCAAGAGTTCATCTATGGTTAAAAAGACCAGTACATTCTTGAAATAGTCCAATACTTGAAAACAAAGCTGATTTATATAAAAACCCTGTTTGTCATCATGTCAAATTGCTAGGCAATGTGATTGAGATTGTGAATGAGATTTGACTTGTTATGTAAAGGAATGACCAAAACATCAACTTTTGTAACACTCCCATCCTACATTAGGGACCTTTAATAAGCTATGCTCAAGTCTGACCCACCTAGAAATGGTGTATAATATTGCAGTAATGTAAGATTATCTTAGAAAAGAAAGCAATACCAATGTTGACTACAAGCTACATGCTGATAAGATCAGTTTGGTGAAGGCTGTAAAGATATCAGAAGATTTTATTGCGTTCCTGAGAAAAATCAGTAAAAGGGCAATGTCTTAGCAGGTGACTGGATATTATTTGAATCGTTATATGGATTGATTTATGTGGATGAAAACAATAAAGTAAACAATTCTACATCAACAAAGTCTCTTCTTATTCTGATTATTCCTGTGTCGGCTTTTGTAAATCATACCACTGAACATCTTTTATTACCTCCTTGAAATGCCATGGAGGGTTTATTTCAGGCAGCATTTGTGTGTGTGTATCTGTGTGTGTCTGTTGGTGAACAAGACAACTCGATAACTACTGGGTGGATTGGTTTCATATTTGCTGTGATGGTAGGGTGTGACAAAAACTGGAAATGATTACATTTTGGCCCCCTGGTGACTTTTTAGGCACTGCAGCAGAATTTCCGATTTTGATATCTCGAGTTCTGATATCGCATGCTATGGTCACGGTTTTTGGTCGGTAGATAGCTCTTGTGCTTGGAAAAAAAGTGATATAAGTTTGGACCTCCTAGCGGCCAGTTTTGGAATTGCAGGGGCATTTCTGTCAGTTTCTTTGTGGGTGATGCTGTTAATCACAACCCCCCATCACGTTTTGTGTCATACTTCGAGATGAGGTTTTGATAAAAAAAACTACCGGTAATTCTCTAAGTTCAGCCTTCTTGTGTTCTTACGTGACGAATTTCTACTCAATCATTAAACTTTTACAAAGTTGTCTAGTATTTGAATTGAACAAGGTGGTTATATTTTTTTCGAAATCAAAATACCTCAAGGCGCATGCATACGATATCTCACATACAAACACATACACACAAGCAACACACAGTACAGCACAATTAAACTTCAAAATACTTTATTTTTACTCCAAAATCACTCCTGACAAAGAACCATAAATTCTTAAATCTCAGCATCTGAAGGATAAGAACACAAACATGCTGTCTCATGTGCTTCAAAAATATATGCTTTCTGTAATTACAATATTTACATCACGTTTTTTCGGTAACAAGTATACCCCTTCCTAACCTATGCACGTTATGTACAGTTGTTAGATTGGACTCAACAGTTGGAGGTGCTAGAGCAATAGAGCATTCGCTGTTTTTGTGTGCATAAATGGTTCCTTACTAAATCATCCAGCAAATTAATTTTCAATCAGATACAGTGGTACACAGGAAGCAGTATGTAAGAGATCCGTTCTGCTTGGATCCAATAGAAAGGATGCATGACACATGACGTAACGGAGAGCGGTCCCAATACACATCCCGGGCGGGTGCCCACTCCGGGGGTCCCGCCTCATTAACTGTTTACAGCTTAGCATGTCTATTAGGTGAGAACAGGGTGTTACCACCACAGATGCCCAATACACATCCGAACGGTTTGTGGCTACGGCGGTCAAAAACATATATTCCAAAGAGTTGTTGTGTTACTGAATGGTTTCAATGCAATTTTAACGATCTAATGTATCAGTAGATGATGGTTTTGTATAATCTTCTAGTAGGTGATGGTCTTTTGGTTTGTTTGACAACCCAATACACATCCCAGACAGATGTGTATTGCCCTCGCATCTATTACCACAGCACACAATAACGTCAGTCCAGATCATCTCGGATATATACACTCCATAAATACTTATTATGCCACACGAAACGGGCTTCTAGCTTTTTAACACCGGCATTTGCACAGTTATCGTTGTTGAAGGACTTTCACAATCCAAACAGACTTAGTTTTTTACTGTGTGCACGCGCACTGTTCTACGATCATGTTGGGGAAGTCTGCTACCTCGATCTCTGTCTTGTCTCCTCTGCTGACGAGGTACATGACCGGGAGCGGCGCCGTCCTCACCACGCCGCACGTCTGGTCCAGCTGCTCGGGGTCGTTGTTCATGTACCACCGCGCGCGCTTCGCACAGCCGCCGTCGCACCTGAAGGCGTCGTAGCCGCGGGGCTCCAGGATGAACTGCTCGGCGAACGGCAGGTCGGCGAAGTCGATGTAGTTCTTGGACCGACAGCAGCGGTTGCTTCTCTTGGGAAGGTCCTCACAGTTGCGTGCACCACTGAAAATTTATTTAAAAAAAAGGAAACTCATGAATATCCACGTCGCAGTAAAATAAATTCACAAATGACCTTCTTACACTTTTCCTATGTTCACAAATCTGGAAATCCTAAAAGCTAACCATTTTCATCATTCGGCATAATACTACTGACTCAAAACGATTGAAAAACTCATGTCGATTGAAAAAAAGGGATCGCTACTTCGTAGGCTCGAAGGAGAAAACAACTTTTAGGTACCAAGAAACCGAAAGTGCTTTGAAATAAGGCATTTCAAAAGGAAGAAATACTGAAGACAGAAAGCGATGCCTACCTGGCGTCAGTGGAGTTCTCTGTGTACATGATGAGCTCGGGGCGTCGCTCGTTCTCCTCGGGAAGCTCCTGGGTGGCGAACTCGACCATCTTGGCGACGCGTGCCGGGTACCTGCCGGGGGCCGCGCCCTCGATCCACAGCTCCAGCCCGTGGTTCCCGCTCGGGTTCACCTGCCACTCCCGCACCGCCGCGGACACGTCGAACACCTCCCAGCCAGAACCGTTCACCGGGATCAGTCTGAAAATAGGCACAAAACAAGAGATATTTTAGTATGGAAGACATTAAGAATAAAAAAACGCTACAGAAAAGACGACGGGAACTTTTACAATAGCCTAGGTTGAAAAAGACGGAGACGAAAAACAAAAGGATGTAAAAATTCACAAATCTCAAATCAGTCTACATATTACATCCCGTAACTTTGAATTAACTAAGACGAAAATCAACTCATAAAAACCCAGTAGAATTGTTGTGGAGAAAGGGATGTTGCGTCTTACCTGGAGTCGAGCAGTCTGTTAGCGGAGCCCTCCTCTCCCGTGGCCAGCACCTGGTACACGGACACCCGGGCGGCGTTGACGGCACGAGGGTGGGCCCGGAGCCGCTTGTGGTGAGAGAAGTTGGGCAGGCGCTTGAACACCCGCAGCTCGGCGGACTTCAGGACGGTCTCCTCGGTCAGCCGCTCCGCCACGTTGAAATGGAAGGTGAGCCGGGTGGTCTCGGTGTACACAACGTCTCCAACGATTCCTGAGACAAAGGAGAGAAGTAAATCCGATTGAGTAAAAGTGATTTTCAAGACTCCAGAACATCTATTCCAACAATGGTTCGTCGTAATACAAAGACTTGTGTCAAATTGCAAACGTGGATAATATTTCACAGGAGCACGTACAAAAATTGCTGCAAAGTTTACGTAAAATGTAACAACAGTAAGAATAAGTATTTTGTGTTTAGGCTGAAAAGACAAAACGTCACAAAGTCTTGTTTTCTTACCTGGATTCTTATGGACGGTGCGGAGAAGTGTCGCCAGGCTGGCCTCCCTCTTTCTCCGGCGGGTGTGGGCAGGCGCCTGGTGCAGCTTCAGCATGGACTCGTACTTGGCCCTGATGTGCGCTGGGACCACCACGTCCCTCTTGCTCACGGTCAGAGTCGGGAAGTCCTCGCCACCGAGCTTATCCAGCAGGGTTCTCCTGACGTGTTCCGCCGAGAACGCCAAGGCGCCGGCCAAAACACAGGAGAAAAGCGCACAAACTAGAACAAGCTTCATCGTAGTAGAGATAGATAGACGAAAAGTCGCGAAGTGAATCGAAGAGCGGAGCACGATGTTGCTGCGAAGGTTTCGTCTGACGAAATGGTGATGAATAATTATGCTTAGACTTTTTATACCAGAACCAGCCAGTCGTCTAGTGGCTCTCCACGACCTGCTAATAAACCGTCTGTCTCTTTGATTGTGGTGATGAGCCGTCCCACCGCCTTCCGCAGTCACCGCACCTTTTCATCCTAATCATTTCGTCTGAGTAGCACTTGCTGTGTACAAAATAACCTCCATTGTCTGGCTTCGGCCCCTGTCGTGTTTGTCTACACCTTTGACATTCAAAACAGGGGACTGGCGAAGTGGACCCAGTGAAATCGCACCCGATACACGAAAAGAATATGACTAATAAAAGCATGAATGACAAACTAATGGGGCTTTTGTTTTTCCGACTCATTGAGAAGTTCTGAGCCCGTAATTAAGATGTCCAGCCTTGCTCATGTCTGATACACGGCTCTGTCGGGGTCCCTCGACACAAAACTTCAACCCTAATTAACTAGTGAAGATTTTGAATACCAAAGTGTCTCACAGTCTCACACCTAACTCAGAAGAATGGAATAGATATGAATTTGTCCTAGACTGACACATTGTTGAGCCATGTGTATTGGAATCTAGCAAAAACTCGCCAACCAAATATACAATCTATTTCTAGTTCCATGGAGCCACTTAATCTATACCGATATCTATCTCGAATCCCTTTAAATCCAGAGACAACAAGATATGAAACCAGAACCGGGGCTAATTTCAATTTCAGTTTAGAAAGGCTGTCGATATTATGTAAACTCTGTCGCGACAAAGTGGGCGAAAGGACAAGCGAGCAAATATTACATTTCTCTCAATTTGGTCTTAGAAAATAATGTGGACTGCAAACAATTTCAAACAGTGGTGAATACGAAGGCATGATGACTTCAGGAAAAAGGTTCAGAGGAAAACGCCGTTATATTCATTATCTTTCTGTTCGCATATCAGATTCCTTAATGCTTTTTTATAAACTCCATTCTCCATAGGTTTTCCCAACGTATATTTGTTTATGTCGGTTAGCTTGACACAGTGTAAAATGCCTTTGTTGAATTAAAAAAAAAAAAAAAACTGCAAAAAAAGATCAGGAATTTTGTAGTTTGTTTATTTTTCATCGCTTCTCTTATTCTTTGCGGACTGGTGTCGTGATCATATTACAGATATCGAATAATATGTCAATATTATGTTGACTTGTTCTTTTTTTAGAACTTGGCGTGGTTTTGAGAATCACAGCCAAGCCAACGCGCTTGGTTCCATTGTCATGGCGCTTGGTGAACCTAAATGTGGCACAAGCCACGCTAAAGCCACGCCAAACTTCACTCTCCCTTTGTTTGCTGGCTTGGCGTGGCTGGAAACAACAATGCACCCAAGCCAACCTTCACTTTCTGTATGATATTATACCGTTAGAAAAATGATATGACAGTACGAACATGTACATTTTTTTCAACAGTACGGCGTTGAGGTTTTCTGAGTTAGACAACTCAATGCCGGTAGTTCGTTGATTCTAAAAGGTGATCACTAGAACTACAGCGGCAGAACAGTCACTTCGCCGCAATTCTCTGCAATTTGCATTCGTTTTTGTCTATACCATTGATCAAAAGCACTTTGTCAAATTTCATGTCGAAATTTGTCTTACTTTTCTTCTTACATTATGACTTCTATGTCGTTCCGTCCATACTTTGATGTCTACCCCTTTGATCAAAATGTACCGTTTGAACTAACGACAAAAAAGTTGTCTAATTTTGGTGGGAAATGTCGGTCTTTTGTAGTGGAAACGAATACTCCGCTCCCGCCGCATGACCGTGTAGTTTTCCAATGAAATAGTTTTGGCTAAACTGTTGTTTGTGGTTTGTTGTGACTTTTAAGGAAAGACAGATTATTTTGTTTGCCCATGAAACAATAAACAGATAACGTAGTCAACCACATGATACGTAACAATCCTAATTTGTATTTCCCCCGTACAAACAAATCTGGGGTGTTCAACTTCCGAGAAATGCCTACTAATTCATCAAGCCTTAGTCGGTACACTTGTGATTTTTTTCTGAGAAAAATACCAAAGTTATTATTGTTTCTAGAAAGGAAAAAACATCAATACACACTGCTAGACAGATGTAAGCCGACGTCTACTAGTTTTTTTGTGTGAGCAAAGTTTCTGACAAATACACATCTGACTGTTGACACAATAAGAGGTTTCATTGCGTCCAGTTGACTTACATAATGACGAAAAGTGACAACCGATACGGTGCGACAAAGGACTCCCATTGCAGTGTGTTACTAACATGTTTTGTCTTCTCTCCATAATCCCGCCGCTCAGTTAAGCTTTTCACACGTTTTTCTGTTTGTTCTGAAGTGCTAAGCAGGTAAATCTCCGACGATCGGGAGGCCTGAGAACCTAGGCGGGGAGCGGGGGCCCGGGGCCCGGAGGACGATTGGCACACAAACAAGTCCGCGTCGAATTCTTACTCAAAAGCTTGGGTCTGAGACATATGTGCCAGACTGGTTCACGCATTTACATGACATACCGTCTGTTTTATTCCAGACGCGCCAAGCCGAGTTGGGGAACTATTTTTAAAAAAGCGACGCGCAAACGGCTTGGGACGCTCAAACGGCTTGGGACGCGCACACGGCTTGGGAAAAAAATTCACACACACATTTTTTATTTGGCTTCCGATCCAATATAGTTTGGTTAGCGCCCGCCGTAGGCCTCGACACTTTTCTCCAACAGTTGTACTTGTGTGTTTATTTTGACCTTTGTCCTGTGCACCATGGATAACCGGATAGATGCGCCCTTTATCACTCTGAATTTGTAGGACAATTAGTGGATTACAGGGCCCCGTCGGGCGGATCATGGTCTCAGACAGAACTTCCTGGCCCGACCGTGTGAAACACTCGGCACAATCACAAACTTTCGGAAAACTTGAGAGATTTGTGAATACCACGCTGTTCTTTCCAAAACATACCACGCTCGCTGAAAGCTTTAACGTTTATTTGGCGTGTGATCGTGTCCTAAATGCGTACATTTTTTCTATATTTGATTTTGGATTATCCTTTTGTATCGACAAATATCACGGGCTTTGCCCCGTAGTCAGCAATTTCCGATATCCCCTTCTCCTCTAACTCTGGTCGGGTGGTCTATCTCGTGTGTCCCGGCGTCTGCGCACCGAGACCATCAAACTGATCCCCAGGATTATGTAGGATTCTCGTATTTGCCGCTTGGGACTGATAATATATAGTTAAATACAATCTGATCCAAGAAGACGCCAGGACCCGCGGCATGGGCACCACGCCCTACAAACCAAAAAGAAACGTGAATTTCCTTATTTTTGTTGGAAAGGTTTTATTTTTCCGTTCCGTTATTCTTGGACAAGATTCATTGACATAAAACAAACATACGTCTCGGTGGTAGTATTTTCGTAGATTTTCCTTAGCGGACATTACTTCACACTTCGATGTTGTCTGTTATAACATTAGGGTTCTGACGGACTTCCCAGACCCATTCAATACCTTTCTTCATTCTTGTCATATTGCGGCCACTGCTTTTACTTTTAGGAACGTCTCGGTCTTTGATCACGATGGCTGGTCTCACCTGTTGTCTGGGTTGACGGGTGTGTATTGCGAGAAGCCAGCCCTTTGTTCCCGTCCGGCCGGTCCCACCGATCAATGGGCGGTCATTGTTTTTTCTCCTCTGGTAGTTGATTACCACCAACATCATATGCATATGAATGCGCACGTCCATATGATAAACACGGCCGACGTCTGATTATTCCTGTCCCGAGGAGTGGTGCAAATTGGGCTATCGGCCGGAGGGAGGCTCAAAGGGGTGCTCATAAATATCGTAGTCGGGACTTAGATTAAATCTTGATGCCTGGCAAAACGGGCCATCAGTTTGTCGAGCGATAGCGAAGTGAACACACCTCCACTCTTGCGATCCCCTCAGTCTTGTCCACTACTCCTACACCATGAGAGTTGAAGTTCTCGTTTTCGTCACCGTCGTGACGACTGTGGTGAGCGGCGCAGCGGACGTCGACCCGAGGATAGCCCGGCTGGAGTCGGCGATGCTGCGCGCCTTGGGGATGACGCACAGACCGCGGCCCAAGAGAGGAGCGACCGTGCCCAGGCACATGCTGGAGCTGTACGGGCGGCAGGAGAAGCTCCGGGCGGCGCAGACGTCGGGAGAGCCGGCCGGCTGCCAGTTCCCAGACGTCACCGTGCCGGGAAACATCGTCAGGAATTTCAAGGGCAAATGTAGGTACCATTTTGATATTTTAGATCATTTTATTGGTGTACAGTCATTTTATGTGTACTTTTAATAATTGCTTGGCATCGTATGCAAATAGCAAACGTAACAGCAGAAAAGTACGTAATATTCTGATGATTATTGAGTGTTATACCCAGACCGTGTAAGGTCTATTATTTATTTTTCCATTACATATGAATTTTAAATACTGCCTTAGTGTCGTGTTGAGCTATGTTGTGGGAGTTTTCTAGCTCTATTTTCTCTAACAGCTCTAGCATGACTGAATTATGGTCCAGATAAGTTTGTATGACTTTTTTCTATATTCCCTGGCGAGCGCAGCCCATGATATGTTGATGCGAAAAACCACTGTCTTTATTTCTGTCACATACTTGAGTTTTTTTGCACCTTTACTAAATTATTCTCATTATTTCTATTTTAGATCACGACATCGTCGACCCTTCCCCGACGGCCTGCTCCAGCCGAGGCGTGACGTTCTCCGTTTCTGCCGTCGCCGTGGAGGAGTTTGTCCGTTCCGCCGAGCTCAGGGTGCCCATCTCCGACGACCCGCGGGTTTGGTCTGCGGCCAAGGCGTACACCGTCAGCGTCTACCGTGTCCTCCAGCCCAGCAAAGTCGCCAGCGCGGACACCCTAGAGCTGCTACAGTCTCACGTCATCACACCGTTCGACAGAGACGACATCAAGGTCTTCAACATCGCCAGTGCCGTCCAGCACTGGCAGAGACGGGCAGAGGACAACCACGGCCTGCTGGTGTCCGTGGAGGCAGTGAAAGCGGAGGACGGTACGAGGCTAGAGTCTTGTCCGCACTTCAGCCTCTCAGACGCGCAACTCTTCGTCATCTCCACGGACATGCAGCAGTGCAAGAGCCGAGACAAGCGCTCCGCCCGGACGGTAGACTCCTCCAAGGGTCCCGGCAACATCTGCAAGCGGAGGAAGCTGTACATCAGGTTCAAGGACGTCGGCTGGGACGACTGGATCATCGCACCGCAGGGCTACATGGCGTACCACTGCAGCGGAGAGTGCCCCTTCCCGCTCAACGAACACTTGAACGGTACGAACCACGCCGTCATTCAGACTCTGGTGAACTCTCTTACCCCCGACGCAGTACCGCCGGCCTGCTGTGCGCCCACGAAGTGGTCTTCCATCTCCATGTTGTACTTCGACAACAACGGAGACGTCGTCTTGAGACAGTACGAAGACATGGTCGTAGACGGCTGTGGTTGTAGGTGAAGAACTTTGTTTCACGATGTAAAAACTTGTATTTAAGTTTGAGAAGAGTTTTTCCAGAGCTGTGTATTGTACAGAATGTCCAGCCGAAGGATGTGTATTCCTTATTTGTGAAAATCTGATGGGGTGACAAACAGCACAATGGGTTGAAATGGATGTGTCTGGGTGGGTGATGACCAATTACGCCATTAACATCCGCGGTGGTCTGGAAAAGTGATGTAAGACACGAGTGTAACCGAACCTTGCTCAAAATCGTCATTTTTCTTGTCACGACGTAGCTCCCCATTTTTTTCACAAAGTATTTTGAATCCACGATTGTTCGTGTGAGGTATTCAGAGCATAAAGTACTTCCAGTCGACTGCCTGTAAATATTATTGTAAACGTTTTGTATATATGTAATTCAGCAGAGTTTTCTATGCAGGGACTGTGTTTATTTTCCTAAATTTTAAGACGACAAATGAGCAAAAATATTTACAATAGCATTGACTAAATGGCACTGATATCACAGGTGCCAGATTGTTTAGAGAGCTATGTCAATAAAACATCTAACATTTCTACGATGGTCTTTTGTTTCTCATCCTTCAAGTTACATTTACATTAAGGGTATGGACACGCTATTAACAAGATAAACAAAGTTATATATCAAAATGACTCACTGACAGTCACTGTCCAGAAAAAAAACAGAAAAAAATAACATTCAGCGTTTAATTTGCACAAGAGTAAACAAATCCGATTGATAACAAAACTAAACATGATATTACCTTTTGAAATTCATACTAATAAGACTATTTTTGGACAAAATAAACGCGAGCTGAACCCGCGTCATAGAAAGCATTACAAATTGAATCCAATGAGTTCCAGGCGTAGGTTCAGAATGGTTGCAAGTTGAAACTGGACAAAAAGCTAGCACTGAGAATACTGAATGTATTTAGACTAAACACACATAAAAAAACACACATCCAGGGCAGATTGGCAAGTACTTACAATATCAAACAAAAAGAACTAAACAGCGCTGAAAAGTACATAAAACAAACAAACAAAACAATAGCGCATAGGTAGATCCTACTCTCCGAGCAGAGGTTCGGCTCCGGCTCACTTTTGCCGTCTTTTGGGGCGTTTTTATCGGGCTTTCTATTTTGTCCCGTTTTCTTACTGTCAGCTGCCCAAACGACATAAGGAAACGGGTCAAAAACGGATGAAAAATCCAGCCAGAGCTGAACTTCTGCCTGGAGAGTATAAAAAAGCAAAAAAGCAAGCTGGTGCCGAACATCTGCTTGGAGAGTAGGTAGATCCATTGTCGAAAGACCCCCCCCCCCCACACGGAGGTATTCGAAAAGTTAAGTCAATCATGAAAAGAATAATCGATGCATCTTCTCTTGACAGCGCTGTTATCGACAATCCCCGGCCCCGTGTCTTACTCTGAAATCCTTTCAAAAACGCAGGAAAAGCCATTTCAGAGGGTTGCTATACAATTATTTTGATTAGAGCTTCTAGATCTGGGTGTCAAATAGAGAACTTCTAAAACAAAATTGAAGAAGACTAAGCGCCTGTCGTATCATCTTGGGGATCCAAAAATCAAGTCTAGTATTTAGCTCTAGTAACATCTGATCTGATCTGTTGGCTTATGGATGAACTAAAGTTGTCGTTATGGTGAAAATAGAGATTGTCTCTTGGCGTAACCAAGGACATTATATAACCAAGGACATTATATAATGTTTTCCCTGTTCATGATATGGTTGAATGTATGAATATGTATAATTTGTATACTATATAAAGAATCCATTTTGATATATTAATGTAGTCTCCCAACTAAAGTCCAAAGTCACTTTTGATTTACAGTGTTGGTATTCCAAAAGAGTCTGACCTGTAGTATCGCCAAATGGGATAATAGAAACAGCCGTCAAATTTCGGTACAGTTTTGGGAATGGAGAAATCATGGAAGGCTCGCAGCTGCAGTGGGGTACATAAAGCCATTTTGATATCTTTTTCAGCAAATTGCACTTTAGAAACCGCGAGATGTTTTACACCATTCACCACGAAAATCAAATCTTCTATTGTACCTTCTACCGAGCAACAATCAGATGAAAAGAGCGATTTGCGTTCTTTTATAAGAGTAAAGCTGCAAATGCTTTATGTTAAAACATAACGTTAGTAGGCAAACCATAACGTTAGACCGAGATAGTTTGCCCAGAAATCCAACAGACACAGCAACCTCCGTGAGCCATTGCCTTTGTAAACGCCTCTGTTCTTTCTTTCCTATTTTAAATACACCTGACCACATCTCGACGGTACAGAAGCGTCCTCTAGTGGTTTATGTTAGTATCTCAGCCAGGGGGCGATGCCGTTTCAAGGATTGTTCTACTATGCAGGAGGGCAGCGACTTTTTCAAACTTTCAAACAAGTAAGATGAATCATTTATCATATCTTCATAAGCATATTTTGTCCTAAAATATGTCGAAAAATTCTTTCATTATAACTTTAAGCACTAAATCGTCCCATCTTACACCCAATACCTTGATAAAATGCTTGATTTGTCTCCTATCAGGTAGTGGTATGACCCTCCAGGACTAGTATCATGGCGCTGTCATGTGTTCAGTGGCTCCTTGTGCTGGGCATGTTGGTGACCGGTAGCATCAACACCCTCAGTAAGAAGGCCCAGAACGACTCAAAGTGAGCACAGAACACTTAGTATTACAAACTTTTATTTCCCCCTTTCTTTGGGCTTTTTCAGATCACAGACCCGGACGTAGCGAAGTCACATGATTGGGGAGGGGGGCATGGCGACCTGCCAACTTTTAGCATGTGAAGTTTTGTGCTGTGAAGTTTGAAATAATAATATCAGGTGTATTTGCAGCCAGTGCCACAGGCAGGTACCCAATGTGTAGGGTAATGAGGCTGTTTAACGTGTTCGAGGCACCTCCTCGAGCACGGGACCCCCGTTTTACGTCCCTCCCGGAAGACGATTTCGTGGAAAGCTTTCGTGAGGCTACAGCAATCCGGACGTCCTTGGTTGGTCCCCCATCCAAGCACTGTCCGGACCGCGCCTTGCTTAACTTCCGAGATCGAGGGATCGGGTGTATCCAACGCGCCACGCGGCCGTAGCTTTTAAGACGCTCCGGTTCTCTATCTGGTTGAGCTAGATGATCAGTGGAAGATAATTGGCGATTTAACCAAGGCAAGGCAGGTGGGTCTTTGGACCTGTTTCAATTTGGTAGCAAGGCCAGGTGGTCTTGTGGTAGGGCTGTTTGTTGACTTATGCCATAAGTTATGGAATGTAAAGATCCTGGGTTCAAATCCCTAGCAGACCTCGGTGTTGTGCCATATGGAAAGGCACTTAACGTCTATTTCCTCACTCAGATAAAAATGAGTACATAGCTTCGGTTAGGGACTTCCTCTCGGATGGTACGTAAAGCCGGAGGTCCCATATGCATGTTTGAAGAAAGCTACAACTCGAGCTTGTTAAAGAACCCACCACACATCAAAAAGAGTAGGAGTCCTTCCCGGTGTGAGTGATCAAATCTTACAGTCAGTCTTGCAAAGGTGATAGTCATCTGTTATGTCAATCCTTCCACAAATTTGATAAATCTCAATAAATAAACAGATGCTTAGCAGTCTAATTGACTCTCAATTTTTGCACACAAACATAATTGAATGGCTGTACTAGGAAATGACCAGTGTAAAAGCAAGGCTGCTGGTAGTTGAAATGAGCAAATGTGTGTTCTTTGACCATCTGGAAGTGAGCTGACCATTGATCACCTGTTGTTTTCCCTCCAGGGTTAAGGGTGTTCCAGGACCAAATGGAACAGAAGCTGTGGAACATGATTTTGACCATCCATGGTTCCAAACAGTCATCATGTTCATAGGTAGGGAGATGACAGCTAATCAGATGCAAAACCCACACTATTGTTAAACCACTCATTGGTCTGTCCATTTACTTTAAAGGTGCCCTAAGCGATTTCAGGGGGTAAAACTTGAAATATTCTGAGGAAAACAATTCTGTTTGGTGAGGTGAAATTTACATTTACTTCCCTATATTAGCACATCTGCATCATTATTTCATACTTTGGGTGTTTGAAAATAGCACAGAAGCAAGCCACAAAAGGAGCATTTTATTTATTTTGTCCCCCCAAAAATCAGCCCAGAATCCAGCCGTAACCGTTTTCTGTCGACAATTTTCGGTAACTTCCGTGACGTCACAATGCCCAAGCACATTGAGCCATGACTATGTGATGATTTCTTCGGAAGCGTTCGTGACTTATTGGTCAGAATCGTGGTTGTTCGGAAGATTTGAAATGATGGCTGGCCTCCAAGTGCTCAGATTTTCAATGAGTTCCCACCACACAATGACATTACATTTTTGCTCCATGATGGTCGATATGCGATGAGATAGTGAAACTTACTATGGATAGAAATCAGAAAAAAAAATTATTTTGAATATACGACTTTCAGCGCCCTAATATTGCTTAGGTTGCCTTTAACAGTGGACTTAGTTCCCTTCTATAATGATTACATACCTGTGTGAGCCAAGGGCAATTGAAACAGAGATTGGCATTGCCCTCTGCACCAAACAGTGTGGGAAGGATTTTTTATCTTTGCCCCTCCCACCTGAACAGGTGAGATGTGCTGTCTGATCGGTCTCTTCATCCAGAGGAAGCGAGAGAGGGACCAGTTCAGGAAACAGGTCAGAGGTCAAATACTACCAGCTAACCTAAGAATCTCTTCTCAGGACTATTCCACTCAATGTGTGTGTGTTGGGTGGGGGTATTTAGATTAAGAATAAAAAGAATAAGTGTAAGGAATAACATGTATTGGTAGTGGTGTGGATCTAAACCCGAGTTTAGGTTTAGGTTCGGACTCGAGTCCAGAGGTTTAGGTTCAGGTCCGGACCTGAACAATAATTTTGGAATATTTTTTTTCGTGTTACATGTAAAATTGCATATTGGCAGATATTTTACATGTAATTTGAAAACTATATATACGGAATTATATATAGTCGGTAATTAACACAAAAGTTCAGTTATAAACACAAAAATGTTTTCATATTTTTCTAGTGCAAATTTCACGATTTAAGGAAGGTTTAAGATGGTTTAAAACAAAAAGGAGTATATGAGTGAGAGAATTTTTTTTCAAGTCCGGACTTGTTTCCAGATGTTTAGGTTTTTTTGGACTTGAACCTAAACGTTTTACAAGTCCGGAACCGGTCCGGCCGGACCGATCCGCACCACTACGTATTGGAGTACTGTACTTATTGTGAAGTTAAAAAGCCACACTGCGTTTAGTCAACAGATGTATGTTAAGTTGATAAACAAAATGGTTTGACTTTGAGACAGGCTCTAGGACTTACACATACTATTGTGGTGTACCTTTTAGTCTAACATCTTTGGAATGTATTACAGGGCTTCATGCTGTTCAACTTAAAGAGAAAGTGTGGGCACTGGTAGACTAAGCACTTTTGAAAATGTCTTCCAGATTATGCAAGATTTTAACCAGGAACCAATAGAAGCTCTACAACAAGGAAGGTAGGTCATAAAAAATGAAGAAAAAAAACAGTCACTGTCTGATGAAATTATTTAGTCGAGGTGGTTTTGGCCTAGTCTGTGTAATACAAACTCCTCTTTTCGGGGCTTTTATGGCCCCTCCCAATCATTAAGAAATGATCACAGGGCTAAAACCCAAATTACTTTTTTTATCTTGTCTGTTCTAGGGTGTTCCAGTTCATCTTTGCTGTCCCCACCATTTGTGACTTGTTTGGAACCACTCTTGCAGGTAGGATGGGATAAAACTTTTTAACTTAACTGATGCATTGATGGGTTATGCTTCAGTTGTAGGTTTTCATTTGTGAATATCAAAAAACTTATCAAGTATGATGAAGTTAAACTTGTGTACAATGCCAAAGCCTAGTTTTCTAACACGTTTAGGGAAAATGGGAATTTTCAATTGAACACTGCCAGTCTTTGTCAAGGAATGAGTAATCTGCCGCTTCTGTGATCTAACTTTATGCAGATAGAACTCATGACTTGGTGATATTAGTATTTGCAGAAAGTATATGGTGCCCCATGTCACGGTGTAAGGCCCTGATGAGGGCCTGCATGCCCCTTTTACGTAGAGCGTAATCGGCCGTTTTAATTTTACGTAGAGCGTTGCCAACCACTCCATAATTTAGCGTAGAGCGTAGGGGGGGCTTTCTGAATTTAGCGTAGAGCGTAGCGAGGCTTTCTGAATTTAGCGTATTACGTAGCCGGCCCTCCGAATTTAACGTAGAGCGTTGTCGGGACCCCCTATGCAGGCCCTCCCTGATGTAGATGGCCTTCTTATTCATCTTGCAAACAAGTTTGATTCTGTGTCCAAGGTCTTTAATTTGTCCAGTAAGACAGAATGTCCAGGTTATTCTATATGTATGTACTGTGACACAAGGTTATTAAACTCAGATTAATGATGATTTTCCCCTATTTCCCCAGGGATCGGCCTGTTGTGGGTGAATGCCTCTGTGTGGCAGATGCTCAGAGGGTCTATTATCATCTTTACTGGCATTCTTTCTGTGAGTAAAAATCTTCAGACAAAACCTGGTAACAAAAACAAGCTGAATGTGGAATACCATGTCTTTTTTGTTGGGTTTTTCTGCATTGATTGCAATTGGTATTGCTAATGCGTTTACTTCCATGATACCAAGGACATTATATACTATATAATGTCCTTGATGATACATACTGCTCCCCAAAACTAGGGGACATTGCAACACTTGATTTTGGTTGTTTACCAATGATGGAAATGTAAAAAGGTGACATTAGTATGTTGAAAATCTGGTGCCAAAATTCTATAATAGGTACCTAAACTTGTCCATCCATGTATAGATATGAAGTATTGCCTGTACCACTAATAATGTACTCAACAGACATGCCTGTCTATTTCTGTAATCATCAGTATCATTCTGCTTTCAGAAAATCTTCTTGAAGAGAAAATTGAGAGGTATTCACTGGACTGGCATGGTGGTCACCATGGTGAGTTATGTCAGAAACGCTATCAGAATCTCAAAGCTAGGGGCAATGATGGCCTCGTGGTTTGGGGAGGCAAAATTAAAAGGCGGTGGAAGGAGAGGGATGAGCTCTGCCTTGCAGTACTGTGAACAAGATACTGAAGATTAATGACATGCTGTCACTTCAATTTCAAAAAGGGCTATGAGACCTTTAACTTTATTTTTACCTGACAGATTACTGATCTCAACACTGTATCACATGCCCTGTTCAGTTGTATATTCCAATCTTCCCTGCTTAGCTTGGTATGTTGATATTAAGGTGTGCAGCAATTTTGTATTGGAATAGCAAGTTTATCTCTTCAACATACTGTGGGTTTCTACTATGGTTATTTAGGCTCTATACTTGGTCTTGTTCTGTATTTCATTCTCCACTACCTGCTGAGGTTGTATAAGTAGAAGTGAAACTTGGTAATTCATTTTGTAATTTATCTTATCAGTTTGATTTTATTATCATAACCTTTTAAGCTGTTTTGTACACTTGCCTTTAGCCTTTAGGCATGGATTTTCAATAAGGATTACATTAAATGTTAGTAATACTGAAATTATGATAATTTTTTCACCAGCTGGGTCTAGTGTTGGTGGGAGTCTCCAGCATCTTTAATGAAGAGGACAATGATAAAAAAGATGTGAAGAAGTCAATTCTAGGTAAGTCATGAAAAATACATGCTCTATTTATATCCTCCAAATGGGGATGTGTATCTAAATGCTGTACCGAATCCAACTCAGATGTGCAGCATAGCCACATCTTGCTTGGCGCAACCTATTTCTAAACCAAGGTAGCACACTGCACTTCCCAGATATTGTAGTAAGGATGCCCCTTTTTCCATACGGAAATGTTATGGAAATTTAGTATTTCATTCACCAAGTATTTCTAGCTATAACATTATTCAAATATGCTTTTAGGTTTGATCTGGACTTATTAGGTCGAACCTGAACCTAAACTTCTGGATAGGAATCCGGACCTGAACCTGATTCAATGACGATAATGTTTTGGCTTCAGATGGATTTTTGGCTCCTGAGATACTCTGCCACCTGATTGGCCAGGTTAGGTTAAACACCAACCTCCTGGAAGGACACTAAAAGAGAACATGTGTGCTCCACTGCTCACTGGGTGAACTTTGATGCAGAATGACGTAGGTTGTACCCCTTGTAGACACATCTGTAGCATCTTACTCTGCTTCTGTTGTTAATGTGGAGAGTGTTGAAGAAGGAGTAAACCATGATGTGTGTTTTCCTCAGGTATTGTCCTGATCCTGGCTGGACAGGTGGTCAGTTCCAGTCAGATGATCATTGAGGAATTGTTCCTTAAGAAGAGGAAGTTTCCACCCTTACAGGTGAGAGTCCCTTAACTATCAGAAAATTTCATTTAAGTTGGTTTGATAGAAGTTTGTGCCACCAAAACAACATGGAAGAGATGTGAAGTTGAGTTCACATGGTAGAATGGTTGATTCTGTGTATCTTAGTATCAGTAGTGCTTGCCTGTTCTCATAAGCCTACTACTAGTAAAAGAATTTTTAGCCCTGGACTGCCACCTAGCAGGATTAGGTCAAACTGCAGAGATAGTTATGAAGAATGGGAAACTTGCAACTTACCAACAGGGAACATGTACTGTAAATCTTGAAATATTTGCAGTGCTTTTATGTTTGTGCTTTTTGTGGTGACAGCAAACTTTACATGTTCTCTGTATTACTATTGTAGTACTACTGTATTGTTTTAACTGAAGATGCCTCATTTTCCCAACCGCAAAATCAAGTGCCCCAAACTTTAGAACAATATTCATTTACAGTACTCCGAAATATAACAATAATCTGTCCTTCTCTTTCCCCAGGTTGTTGGCATGGAGGGAACATTCGGGGTCTTCTTTATGGTAGCTGTGAGTAACATCAATATTTGGTACAAAAAAAGCATGAGGTAGAACTTGCCATATACCATTTGGGCTATTTAGTGCTGAAATATAATACATGTATTATCATTTTCCGGTCAAAACAATTAATTCTAGTTATAATAGTACTGTAAAACATTGCTCATAAGAAACATGTATTTTATGCTTCATTGATATTGATCAACATATAGAAGCAGAATTCTGTAGTATAGATATGGAGTCAAATTAGAGTTGTTGAATTGACGTTAAATTGGATAGAGAGAGAGATAGAGAGAAGATAGGATAGGTCTTTGCTGGGTAGTCTATGTCTCACCTTTCCAGGGTACATGTTCTTGTCAAGTCTTGACCCTTTGAATCCAGGGCTGTTTTACACTTTGTATATAGAAGTGAATAACATGTACCGTTGTCTCTCCCCAGCTCTTTCTTCCTGTCCTGTACTTCATTCCCGGTGACCAACCAGGTGGCAGGTATGAGAACAGTATTGACGCCCTGTACCAGATCTACAACTCACCCGGCCTACTGGTGTTCTGTCGTAAGTCCCCATTGGTCCAAATGTGTTAACAGTTAATTGTTGTAGATGTCATCAATTATACATTGTTCGATTTGGTAATCAGATTTCACATGTAAGTAGGAATGCCTTTGCTCTCCAAGTTTGCAGTGCTGATACAGGTTTTATACAAATGCCTAAAACAACTTTCCCTCCTCCCATACAGTGTTATACCTGTTCTCCATCGCCTTCTATAACTACTTTGGGCTGGCTGTCACCAAGTCATTGACAGGTGAGGATATTTTGTGTATATCACATCATTTCGGTACAATTTCAAATTTTAGAAGTCATTGCAGAAAGTTTGTATGTTGTTTTACAAGCAGTAGCCCCCTATGGTAGTGCTTGCACAACTGTGTGGTCCAAGGGCTATTCTAGAAATTGTGATGGGCACTGCCCAATGCACCAAAAGGTCTGGGAAAGAATTTAACTTTAACCTTGTTGTTGTTGATCATCCCTTATACACAGGTTTTATGAAATATCTATTCGTTTTGACTATTGTATTGTGTAGATACTCTCCAAGCAGAGGATGGGTTCCGGCAGGTTTTTGACGTGTTTTTAGGCGTTTTTGTCGGCCTTTCTACTTTTTCATTTTTTTTTGTCTCTATAAACCCAACCTCTGCCGGCACTGACCTCGGGGCGGGGCAAACCTATTTACTTCCATTGAAGAAAGGTGGCAGTGCTCCTCCCCGAGAACCATTAGATTATCATTAGTGGTAACAATTTTATTGCGCCGGATTATCACACATCCGGCAAGTGTAGCGGCTTTCACGGGGCCGCGCCGGTCCCCCGCTGACTGCCCTATTCATGCGACAGGCTGATCTCACGCCGGCATGAACATTGATAGCATCATAACGTAAATTTCCATTGGATACCTCACAAGAAAATTGAGAAAATACACTAGTGCATGAACAAGGCATATAAATAGATGTGTATTGCATATCAACTTGAAACGCATCAATTATGCAATTATATCAGGAATCGTTATTAAATGAATTACAAACGGGAACATGTACCTTACGTTTACATGCGGTTAACGCATGCCTCCGCTCGCTGTGTTCAGATTGGAAGAGAAGTTTTCAACAACAACAGCAAAATTGGTGATGAAGCTCTACTAACAGAGACTTGAAAATTCCCAAATGGCACCAGAGGATAGTACAGTTTTTTGTGTGATACGGTCTTTGATGGTTCTTTTATGGTAAAAGAGTTCAGTCACGATAGGCAAATCATTTGCTGACGGACATCGTAACGATCTTCCAACATGGCGCCCCGTGATTGTTTTGCATACACATGTGGGTGGTTTAGAGTCTTTTATGAGATTCTACGATTTCCTCACACTACAACATTGCATTTCCGCAGTGGGTAGTCAATATAAGAGGATTTATGGATATTTTTGGGCTGTACTTTGTCTTCTGGTACGGCGGTCAAAATCGGTCTGGATCGGAGTTGAGCATCGCGGATTGGAAAGATGGAAACCCCGGCCCGGCCTAATGTTTTTCGCTGCACGCTGAGATGATCTTAGTTATTTCATACGAAAGTAAGTGCAATTAGCCAAAGGATACGAGAAGCGTAAGAACATTACGTAAAGAACATAGCACGACAAGTAATGCCACGACCGTTGGACCAAGGATTAGGTCCTTGCATGGTTTGACTAGGCCGGAAGTTCTGTGGCGCAGGGGGAGGGAATCCCGTGCCTGGCCGGGCACGCTTCGCACCTACTTATAAAACGCTTGTAATGTGTTGCAGCGATTAGTTTTATTAGGCTTTGATCAGTCCGTCTGCCGGCAGAGGTTGGGTTTATAGAGAGAAAAAAAAAAAAAAAAAGTAGAAAGGCCGACAAAAACGCCTAAAACACGTCAAAAACCTGCCGGAACACATCCTCTGCTTGGAGAGTATTGTGTAGATACATGTATAATTGATTTCTTTGCTACCCCATCCCTGCCACAGCGGTCCACAGAACCCTGATCGATGCCTGCAGGACCATCATGGTGTGGCTGGTGTCTCTCTTCATCCACTATGCTGTGTCTAAGGTAACAGTAGTGGCGTAATATCGGACATCAAGAAACAGAGCTCATTTAGGAATCTTACAGGGAATCTTACATTTTCCAACTTCAGTGATGTCTGTAACAACAACAAGTAAAGCCACAGTTATACAGCCAGGGTGACAAGAACTGATATTGTACCCAAGGGGATTCATCAGAAACACAAACGAAGACATCTCACAGATACGAGTCATTAACCACCAACTTGAAGATACATTGACAGACGGTTGTGACAAACTTATTAACACCCCGTCTCCTGAAAACAAATCGGGGGCTTTCTCCAAGTCTTACATCTTACTGACACGGGTCATTAACCACCATGATAAATTGACAGAAGGTTGTGACAAACTTATTAACACCCCGTCTGCTGAATAAAAAATCGGGGGCTTTCTCCAGGTCTTACATCTAACATCTTACTGACACGGGTCATTAACCACCATGATAAATTGACAGAAGGTTGTGACAACACCCCGTCTCCTGAGAAAAATCGGGGGCTTTCTCCAAATCTTACATCTTATATCTTACAGACACGAGTCATTAACCACCATCGTAAATTGACAGACGGTTGTGACAAACTTATTAACACCCCGTCTCCTGAAAAAACTCGGGGGCTTTCTCCAAATTTTACATGTTGCATCTTACAGACACGAGTCATTAACCACCATGGTAAATTGAGATAAGGTTGTGACAAACTTATAAGCACGATGTCTCCTGAAAAAAGGAAGGTTCTTTCCAAATCTTACATCTTACACTACACCATGGGGGGAAGGGGGGTGAATTGACGAAAGTTTGTGACAATATTGATTAGGCACTACTCTCTGCTTCTATATTACAAGCTCGCAGGCTCCTGCAAGAATCGAAGGCTTTGCCCAAATGTTATATCTTACAGACACGGGTTATCAGCCACCATGTTAAAAAGGTTTACAATTTTAAATGTTTGGTTACCAATGGTACATGTCATACTCATATACAGCCAATGATGCAATACATGAATAGAGTAAGACCACATGGGGGTTACTTTTGAGTCACAGGGGATCGGCCCTAGAATGCAGCTCTGAACTAACACTGATTTTTAAAATGTTGAGCTTGAGATGATAGATCAATCCAAGCTCAATGATCTATAGCTTCTCCGCCGGCCTTGGGGAGGAGTTTAGAAACATCTGCTTTGAAAATTGCTGTACACCAGTGTGTGAAGAAACAAATACTAACCAAGATGCTGCTGATTGGTAATACATTGTATTCTCCAAGCAGAGGTTTCCGTCGAGTGGGGTAGGAGTGTCCGGGATTTCTTACGTTCCTCTTCCTTCAAGGAAGAGGAACGTAAAGTGAAGGAAGAGGAACGTAAAGTGAAGGAAGAGGAACGTAAGAAATCCCGGACACTCCCACCCCACTCGACCGAAACCTCTGCTTGGAGAATAAATACATTGGTCTTCTTCTGTGTCCCATTGCCTTTGGTATCTTTCTTAGGCCCTGGCGCCGATGTACAACACAAATAACAGTAGAGAGGAATTGCGCAAATATTGGCACGCACATGCAACATAAAATAAAATAAAAACGAAAGCTGTGGAAAATCCAGATACAGTACTTTATTTCGTTCAAATTGTTGTGTTTGAGATAACAAATCAACCTAAGCCCATGATGTATGGTTGTCTGCGACGCTGGGGTGACGACTTTGCTCCCAAATATCTGCTTGGAGATTGTTGCACACTGGCTTTTCGGAAAAACTATGGCTTTTTTTCAGATCTTACATCTTATACCAGACCTGCACCACGTGTACGGGTCATTTACTGCCACGGTCAATTGACAAAAGGGTGTGAAGCTCTCTTAATCGTGGTGGTTAATGACCCATGTCTGTAAGATGTAAGATTTGGAAAGAGCCTTCGTTTTTTTTTCAGGAGACAGCATGCTTATAAGTTTGTCACAACCTTTGGTCAATTTACCATAGTGGTTAATGACCTGTATGTGTAAGATGTAAGATTTGGAGACAGCCTTTGTTTTTTTCAGGAGACTGCATATTCAAAAGTTTTCCACAACCTTCTGTCCATTTATCGTGGTGGTTAATGACCCGTGTCTGTAAGATGTAAGATTTGGAGAAAGCCTTGGTTTATTTTCAGGAGACGGTGTGTTTAAAATAATTTGCCACAACCTTCTGTCCATTTATCGTGGTGGTTAATTACCCGTGTCTGTAAGATGTAAGATGTAAGATTTGGAGAAAGCCTTCGTTCTTTCAGGACACTGCATGCTCATGAGTAAGAAGCAGAGCCCAGTTAATAAAAGATTGCCACCACCTTTTGTCAATTTACCAAAGTAGTAAATGACCTGTGTCTGTGAGATGTAATATTTGGAAAAAGCCAAGGACCCGTTACCGTAAGATGCATGATTTGAAAAAAAAAGCCAAGCCTTCGTTTTTTCCAGGATCCTGCTTGCTGATGATATAAAAGCAGAGCCTAGTGAGCAATCTACAATTGATGGTTAAGAAAAAAAGGTTGCATAACCTTAATCTAGCCAAGTACCGACACAAAACCATGAATCCCCTTGGGTACAATTCTATTCGATGTAAGATTTTCTGTAAGATTCTAAAATGTGCCTTGTTCTTCTATGTCCGATTTCTTGCCATGTATATAAGGTAAACATGCTTCAGTAGTTCATAGGGAGCAGGCCGTAGCCAGATTAGGCACTCTTAGTCATAGTTCAGCAACTGAAATGTCACATTTATTTCAACTGTAGTAATAACTAGTATAACTGGATTACTGTGTGTAGGGCAATTTTTCTTTTAAATTAACCCTTCTAGTTCACTTCTTTCCCATGGAAAATGTTGGAAGGTTCTTATTTTGATTATCAGACTTTCAAAGGAATGTGTTGTCCATTCTACTTTCAAATTCTGTTTCGCTAAATTAATTCCTATAACATGAAAGCACAACTGTGATGTAAGGGTAAAAATTGCAGAAAGACACATCTGATTTTCTCTTCAGATTTATAGCAACATCATTTCAAAACAGCTTATTCTCTGGCTCGTTTGCCCCCTACTAGCCTTCACAACGAGAATTGCTACTGTGAATTCAGTTTGCAGCGATCAAATTTCGGGGCATGTTGAAAATCAAGATTTCGCTGTATCTTTGAATTTCCAACTGAAACATTGCATGGGAGAACATACGTTCGCCACATAAGGTCCCCACAAAAACTGCAAACCAGAAATCTGTGCAAATAATCACTAGAAGTATAGTAGCTCTACCTGGTGCTTGGCATGCACCCGGCCTAAATAGGAGTCATTAGTGCTTGGGGTTGTTGAACTGCAGTGGGACCATTAGTCTGTACGACATGAGAGGTCTGTTCTTACAATGATACATGTGGAGCACAGGATGTCTGCTACTCCTGCTCACTCCTATGGGACAAGAGCCTACTCTAAAATCCCCGCTAATTGCCTCTTCTGAGACTATCCCTCAGATGTGAAGAGATTGTGTCTGACTTTTAGGAGGTACAAAAGCTTCTGTTGGCAGTTAAAGTTAGGAGTGAGTTCACCAGAGTTGCAGGCTGGTTGGAAGAAAGTGGATTGATTGGTACTCCCGAGACAAAGATGTGACCAACAAAAATGTTTCTTGTTGAGCCAGCGATCTGTCTCTGCCTGATAACATGTCTTTGTACCCAAACAGAAAGTCAAAATGAATCCCCCAAACTATGATAGGTTAGGGCAAGGTTTGGGGACAATCGTTGCTAGAAGTTTTGAGTAAAGCCTTTGTTCTGTACAATTTAGTTGTGGTAACCAAGTTTTATTCTTGTTGTTGATATTGGTGATCCTTAAGATTGTATTTTGTTCTGTTAGGATTTTGGGGAACCATGGGACAACACATACGGCATCTTACAAGGTAATTTTTGTTTAAGCTACTCCCTACTGAGGGTACATCGATATCGGTATTTCGATGAAGACTAGACATCTAGGTAATAGAATACGCCAAATAGCAGTTACTCAAGCAACTGGATAAAATTTTGAAACGGTCAGACGTTTCAGACAGCATCCACTTCCTTTCTACAGTGACACTGAGCAAGATCTGTCGAACAGCCGGTTTTTAACCACAAACTATTTATTTATATCCTCAATTTGAAACCTCCTTGATATTCTAATATGGAGTTAACAGGTATTACTCACAACAAAGTCAGAAAGAAAAAGGTAATACTAATAGAAAGATCTGTGTTGAGTTCTGACTTAGCTCTGACTTGTGATTTACTGACGCATATCATACGATAAACATGTTGCATTGTCACTGTGACATCTTGTCCCACAGTTGACGGGTTCTTCTTCTTGATGATTGGCACGGCTCTGTATAACGAGCTCATCAGCTTCCCCTGGATCCCCTGTCTGCGTCCCCAGCCCCCTGAGGAGGCCAGCCCCACCCACCAGACAGCCTCCATACAGGGGACACGGGACAGCGATGAGAGGACCCCTCTGCTTGGTGGGGACACGTAAACATGGCTGGATCAGAAATATGTAGTTGTCTTTGATGCCAGCAACTTTCTTAGGTCTTGTTGTCTCAACTATAGTCTGGACTCCATCGCATTCTAGTTCTGGTTTGCTCCAAGGATTGCCCTCAATCAGAATATTCTGGCCCCCATCCCCATTGAAACATTTGGTCCTTACATCCTGCATTATTTGGGGAATCATATTTTTCTCAGAAGCAGAAGAACACCTCTTCAAACCCTTGTACCATGCTGTTATGAGATCCACATGACTCGCAGCTAATCAGAACTCTCGCCTATATTTTAGGCAAATGATTAAATGCCCATTGTTTCTTTATTCGTGGGTGCCAGTCTATTCTGCAGGCATCATTTAGCCATCAGATCTAGGGGAGCAAACAGAGCTAGAATATCAAATGTGGAATGATATCTGTAAGAATAGACTACTTACATGTCATGCCTGTCAGCAGTGTCAGGACATTAGTTGGTTCTTAAGAAGGCCAGCTACATTTGGAGATCTTTGAGTTGTGTCTGTACAGCTCCCCTCATTATCCATACAATCTGGAGCTGATGGCAGCGACTTGATCCTATGGAACTTTGATCATGATGGATTGTTTCCTTTCCTCTGTTGTGTAGATGTTGCCATGATTTCTTGATAATGGACAGTATATATGTAAAGCTGGGCTCTGTTATTTTCCTGTGTATGTGTGTGTATTTCCTGTATAGCAAGCTGCGACTTGGCATAAGCTACAGTGCATAGGTTTCCTGTCTGTGCCTTTGCTGCTCTGTTTTGCTGCTCTGTGACAACACAAAGTAAGCAACTGGCCCCAAATGACAATATTGTTGAATGTACTATATCAGAATAGTGGGTATTGAGAGATGGAGAACGTTTATTTCACTACCTCCTAATAATCTAATGGGGCTGCTCTTGTACTTACTGTGCAATTGGAATGTTACTGTAGATTCGTTAATTTTTGCAGGGACTTAGTTTTGTGGTAGAAGGGAAAGGAGGTTTTCATGTTGTTTTATGTTTGCAGTGTAAACAATTCTGTACTACAGAAGTAATTCATTGGAAACACATATTTGCAGTGTCATGAATTTGAAGCGGAGAGGTCACTGCAAAAAATGTGAAAATAAAACCACTGCGAATTTGTATAAGTTTTAGAATATAATGAATTGTGAATGTTACGGCATTGCCATTCTGTACATAGTCCCATTCTTGCCTGTCAACACCTTGACAATTTGTACGCCGCTCATCTGTCAATGAGTTTGTATCTTTACTGACTCTCTTCAGCTTAAAGGCACCAGTGAAGTTCTTTCTGTGGGGGTGTTAGATTTAATTAATTGATAATATCTCAAAGATGCTCAAAGATATGTGTACAGTTCCTACCATGAAAAGATATAAATATAAAACTGGAAAAAGGCAAAAACAGTGCATGGAGGTTGAAACCAGCACCATTTTTGATGTGAGATACTTTTACAAGAGGAAGTTCTTTGTACAGTATAACCTGTACCTAAAGCTCTGTACCTGTACCTAAATTAGGTATACAGCCCTAGCCATCCCACCTTGACAATGTCTGGAGTTTACAATTTTACCTTTATTTTTCATAAACATATACATATACATCTATTACATACACAATACAAAGGAAAAATGAAATCCAATTGTATTTTGTGTTTCCTCTGGCTTCATAAATTGTATAGCTCTACACAATTGTCTTCAATGTCATTTTTGTTTAGAACACCATTTTTTCTATAATTCTCACATTTCAGCAGGTTTCTCATATTTTAGATTGTTACTGTTATTGTAGCCTCTTTAGTCAGGTGTAACCCCTAGTACCATGAATTCATGCCCACACATCGAATTAACAGTCAAACATCACAAATAAGGAGGATATCACCAGGCATTTCAATGCATAAGTAATGTACAATTTGTCTGATAACACAAAACTCATGCATTGCCATGCTCTTCAATTGGTATGCGACAGGGAAGACCATCAGGTGGCATTCAGGACTAAAATGTAACTAGATTGTCAAGGACAATACGTGCCAGGTCACAATGGAACAAACGCGACCGTTTATGGCGCGTCACACTCACTAATGCATTACAGGACTACCTTGCCATCAGCACTTACCATCACATGCGTTAGAACAACAGTAGTCACTCATTTAGGCAATTTACATCAGGAGCGCTGGGGCATGGACAAATAGATAGATATTGGAAAATCTTGGTATGTAAAACACATGTATGTAGTACAACAGCTAGAACGTTGATCTTTGAATTGATAGAAAAAGAATACATTGATCTGATTTATATCAAATGCTAGGTGTTCACTGAAACCTCAGCATATTGCTGTATGCAGATACAAGTCTTATTCGAAGGTTTACATGAGCGCCTGCATGCCTTTTTCCATGAGGCGTATGCAGTTGCAACTTTTAATAATTCACCGTTAACCATAGCCCGTCCGCTCTAATTCGATGTTTAGCATTGACAAATTATTTGTATTGTGATGTCAAGCGCCAGGTTGTCCAAAAGTCATAAGGATTGTGTCGGTGTTTGTTGACACTCCCCTCTGAATACAATGGAACAATCCAATAAACTCATTCCTAAATCATTTTGCAAGAACAATTCAATTGACCATTATGAGTTGCCGATCCTCCTGAAGTTTTTATACCGTTAAGCGTTTCTGGCCATCCTAATAATCTCATGTGAAGCGTTGCCTGGACACCCCCCATACAGGCCCTCTTACATTTGGCACATCTGCTTGGATAAAAGCTCTCCTTGATGTATGGAGCTCTAACCAACAGCAGAATAAGACTACGCACCTGCAGTTCTGATGTATGGGACGACAAGTTAGATGTTTATAGTTAGTATTCACTTTGGCACACAAACATCGGCGGATACCTTACGTTTACGACGTATCTAGAACAGTTACATTTCATAGGCTTGTTGAGGAAAACATCAGTGTGCAACTATATTATAATTTGCCTTTTAGTTTGGCTCATGTTTGGATGTTGAAAATTCTATAAACATGAAAAATTCTTTGCCACTGACATTGCAATCCACAACATGATCTAGTTGGATATCATGGACCAGCTTCTTATTTTTTTAAACATTTATTATCATATAACAACATTCAAGTCACATTGGGATGAACCTGTTGTTAGATTTTTATATTGATAAGACAAATTGAAACATCGAACAGTAAAGTAGAATTTGGAGATGAACAGAATAGGTGTCACATCGGAGTTGTGGGTCTCACAGCGGAGTTCCGAACGGTTCCCTGGCAGGTTCCTGCTGACGCGGACGGAGGTCCACAGGCTCCATCTCCACCATGGGCTCCGCCGTCACCAGCCGCTCCACGTACACGTCAGCCTTTTCGTACGCCGGCTGATCCACCTGGATGTCGAACGGGTCTCGTCCGCAGAACAGCAGGAGCACCAGACTCTTGCGGAACTGTGAAAGGACGTACATGTTAACACGTGTTCTACTACGCCGCCCCTATTTTACATAGTCTCATTGGCAATGAGACGATCGGCATCATTGGTAAAGATTTTCATTAATCAATCACATATACAACGTAATACTACACAAAAGATACTAGAATTGTTTGTTGATGAAATCATTATCATTGCAGTATTGTTCGTTTGGCAGATCTAAGCCCGCACAGCCTACAGTAAGCCAGGCTGAGTTAACATGTGAACTGTCCTTGGTGCTGATTCCATATCCAGAGGACACTGAATTGTACACAAAGACGTGTTTATTTAAACATGGACCATTAGAATCATGACCATGGCGCCGATTTCAACATCGTTATTACAGCTCCAGCTAAAGAAAGCTTAAAAATCTCACCTCCTTCTCCATGATTAAATAGATGATGGTGTTCACGATGTAGCTTGTCTTGGCGAACTTGGTGGTCAGGACTTCTACGGTAGGAGAGACGTGTCCACCGGCGGCGATGACGAGTGCCATGCAGGCGTACGGCAGCCAGGCGACCAGCCAGCAGCCGGCCATGACCAGGGTGATTCTCATGGTCTTACGCCCGACCCTCACCTCATTGGGAACCTCATCCTCAACCTCCGCAGCCTGCAGAGAACAGTCAGTGACAACATGTACATACTTCATGTAGCTGAAGATTTATATTAACAAGTTTCAAGTTATGCTGGGAGACCAGACCCCGTATTCGGCGCGATCACCCACAGCACGCGCGCCCGAGTTTTACCGGTCCAGCTACCCCCCGCTGATCCCCACGATCCCGCACGCCCCCACTATCCGCTAGTTGTCTTGTCTCCCAGGGTAATTTCAAGTGTTTGTATACGACTATTGTTGTGAAAACAAGATATTTGCAACTTTGATCGGTAATGCTTCAGTCACATTTCCAAGGGAACCCGTCGATGTTTTCATGATTAGGTCAGAGCTTTGATCCGGCGTATATTTCAAGTGCAAATTTGAATCAACAGGGCCTGCCCAGAAATAGTCCGTCAGCTGCTGGGAGCCCCCCCCCCCAAAAAGTCCATAAACTACCCGGCGGGGCATCCATTTGGAAATGTGACTGTAGTATTATTAGAAGAAACAGGATCCAAAAAAAGTTACCCGTCGCAGATGCATGGTTGTCTTGACGACGCTGAAGATAATGACACCTAGCGGCAGGAGCAGGCAGGTCAGGAAAGCCACCGGGATGTACGACTTACTCATGGGGGTGTGGTGGTCCCAGTCTAGGGAACACACCGTCATGGCCGCCACCTGATGACATGTGGTAGTACGCAGAACATTTTAGGGCCAATTCTTAGTTACGGCTGATATAACATGGATGTTCATCTTTGTTGGTATGCGACGTTATGAAAAAAGTTTAAACTATTTTCTAACACCAAACTTCCGACCAGTCATCTGGCCCTTTCCCGGATAACGGAGGCCCGGTTTGCTCATGACTTGTCGCCTCCCGAAAGTGTGACTTGAACAATCTTCATCGAACTGTGACGGGGGCCGCTACCGACTACCTACCACCTTTGACCGGTTGCTCACTTCCGGAAAGTGACGTGTTCTGAACAACTCGGTCCTCAGTTATCCTGAATAGGACTAGGGGACTGGTTGAAAATTTGGTTAGTTCATAAAATGTCTTTTATAGTATCTCATTAATCTACGGTCTTACTCTTAGAAGTTCCTCTTCTGATATAAGAATTTAGATTTTCTGGCGCGTACCTGTGTGAACCGGCTCCAGCCCAGGACGGGCATGATGGTCCAGAAGAACGAGTAGCACCATGCGAAGGCATTCACCACGCATGCGCCAAACAGCGAGTCCAGCCGTGGAGCGGACTGCGGTCTGATGATGAGCCAGTACCGAGAGAACGACATGGTTGCCATGGTAACGATGGATACGATACCTGTGGGGGCAGACAAGGATTTCCAGGATCAACTAAGATGATTGGATTAATGATTAAAAGCTGTTACTGGTCTATAGATGAAAGAGAAGGGTAGAGGCAAGGAGGTTAAATCCATTAGTCGACGAATGAAGGTATAAACTGTTGGACGGATAAGTCATATGTAGGCAAGGGATTTTCGAATTCCTAGCCATCGGCAGTAGCGACCAAAAGTAGCACATGGGTCACTTTACAATAGATAGTAACTACTTTTTGTGTCGAATTCGACTGACTTCATTCCCGCCACATCTGCAATTCGGGCATACCATTATTTCAGCAGATAGCATCAGATACTGGGGCTGTAATGCATTTGGGTACTCTAACGCTCATTAGAATGTGCATTTGTGAAAGCTGATGGAAACGTCGCAATTTTCGCTGGCAAGACTGACAAATGCCAGTATTGTAGTTCTTTGCTGATGTACATCTAAGTAGTGTAGTCAGCGTCTCGGTGCGTTGGATCTTTAAGGTTAAGCTACAGTCGATACAGCCCAGGTTCAGCTGAAACACCAACCATATGATATTCAGCCAGTTGCAAGAAGCATTCCGTTTAATTTTCTTCGCTTACGGAAGAAAAGAAAGAGGAAAAGCTATAAAGACCGCTTGGTAATTGCTGTGGGGCCATTAGCGGCAATGGAAGCACTCAGATTCGCTCTATTGTCAGGCTTTACAGAACCAGCTTGTCCTGCGGAAAAGCCTTGTACGAACGTACGTACGTGACCATTGTACTAATGACCAACGTTCGTGCCGAGTATCTGTCTACATGCCCGAAGGGTGGTTCAACAGGCTTTCGTGAAATTATTCCTCACACGAACTTAAGCTCAAGGAAATTAAAACTCGATACTTTTCTGAATAATCCCTTTCTTCTGCGTGTAGTGGTATAAGCATCTAACGTAATTACATTGTCACATTTTTCATATGTTTGGTTCGCAGAGGTCATTGACCCTAATTGTGCTCGGGTGATTGGAAAGCAGGCAAATAATGGCGATTTTGGGACTTTTTACGATCAGTAAATGCCAATTTCACCACTACTACCCCTACAGAATGATTGTAAAGGCAGCTGAGTATGGGATGACACGGTACCGTCCCACACCTGGCTTCGGTTGGGGACGTCCCTGAGGAGAGCCACACCTCGAGCACGTGAAAAAACCACCACACTTTTTGGGGAAAAGATAGGGGTCCATTCCGGTGGGAGTGGATAAGGTAAATCTGTCCGGGTATGCAGCTTGTACTGTTCAGTACAAACCTGATGCGTTACGCCATGAGGCGGTTTACTTGGCACGCAATACAATACAAAAGTTAAACAATTCAGCCAAGCCTCCATATCTACCACTGTGAGCCGATATTTTCTGACAGAAGCCAACTTCAGGTCAAAGGGTGCCGTTTGGAGAAGGCCAAAGTCCGGAAACGTTCCAATTCCACGGACACGGGAGGAAAAAAAAAGGTGAGCAAACCGATACTTGAAGGAATTGTCTCAATGATGAATGATTTGTCATTCGGATTCTTGTCAGGCGATCGAGGCAAATTCCTCACCCTATTTGGATACTTTTCCGGTTTGTTCTTTACACCAAAGGGTCAGATGGGGACTACATCGTTCAAGAAAAGACTTTGCACTACAGCCCGCGTCAACCACTCTGGTCCTTTTTTCATCGGGGATAACGAGGTCATTTCTCGTCGTCTCTAGAATAAAACAAAACGTTTCTAAAAGAATGGATTGATATGTATAACGTTGAACTACCCCTTGGGCCCAATGGCATCAATTTGCATATCTCGTCAATTTGTGGCTATTTGCGCTGTGAAGCGGTAATTGTAGCTGATCAGGCTTGCTCCTTTCTCAGCCGAATTACTTAGTTGTAAGTTAACTCAATTCTGGGGCGCCTGATGTTTTGAACGAACGACTCACGAATCAGAATCTAGTTCAAACCGGGTCATATTCTAAGGCCCCCGTTTTATTTGCAGGGTATACTCCAGCGTATGTATCGCTACAAAAAATTGTTTTAGTAAAGCAGGCCAGGACCGAAAAAAAACTTACGGCTTCAAGGCAAATTTAATTTAGAATTGGGTAATTTTGTAATATTTCACACATATTCCTGCCCAGCTTTGATACGTTTACTCATATAACTACGACTGAATCTGAAAGCGCGTGGGAATCGTTCAACAGGAAAGAAGTAGAGCAGAACAGATCTAGTGGAAAACATGTCGGGCCCGTGACGTATAAAAATACATAGAGTCAACATAAAAGTCGAGACGTCAGTGTCTAACGTTACCAACTCTCGGAATTTGACAGCAAGCAGAAGACGGACGTTGAGCTGAGCTTAGTTTTGGGGCAATTTTGAAAGTCAACCGCACGGCCATACATCTATTGATCGTTGGGACCTGTTGCAGGACGCGCTATTTCGGGGAGCCATCTGCAGCCAATTACAGCAATGCACAAATCAGAACATCTGTGGTCATCAGCGCAGTAAAACGAGTTTCATTTCATTGAAAGCGCTGAGTAATGGGTCACTTGTTGACTACAAGAGCGCTAATGTGTAGCGGCTCAGCTGAGGTGTACGTTCGGTGATGCTGTTATAATTAATTGCCTTGTGTTACACAAAAGGGTAATGTGTTCATGATATCAGATGACTGCAGCTAACTTGACATCGTAGTACTGAAATATTCGCGTTCATCTGCATTGTTCAAAATTATGAACAGATAGATGTATGATCATGGTGACAATGTCTATTATTCTCGACTAGGCAGAACCATTCTGGTCAATTTTGATACATTCAGTACAGTACTTTTAAAAGTTGTAAAAAAAGGAAGAAATCTGATCTTCAATGGACACAACAGTACGACATGTATGTAAATGTAACTGTGATAATGGTATATATTTCGATGGCGCGCATGGCAAGGAAACCTTGTGAACAAACATGCGTCATTTATGGTCTATTATCTAGCACATTATCTAGGACACATAACATGAAGGTTAAGGAAGATGATATATGTATCTCCGTCATTTCAGTAGATTTTGTGATGCTTCAAGCTTGAAGTATGTTTGTTAGTCTTTGTGTATACTATGGTTATTCAGAGTCATACAATCCGTGTACTTACTGAGGAAGTAGTTGACGAAGGCGTACCAAACGCACGCCGCGCGGCCGAATAGCCACCGCTCTCCCACCGCGGACGCCACGGCGAAGGGACTCCCCAGCGCCGCCACCAGCAAGTCGCTCAGCGCGATGCCGCCCAGGTACAGGTGGAAGGGCGTGCGGAGGGACTTGAAGCACCAGAAAACCAGGACCGTCAGGAGGTTGGCGACGAAGCCGAACGATCCGATGAAGCCGAGCCAGACTGCCATGAGGAGGTGTTGCTCGGTGGTGAAGTAGGCGGGAGTCGTAGGGTCGGACGTGAGAGCTTCAGGTGTCGGTGCCATGGTGTCCATGGCTGAAAACGTCCCGTTCTGTCCCGCCGACGCCATTGGAACCCTACCCTCTAACAGGTACTCTTGCACCTTCCCACGCGACCGAACCGGTCGCACAGACCTCCCGGCTAACTGTTGCCTCGTACAAGAGCGCTCCGTCAGGCACGCATGCGTGAAAAATTAAAAAAGAAACTGTCGCCAAGACAACATAGTACGTAGTAATCACATCTTTTCAAATGCATCGTCATATGATGAAATAGGACTATGAGGGCAAAAGTCGGTGTGGAGCCATGAAGTGAAAATCGGACCATTACAAAGCTTACCGATAGGCCAAATCATTGTCTCTAGATCTACTGGTGTAATCTTACATTTTGAATAGACTGTGGCCAGGCTGTGGCAGCGGTCAACCTAAATTTTCCGGTTCAGACAGAAAATGTTGCCAGGGATAAGAAGGCGTGTGCCAAAGTATGAGGGCGCATCGCCCCTGTTCCCGTCTTCGGAAAACAAAAAACCTCTGACTTCTAACCTGTTATGAAAGTGATAGAAATCTGTGTCATTTTACTTCTTCTCGCTCTTTTTGACCCATGTTAAAAATAGCGATCACAATCCTGCTTTATTCGGTTCAAGCACCGAGATATACTGATATAGGTCGCAGAAACTACCCCAAAGTAGTGGTATCAGTCCTTCCCACATTGTGCTGTGGATCAATTTCTTTCCCGTTTCATGATTGGTTATACACAGAGTTCCAGGAGTGTGAGTGTTGGCTAATCAGGTCAGAGATTCAATAAACCTATTTCCAATGCCAAGTGGGCATTACTCTCGCACTATTTACAGGCAGAAACAACTATATAAGAAAAGTTGAATGCAATAGAGTACAAGAAAAATGTGGCCATTCCCAGTGACCTTAATCAGACAATGGCATGTCGGATACATAGGCCTGCAGTGCAGAGTGTTTCGATAGGGGTCGTGGATAAGCGATCTATCAGTATCCAGACAACAGAAACAACTTTATTCGTGCGACTCTGCTGACGTCATGACGTGTCGTGTGCCTACGAAGCTGATCTGTTATTCCGACTGACCAGATTCAGATTCAAATGATAAGTATGACGCATGCAAGGATAAAAGATTTATTTTGCTTTTAGGCCGGGTTGATTCGATTATATCATATGAATGACATCCGAGCGCGCATCAAATTTCGTCCGTTTCCAAAAAAAGTAATGGTTTTCGGCCATATTGTACATCGTACAAAGCAGCTGCAAAATGATTGCAAATATATGCCATAAAGTGCAAAAAATATCAGAAAACGAATGCTAATATAATGTCTTCGCTCCATGCTATTAGATGTAGAATGCCGAAGTTAATTCCAAAGTCAAAGAAGAAGATGTGAAAGAACTCTGTGTGTTTAGCCATTTGTTCAACCTTCCTGACCTTCATAACGAAGGCAACTTTTTTGACGAACTTATTTTTCGCACTCTTGCATTAGTTTTGCTGTTCCTCAGAGGATACAATCCATATAATCGAATCAACATGACCTTATAATTAATCAATGTCATGGTCAGCAGGCACGGTTGAGCTGATGTGCTTCAAAATCTCGCCAGGTAGCGCTTTTACTTAGTCAGCTAAGGCAGAGAATATATGCTATTGCGGGTTCTGTGAAATATGCCAAGGAAATCTGAGCGGGAAACACATTCATACAAGACGAGAAATATGTCCTACCGTACTAGATATCTTTCACAGCTTAGTTGATCAGACGGTTTTTATAAAACTAAACCGCAATGATGGTGCACAGATATACAACTTTAGCGGCTTTATTAATAAAACATAAAAAATGATATTGCAGGGTTCAAAACTCAAAAGTTACCCATTGTCCTTTATGATACACATTATTCCTATATGTTATGAATGTTGATCGGAGATGTTTACTGGTCATTTATACGAGTCGACAAAAGAAACTCAAAGCTGTAAAAGTTGCGACATCTCAACCGACGATTTAACAGATTTAGTATAGGTATTGTGCAACGTTACGCACGACAATACTTGAAACAACTCGTTATATAACAATCACATACATTAGAATCGTTATAATTACAGACTATTGTGCGAATATATAGACAGCCGTTATTATGCTATTTTGGCACGTAGGCATTCGGGCATGCCATGGAGGCATTAGAAATCAGATTTCTTGTAACATACAGAGACAGAAGTAATGTAAACATTCGACTGACTTTGGAAATTGAAAATTATTATATACAAAATAGTATTTATATGATGGTTTACATTTCATGTATTCCACTTGTATTGTTCATTATCCACAATAACATCGCATGACCTTGACATTTTTGTCGAGTTAGGACGACGTTTGTTTCTATTGCACTTATAGAATTGCCCATCTATGTACATTCATTACACCACAGCTACTGCAATTCTTATACAACAGGGCTGCAGTAAAGAAGTGTGCAGGTAGGTGGCGCCTTTTAAGGTTAATGGCGATGAATGTATTGCTTGTATCAATGTCACAACGTTACATCCAGTCATGGCGTATTTGCTGCACCATTGTCGACTTCATCAGTCTTAATGGCGACAGCGATAGTTTGCAGTTCTATCCACTGTTGTGATGCTGTGTTTTGGCGGGATTCCCCCGTCTGTGGTTCGCCACTTGCGATGTAGCTTCGCGTCGGTAGGCCGTTCTTTTGGTCCGAGTCAGCTGGTTTGCGGAGATCGTGCGAAGGTTTAGCTATCGTGTTACACGTGTGTTGAGACGCAGAAGTATCGAACAGTTTGCGCCCACAGCACAGCAGGTCCTGGAAGTACCGACGGAACTGTACGGAGAGTACACACAAATATGTTTTGCGAACTAACTGTACAAATACCAAAGTAAACATATTGTTTATCTCCATAAAAAGTATATATCAAATCTATAGTATAATTCATATTTCTGCCTGTAATGACACCTCCTTGCAGCATTTGGAAGTTTTGTGGACATTACTAGACATAAATAATGCATATGGGGGCCTCATTTACATAATCTATGAGAAAATGGTACAATAGTCTTCATACTTTGATTGAATTGTGTCATTTGGGTAGAGAAGGTTTCAACTTATATAATCTATGCAAACTAGGTCCTTATTTGCATGATTGTGGACTATGAGTTGTAAAAATTAAGACACTAACAGAGACCACAGTCGCCATGGCAACCACTTGTTTTGCTTACAACTGGATTTGATGGATGTTATCAAATGCCGACGGGGATTTCTTAATTAATAAAAAAAAATCGAGGGGATGGACCAAAGAAGGTTCATATTGCAAGTCGTCTTTGAAGGCATGGTTATCGAAGTCTTCAGACAGTGTTCTGAACACTTGAGTCTCCCAAGCTTGGAATTCTGGCGCCGCGGCATTTCTAACACTTTCCTTCAATAAACCGATTTAGAAAGGATCGGATATAGGGTTACACAGCGGGTTCAAGTAGTGTTACTCTGCCCACCTGGCTGTTCATGGCGAAGTAGACAACCGGGTTGTAGCAGGTGCTGGACTTGGCCAGGAGGGACGGCACCACGGCGGCGGTGTGGGAGATCAGGCGTTCCCCGCCGAAACTCACCACCAGCGCCATGGCTCCGTACGGCAGCCAGCACACCATGAAGCACGTGATCATCACAACGACCATCCGGGCGATCTTCTGTTCCTTCTGGCTCGACTTTCTAATGGCCGCGGGCAGGTTGCGCGAACCCTGCAATGAAGGGAAAATGTGTGTGAATAAGTTCCACCAATGGTGATGAGGGGGATACAAACTTAGTCACGATTAAGACTTCTGTTCTTTCTGGCTCGACCTTCTAATGGCACAGGCAGGTTCAGCGAGTCCTGCAATGAATGGAAAATGTGTGTGAATAAGTTTCGCCAATGGTAATGAGTGGGGATACAAACTTAGTCACGTTTGGGACCGCAACGTTCCGACTGCAGCGCCACCTAGCAGAACCAGTCAGTACTAGTATTACCCTGATAAAGGTACTATCAAAACGTCGCAGATAATTGTCGTTGATTGTGTAAAAAGAACATTTAGTTGATACCCAACGAGAAAAAAAAAAGATTAAAGTTTTTCTTGCAAAATCAAAACGTCTCGTTGTGTGTGGAGTTTCAATCTTTGCTCAAATTTAATCTCTAACCAGATCTACGGGTGGCGAAACTGTATCCAGCCGGCCAAACAACATCCAACGGGTCACGCTGACGTTAAGAAGACGCGAGTAGAAATTGATCACCCCTCCTCGTGCCGGTTAATGAGGCTGTCCGATGCGTGCTCCCGCAGATCTCGGGTGGCCCGCTTGATATTGTTTGGCTGGCTGGGTACTGTCTCGCCGCTCTTACCTCTATCTGGCCTAGAGATTGTCTCAAATTGACGACGTAAGTCGACGTCATATTTCGGCCTGTATGAAGGGACACCATGACTTACTTTCTTCACCTTGTACCACAGCCGGTAGTAGGAGTAGATGATGATGAGAAGCGGCGCGAACAGACACATGATGAAGAGCACCACGATGTAGGACGTGTTGGACAGGCTGTGTTCCTCCCAGGCCACGGAGCAGCCGATCTCAGGACCCTGTTTCACGGCAAACAGAGACAAAATAATATCGTAGCCAGAGTACTAGTAACAGCCTACATACATGTCTATAATGAAAATGGCACTTTCTTGTAATCTCTTGATAAATCACTCTTTCTTTACGTGGGCGGAAAGCATGTGGAGATTTCTTAACCTTCTCCCTGCTGCCTAACCCTGTAACCAATAGAGAATTGGTAGCCAAATGGCTACTCGGTGTGCTTAAGATTAAATCTACCCTTTGCTTGATATGAGACGGAATATACAAATCAGTGCGCGCCTTTTAACGCCGTTCAGCGCCATGTAAGTCATATCTTATCATGTTGACGGGAGGAAACTCATTTTAAATGTTGCAATGAAAGCTTCAAATGCAAGTTGAAGAGACATGCACTGATGTAGTTGACGTTATGTTTTTGCCCAAAGGCTAATTTCAATTGAACAGAAATACTGTAAATGCATTTAAAGTTCGGGTGGTTTTTATTTCGCGCTAAGGGTAAAATGGAGTGTTCGCTGTGGTTTTGATTTCGCGGCAGTGCTATAGTCACATGCTGCTACAGTATTGGACAGAATGTTCGCGGTGGTTTTGAGTTCGCGGTGAAATGGTCGCCGCAAAAACCGCGAACATAAAACCACCGAGAACATTTCTGCATTTACAGTAATGGATAATAGAACAAAAGTGCCTAGTCCAAAATAAACATTTACACTCAGTATGGTGTTGTTGAGTTTGATTTCTTTTTTTAAGGCAGTGGCTCATGAAATGTTTCACGTTTTGCGTAGTAATGGGGTTGTGTGTTTTGTTGTCTTTTGAATTTTCTTTTTACGTCTTGCATTATATTCAAACTATAAAATCAATGGTCACACAAATACAGGTTTGGTCGCTGTACGGTTAGTCAGCAATCTCCGTCTAGTGGAAAGGAGGATTAACCGTCTAGACTTGCAAATATAGTGTCATTGACGCACACGTAGTAGATGTGTAGGGTGACGGGACATAACCGTCTAAACGAGCTGAAGTATTATTCTCTAAGCAGATGTTTCGGTCGAGTGGGGTAGGAGTGTCCTTGATTTTTTATGTCTCTCTCCCTTCACCTCTGCGACAGAACGGAATGCTTCAAGCCTTTTAAATGTATACATCACTCTATCACATTATGGCCGATTTTTAATCAGGTGCGAAGTCTATGAAGTGAAGGGAGAGAGACGTTAAAAATCCCGGACACTCCTACCCCAACCGACCGAAACATCTTCTTGGAGAGTACTGAAGTATCGTACTGACAAGGGCAAGTCTAAGGTCTTGGATATGACCGTGTAACGTCTACCATAATGCACGGACCCGGAACGTTTCAAATGTTGTCTTAACATGTTTTACTGTACAGTTAAGGGCTGGGGAAGTAATCATCTATGACGTCTGAAAAGTTGTAAGTTGATTTGGGTGCAGTCCAGTGGGAGCATAACGCGTACTGCATTGTGCCCCAGGCTGGGTAATATCATTTGGTGTGAAATGAGGTACAAACCAGGTGATTTGAAGGGTGTAGAAATTACAGGAGCATATCCATAAGAACTCTGCTGTTGATTTGGTTCTTGAGGTTTAGGTATTGCCGTTATGTTTTTGGCGACACCTCAGGGGTGGGGCATTTATAATATTGTGACAGTGTGCGCTTGAACCTGCGCTATTAATGTTTGTCAGGATAATTGATATCACCACTTTAACCCATTTCCCCCCCTTCTCAGACGATTGTGGTACCTCGAGTTCGTAGCTGCTCCACCCCACGATTGGTAGGGTCGTCCACAGCAGACAGTACAGGTAGATGAAGAGGATGGCCAGGCCCACTTTGTTGTAGGTAAGGTAGGAGGAGCCCGGACCCTTCGGCTTCACCACCATCCGGTACCGCTCGAAGGAGATGACAGCCAGGGAGATCAGCGACACCAGGCCTGTGGAGAGAGAGGTATTCTGTTAAACACGTATCACCAACCAACCAAACAAAGAAACAAACAAACAAAGAAACAAAGAAAGAAACAAACAAACAGACAGACAGGCAGACAGACAGACAGACAGACAGACAGACAGACAGACAGACAGACAGACAGACAGACAGACAGACGGACGGACTAACAAAACAGACAAAACAGACAAAACAAACAAACAAAGCAAACAAAGAAACAACGAGTGTTCATTGCTTCATGAAAAATCCACAGGTAATAGTGTATTGACACAGCATATTTTCAATACTGGGCTGGGCTAAGCCGTACTCGCTTTTCAAATATTGAGAACCATGCACTGGGGATGCCGTTTGAACACGGACACGGACACACACACACACACTCGATAAAACAACATTTCTTACTAGTAGGACATGGGCGAATAAACAGTTACCGGATATTGTGTACCTACAGGTAGTGCAATCACAAGTTCCGAGATTAAAGATCAAGAGGCCATGTCAAAAGTTTATGTTTATGTACGTATTTGGCACGATGGATCGATAAAGTAATCAGAGAATGATGATTACAGTTGTAGATATACGAGTGTCTGCTGTCGGTGTATAGTGTGTGTATCGACGCTATATCCCAGTGGCGCAGTCCAACCCACAGTTTCGCCATATTGACCCAATTCCCTGGATCCATAGGGCGGAAGTTCAAAGCCCATTCGGTCTCGGTGTGCCGGGATATCATTTGTTATTTCGGATGGTTGCGGTGGTCCCCGAGTGTACGGGAATTCAGATCTTCAGGCGTCAATCGTAAAAACCTTTTGGCCCCCATTCTTCATCTTGGCAGCCTGTCTGATCAAGCCCTCATTCATTTGCTATCAAGGTGTTCATCCTTTGTTTCTTCTGAATGTAATAGAGAAATGTTGGGCTTAACGCAGGCTTATACTGTGGTGAAAAAACGTTTCAAAACTTAGTATGAATGTGTTTATATATTGATTGTTTACTGAGAATATTGCTTGTTTGTGTTGGACTACCAAAATGTTGTTACTTATTGTTATTGTATTTGTCAATGTCAGTTGTAATTTTTATTCTCAGAGGTGATGTTCGATATTAGCTATTGCTAGAGTGCATCACCTCTGTGTCCTGTGTATCCTTCAGTAATTGTTGTTTAACAAAAAAAACACGTAAAAGAACCGTTATGCATGCGACACACTTATGGAGAAGGATGTGGGTGACCCAGTGAGCTTTACTAAAGCGAGAGCCGTAGCGAACCCACATATTCACTATATATCATTTATAGAGATAAGGCACTACGCTTTTGTCTCAAGTAATACGATTCGAATTCGACGGAATACGAAGAAATAAAGGAACGGTTCATTTCCCCGTGCTGTATATTGATAACGTTTTGTTATGATTTGCGCTGTCAATTTGCGTGAATGGATATAGGATCCTCTTGACATTTTACCAAAATTGGTGAACTCTGGGCATCCCTTCTACCAAAATTGGTGATCTCTGGGCATCCCTTCCGAACGCGAGCGGTCTGATGATCTCACAGCAGGCCAGGAGGTGTAAATTGATTTTACACCGGCCCCTTTCCAGGACAGAGGGTCAAATGCATGGTAGACACTCATTGCTGGATCCCACTGGTGCGAGACTAGCGTGTGATGTGGTCAGATATAACAAACAGACATAAAAACACTTTTGTTGTGTATCCCGTCCACACTTTAACACCCGGATGGGAGATTTTGCGACCTGTGGAGTAATGAGTCAACGCAAGGGAAAGTTTTCAGCTCTCCTTAGCTAAATAGATAATACTTAGGTTTGACCTTATCAATTGAGTGCTAATGGTAGAAGCAGTTAGTATATGATAATCATGATTAGCCAAGCTTGAATAATGTAAAACCAAAGCCGATAGTCATTTGTTGTAGTGACTAGTATTATTCCATACTTATGTATTGTTCTGTTAAAGGCACCCAGAGCATTTTATGAGGCTTAAAAACTGGAAATATAATTCTAGTTGCTGTAATCTTTATGAAATTGACATGTAATGCCACTGTTTACCACATTTGCGTTCGGATTTCTTATCAAAAGTGCTCAAAAGCAGCAAAAAAATATGCTACATGGTGATCTTTTAGTTTCACGCGACTAGTGTAGATAGACCGATACCATAGCCCCGCCCACCTCCGTCAAAACATAGAAATGCAAAATCAAAACATAAAAGTGCAAATATTTTACGGACACGCAGTCACTCTCGCATTGGTTGAACCGCTAATTGTGATGGACAGTCAGGATCAGTCTATTAGGGCTTGGATTTTCTATCAGTTCTCACTACACAACGACATCGTATCTTTGCTCCTTTAATGTCGATATGTAATAGTATGGTGTTATTGAAACTTACTATGTCTTGGAATGACTAGAAATTGGAGTTTTGTTATTCAAGTTTCAAGCCTCATAAAATGCTCTGGATGCCTTTAACTGTTGTTGCCATACTTTGTACCTGCTACAATAGTCGTGCAATAAAGTTCTTCTATGATACATTTTCACTGGGATGTAAAACAACGACAGGTTGAATGGACTAAGACCTTTCCTGGTAATCATTCTCTGTCGAAGACTGTCTGTCTTTAACAGAAGGCACGTGATGGTAAAAAAAGTTGCTACTTTGGGGGAGTTTCGAGATGTACTCTGTCTCTTCTTCAACCCAGCAAGTCAGATCTCGTCTTGGAATTCTCTTGTCACGTGAGTAATGATATTGGCTATCACGTTACAAAAGAAAGTTACACGATTTACACGATTGAGACAGTGATGTCTCCTGTACATGTTTAAGGTGCTACATTGTCTACAGATGTGGATCGCCGCCCTCACACCACTTACAAACCAGTCGGAATCCTGATCCAGCACTTTTACTTTGCTCAAGTCTGGTGATTCAAACGTTTATTTACCACGAAGTACCGCCCTACATCAGGATATCACAAGGGACTCCACATTTGGATATCACAAGGGAAATTCGATTCCCTATAACTGAACCTGCAGCCTTGATGAGCTCATCCAATCCCTCTCTCCCGTACTCTAAAATCAGCACCTTATTGAGTAAATGTGGTACAATATGCGTGCTGATTGTTGTGTCGCTATGGCAGCTAGGAGACCTACGAATGATAAAGCTGGCCTAGTTCATCCCAAAATCAATAAGTCGATTGTTAAAGAAAGGCAATGGACACCCCATTCTTTCAAATAAAGAAACGTGGCACAGATGTCTGTTGATAATGGTTATTATGCATGTACTAGATTCTCCTGTTATTGTATGAAAGATGGCAGTACTTTAGCAGACTGAGAGACATTAGCCTGAAGCATCGCTTCTCGTGTCGGCTTACTTCTCACGTGTCTGGCAAGTCGACGATCGCTTCTTCTTCATCAACCCGCGGCACACAGCGACACCGCCAGCGTGCCGCGGGTCCAGTGGGAGAAGAGCTTAACGTATGGGTGTTCGATTGATTAAGAATGCCACCAAAAACACTCTGCACGGGCAGAGCCAAATATCTAACCCACGAGAAGAAATGTCAGTTCTTCTTTCAAACATAGTCTCCGTTGATATAAACAAGGTGTATTTGTATCGTTGTTTGGGGTGAAGAAATGTGCTAGGGGAACGCATTTTCGCACAGTAGAGTGTTTCTCTTTTTCCTGTTTCTTACCGTTACCCAAAGGGCATAGATCAGAAAACCATATGTGCAAAAACTGCCCAAAGTACAGCCAATTCACGACTAAGTCCATACGGTTGCCCCAACGCATGCTTGACGCATCGCTAGTATGACCCAGGGTGGACGGTATTAGGTACGTCTACGTTTCCATCAGGTGGCGATCTCTTTTAAATTTCCAGTACTCTCCGAGCAGAAGTTAGGCACCGGTTTATTTTTGACGCCTTCAAATGCATTTTTGGGGCTTTCTATTTTAACATATGATGGCATGACGGACAAAAAGAAAACCCGACAAAACAGAAAGACGTCAATTATAATCCGAAGCCTAACAGTTACCGACGCGTTCTGTGATAAATGGCTCGTCTTCGCTTTGATGTCTGCAGACGATTCTTACAGATGAGACCACTTTTATCTCAATGCATTAGGTCTTCACTTTTACAAAGGAAACCCTTTTACCATGCACACGTGGGATTATACGCGTCCTCACTTTTCCTGGAAAAACACTGAAAAGCAGACAGTCGGAAGATTAGCCTACATGTCATTTCAAACGTAAAATTCTTGGAACTATTGAATCCATCGCAACCGCCTATTGACCCAAATTGCTTGTCCAAGTCTTGTCGCGAACTGTAATGAGAATACCTATCATGAAACCAGGAAAGTCTATACATCGATCTGGAATCTGAAGTGATTTTTGAATGAAGCGATAATAGCGCAGACACTGTGACGTACTTAAAAGCTCGTTGTCCGAAGAGGAATGAATCAGCAAGCAGGTTGTTGTCCTAATCTTTTTCCAATACTTACCATTACATCAACGACTAGACAGAACAAGTACATTAACCAAATTGCTTTGAACGACATTTCTAACGTTTCAGTTGAAACCTAGCATCTGTCCGAGCAGACTTTGCTGACAACACGTGCACACTCTGAGTCTGACTTAAGTACGCTCTTAATCACTGCACCCACGGCACGCTGGTGGCGTCGCTGCGTGCTAAACTGGATTTGTGCTACCCTTGACTTTATAATGGGAATATCGTTCAAAAAGTATGACCAAAACGACAACAAACACAAAGCTTAAAATTTTGTTTTTTTTTGTCGATGAAACTCATTCAGCGCTTAGTCAGCGACGCTGCCAGCGGGTCCGGTGAGAGGGGGGCTTAAGCAAGGACACGTTGATTTATCGGTTGAGCAACTGAACTGAAACGGTCCCCATCAATATTTCAACTTGACGAATCACGACAAAGTATGTATGGCTTTGTAGGGATAACTGAACACATGGCTGAGTAAGGGAAAGTGGTCTGTGGGCTCTCACGACTCGAAGTTTGATCAACAAGGACAAATGAGTTTCAGGGACCCCACACTGTCATAGAATAATGTAGATGTATGTCTGCAATTCGTGTTAGGGCACGGACTCGGTAGGGGACCTGTAAGTGAGCACGTAGCTCTAGGCTATATATACTACACCATACTCTGAGCTATCACGACGTTAAGTTTGACAAATAAGGATAAGTTTCAGAGACCCAATACTGTCATAGAATAATGTTGATGCATGTTTAGAAGTAGCGATAGAGCACGGCAGATGGCCTGATCTTTGTTATAAATACAAGTAACGTTATGCCATACATCTATCTGTATACAGTACGGGGACAGTTCAACAAAAGCATTACTCTGACCCACTTCTAGGTGTGCAGGGTGCTGAATTACATGATACCACACATCTCTCTAGGTCACAAGGGTGATCTCCGAAGGCTCAGTTGCTCCTGTCTTACATGCACAGGTGTGAAATTAGAGTAGGATGTGCTTATGGGGCCAATCGATATCAGAGTGGTAACAGAGCGGGCTCAAGTGTTTCTATACTAATTTCCCATCCACTTAGGGAAAGGAAAAATATTCTAGTTGGTCGATAAAAAACTAATAACTGTGACAAGTTTTTTTTCTTTCAGTCTGTGGGAAACGAGTCCATCGTGTATCAAATCGAAACATATACGATTCACGTTGATGCGTGTTGATGTTGAAAGAGTTAAAAGGCTCTTAAAAAACCGAGAAGCTACTAAGATAATTCACACTACTCCAATAAACCTTGATAATTGCAATCATAGAGCGGAAAGGAAAATGGCTGTTTAAGTTCTTAGATGCCAAATTCGTAGCCGTTCATGCGAATTTAAGCAGACAAAGCCACATGTGCATACTTGGATGCCCTAAGTGCATTAAAGACATCTTCCGAGGCTTTTAAACGTAAAAAGGGTGCTTTGAGAAATATCTATAGGCAGACATCAAAGGAAAAGAAAACTACATACCGCGAGTGACGTAAAAGTAAGATACGGATGTTACATATTTATACAGGGGAATCAGACAAGGAATGTCCTGGAAGGCCAGGTAATAGGAAACAGCACTCAACAGTGCACAGCTGTGATGTGTAGATAACAATCCGTCTACCATGTCAGTCTAACGTCTAGTGACATGTGTTTCAGCATTAAGCCCGGTTACACATAGCCGAACATGGACAGCTGACCTTCCCCCGACCATGGTTGGGAGTGGTTCGGGAGCTACATGTAGGTCGGCTGTGGTCGGCTGGTGTTCGGCGCGGTTGACTGGTGTTAGGCTGCGGCAGCCGAACGCTTTTAGATTTTCAAAAGATTCGTTTTCACAAACGTGCAGCTGGGAGGTCTGGAATGGGTTGGCTGGCTGGTGGTTGAAATCAAGCAAGTCAGTAGTGGTCAGGGTGAGTTTGGGAGTCAAATTTGATTCTTAATCTAAAACTGGTCAGACTGCTCCCGACTTATCGCCAAACTTGGTTGGCTAGTGGTCGGGCGCCATGTTCGGCTATGTGTAACAGGGGCTTAACCTAACTGCGCATAGCCACGGCCCTATTTCATGCTGGACTAACGCTGTAAGTGCCGGCTTACGCAGCTACTCACCCAGGATAGACACAGACATTTACACTGATCCCACAGAACAGCGTGGACCTCGCTACATTTAACATACTAAGCTCGAGCTATTAGTTGTGTCCCAGTAGTGCGCACATGCAGACAATGTTCACACCCCTGAAGTGTTTAATATATTGTTTTTCAGGGGTAGTCAGTGTTTCATTGACTGATGCTCCTGTCAGTCAGGTGTTTTGACCCTATGTTTCTTAAAATTCCTCAGCTGTAGCGGGCCACAGGTGCGCCTTGCTTCCATGTACGACCCCCAAACCTCACCTAGATGTTCCTGTTCAGTCGATACGTTTTAGTTGGGGAGGACAGCTGCCATATTTCTACTGCATTGACTTGTACCAGCCATGCATACAAACTTTAATGCCCTACCTCATGGACGTCTGTACAGAATGGAGACATGTAGAGTAAATGATGGATGGTTATTACTGAATAGGGAGGTGTAGGTGCTAATTCGTCTGGAGGAATGGCACAAAGATGAACCATCATCAGACTCCATGGACCAACGCGTACGTACGAAGACACAAAAAATCGATTCATTCAAATGGTGGGCGGATCGTCAAGTAACGTGTTTCTGTAAAGCAATTTTGGAATAATCAAACTTTAGTCTATTTGTGACATCATGAAAGACGGCTCTCAGATGTTTTCCTTTCAGCTGATGAATGATATTTGATAAAGGATGTTGATGATGAAGAAAAGGAATATTGAGTGTTTTTTCCGGCCTACTGAAAATCCAACTCGCTGCAATACATGATTAAGCTGACACCACCGTGCCCAATCTTGACATCATCGTTAATAACAAATCCAAGCAAGCAGTGCGTTCGTCGTGATAGAACATCAATCACTCGGAAGGTCGACTCCCCTCACCGACTGAACAGATATTAGCCTTTGAAAGCAAGCTACATCATTCATATCATTCATATCCGTCTTTCACATCCTCAAACTGAATCTTGAAATTGCCGGAGCGTTTTAATAGGGTCAAGTGGGTGCACAACCTCTTTCTGCATAATATTCTAGCCATGCGTTGCTTTGCACATACACTTTACTAGAGTTTTAAATCCTTCCTCCCGGTTTCTACAAGTTTCAGCTGTCATGAAAAGTCAGAAGCATCCAGTAGCTATGGCCTAAAAATCTAGAAACAGGCCACTTAATCGATGGGCGTCGGTGATAAGTCAGGAGCCAAGGACTTTGATCTTATCGATTCCTCATATCATTATCTAACCATTTACGACAGATGCAGTCCTTGGGTACTTGGAGTACTTCATGATGTCTTTTTTACTTATCTTATTCGTACTAATGGATAATGAAAGGCTGTCACAAGAATGAGTGCAATCGCGCTCGAGTAGCGGCACCTGCGGCGCCCGCATGCACTCGAGGGACTGACCTCTCTCACATCCGAGAGAACACCTAGTCAGCAGATTTTAATGTTCCTTCACTATCGCACAATGTTCGTGGACTCTGAAATCCTAGAAGCTTTTAGCATGTCAACATGCCTGATCTCATAATTGCACATCAAAGTTTGCGTCTGTAGCAATGCTGCTGTTGTCTGCCGTTTCTGAAGTTCCACACCAGTTTCCTCCTCCTGTCTTGTGAAGACGTCGATGCCACAAACAGTCATGTCATCTACTTACGGTATCACATGGCTGTTTGTTATGTAAGACAGGAGGTGTATTCATGACGTTTAAGAATGGTTTACAGATAGGAAATAACAACAAGAGTGCAAGATTCACCAAAATGATGAGTATGGCCGGAATGTTAGCAAAGTAAACTGAAGCGAAATAAATACAACGTGTGGTACAACGTTTGGAGGCAGACAACGATGTATGACCAATACGGATACAACCAACAACGGGAACACGCGAGCCTGACTCAACAGGACGGTTATCTCCTCACCACAGTCAGATGTCTAAAAGCCTGTCATGGAAATACCGTATACCGTCACACATCAACTTATCAGTACCTCGCACGCACGAATATCATACCGGCAGACCTACATCGCCCTGACCCTTTGCATAGTATATTTACACAGTTAACGTTTCTCTAAGCCTCTCTAAAAACAAAGTTTGCAAACTCACTTTGGCTGAGCCGCGGGATTTATTCGGGTTCAGTGACCCCCTAACCCGATGAACCCTCTCGAGATGTTCAATCTTGTCTAAGATGACATGTGCAATTAGTATCGATCTATCATGCTGCTATTCTGATGCCATTTCAAATCATTTCTCAGCGCGGCAGCTTGCTCTTTTATCACGTACCATCCTGGCTTTTGTGAAAGCTGCCATTTATTTTGAACGGCACTCAGCAGCACCTGAGGAATTCTAACGGCTGAAAAATAATCCTAGTTATCTGACCCGAAAGTCGGCTCTTGCGTTCGAAAACGCCCGGCAAACGCCAATCTGTACCCAAGCTGCGTTCCTGTTATGTTACTTGACAGGGATCACGCTGGTACACGCGAGAAAGTTTGACAACCCGTTTAACCTTGTTGTTGACTCATATCTCATGCTCAATTTCATGTCATAACAATGTGTCTTATCTTACATGTAGCTGGTTGGATGGATAGATAGTATTATAACGATTTTGAAGTTCGAGGCTTTCTTGGATAACCTGCTTTAGATGGCAGTTAATTATCAAATGAGCCGTGTATCAGCCTCAGACTACTGCTATGATAGTCCGCCACGATTCCGTTCTGGAAGTAGAGGCTCTGGTTAAGTACCGTAGTGGAATGAAGGTTGATCCCTTGATGTTTTCCTAGGCGTGCTTTCTCTAGAGGCCCGACCCTCTCCAAAAAGTAGGTCATGTATCAACTGCTGACTGTCATAATCCTTCACGATTTCGTCCAGGAAGTGGAAACTTTGGGACAAACCTACGTGTATCAGACACATACCACCCTGGTGTTTTCTTTCCCATTGTCCTTGATGGCTGGTCCTTGACCATGGTTCACTTACTCTACAGGACATTCACCCCTGTACTACTGTTAATTAGGTCATGTGTCAGCCACTGATAGTTCTATCAATCCTCAACGATTTCGTCCGTTCCGACTGGTTTCTCCTTATCAAACCCTGTCTGGTGTTATCCGGGCCTTATCAGTTGGGTCGCAGCTTTTGTACAATTGCCTGTCATGTCCTTGACGGTTGTGCTCGGCCTTATCAGCCGTTTAAAATAATTACAATCAATCTAACCGTGGCATATCTAGACAAGTCCTGCCTTCAGATCAGATAACAGTAATCAGTCAAGACCAGCCGTTGAGGTCTGCCATCCCACCATTCATTGTTATTGCTGGAACATAGAAACAGAACTCTGGCGTCATCTGGAAAATTGTCTATTTGGGAATTTGTACGTCGTCTGTGTGTGGTTTATTGGTCAATACCATATGGACCCATCCCTATCAATCTTGTGCTATCAAAATTCGTGTCACCCCATTCATCAACATCCATCAAATGAAATCAATTGACCGATGTTATTATCGGTGGGACCAGTCAATTACTGTAGTTGGTATTGATGGGGAAGGTGTGGGAGAAGCGTGCAGACAATAAAGATGAATGTTGTTTTGACACTGAGTAAATCTCCTGGGCTGCTAACGTTAACGCACCACAAACGCCCGTTTTACATAATGGTTGTCCTTGGTACTGAAATACTTGTAACTGTGCTTTGCTTGAAACCGAGCAAGCAAACTTCTTTTTACTCTGTAATAGTCTGTATGCTACCTGCAAAGACTACAGGAACAGTGTTCATGGCAACAGGCTATTGCTTTTATAAACTCTATAGATATGAAGACAAATGTCTTATCCTGGTAAATCAAAGCCGGGGTAAATCTACGGGTTGCGTAACTTGACATTAAAAATAACTGGTGATTCTCATCTGACAAAGTCATTTCTTGGATGAAGGAAAATGTGTTCTCTGTCGTTACACGGAAAACGAATCAGTCAAGGCAATTAGCGGTGCGGCTTTCCACCTATCTCCGGTCTTCAGCTGCTTGCTGTATTCAAAATGGGCATATAAACATGACGTTACATCCGACCTACGTATACACAAGCAGTCTGACGTCTTTAAAAAAGTGATCTCGTCGGTAGCAGCTTCAATTGCTAGTCTCATATCTCGTTAATCAACCCCCACAAAAATGTTGTGTTCGCGTACGTCATCAAAGTCGCCTATTTCAACACCGAAATCTACATCTGGGTAATATATATTTATAGATGGATTACGGAGATAAAGAACCCACTTCCTCCGTACGTAGGAGAAAGTGCGGCGTCACAGCGAACGGTTTTTCCCGTTGACATTAGGCTGCCAAGGACGTCATTGGGGACTTTTGGCAGGAAGTCCCTGTCAACAACTAAAAACTCATTGCAGTTGGCAAGGAATACGTTTCTTTAATTAATGGAAAAGACGACTTATGTAAAAACTCATTGTAATTGGCAAGCTTAAGGAATTAATTTCTTTCGAATTCATTAATGGAAAGATGATTTACATGGCAAATTCATTTCCGTCTAATTTTTGATAACGTTATTGCACACAGAACAGGGATCTCAATAAACTACAATGTCAATGGTCTCCGATGGCAGATCTAGAGGGGACAACCTTCATATGGGTTTGAATACTGAATCCGTAACTGAAGCGAATCGGCGGAATTTTTAATGCCCTATACTAAGGGTGACCCAGTAAAAGGTGAGCATACACAAAGACGGCGTAAAGGTTTCAACAAGCAGGTAGGGCGATATTGTATCATATCACCCGCGACACCGGGTTTGAGAAAGCTTTTAAAAGTCGCTAGATGGCCATAGTGCACCTATTACACAACAGGCACCTGGTTACAGGCTAGCTTTACACACCATTTATAGAATCATTTACGGCGCAGCAGTCGTGATAACCGGTACCTGCGACATCCCTGCTGTTTATTGAGTGATTAGGTCGCCAACGTTCTTCTACATCGGCAATAAAAGCGATTCCATCTTCAGTAATTGCTTCCCACGGTACATTTTATGACATATTCTGTTCATACACGATAGATAGGCTTCTAATTCTGCATTTGGTTCACAACATTAAAATGATTGAGGAACAAATTACAACTACGACGGTACAAGCTGCTGGTTGTGAAATGGTAATGGAATTGACGATGTCGAACTAAATCTTGTTTGACACAGGAATTCCTTTTCTGTTGCCATCCTTCAACCCATCTGGGATCAGTCAGTGATAAAATGCTGCCCGGTGAGCAAAATTGGTACATTATGTAACTGAGGCAGCTTATACTGTCAGACTCTTTAGTGTTAAACTTCTCCGGAACGGAAAGTCAAAGGTTCATTGTCCGATTGAAGTTATCGTGCGTCAGACAGACATGATCTCCCCCTGAAGCTGAAATGGAAATCGTCCGTGACGCCGGGAGACAGCATGTGGTGGAGCAGTTCCCACCGTCACTGAACTGGAGAAGGCATCAAAACTGCCACGTAGGCCATAGATTATATTCGTCATGGAAAACGCCTGTGTTGACTGGACATTTCGCAAACAGGTTTGGAAACAGAAGATACCGTTTTGAATGAACAAAGTGGAGGAAAAGTTCAGTAAACAGCAGCAAGGTGTGTAGAATTTGAAAATTTATATGTTATACAGGACTTGCCTCACTCATGTGTATCATATATGGAACCGTTAGAGTAACTAGTGAGAATAGGTTAGTTCTGACCTCCTTTATACAAAACTCGTGGTTCTCCTCTCAATGGGAGCAAATCAACAGATTAAAGGTATGTCAGATGTAATGTCAGACACAATTACAGAAAAAAAGGTGCTTCATTTGGTGATTGCTGTTGTTAAAGTTATCATCATACAGTCAATTGAAACTGACACTGATATTGCTAAAAAGTTGCAATTCCAACATTGCTACATGCTTGCACTTTTGGCCGATAAATAATGCAGGTATTTTGTCTTAATCAATGCACGTCTTTTTTCTTGAATTGATTAATGCATGGCTTTTGTTTTAATCAATGGACTTTTGTCTTGATTAATTCACGGATTTTGTCCTAATTATTGCACGGATTTTGTCTTGATTGTATTCTTTCAATGTACGGATTTTTTCTGAATTAGCCCATTATGACCGTGAATTTGCTGATAACCAAACTGAAGGCTTGTGATTTCTCCACGCATCTGATGATAATGCGTCCTAGGCAGAGCTTACAGAGCGTTGATAGTCGTAGAAGAAGGTCAAGCTCGGAAGTCGGTACTTTTCAAGCCGAAGGAGAACCTGAGTGGAGTTGGAGGACTGTAAAAGACAAAAGGACGCAGCGTTGGGGGTGCACAGGATACGCAACTTGGGACAACGCCACAACTTAACATTACAATAACAACAACAACAACAACAACACTATAAGAGTACACACAAAATAATTTAAAGTGCGAAGCAGCTCAACTATTTGGAGCATATATCTTATACAGGCTCCTTGCCCCCTCATCCCCTGCGGGGGTGGGAAGAAGCTGCCTAGCTCATGAGCTATGTGATCTAAGTGCAGGGTGTTAATGTTAACGCCTTATTAACACTCAGATTAAGCTAATTCTATCCCCTGGTACGGGAGACTATCTTTTGAAGTTCTTTTAACTTTGAAGGTTTATTCCAGCTGAAAGAACAAACATCGGATTGGCGCATTGCAGATTAAGAAAGGTCGGTGTTCAGCCAACCACTAAACAAGATCTTTTATGGTCACGAATCCGTTTAATAGCTCTAATAGGTTAGAAAAGTTCAAGTATCGTACTATTGTAGTGCATCGTAGGCATACATACTGAATGGAAACATCTTTAGAGTGAGAAATTGCTCATCAAAAATTGTTATAACTCAATAGAGCACGTTACGTATATGTACATTCTAATAACACTAATGGTACTTTCTTTGTGGGTCAACACATGGCTAGATCGATAGGTTTTACTCTGCCACCACTTCAAGCCACGCTTCAAGTGAAGCAGCACTCTAGGACGGTCCATATGATGTTTGGTGCCGGGACAAGAGGCGTCCAAGGAGGGAGAGGACACGTGTTGATCACGAACACTCATTTCATAAGTGTAGCAATGAAGCATATAGACCAGAAGGGGATGCCTAACTTAGAACTAGTTTACAACACGAAGGCCTCTAAGTAAAGCTGATGTCTATGTGGCTATGCCCTAAGCGACAAAGGTTGGACGGTGATGCTGCAAGTCTACGAAAGCCGTGTCTTCCGCACTGGTATTTCAGTGCTGATTCCATGGTCAAAACGGCCCAAGTAATTGACGTCCAGTGCTGAAGAAAGCCGAGCACTAGTTTTTCAGTGCTGAGCGGCTTAGTTCCAGTACTAAAGCTCCCCCGGCACTGGGTTTCTCGTGCTAAACCTTGTCTCAGCACTCGGCTACCAGTGCCGAACGTGGATCAGTGGCGGCGGGCCAGATCAAAGGTCTTTCAGCACTAGTTCTGAGTTAACCAGGTCAATCAGGACTTTCCGAGAAACCAGTGCTGAAAACGCCTCAAGCAAAGAAAACTGCAGCTCCGTGGTTTTGTTCATCGTGTAATTGCAATCGAGATGTAAGTATAATCGATCGATGCCATGTAAAAAGTATGATGAGTCTCATTTAGCACTCGGTTTCCAGTGCGGAATGTCCTACGAGCTGCTGACGCCGGATTTCCATAGCGCCGCAGTACTGGAAGCCCAGGGCTGATATATATGAACATTCAGCACTGGAAATCCAGTGCGGAAGCCACCTTCTGCACTGAAACCGAGTGCTGAATATGTAGGGCGAAGCTTTCGTAGTTTTGCGGTGAGCTGCCAATGCTGCTGTATAATTGTACTGGTATGGTTCTCATGAGGGGTTATCCTGGTGAAGATTGAACACCAGCTTAACTTCGACATCAACTCTTCAGATGTTTACCGCCACTTACTGATTCAAACTCAAGCCATCTGTGCCAATTCGTACGGCAAACACCGCGCTTTCACGTCAACAATGGAGAAATTAGCGTCCTTGATATTCTGCTCATCACAACCAGACGATCGAGTAAATTGTTCTCCAAGGCAAGCAAATTATGCCCATTTTGGGCCGACGTCTAAAGGAATTTTAAATCGACGGGGACGTCTGGTAAAGATTAGTGTTCTGCACTATGTCTAGTCTTCAGTGATTGCATTTTGATTGATTGGATGAATGAGCCTGCTGGGTGAGCAAACTACAAAGAGAATTCAATCAAGTCGCCCTTGCTTGATTCTATTAATCTAGATGCACCCTTTTAGATATAGATACTAGTAGTCGTTTTCATCACTTCTCGATCTTTGTGATTCATCTTACGAGATAAACCGTTAAAACCGTTAAAACCGTTAAAGCGGGTAAGCGTTTGTCACATTTGCAGACAATACATTTTCTCACAGGCGCAACCGTGATACACTGCGGCCCTTCACATGTGTGTGCATATACATCTGAGATATTCAGTAAAGTGGGTTTACTGAATTAGTGTTATTTTTAACGAACTCGCTCAGTGCAAGGCCGTAGGGGGCCACTCATCAAAGTACTGAGCTAATTCTTACTGTAGCAGCATCTCTTCGCCCTAGGTCAGAAACATCAATGCTCGAGACAAGCATGACTTCACTGACCCATTTATGATTATGAGTTTTCATTATAAGTGCTATTAATTGAATTATGGGTGGACTAATTTTAGATTTGGAGTGTCCCATCGGTTTACTGGTACAAGGCGCAACGCCCACAAAAGCACTTAAAATCATTTAATCTTCTTACTTCTGAGAAAATCTGCCATTACTTTGGCCATCCTCCAAGAGGTGCTTACAATATGTTATTTGAATGTCAACAGTTCGTAACAAAACTACATCTGCAATTTATGCATATCGTTGCTATCACTGACATTTGGCTCGACCTTCGTAATTTCCTCATTCGTAATTGTGTGCTCATGCAACCTTTCACAACGACATTGGACCCGACGTAGTGAAAGCTATACAAGGACAATCTCGCCCTCTGCACGATGTAGGAGTTAGCATTTGTATCACAGTCTAGAGTCTATCAGGGATGGCGAAGTTAACTTTGTTTTGCATTAGTGGACAAACTCATAACCAGATTCTGCTCATCTGCACCAGTAACCACTTGGAACGTTTATTCCATATCAGCTATCCGGAGTGATATACTCTAAGATGGCAGACACACACAGAGCCCTAGAAATATCATTTCGTGAGCGAACTGGTTTCTCTAGAACTGATAGCTCTAGAGCCATTTCGTTGCATGACGCCTTGCTAATCATCGCTCAGTCTAATCTTTGAGACGTGTGATCATAGTGATGGTACACTTGCAGCCGCAACCTGAACATCTTATCTCTTTGCGTGTGTTTGTGCAAACGAATATATTCACTTAAAAGCTTGGATCAGGAGATTGTGCTTTCATTACCTCAGAGAAGGAGCTTCTGCTCCGACGGGAGGTATTGTTTTGTTTCTGTTTGTTTGTTCGCATCTGTAACTCAAGATGGTGTTGATTTGTACTGCATCTGTGATTTTTGTTATGTATGTATGTATGTACGTACTGAAGAAACCTAGCTGGCGATTTTGCCCCCTACCACCTTTTCAGGTACCGCAGCATTACAGACTGACATCCCCGTGCTGGTAGTAGAGTGGTATAGTCCATTAGGGGAGCAAATTACACCTATTACGCCCGAGGTCAATGACCTCAATTTGGACACGCGGCTTGCGGATATATTAAGGGTATCATGGATTTTCATTATTTCGCGATAATTCAGATTGATGGAGTCTAACCTATTTAGGGTTAGTGTGATGAGGAATGGGGACCGTGCTTGCGTCCGATCACTCCTACAAAGGTATCAAATACCGGCTGGTATCAAACTAGCTAGATACACGCGTAGTCGGCGGAGCACTCAAGACTGTATAAACAGAAATGTAGGGTACTCAAGTACTCTTTTCCCGGAGTCGACTTCGAAACAAACAGGCGAGTAGAACAGTCTTCTGGCTCCCGGGGATCGAACCCGTGCCCGCCAGCGCACAACCCACACGCGCTAACCACTAGGCTAAAAGGTTCGGACCAGTTAGAAACCACACTCTAGTCACTCAAGTCGACTCCCAGTGAGTCATGCAATGCTCAGGTCAGGGGTCAAATGAAAGCGCAAATTTGGAAATTTGTTTCTTACTCTTCATGCCAGGTCGACTCAAAAACGCCTGTGTAAACCCAGCCACTATTATATAAACAGAGGCTCGCTTTAAGCACGCCTTCTTGAGTCGACTCCGAGTCGATTCAGCGGTGGAGTCAACTAAGCGGAGTCTACTCTGGAGCGCTCTCTTTACACACGTTACCTGAGCAGCCTACAGTTCTCTTTACACAGCCCTGAGTCGACTTCGCTGAGTGAACTTGGAGTCGACTCCGAAAACGTGTATGTAAAGCGTGCCAGAGTCTGATTTTTGAGCCCAATTATGATGATTTGTTGCAGCTGTTATCCCGGCGAAAATGCCTGCTTTGTGAGCTACAATTCCAAGAAGCGAGTCACTTAATGACATTGCACAGCAGACGGCCTTGATGGATACATTACAAAGTGTAGCACTTTTTATACTTACGTAACAAAGTCTTATATCTGTCCCGAGAAAAAAATGGACCACGTAAAAGCTTTAGCTTTTTATAGTTGCATAAGTAACAGTCTACAATCTGTCGCGAGAGTTATAGTCCAAGTAACAGCTTACCGCTCGTTCGGTAGATAAGCGGTATCACTGCAGAATGGCGCCGCGGGATTTGTTGTAACGGTATGTATCTCAGCATTTTCTCGCCGATAACTGTCGCGAGAATAATAGTCCAAGTAACAGCTTAACCGCTCGCCATTTATCTATAGGTAAGTGGCAGTTCACCTTGAAACCTTGTCGCCGATAACTACACTCGGAGTGCTTTCTGTGGTAAAGTAACAGTACAACTGTTAACGTTACAGTTAATGGTCCAAGTAACAGTTTAACCAATAGTTCCGTAGATAAGCAGTAGTTCACCGCCGAATGGCGCCTCGCGGTTTGTTAATACGGCAGGTATCTTATCATGTTGTCGCCGTTAACTGAACTTGCAGTGCTTCTTATAGTAAAGTAGCAGTCTACAACCTGTCGCGAGAATGATAGTCTAAGTAACAGCTTTCCGCTCGTCCGGTAGATAAGCAGCAGTTCATCACAGAAAGGCGCCGAGGGATGAACGTGACTGTCACACATAGAGAACCTCAGAAGAGTTCCTCACAACGCAAAGTGTTCAGGAATACGTCAGGTGGTTTCTTTTTTTTTCGCAGGTCCAAGGAAAATGTTTTTAGAAATGTACATATAACGTTATATCATTTTCTTCTCTAACTACTCTCAAAGTTAGCGCCGGAATGCTCACTTGCTGCTACTGTATATTCGGTTACATCAACAATATTGCTTTGTTGTTTTGATCGAGAGGACTACATAGAATAGTATCTGCAGAGGCATTATCATTGTCTTCCTCTGTTTTAGTCCGGTTTTGTCGTAGCTAGGCGTCGGTAAATCGTACGGCAGGAATATCGTGTGGCCTCTAGCTTTCATCTAGAGGTGACATCTGGCTGCGCACGCAAAATTGCGGCTTAACAAGTCGACGGTTTCTGGGCATGATTTCCTGTTGACTTACGTGGTGGCTTTAAGACAGAATTTTGCCGTGAGCGAAAACTTAGAGGATGATTTATCGACAATATCCGCGTGCTGAGTTAGTGATCAAGTCTTGCGCACGGGAATGTCAAAATATGTTATAGGCAGATTAGTTTTGCGGCCCAACGTTGCAACATCCATAACTATGCATACTGACAAATTATGTAGCCCTGTCTGCACTTTTTAAAGAACATGAGTCCTTGCATTAAACTACGCTTCGGCGGGGAATGTTAAAAATACAGACACATACATCTGCATCTGCTTCGCAAAAGTCACTCTCCCATCCATTTATATAAAAGCATTTTCCTACTAGTCCAGGTGGTTGCCGGCCCTACTGTGGACTGACATACAGGTCGTCAATGTGCGTACATGGCACATGAACCACCTACACGGTGCATGGGGCGAGTTGAAGTTCACAGGCGACTTTTGGAGTCGGAAGAAAACAAGATTAAGCGGTGTCATGGCTCATAGTCTACTTGCCGGGTCATCTCTACACAGCGGGGACATGTATCTGTCCTGGCAAATATTTAAACAACTAAGATACCAGCTAAAGGCATGTATCTATATGACACTGTGTGGTTAAGCATATGTACTGCTACGCATATCTGGATCATAACGTTACCTCTCTCATCACGATATCTGAACATACTTCATTCCGATACATTTATTCCATCCGAGCCTGCAAATTAATCGTCGAAAAGACTACGCATGTCCACGTTATCTAGGACACTAACGATTTTTCTCCCATTCATTTCCATGATGGATAATTGCAATTAATGAAAGCAGTTCATATTGCACCCAGCTATTGGGTTTCATATTTCACCTTTCCATTCACGGTGATGAAGCGTTTTGTAGGTGTGATCAAATTTTGGGTAATACTGGACGAAATTTTGGAATTTACAGAAGATGAGTATTGCGGGCTTCCTTGAAATTTACAGACGTAACATGTGTTTGACTTAGTGAATGAAGAATGGAAATGAAATGAATACATTTATGCGGTAGGACTACCGTTGGACCAAAGACAAGATTTTGGTTTGTTAGTTAAATTTGTGCAATCATCTAACCTTGTAATTTGATAGCTCCAAATCGGTCGTTAGGGTTGCTTTTCATACGGGTTAGAGGAACTTTGAAGGAGTACGGATCGATGAAAACTGCTGATTCGGTTGAGTTATGTTGGGATTTCATTTCCTCCATATAATTATTACCGCGTGAAGGTTAGCTCTACTATTAAACAGCAGTGACCGAAAAATGACACCGAAAAAGAGACTGATCAGCAGTCGAGGATCGTTTTGTATAGGGGTTGGATTCGCTGTGGAGATTCGCCGGCACTGAGTCTCAGCCTTATGTTTGTTGTCTGAGATCAACACTGACTGGTTTGGCAGGACGGACATCGATGAGCAAATTTGCCTAGTAAATATGTTTAAGGGCGCTGGGGGCAGGATTTGATGAGACGGGAAGACAGGGCGAGAAATATTTGGGGCAGCCTTTACTTTAGATGTACACGCCTGTGTGCCGCACGCTTAGTCATAGGTGAAGCTAGCTGCGTTTCAGCAAGGATGTTAAAATCAACCTCATTGGTTTCAGACATGTTTTCAATATCATTTACAGGCGTGACGGTCAGGGTCTTTGACCCAGAAGTCAATGTTTATAGGTTCAAATCCCTGACATTGAAAGGCACTTTACACGAATTTTCCACTCCAAAAGTTGGGATATTGGATGTTCCCGAGCAGCCTTCGTACGTAACCCCTCCTTCTCCTGTTGGGTCAGTTCGTTCTCACTGTTAGGTAGGAGAGATACTGTTCCATACATATTCGTGTCACCCATAACCTGGGTTTTCGGGTCTTGTTACGTTGTGACATTCAGTATGAAAATAAGAGAACAAGACTTCGGCTCAAGGAATTGCTGTATCTAATTGCAGAAATGACGCTGTTGCCATTATCACAAAATTGGTCTCAGATGATTGCACACAAAGTGTCATAATGAAAACAGGCATAATGACAGTCTAACAGTTTATAACAACAGTGATGTATAAATAAGAGTTATGAAGTCTCATTCAGGCAGAGATGTGTATCTATCTGCTTGAGAGTAAGTAAAATTGAGCAATACGTACCAAACAGGTGATTGGCGAACCCGTACCAGACGCAGCCCGGCCGGCCCCACAGCCAGCGGTGGCGGACGGCGGAGGCGAAGGACAGCGTGTTGCCGCAGACGGACACCAGCAGGTCGGCCACGGACATGTTCAGCAGCAGCATGTTGAAGGGCGTGCGCAGCTGACGGAACTTCAGGAACAACAGCACCACCGCACCGTTGCTCAGGAACCCCACGATGCCGATTATTGCTATGACGCCGGCCACTGGCTCGAACCCGGAGAATTCGACTTCTTCTTCAGTAGTGCCGTTCCGGCGAAAGTTCCAGGCAGCAGACGTTGCGTTGTTGTTGTTACCGTACTCTGTCATGTTGACGACATTATAAATGCCCAGCATAACAGTTTGTGCGGACCAGTCGTGAGACTGGCCGATAAGTGCGCCTGAAACGGCGGCACTCTCGGCAGCTAAAGTCGGGACCTCTCCCTCCGAACGGCCGTTGGAAACGTCGGACACAGAGCTCATAGTCAGTGATATTCAGGGCTATATCAATCTGACTCACGACTACAAGCCCTTTGCAGAGTCTTAGCCAAACGTGATAAAGCAGCCAAACCTGCAATGTGGATGAGAAGTGGACAAATCAGGAGATGTCCATATACCTACTGTTAATAATGGGAACAGCACCTGCACGCCCCATTTAAGCTGTAGACCACACGGAACGTACTACTCTGGGCCGCGAAAGGGGTGTTCTGTGTTAAAACACACGGGAGCGAATGGGAAAACAGGTCATCTTTACCCGCTCAAGTTATTTTGAAATAACCCAAGAACCATTACCCTATCCGACGTGGTTCTTGCTATCTTTACCGTTACTTGCTAAATCAGTTTACAGCGGTGGGTATGTTAAACACCCCCGGGCGACGCAGAGTTTGGCTTGCTTTAAGTAAGCCTGTTTGTACATTGTTTACATACGCAACCGATTCTCTAGAGATACATTATTACCAAACCATAGTCTACCGGTAATCTCGGTGCATTACCAGATCATAAACAAATACAAGGGGCCGCCAAACGGTAAAGGTACGATTTCCTAAAGGTGACATACATGTATATGTATAAACTCTTCAAGGTCTAGGATTGAATAGCAGAAGGACCTGTAACATATACATCCTAACCGGCGCTAACATTTGTATTTATATACGTCACAAGAGTTAAGTAAACTATTTTGAAAAGGTTAACGTGGGATATAGTCGGCGTCACGTAATATGCGAGGGTCTTACGCATATGGAAATGTAAGACATGGTTTACACCATCTGGATAACGGTTGATCCGTGTGACGGTATACCATGCGTAGGAGCGTCATACCTGCAGTTTGGTGTACTGGCCGTCATATTCTACAATCTAGCCAGGCTCTGACTGAGAATATATGTTTATGCGTTGCAATTTTATCATCAAATCTAATTCACATTGCAGTGCTGTATGCTACTAGCACGGAGTGTCCTTGGCGCTACCGTAGGGCCTTAAATCTCTCGGTGCTACAGTGAACAAGCCCAGACATTGTGTGCTATTGTAAGTTGTCACAATACAACTACATTTTTAATTTAAATGTTACCACATTTCTTACACTTCCAACTATATATTCAACACTTGCAGAGGTGTTGGTTTTCATGTCAAGCCTTTGTAGCAATGACAAGCTTTATAATTCTTGCTTCTGTTTAAAAAAAAAACAATTCTACAAAAAATATCTACAGAGAAAATATTTGATATTATTGGAACAGGCATAATAGGTTAAAGAAACAGAGCAGGGCCTGTGTTCATATACAACGCTTCGTGGTGGGACATTGACACTAATCGCTTCAAGGACGATCATGAGGGCGCTTTGCATCGTACTACATCATGCCTTCACCCCTGTGGCATATTTGCAGCTGATAAGGGCTTAACCTGCGTTGATTAGAATTTCGCATATCTATAGGCATTTTCAAAAGGTAACAGTAGCTGTCCTCCCTACATGCATCATTGAACAAATCCGCCCTTGCCAGGCAGATTGTCACTGCACATACATGACCGCCAGGACGTTATGGGAATCCCTGGTGAATTGTGAGGACTTGTATGTTTAATACATTGATCTTCATGTGCGACCTACCCGACAGTCATGTCAAGTGCAAGTTAGATTATGCTAAATCCTAGTGAAGGTTGGGCGACAATTTCAATGTCGTACGACGGTTGACTTGAATATTTGGATCACCTTAAATGACGTTCGTCCTCATACATATGCAGTGCAATATATTCTGGGATGTGCCTAGCCCTTTGCTGAAACATCAACTTTTCTCCGTTCATATCATAAGCATTGTACGGTGTAGCCCTCCAAAAAATCTTAGTGTTTTTGTATTCGACTTGAAAAGAAAGGGGATGGATATGTATGTTGAAATAAATTGCGAAGTCCATAATCTCCTGTGCTGCATAATTTCATTTATGCACGATTTTCCACACCACCACTCGTATCAAATATAAAAATAATAATAATATAATAACAGTCATTTTGTCAGAAGACTAAGTGCTGGTGCCTCTTGTAGATGAGCGAGTGTCCTTGCAAATCCACTTTGCATTTTATGCATTAGGGTCATTTATACAGTCATCAGAGATTGACCTTTTCCGGCACTTGGCTTACTTGGTCATCTTATCAATCTAGACAATGTTTCTGACAGTGACAAACTGCACCATGTACTCACAGCACTCCAGACTCTCTATTTATTATACTCTCTTATTTTATGTTATCTTAGTTATAATTTCAAAACATTACTACTCACTCAAACAACTTACATTGAAGACACAAAACGCCTCTAGCTCTTCTATCTCGATTGATGCACACGTCCCTCAAGTAGATATAGAAGCCACTTATTCTGTACTTATACATAAATATCATATATGAATAATTCAGTAGTTGATCATGACTGATAGGGGGTAACGCTTTATGCTACTACTCTACATTTTAATTGCTATTACTATTGTGTATATTACGTTATTATGCTCTTTGTATGAGGCCTAGTAAACTTGAGTGCACCATATTGTCCTAGTTTTTGTCTAAATGCAGATATCTAGATGAAATGCAGGTCGGTCCATTATTCATGAAGTTCCCTTATCGTATGTTAAGCATCGCCATATTCCATTAGCGGTATAGTTAAGGTTACCCCTGATATCTGACCCTCTAAAACTTTGGAATAGCCTTAAGAATTAAATGATAATACTGATGTAATCTTAGACCTCAAGAGTCCCTGATGTACCCCCCGGTTGATATCCCTCTTTAAATTAAGACACCCCAGACCTCTGTATCTTCTGAAATGGCCGGCGGTTGTCAAACAAGGGTAGCAGGGGAGTTTTGTGACGCGCTCGGAATTCGACGTGACTTCTATAATACATTCAAAGTTGGGTTTTATCAAAAGGAATCTTATTGAAGGCACGGTCCTCCATTAGATATAACCTTCAAGAGTTCCTTAAGGGTAGATCAATAGGTAAGAACATTTGCTCTACCTAAGAAAGACAAAGACGAACTACCATAGGGATTTTGCGTGTATCAATCAGGTAAGGCGTTAGATTGATGTATCGCCCGTCATTGACTGATCGAGCGTGAGCGCAACAGAGTGTTATGTTGTTTTAACGACGAGATACGAGATCAATTATAGAGCTACGGAACATGTCGAGCTGTGGAGAAGACACTCTTTTGTCATCGAACCTGTCAGATAGGGCGGTAGAAGGGGAAGAGAGAAAATACTCGGATTATAAGAACGAGGTTTCAATGGCCCCGAAACCATATGTAGAAACACCGACCCTGATCCACTATTGCTGTTTTACTCTTCACGTCTTCTATAGGATGGGAGTGGGAAGTTTGATATCATTATATTATTACTGGTCGATGACATTGTAATATTTGTGAAAGTACGTTTCCACCGAAACTCACTTTTAGATAAAAGTTTAAAGATGGCGGATTGATTTGTTCATTGAACCGACTCTGTTATCCATGCAGACCACAGAAGAGCCTTAACCCCCCTTATTGTCAAAATGTCTGGTGTGTGATGGAAATAATACAAAAATACGAATATTCAGAAATACTGAATGAAGTCCAGTCAGCTCTTATATATAGCCAATTATCTAGTTTATAGTGTCGAAATAACCTCAATATTGACCATAGATATATTTGCCATATCTTTTCAGTCAAAAGGGGGCAATGTTGGGAACAAGCCTCTTTTCGATGCCCCCAGCACGTTTTTTTTCCTTTTTTAAAATCTTACATTTGTGTTCTCTAAATTGCTTTTACTACATGTAAGTAAATCAAATCAGATGTTCCTATTGATTATACATGTCATTATACTTAAAGTGTCATGTGAAATGACTTTATTACAAAATCAATAGCTAATATCGAGGAATCTGCTACGCCCCCGGACTTTCATACTTAAGACCGACATAAACAAGAGTGTCAAGTGCCTAATGTCAGATATAGGATGCTGGTCATATCTGGACTTAACAGAAGTGCCAGAGAAATGTGTTTGATAATGGCAGTATACATTTGTTATGATCCTATATAAAATCTATAATATCGTAGCCTGGCATGGATAAGCTTTCTCCAGCTACAGTGAATGGCCAGGTTTACCTTGATATAACTTAGAATTTGTGTCAGAAACACGATTTGGGAGGGTCGGTTAACAAAGTAATAAAACACACGCGCGCGGAAATAGATTGCTGATGGTTTTATTATGGGTATACCCGCCATCAATTCAGAGATCTAAGTATGAAATCCAAATTCCTGTACATTGCGATGTGCACACGATTTCACATAAGCTCAAAGCAAATTACAAAATATGTAACCGTGCGCATGATCTCCATCCATCTACTCTGAAACGAGGATTCCATTCAGGTCCCGTCATTTATGACGTTACTTCAGACGACTGATTTGAGTGTTCCAGTTATATGGGTTTTCCAATAACCATGCACGCAACATGTAGTGCTAAAGAAAATGTTTCCTCAGTAGGTGGGACGCAATTAATCATGTACCTGTAGATTTACCCTTCGGCTAAACCAAAAACGTCGATCAAGTGTTCAGTATGTCATCACAGCCAGACTTCAGGCCAGAAAAATCAGTGAAAAGCTCTTTAGATTTTCTTAACTGTGGGAGATATTGGCACTTTGGTACCTCTGAAGTCATAGATGTTCAAAAGTGAAACGATGATCGATATAGAACATGCATATAACAACATTGCCATTTCATTAGTAGGTCAGATAAAGGTCAGCGCCAGAGTGACTTGCACTGCACGAAAAGTGAGATTTACCAATGGTGGTGGATAATTCTGGTAGTTTTTTTAAACATCACCAGACTTACCAGATATTTACAATCATTGGTAAATCATACTTTTCGTGCAGTGTTGGGGGGGGGGGGGGGTAGCTGACGTCATCTCAAAATGATTCTTCATGCCAAGTTCATTCGTTTATATGGATGACATCCTTTGGGAACCCCAAAACTGATGCAAGTGTGCGACTGGAAAAAGTTTGGCAAAAAGAAGATTTTGACATAACTATGTTGCTTGATAGCTATATAAGATACAACGTATGGCCAACGTATGCTACCTTAACAGCAATGATGATAAACTAATCTACTCTATAAAAGACTTCATCTAGGAAATTCGTTGAGCGACCTGTCAAATGTGTGGTCTCTCAGTGGTCGCAGCGCGGTCGGCGCCTCTACTAGACAGAGAGTGTTAACCGCCGACGCCAATAGTAAAATGGAGGCCTTATGCTTAGGTCACATTTCCAAAGCGGGGCCCGGTCGGGCAGCTTGTGGGAACGAAAAATATTACATAAAAGACAACAAAAGACACAAAACGTTAGAAAATTACTTCTAACTATATCTTGTGTATTTTCTTGATATGCTTTTTTTATTTTTCATTTTCGCAAACAGCCCGGCCGGGCCCCGGCTTGGAAATGTGACCTAAGCATAACACAGCTAGCGTTCCACAGGTAGATGACCTCACTACATGTACCCTCTGCTTGCATCCAGCTTAAGCCCGCCTAAGTAAAGTCAAGTGAACAAAATCCGCTGGACCAGACAGCACGACGCTTTGGACGACTTTAGATGACAGCGATGAGCTTTCTAATCATTCTTTGATCTCCTGTTGTCAACACGGCCTATTTCCGTCGTCTATGCCTAATGCAGTTCCAACGAAGTCCACGACATTCCCTCAAATGTTGCTCAAGATCTGTACGCTGATTTTTCTTGTGATGACCTTTTATCTGTTATATCCTCAATCTGCATAGTTTTATCCCTAAGAGGTTCATAATCCCAGCTCTCCCATACGTACCCCTATACTATTGTGAATCTTTGAAAGCTATCCTTACATTTGGCAATCACGTTATGATTTTCGCTGATTTGTTTGCTTATTTCTTTTATTCAGATCTCCATTAGTGTTCATATTCCATAAATTCTACACTATTGTTTTTGTGTCTTTGGAGTTCGTTTACATTAGATATAATTAAATCAAAAACAAAGAACAAAACTCATAACATTGTTAGACAGTAAATTAAACACAAATTAAATGTGATGAAATCAAAAGTGAACGAGAGAGATCAGAGGCTAACTCGAAATTACATAATCTACTGATTATTTCGATTGATAAAAACATAAAAGTAGTAACTTAAATATACTGATTATTTACTAAATTGCCACCATGTGTAAAGACGCATGTGCTTGTAAATTTTACTCCATAGCTTGATATGTTCTTTAAATGTGCGAGCGTTTCCAGATGTCATGTGAGAATGTAAGGTTTTTTGTATGCTCCTATATAGAAATGTTGTAGTTTTAGCTTTGGTTTTGGGTTTGGCTTGAATAAATGCCCCTCCTTGTGACAATCTCGTGTTGTGTTGATTCAATTCTTTGCAATTATTTGAAGATACATTTAACGTAACGTTACCATTTAACGTCCGATTTATTCAAAACGTTTTTCATCTTAAAACCGCGCGGACAGAGCCAAATGTTAAACCAATGGGCAGAAATATCAGCTCTTCTAACAAGAAAAATGCATGGTCTGTAAGTTTTTCTCCGCCTGTTTAACGCCTTGCGAGCATGTATTTATGCTGGGGTTTATGGTGTAGAATTGTGCTAGGGTAACCCATTATCGTACACGTCAGTCTTTTACCTTCTAGCGCTATGCTTGAAGAACATAGACAAGAAAAAATTCACAGTAACTGTCGAAAGTAGTCTACAGACAAATGACAGTAAAGTCACTATGTTTGGCCATCCGCTTGCCTGACGCGATGGAAGAATGCAATGTTTGTGTTCTGAATTTCCCCGACATCAGCAGCACGTGGCGTTCACGTGATAAACGCATGGCCATGATGTCATGCCGTGCAAAAATGTATCATCTGAGCGGGGGTCGCTAGGTTGTATCAAACCTTCCTAAAACTGGCAAGAGTTTCAAACCTCGAATCACCATGGAAAGTCTGAATATCAAAGAAAGGTTTAAAAGGTGCTATTGAGTTTGCTGTGTCCGGATCATGATCTTTGTGAGTCTTTCGATTTGTTTCAATCCGAGTCGCTCCACACATCTATCAATGTTGCCCAACACTATCAGTAAAAGACATCTGTATCCGGAGGAGTCTTGATGAAAGTTCTTCTGTATAGGTTGAAATACGTCCAGAAATAGTGCTGTAAGATGAGTAAGCTTAAGGTATTTACATTTCACTTTCACGTCTTTCAAAAGTTTTGTCAAAGACGATACATCTTCCCACCAGATTGCAATTACATAAAACTACGTTGGTGTAGATGATACATTTTGTCTAACAGCGTGGTACCAATTTTCATGAATCCATGTCAACCGTAACGCTGTTTATATAGCATTGGGACATTAACTGCGTAAGCGTTTTTGTCATAATTGACACCGCTGGATTTTATGAGATGGTGAAGCGTTTCAAGGTTGATATTGCTTTTTAAATCACCGTCATCTGCAATGTCAACAGAAAGGAATCTAACTACGAATGTCATCTATCTAAATGCCTTTGAAGATCTTTAGATATCTTGAAAAGTGCCGCTGGAGACTAAATGAAGATTCAGGTGTCCAAAAGCTCATTTACACGAAACGGTAGGCCGTGGCAACGGTATGGGACTGTCTCAATTGCGATAAGCTTTCTATCACTCTGGGAGCCCCATCCATGCCCAACTTCTGAATTAATCGGAGACGTGCGCAGACGTCGATGCGTAAATCAAACCGTGCCCGGGCAAATCTGGGATATGCACAGCACGGGCTAAACCGTAGTTGAAGAACGGCCATCAAATATCAAGAACGTCGGAGGTTTCACTTGAAGACTAATTACCGTGAATACCAAGGCACACGTTAAAACAAATCTTAGTCCCAGACATTCTGTCTAAAAGTAAGAACGCCGTACCAGGAGATACAACTCTAGAAGGGGAGGAACATGCGGAACAAGAAATCGAAACTCTTAATTAAGGAGTTTTTTTTTTAAATTTCTCGCTTTATACATTTATTGTAAATCTATTGATGATTCTGTCTGTGCATTTTCCCACTGGCATAAATTGAAGACAGGAATGTTTTTACTATTCTGGCACATTTCTAGTTCTCAAACCTTTGACCTACCGTCCTGTCAGTGCCCCCGACGTGTCCTTTTTGGCGGGTATTGTTTTCGGTACGGTGTGTCTGTTTGTTTGTGTTGGTGTGTGTCCGTAGTGATTTGAATACAATTAAGAGGAAGGATGTGAGGGGGAAGATGATGTAACCGGATACTGGCGCTGTTGATACAGCCAGGAACCCTAAAATTGCATATGCGCGACAGTCGTTACTTGAAATGAACATGGTTGTTTTATACTGACAAAAGTATTAAGTATATGTTTTTGTGCTGACATGCTGACAGGGACACTGACAGGAAGTTAGGTCAAAGGTTCCAGAAAGGCCCCAGAATAGGTCATGAAAGGCCATCTCATTTCCTGTTTTCAATTTCCTGCTATATGTATGCTTACTGCCTTACGGGAGTCAATGGGAAAATGCATAGACAGAATCATCAGGTAATTCCCAAAAAGGAAAAATACTCCTTTAAGAGTTATGAAATTTTAGATTTCTTGTTCCACATCAACGGCCCCTCCCCTCCAGGGGTCGGGCTCCCGTGCTCCAGCGTTCCTACTTTCATACAGAGTGTCTGGGACAAAGTTTGTTTTAACGTGTGCTTTGGTATTCACGGTTATTAGCCTTCAAGTGATGCCTTCGACGTTCTTGATATTTTGTGGCCATTCTTCAACTACGGTGTAACGTTAATGCATATATATATAATCATATATCATCCACACAAAACTCTTTTCTAACATATAGATTCACTAAGATATACAGAGTTAAGTGAGATTCGTGCATTCATTGAAAACATACATATGATGAAAACCTTTGCAAGGCCATTATGTATGATTGTACATCGTCTTATCACTTCATAACAGCCCGCTGGCAAAGGTCCATTGGAGACTGTGGATCGTTCGAAAGCAAAATTGAATCGGAGCGCTCGATGTTGTTTTTGTCAGCCCTTTGTTAGTAAAGCATTCGTCTGGATCAGATAAGAACAGCGGAGACGTGTCAGCAATCTGATCGAAAGGCGAGTAAAACCAGTATTTGGGTCGTTATACATTGAACTAAGTAGTTTACTCTTGTAGAACTACCACAACTTGTGGGTACTTGCCAATGAGTAACTGTCATTTGACGTACCACAATTTGTGTCGTTGGCCAGATTAATGTCTTTGAGAACAGCAGTTCAAGTCTAGTTGATCAGATACCCCCAATAGTAAATAAAAGCTTCGAACCCGCACCAAACCCGGGCCGCCAGCTCATAGCCCAACGCTTCAACCGCTAGGCTAAAAGGTTCGGACTCCCGGTGAGTTATGCCACCCTCAGCTCAAGGGTCATATGAAAATCAGTGTAGACACATGGCGCAAATTTGAAAGCATGTTTCTTATTCTTTATATGTCATAATATTTCGATAGCTGTTTTATAATTTTGTGCACTCTCTGTGGTGCAAGTTGGTCATGATTCAGAGCAAGACAATATTATGGTCGTCACACCGCCGGCGCAGCTATGCATTCCAAGTCGCTTCGCGGCCCCATGTGTAAACAGACCGCACTTGAGTCGGACTTCGGCTTAGTGTGCTCTGAGTGCGCTTGGGAAATGCGTGTGTAAACCCAGCCTGAATTTGGATTTCCTACTGCCCAACACTCTCACGGCACTCAGACAGCGTGGTCACGACAGACAGCACTAACATCATCAGACTAACTTTCTTCCTGCGCACTAGACACGAGTTGATAGGATTGTATCTCAACGGAGAAATAAACTTTTTTTTCGATGAATCTGATCGAGCTACCAATTATCCACGGCCTCTGTTATCATCTCACACCGTCTGAAGCTGTTTCAGTGTGGCGTCTGGCGGAGCCGGGGAGCTGACCCATACCCACCACACCACCTGCCCCGTGACACCAATTGACTTCTAGCGGCTTGACCTCTCTCTTGCGGAGATGACTCATTGCGCAGACAGACGTACTTCAAAGGAGGCTTTTATCTCCGAAGCAGCCAGTTGAAACACTCCTCTTCCTGTTAAGAGCAATTTTGCACATCGCAGGTACTCATTGCAAAGCGGTGATGCGTTTGACTTCAGGCAGGTCTTCCATACAGCATCCCACACGAGTACGCTACTTTCATCTGAAATCCCATCTCAAACTGATTCAGTGATTTCGAGTATTCCACTTCATTATAAATGAAAATTCTTGATGGCATACGCCAAAAATAGTTTTTCAAGCAACTGGATAAGATTTTTAAACAGTTGCTTTAGTAACTATTTTTGGCGTATCTTGCAACCTGGGCATGGATGTCTAACTTTCATCAACGTATCTTGATGGCATATCATACAGATTCTGACTAAATGTCGTCTACATTCTAGGGGGTTTCCTAAGACATTGTCACTTCCGTACTATTAGTCCATTCCTTTTACATATTTCTCCAACTGTGAAGTTATATCCAATACCGTAATAGGAAACTTTAGCTATTCCCTTGAAACTTTCCACATGAAAGGAATACTAATAATAGGTAACATGACCCTATTCAGCTATAACCCAGTTGCGGGAAGAAACAGTGGTCCATCAGACAGCGTTAGATGAAACAAATGAAAGGCGATCAATACGTTTTGTCGACCTCATGTTTACAACGTTATTTTATCTGCCAATGTGCTGTTACAACTGTCACTGCTAAAGCCTTAGTAAAGTCTATGGACATCGCCAATGTTCATGGGAACAGTACATGGCCTTCAGAGGTGTTTTTATTACTATTGATCGCAGCCAATGGCCCGAGTGATGGAGAGAGTAAAGAGCTAATGATAGCGCTGACTTTTATTACACTTGATAGAGGCTGCACACGAATAACAAGGAGACAGACAAAATTGCTGCTATATGTCAGTAGCCGTCTTTAGAGGGCCGTTAAAAAAACTATAAACCAGTGACCAACGGTATGGCAGCTTAGAAAACTGATCGACAGAGCACGTGCTGCGCGACACATCTTTTGTGATTGGTGTCTTGTCTTTGTTACGATGTACAGTAGCCTGACTATAAAGCTCTCGACGGTTCGAAGGGGGGGCATTAACCCCAGTCAGCGAGAGATGGGTAAAGACAGAGGCTATCTTTTTATAGTTTCGTACAAAATAAATACAATATATGACATCGTAAAGCTTTTAAAATGACGTTACACCTTTACTCACATCATAAAGATTTTAGAATCTCTACCTTCGATGGAATGTTAGCTCATCAGATACAAGACGTTGTCTCAGAACATGAAAACTGTCTCATTAACTCATTATGTACATGAATGTATGTATGGCACAAACGAACAGTATATCTATTCTGATATTATGGAGAGGCCGTCTCCTTTCAGTTGGTTCTCCTGCGCTTTTGTTAACATTTCAACCTTGTCCCCGTTTTCCTCGGACGGAAGGAACGGCTGTGCTTGGCTGGGCCCCTCTCCGCCAAGCCGCACTTGCGTGTTGTCGTCAATTCCAATCGGCGTGACCCTTGGCGCTCTCGGTTGACGGCAGCAGAGCCTCTCGAGACGTGCCAGTAGAAACTCCCGAAACTAGAAGTTGGAAAGAGAAAGGTAACATAATCATCTGGTTATTTTATTTGATGATTTTATTGAGCATATAGAAAACAGAACTTATGACATGCTGTTTAAGATGTGTTGACAGTCCCTCTGTTACCGTTCTCAGAGCAATACTGACTGTTTCTACATGTACTTCCCACTGCTAACGTCAGGTGGCGCTGCAGTCGGAAGCATGCGGTCCCAAACGTGACTACTAAGCTTGTATCCCAACTCCTCAGGAGCAGTGCGGAGAAGAAGATGCTGTTTATGCTACCTTTCTTTTCTTTCGAATCTCTATTGATTGATTGTTTGGTTGGTTGGTTGATTGATTGATTGATTATTTGAATGATTGATTGATTGATTGAATGAGTGATTCACTGTGTTTCATTTACAGCGTGCTTAACTCAAAATGTCACTGGTTGTCCGACCTTCAACGATACTCTACACCATCAAATTCTGGTCACGATTTCTGCTCATGAAAAGTGCAACGTGTCACACTTTACTAATAGCTGACCTGGTTGTTCATCAACACGTAGATGATGGGGTTGTAGGCCGTGCTGGACTTGGCCACCAGGGAGGGGATGACGGAGGCTGTCGGGGTGACCAGGTGATCGGCGCCGAAGGTCACGATGAGCGCCATGACGGCGTACGGGGTCCAGCACACCAGGAAACAGACGATCATGACCACCACCATAGTCGTCACCAGACGTCCCGTGTTCTTCGGGTTCCCAAACTCAGACTTCATCTCAGCACTCTGAGGGAGGAATGTTAGGAGAAAGATTGTGTTGCTGAGAAACTTGCTCGTTAAAGGCAACCAAAGCAATATAGGGCCCATAAAATGGAAATTAGAAAATGCTGAAACTTTTATGGTAATGACATTTACTAACACTGTTTAGCACATTTGTGTAATAACTTTATACTTTGAGCATTTTAAGTTAAAACCGCGAAAAACCGTGTCGTACGATGATTACCTTAGTTTCGCGAGCCTGCAAAAACCCCGGCGAAAATTTTCAGAGAGGTATTTTTACATCATGGACTTTGTTGTAACGTTACATTGTGATGGTGTTGTTTGAACTAATCATGTATAGAAATGACTAAATAAATTGACTTTCAGAATCTGATTTTTGGGCCCTAAAATTGCTTGGGTTTCTTTTAATAAGTTGATTTGTGGGTCGATTGAGGGCTGATGATAGATGTCATGTCTACATGTTTAAAGGTCAGAGAAACACGTGGTGGCATTTGGCGTTTAAAAAGTTGTACAAATGAAACCCAGTAATCAACCAACCAACCAACCAACCAACCAACCAACCAACCAACCAACCAATCAACCAACCAACCAATCAATCAATCAATGAAGCAAGCAAGTAATAAATGAATTTAAAAATAAGTAGTTAAACTAGAAAAGCAATATTTGCCAGCAAATATGGCATATTTCACTCCATATCCCATTCCATGCAAAAATGAACTGTTTCAAAGTTATTTCTGAGCAAAAATAGAACACTCCAAATTAACTTCTGCCCAAAAATGAACTATTGCAAAGTCATCCCAGTCTGGGAAATGGAGTTTTCCCACTTTGACCCACTATACAAGAATTGACTTTTCCACAGCTACCATCATACATATTGAACCATTCCAAAAACATCCACTCAAAATTTGCTCCCAACTCATGCAAGAATGGACTAACCCACAAGAGCCTTACCATTCTGACTGTGCGCCAGATGCCGGCGTACGACCAACACACAACCACCATCGGCACGAAGAAACAGGTCACCATCAGGGTGATGATGTAGGACACGTTGCCGAAGTTGTGTTCCACCCAGTTCACAGAGCAACCGATCTGGACATGTACACAGAGAGAAGATTACATTGAAGCATTTCTCATCCATTGTCATATAATTAATGTGTAACATTTCATTCGTTGTTATGAATCTCTGTCGCTGAATGCCATGTCCTGTGGTTTGATTAATGTTCTTAAAATGTCAGACAGCAGAGAGAAATAATTTTTTGCCTGATGTTTATTTACGTACGTGCACGAAGCTTCGAAGATGAGGGAGGAAGTTTGTGAAGTTTAGAATAACCTATTGATAAGACTGTGTAGCTACTGCCTGTATCGATTAAAAAGTATAGGTACAGGTCCGGACTGAATGGCAAGTGTACCCGTACCTGTTAAAATTGAAAAATTAAAAAGTAGTAGTCTTGTAGAGACAAATCGACCCTAACGGCTCTCCCGATTACCTTTTCTTCGCTACATAATGTATCACAGAAGTTTAAATGTCTGTCACGTCATGTGCATCAGGCTTCAAGGTCGCAGAATTCGAACACAGTATTTATCCGCGACCCCCGGGGTATATGACGCGGGTACAAAAAGTAGTACGGCCAAAATTCTTGAAGACTGGGTAGAAAGTCGCATGTGACAGGGATCCATGTATTACATGTGCTGTGTGATGTAGAAATATGTCAGATTTTAGACTGTATGACTTGGATTGTGAACGCTTTCGTTTTTGCATTGATGTACTTTCTTACGCAACTGCCTCTCGGGGTGAGTCAGCTGCAGTTCAGTAACCTCCGCTGGGCGCTGTTTCAAAGAGGGAGTGAGAAGCCGATGCGCTGACAGAGTTTTGTTTGTTTTTGAATTACAATGTATTTGTAGGTTGTATACTAAACTCAAATATATGCGTTTTTCGTATTTCTCTAGACTAAGTGCACTCTACTATAATTTTACCGCGTCGAAGCCAGTCACCTTGTGGCCCTTAACTGTAGAAACCCCCATAGGCCGAAAATGTGTTCTTGCTACCTTTAGTTTTACTAGGTTTACTTACATGATGACCTTCAAACTGATAACTGCTCCACCCCAACAGAGGGAGGCTTGTCCAGAGGAGAGAGTACATCCAGATGAAGGTGATTACGCCAAGAGAAGACTTGTAGGTCAGCATGTCCGAGCTCCGCACCACTACACAGTACCGTTCGAACGCCAGGGCGCTGAGGGTCACCAGTGACACAATGCCTGTGGATAGATGACAACCAATGGTAGTTACAAAACGATCGATGTGAAAGGTAATCCGCCTTGATAAGACTGGGGTTAATACTTTCGGCCCTGTGACTGCTCAGCTTTGTTACTTTGTATCTTTATTGATTTTCGGTGGTCATTTCACAAATTGCATCGTTCAGTCATTTGTTTTTCAATTTAGTTCCCTGTTTATCACTTCACCCTCATGGAGGTAAAAGTATTGTCTGTCTCTCTGTCTTTTTATGTGTTTGTGTGTGTGTGTGTGTGTGTGTGTGTGTGTGTTTGTGTGTGTGTGTGTGTGTGTGTGTGTGTTGGCGCAATGCAGTTTCTGTATATTCTGCCAGAGGGAACAGTGCAGTTTCCGCATGTTCTGCCAGAGGGGGTGATGTTTGCTTTCTCTGATTGCCGATTTCCAATTGTACTCCCTCAGCCCTTTTCGATCTAGTAACAGTCTCCCTGTCTTAAAACAGGTAAGTTTGATACATAAACTTTTCAGCTTAAGTTCTGAGATCATACAACCCTAGTGCTTCCACGGTTCAATGGCTAATATACTAATATACCCCACACTGCCCTTTGCCTTAGTTTCCTCTACGGCCCAATTTCGCATAATCCTGTTTTATCCGATAGTCTGTCTTTAAGAAAGACTGATTGTCCCTCAGAGAATTAATTATCCTGGATTTGCAAAGGGGATTTTGTTTAGGGTGATCTCTTTTCGTGGTTGTTCTTTGTTGCCTTGACGCTTCACTTGGGTGGATCAATACCCATCAATCAATTTGTTGGCGACGTTGAAAATGCATCCATCAGTCTATAGTATTACCCGCTGACCGATAAGTATTGTCAAATGTTATCCACTATTTATTCCCTTTTTGACATCTTTGGTCTATTGTTAAACCATCCTGCTTTTTCTTGATGCCTTCAAGGTCTCAGACGAACAAGTCTTGTTTCGAATTTGTTTGTTTGTTGGTTTTTACAAAGCTTAAGGGCCTCATTTGGTTCGAAGCGGCGTATTCACACTTATGGGCATAATTATGAACTATGAGGACTGCTATTAATGTCCACCCAATTTCAAGTCATTGTCATCTTTCGCAGGTAAAGCCCTATTGATACTAATCAACATGTCAACTTCAACTTTTGGTATACCACCAAATGACCCCGTCAAGGGCAAAGTAGTGAGGAGAGGTCCCGGGCTAAGGCGGGCAGGCCTCCAGCCTGGCCCGGAAAGTCTCAACTGTGGAAGACAACACGACCTGGCCAGGCAGGGAATTCCACTCGGGTATTGTATGTGGAAAGAATGAATGAACATTAATCGTGGTTTCCGACCTTGCATCCTACTCACCGAACAAGCTGTTGGCGAACCCGTACCAGACGCAGCCCGGCCGGCCCCACAGCCAGCGGTGGCGGACGGCGGAGGCGAAGGACAGCGTGTTGCCGCACACGGACACCAGCAGGTCGGCCACGGACATGTTCAGCAGCAGCAGGTTGAAGGGCGTGCGCAGCTGACGATGACCTCCAATCAGAAGAATGACGGCGAAGTTGTTCATGAAACCCACAAATCCTGAGGGGGGGGGGATACAAACTTAGTCACGTTTGGGACCGCATCCTTTAGACTCCAACGCCACTTAGCGGTGGGAAGTAGAGCCAGTCACGCCAGTGTTGCTCTGACGAAGGCAGCTGAAGGACTGCAAAAAAGCTAGCAAATGAACATCTACTGGTTGTGTGAAAAGAACATTGTGAACCTTTGAATTACCAACCTGTTCAATTAACCACAAATCCCGTATAGGCATAGTGCGGATCACAGCTCCTTAACTTTCCTAGCTAGACTGATGAAAGCTCTTAAAAATTACCATTTCAATTGGAAAGTCAAAGACTGCGTGGATTAGTTCTTGAAGCTAAGTTGAATCAAGAAGAAGCTACGCTAAATCAACTTTATATATTTAGACCAAAGTAGTCTTGCAACTGGATAGAACGTGCTAGCAGTACAAAATTGGGCCTGTGGACTAAAGCCTCTTCAAATGTTTGACTCAGAGAAATCATACGACACGCATTCTCAATTGTAGTACAGAAAAAGACAACTGTGCCACGATGTACATAGATAATTAATAAGATGTTGTTGACGTCGTTGAGGGAAAAGTTGGACGGTTTTGTATCGCAAACGGAAAAGAAAGGTCACTTTAAAAGCCCGTCCCTTTTAGTCTCAGTGATTGATTCGGAAAACACTCATGGCTCCAGTCGTCTTTTTCGAAGATGACTGATTTCCTTTTCTTTGCGATGACTTCCTGCTGAAAGTGAATTGAGATAGAGAATTAGGGAAATGTTGAGCACTCTGAAATGTTAATACCTCTAAGAGCCTCTTCCTTATAGTTTCAGTAATTGATTCGAAAATGCTCATGGCTCCAGTAGTCTTTTTAGAAGATGACTGATTTACTTTTCTTTGTGACGTCTTCGGAGCCTGCTGAAAGTGAAATATCCCGGTGTCGTCCCGGTCGCCGATGCACGTCAACGCTAGCGCAGAAAGGTGAAAACCAATCCCTACTTTTAACTGAAATGACGCCAGAGCTTCTTGGTGATGTCTAGAAATCCCGAGTCCCAGAGCTAATGGTTTATTGATCTGCTACAATGTGACGTCAGGAACAGGGCTGGATTCGTGTACACGATCTTAGTGAACACGGAAAACACAAAAGAAAACTTAGACAAGACGTTTATAAAGGAATCTATCCTGCAGGGATGTCTATCTGGTTTCGGTAATTTCTTACTTTGTTGCTGGGCCGCGAGCACTTTAAAGGAAACCCAAGCAATATAAGGGTTCCAAAAATTTTGAATTTTTTCATTTAGTCTTTTCCGATTAGTTCAAACAACACTGTCACAATGTATAGCGACGTCCATGATGCAAAAATACGCTGTCGTTGTAATGTGAAAACTCACTGAAAATCGATGCCGGGGTCCCGAAACTAAGAGGATCATCGCACGGCACGTTTTTGTGTGGTTTTAAGATGTTAAAAATATGAAGTTACTACGCAAATGTGCTAAACAGTGTTAGTAAATGTCACTACAATAAAGATTTCAAAATTTTCTTATTTACATTTTGGGGACACTTATATTGATTTGGTTGCCTTTAAAGTCATCACTAACAAGGCAAGAGTGAGGGGCAATCGGACGAGTGACAAGTTGCTGATGCATGTGATGGCATCTTGCATTTCTCTCAGTGCGCAATTTGTCAGGAACCGAATATTTCTAAATACTACTACAATCCGATACAAATGGAGTGAACCAAGCCCCATCGATTTGTTTAATTGGATTTCACTCACCTGTATAAAGGAAATACCATATATTCGTCGCTAATAAGTATGTAACTTAATGGATTCTTTGCGCGGATCATTTCCCCATTGAATGTATGTATTCGCCTTTTAAAATGGAGTGTAGGGCCCTCAATGAAACTTTTTATGAATAATATCACAATACTTGGTTTTGAAATTCTTAGAAAGCATAGTAAATTATAGCTCATATACCCAGAGCAGACTGAGCAAAAAGTAGTTAAAATTGTCTTTCATAAATGCTTTGATATGTACAATTGTAGCAACATTTTATACAATAGAGTAAGGAAATGTACGATTTCTTAGTGCTTTTATCGTATTTTACGACTGCAGGTGATATTGTCCGTCGCCCCCCTCCCCAATCTAGATAGACTACGCAAATGTGCACTGACACCATCATGTATTAGCGACAACACCATAGAAACTTCTTGTCTGCTAGCTTTCCTGTAAGGCAATAGCTTCGTCATGTCATTCCGTCTACATGTTTTTCGAGATTCTGGTTTTGGCTTTGCGCCACAAATTGAGTTTTCTTTTGTGAAGTCCACGAGGCATCAATCAAGCTGTTCAGGTTTCAGGCAGGCAATATGAGTTCCTGCCCTCGGTGTCTCTTCAGCCTAGATGGGGTCGTCTTATAACATAAACAGCATGGCGCATGTTCCCCGGTAGGCTTTCAATATGCCAGGCAGCCTATATTTAACTTGCTACACTATTACCTTACAGCACGAGTTTCGCATTCGGATTATTGTGCCCTATTTCATATTCTGATTTTGAATAAGAAATTAGCGATTCACCTCAACTAAATAGGACTTAGGATTCAAAAGTATTCTTTTATACTCTAGTCTGTTCAACCTATATGGAGGGGTGTGGTTTAGAAATATTGATTTAGATCAGTAAAATACTGCACGTAAGTGCAGTTTAAATAAGCTTAACCTCACTGGGGCAAATGTGCGGTCATTAGTATGTATGTATAACAAACATTACCGGCTTTAGCAGTGCTATTTTTAAGTGTGCTGTTGTCCCAAGGCAGGGAAGTGTAACCTCCATTAACATTAATCCGCCGGGTTACATAAATCCGTCATTTTGAAAACCAGTGGGTTTGAGCAAGGAGGTTATATGTAACCTCCTTTGTTTGAGAGATATCTAGTTTAGTGCAGAACCCCCCAGGTATGCACAGTTTAGATATGTAGGAGTGTATCATACTTAGAGATGTTGGGATGAAGATCTGTTTGGACGTATCTTTCTAGGGTGGCGGAATCATGTGCCCTGGTAGAGTTATCTTTAAGCGCCTTCGTTAATCGCTGGTCCATTTTCAAGTAGTCCATAGTATAGCTATCAGTGAATGTACATCTGACAAGATAATTTAGTACTCATCTAGAACGTCAGACGAAATATACCCACCCATCCCTTCCCTGCAGGCTTGAGTACAGTTAAAGCCCAATTGGCGTCATACTCTGTTTACTGGAATAAACCTGAGGAACAGAGTACTGTAAATGCATAAACGTTAGCGGGGATTTAATTTCGCGAGAGGGAGGAAATGGAATGTTCGCGTTGGTTTTGAGTTCGCGTTTGAAACAATATTAGCGCTATGTACGGCAATGAAACAGCTCTTCGCGGTGGTTTTAGAACCGCGAACATAAAACCAGGGCAAACATTTCTGCATTTACAGTATACTGTGAATCGGCGGTGATGACTAATTCTACTAGCAGCCGCCACGGTCCTTCGGTCATAAAACATTTTGCATAACGACGCACCGACGGTTAAGCCCTATAAACGGGTAGTAGATTTGAAACTTCGAGAATTTGAAATGTATGTTACCCATAATGTTAGGTAATATCTTATGTCACTCACCTATAAGTGCCAGACCTGTGGCGATGGCCGTGTATGCGGAGTCACTAAATTCTTCAAGTTCCCCCTTTCCTTGACCTATTACGTCTTGGCTCGCGTTGGACGTGAAAGAGCTGTTCCAGACGGGATCCTGACCGTACGGGACGTCCCATGGGAGGTCCTGGGTCGGACGTGAGGTGTTGTAGAGCGTCATGGTCCCATCAGACGAGGAGGCTGTAGTCAGTCTCTAGCTGCATCGGCGCTGATGTGTGACTGACTTCCCAGCAAGCTGATGTTTATATTGATGTAAACATTAACAGTTACACACGACCAAGTAAAGAGAGATGATCACAGGCCAGTGGTGCCAAAAGTGGCCGTTCAGTTACCCCTAAAAGGTTAATTGTGATAGTGATTTCTTTCCGCGGCTGAGACGTTAAATGATTTAGGGTGAAGGCAGTTGGCGCCCTCGCCTGTTCAATCTTCAATCCATGTTTCATTGGAGCATTGCCATATACACAATACCTGATCACAATAAAGTCTGGAAGTAATGAAATGTTACACCGCCTCAAGGGTGCCGAAATGAAATGATGGTCACTGAACCTCCGGTATGAGTTTCGATGCAGCTGAATTGCGTTCAGTCACCAGATTATACAACAAGCACGTTGTTATTCAACGTCATACGTAACCACGACGTTATTGCGCTTGTCTGCCAGTCTGTCATCCCATCTTTGACATTTTGGCTTGCATTTATTTGTATCAGCTTTGTGACGTCCGATCGTTCGTAATTTGAAACTCGGCGAAGACATAGATTGGCAAGCAATTTTCCTCCGTGTTTGAAATGTGCATCTGAAGGTTAAGGTCGCAATCTGGCCGAATCACCGATTGTACCGGTAGAAATCTCGACAGGAGTCTACAAAAATGTGAAGGTTTTCCTTCAAATATACAGTCAGAACATGTCAACTTCGATTCATGTTTGATTTACTTTGGAATTTCGGATTCATCAAAACGAGACCACCCTGACAGGTTCTTTAATTGCATCCTGGTCGGAGTATCTAATCGGGATCTGTGCCGGTAGACTCGGCGATTCTGCCAAATTGCAATCTTTTTCCTGACATGCATGTTCCGGAATTATTTGTCCCATATTCCATGCAATTTAAGGAAGTTCCATTAACATTATTAATAAGCTCCAAGCTGTGAATATTAAAGCCCCTCTCACTGGACCCGCGGCACGTCGCTGCGGCCGATAGAATTGACAAAGCACTCAACGAATTTCATCGACAAAAAAACAAATCTTTTTAAGCTTTCTGTGTTTTGTTGTCTTTTCAGTCATAGTTGTGCGTTTTGAATGATATTCCCATTATAAAGTCAAGGGTAATACAAATCCAGTTTAGGACGCAGCGACGCCGCCAGCGTGCCGCGGGTCCAGTGAGCTCGAGAGGGGGGGCTTTATAATCTCCAAGGCAAGCAGATCCACACCGGGCGCGAAAATCGTATATGCTAGCCAGAGAAGGTCCAGTCAGCCAGAGAGGGTCCAATCTACCGGGCTGATTGGACTCTCTCTGGCTGACTGGACCTTCTCTGGCTAGCATATACGATTTTCGCGCCCGGTGTGGATCTGCTTGGAGATTAGGGCTTTAGACAATTTGTAAAAAGCATGTCAATTATTACACCATTCTCCATGTATTGCGACACCTAATGCGTGTTGATACAATGTATACAGGCACAAACTTAGCGTGTTGGAATTAGAGTAAAAAACGATCAAGTTCATGTTTTGTGACATTGGAGATATGTATTAACGGTCGGGGGGAAACTGTGAAGCGAGATTTTATAGCATAAATCTTAAAATTGATATTGTTAGTATTCGGTGAGTACGTTCATTTGTGTTAGAAATCAGGTTAATTTTTTCATCATCTGAATCAACTTTTTCTTAGTTGTGTTTGATAAGGCAAGACTTGCTGTAAATCATTTTACTTTCGCGATGGCTTAATTTCGCGGTTGGAGGAGGAAAGAGGCGTCCTAAGTTCGCGGTTACAACAGTAAAGTAGTACAGCAATAACACGAAGAACATGTTCGCATTGCGCTGAACCACGAACGTATAAAACCACCACGAAGTTTTCACAATCTGCACTCTGTCCAAGGTTCAAATGGACATTGATTTGTAACGATGACTTAACGTTACATACTGAGTAAACATACAGTTACCTCAATCTACATCACCCGTCATCATGCGCTACAAGCGGAACACATATATCATACCTGACTTTTACCGACGAAGAGCAAATAATGAAGATGACATTTAAGGATTCATTTATAACCACGTACTGTTAAGTGATATCAATCCATCACCATTCATCTGAAACAGGCAATAAGTTCGAACGCAATAAAACGCATTTACTTACCAGCGTGACGTCTAATCTTCCTTTCTGATATGATTTGTTACGGAGCGTCCTGATACGCCACAGGATGCCATGTTCGTTTTCGCGCTATAGCTAACTAGAAGATTTGGTTGTGCAATGCTGAGCACGCACTGCTTGAACTTACTTCTCTTTCATAATAATCGAATTTCATCATCACCTACGTTAGGAGTGTGCTAGGAGGTGCCACTTACCTTGGCAATCATTATTGGATTGTTGGAAAGACATGTTATCTTTTCTAAAATTGCCAGACGCGACTTTTTACTTACAAGTTTCGTAGATTGTAGTCTGTTCTATTTGTATGCCATGTCACGGTTAATGCTAAAAGCATTACCGTAAGCCCCACTTAGCCTGCACTGTTCCTTTACAGTGGGTTCTGAAAGTGTGCAGTCTACTGTGTGTCAAAGATAAATCGATTGGAAAGACTAGGCGAACTGTCTTTGGCAGCGTGCATGCAACCAAGGCATTCGTCAGACGCAAAGTCTGTAACACTGTCTTCCTACCATGGTCAATTTGTTGACTTGTCCTCTGAAACAGAAACGTCTCTAGAAGAGTTGAATAAACGCCTGGTACCTGGTACACGCTTATTCGGGGAATATTACTGGGTACATTTGCGCAAGTTACTTGCCGTGTATTCATGTATGATGATGATCAAATCTTCCCACTATGACCAGTACATTTGTATAGTACCTTGTTATATTCTCGTGATCCTTGTGTTTTGTATATGTATCTATGTATTGTATTGTTTCAGGGAACCTGAAAAACACGTCAAGCTTGAGACCTGACTGTATCCACTGGTAGAATAAATAAGTGAAAGGAAAATTTGTTCAACGTCCCAACCTGGCACTGTAAATTACCTCGTTTAACGGGAAAATAGTTACTAAGTTGCGCGGAAGTGATTTGTAAAATCACTAGTTGTGCTTATCACTTGTTTTTATCTTCCTCTAATTATCTTCCCGGCTGGCAACCTTCAGATAAATGACCCCCCTTATCTCCAAGGGCTTTTCTCGGGTAGTTTGTGAGACTGCAGTCAATATCCAGTTACTCATGTAGGAAAGTCCGTTAAAAGAATGAAGTCAACTTGTGGAAGAAACTTCAAAACTACTGTAATTGCAGAAATGTTTGCGGTGGTTTCATGTTCGCGGTTTTCGTGGTGAACTACTCATCGCGAACTTAAAACCACCGCGAAAACCCGTTCCATTGTGTGACTGTAGCGCTACTATTGTGTCAAACGCGAACTCAAAACCACCGAGAACACTTAATCCCCGCGAGAAATTTAATCCCCGCAAACATTTCTGTATTTACAGTATGCAAGAGACTCCCAGACCCTTCTCGCAACATATTGTTATGGAATCTCATTTTTAGCAAACATGACAACATACCAAAACATGCCTGTACCTGTACCCGTACATGTACTAGTATTAGTGACCTTCGGACGGGACAAGGTTATGACGTCACCGATGACTAATCTCCAAGCAGATGTAAGATTTTTTTCCACATCGTTTTTCTTTTCCAACGTATGAACGCTTGTAATTTGCTTCAACTTTTTGTCTTTAGGCGAAAAAACAGACGTCGTGCGACACTGAAGAAATATGCAAAACGTTGCAAAACAATATATGCAAAACAACAAGCAGGGCCAAACAATGAATACTGAATAATCGATGACACATTACAAACAACATCAAAATCGATCCTGTCCTTTGTACTCATTGAACACAACAGATCGCAGTCATGTCGAAAGGGATAGTCTATTTTCTTCTTGTGGCCGCACTGGCGGTGGCTCTAGGCCTTGCCAGCGGGCAGTCTTTGCCGACCTTGTCCAGTACTTCAGCCAAAGTGACCACAGGGAACGCCTCTACCCTGACCACACCTAGCGGTGAAGTGGGTAAGTCGGGTGGTTACTGTTAGACCATGATCACCAGATCTCTCCATGTTTTGTTGAATCATAAGGAACGTACTAACACCGCTAGCTTAGGACCCAATATGATATTTCCTGCGCACTTGTACAAACTAGGACGAAATTTAAACAAAAAACTCTCGGCATGCATAATTGACGTAAGTAATAAGTAGAGAAAGTTCAACGAATGTGACATTTTGAAAATACAGTCCAATCCAGTCCTTGTGTTGGAAAATGGTATAACCTTTTCCATAATGTTGTATACTACGCAGTTGAACTTATATACGAATATATGACATTCCCCCGAAATGTTGAAACCCTTTCATTGATTTAGATAACATTTATCAAATGACTTACACGTCAGTCTCTGTTTACTCGACGAAACGTGAAAAAAAGTCAAAGTTTCACTCTTTGACAAACGTCACTAAATATCAATCAAATGGTGCCTGTCCGTCTGAGCCTGTTGCGTAAATGTAAATGTAGGTATAAAGCTAACCGGTGTGTTGAAAGCTAAGATGTTGCAAAAACACCTTTCGTTTTCATCATATATTGATTGACTAATTCTTCTTTTCTGACTATGCTACGGGCTTCAAACAAAGCTAATGCTACATAACAGATGACCAAGGCTCCTTTGTTTGACAGTTGCTTCTTTGGTTGTTTTCCAGACTGTAGCCATTACAACTCGTCCTGTGGCGCATGCATTGAGAATTGGCAGGTCGGTGTTGCATAGTGAGCTACAAAATACTTGGGTCCATTGTTAACGTCCCATCGATCTTATGTAACGTCCCATGCTTAATGGCGGGCCCTTGCCTTGCTTTTTATTGATAACCGTGTGTGCACTCGGATAGTCATAACTTCTGTGCATCGTTTTTGAATCCAAAGTAGTTGGTACTTAACGTTACCTATAGCTACTGAGACCCAAATGTTAGGCCTATCAATCAACATATAATTTTGAAAAATGTCACACTGAAGGACATCAAATTTGTGAACTTGATTTAAGACAAGTGATGCAATTGTTTAAAAGTAGCAACAGGTATTCGCTGTATGTCTCCTCATGATATTTGTGATATGTTCAAGAGATCCTATCGAAGTAATATTTATTCAAGCGTTTGTACCAAAAAACATGAGATGCCCTCATCTGTTTTCTTTATTAATCGAGATTAGATAACGTTTCACTAATGTTCAAAAAGCCATCTGAAATGCCAAAGCTAGCTAGCGCTGTTAACTGTGTTCTCTACTAGTGTTACTACTGCTACAAGGACAACTCCTGCCGCCTGTACCCGGCTGAAAAAATTCTGCCAGTGTCAGAGTGTCCGCTGGCCCAGGTCCGCTGGACGATCAGTTGTTCCGGTAAGTAACGCCGAAGTACAATTTATACTGAAAAAAAGTTTTAACTGTAATTGCCGACACAAAAATTTTCGACTGTACTACACCAGATACATAGTAGTGTGAACAAATTTGTTCACTTCTCTATATCCTACCAGTGGCAAAGGTTACTTCAAATTCAACTTCAACTTTGATAACCCCCAAATAACCCCGCGAGGGGCAAAGTAGGGGGGGAGGAGGTCCCAGGCTAAGGCGGGCAGGCCTCCAGCCTGGCGCAGAATGACTCAACGGTGGGAGCTGTAACAACCGCGCCAGGCAGTCACGTTACGACACTGACTAGATGAAAACTAATCCATTCCTCTTTCTTATAGTCACCTTTCTGGCGATTGTGATCACCGCTGCGGCGATTGTTGGGGTTCTGCTGCTAGCCCTGTGCTGCTGTTGCTACTGTTGCTGCTGTAGGGACTCACGCAGGAGGTCAGTGTTGAAGATCCGAGACAGATGATGATACTAGTAGCATCTGCAATAACTTTTATCATCAGGCATATTTAACCGCCAGCTAAGTATCTTGTACTACTGAATCATGAGGCACATTGGTTGTGACCTGGGAAACTTGCATCACTCCTATAAGTAAGTTGTATCACTCCGCCACACAACCGACAACATCGTCCACAGAAATTAGATAGTACTCATCTAATTCAAACATTCACACGACACTCTACAACACATTTTATGATCGCTACGGGACTTAAAAAAACATATCTGCTCTAGACCTTTAGAAAACACAGGATTTCTTAATAAAGAGCAAATTAACTTTACGTCACAACATGAATAGAGTGAGTGTCATCTGTGATAATCTAGAAACCGTTTGGGTTTGCATTCTTTATGCAATCTGACCTCATGTTTAAACTGGGTACATGTCTGCCTGGTAATGTAATCTGGTCCTGTGTCCCAACTATGCAGGTCAAAAGATGATCATTTTCTATCGTTTTTGTGCTTCTTACAAACTACTTGTCACCAAGGTGGTTAACCTGTATTTAACCTCCTAGATTCCACAAGCTGCTAACGTACACAAGGACGAGTATGTCATGGTCAACCCAGGGAATTATCAAATTTCGGTGTCAGGTCATTTCGCATTTCTCAGCTATGTTGTAGAAACATTGACCCAAAATCCACACGAAAGCATGGTCAATACTTTGATATCTTCATTGTAATAGAAATTCCAGCATGAATGTGGAAGGTAGACTGACTATATATATATATATATATCACATCGTTAAGTCCTTACCTGAGACTTGCGTTGTCGTACCTTCTACCTCGGAACATGGCGATCAAAAGAGACCGTTTGATGTTTTCACAAAGAGTTATTCTAGCTGTATCTGTGGTTAGATAACGCTCAGGTGTTGCCCACTTAGTTACAGGGGTGATCATGCGTTTTCTGTCTTTAAGTGTTGTGCAATTGCAGGATAACAGACTTTTTATATGCATCAAGTAAGCAGCCAAAAATGCCGCAAGACTAAAATTCCCATCATTTACCACTATGGAATTACTTTCTCATTAAGTCTGCAAATAAGGTTACCTTTTGCATTATCGATGTCCGTCTGTTTGAGAGTCCTATCATGAAATGCAGCGGATTTATAAATTTTCCTAATCAATAATGCAATTATGCCACTGATTAGTATTTCATCATGTAAATCATCATCCATGCTATCTGCATAGCAAAACTCATGACTATACGTCAACCCCTTCTTGAGTTATTCTCTCCCTAAGTTTGAAACAAAAATTGACCCCTGCAGTTCCAAACAAGCTGCTAGGAGGCCAAAACTTACACCACTTACTTCCTGTCCCAAGAGCTATCGTCTACCAAACAATCATGAACTCATCGCTCGCAGAAAATTTGACCTCAAACTTTAAAGCTCCGCTGCAGTACCACAGATACCCGCTAGGAGACCCGTTATCGAACTTGACCTTTCTTTACGCGAACCCTACCCATCCACCAAATATCATGCACTGCCACCCTTAGCTTCTCGAGTTATGTACAGTCATACACAGTCATACACAGTCATACAGTGTACATTTTCTCAGAAATCTAGAGAAGTCATCTAATTAACGTTACGTAGATCTAGATGAATTTGATATGCGCTACATTAAAACGAATAGAACCCCAGGTTTCACTGTAAACTTTCACGGAAAATTTGATTTAGCTACTAGTCCAGGTCCAGGGACGTTTATGTATGACTAAACATCTTCACAGAACTCTGTCTTTTGCGATTGACTGATTGGTTGATTGGTTGAGGTTAAAGATTCGTAAATGGAAGTTTGCAGAAAACATGCACATACAATCCCCCCCCCCCGTGTGTTCTCAATCCTTACTTGCATTATACCTGCCATAACCTCAAGTAAATATTATTTCATGTCAGACTATAGCCCAACCGTAACATTGCTAACGAAAACAATGTATTCTATCTGCCGTGCATCTATTCTTCTCGCCAGGTACAGGTTGGAAAGGGCAGCGGGGTTTCGCCGTAGGTAGACTGACAACATTGCTTTCATGACACGCTATATCACCACTGTGTCATTGCTAACTAACACTATGCATTCTGTCTGCCGTACATACCTTCTCCTTGAAAGGTAAAGCTAACCTTATAGGAACTAAAATAGGAGCGGGGTGGCAGGGTTAGCTGTCGATAGATGGGCAATATTACTTCCATGACAGGCTCTGTGCTAACTGTGTAATTGCTAACGAACACTTCACATTCTGTCTGTCGTACATGCATTGTCCTTGACAGGTAAAGCTGACCTTAAGAACGGAAAGAGGAGCGGGGTGGAAGGGTTCGCTGTAGGTACTAGGTAGATGGGCCAGATTACTTTCATGACAGGCTCTGTGTTAACTGCGTCATTGTTAACGTATTCTGCAGTGGGTACAGTCGCATGACCGGGAGGGATTCGAGTGTCTGGCGAGACGGCCGCGACATCCAGATGGACCGTGGGAACCGGCGCTACGTGTACCACGGTGACATGCGTACAGACAGGACTACACTCATGTAAAATGTTCCAAACTAGTTCAAACCCAATGTACATTCGTCAACTCATAGGATTGACTACTTTTGTATGCAAGAATAGTTGGGAATTTGGAAATGTAGTTTTGGCTCAATTGTTTAGAATCCATCCCTAATTGCGGTCACAAACTACATGGTGTAACTGTTTCATCAATTGGTTTGTTTTATGGATTTTTTTGAGTGACAGCAAAATGCCTCTGTTGTTAGAATGTGTATCATATAGAGAGGCAAGTGGCTGTGTATCTATTTAGTAATGAGCCTTTGAATCATGCATGCCAGGTGAAATAGTCGTATTCGTACCTTTATTTCGCGCCTATAAATCCTCTATCTAGGTCTGTACCAAATAAAAACGAAACATAGTGTACAAATGGAATTGTCACTGGCATTGCAATGTGTTGCTGGCATTTTGATCATGCAAGACCGTTTTTGTTAGATGAATAACTATTGTCAAGATAAGCGATGTATCATCACATAATGAATTTTGCACGAATCTCTGTGTTTTACCGGTCTTAAGTTGTATTCTTTTAGTACACACTGATCATGTTGATGTCCATAATCCGACCCTTTGAAGTACTCCCATGTGACAACTCAAGAAAATTGTCAATCTTCTCCCGTGTGACTATGCTAATATTTGGAATTTGGAACTCAACAGCAGACGGGTAAAAACTTAAGGTTGATTCAAAACAAAAATATATACGTATCAGCCCCCTCACTGTCGTACCAAGGTCACCCTTATATGAATGATATCAATTGGTCTCCTTTGGGTTGTCCAATTACAACGGAAGATCACAGTCATCCCGTCGTACGTACACCGGGAATGGGAATGGATTTGGTCCCTTACAGCTCTTCCGTAATTGAAATATCCTTGATCACGTAGGCAATCAACAGTCTCTGGCCACTGTGGTCCAGTGGATCACCGGTGCTCGTCATCATCCCAGATGCTACATAGATGAACTTTGAAACTTGTGACGTTGCCAATATTCGGACTACAATAACGTCGACAGAAATTTATGTATAGACAAGAAAATCTTGACAGAATGCTCTCCGAGACGCCTCGAGTAATAGAGTATCACTGACATGCCGCCCAAAGTTCGCCATGGGAATGAGTTTGCTCTTACCTTTCATGTACTTCATATCATACCTGGTCACGGAGGCAATCAAAGTCCTCGTTCCCCGCAGTACTTCGTGATTGAACTTCAGCAGATGCCTGTTATCTATCAAGGTTGGCGGAGGTTATAATCTCCAAGTTGGCAGATACAAATTCATAGACTGGAATCTCTTATAACGTTAACAAGGTCTCTTCTGAGTTATACAAAGTGATATTGAAGTCCCCCCACTTTCCGTGCGCAGTTCGCCTTGGGAATAACTTTGCTTTTGCTCGCAACCAGTGGTTCATTTGTACTTGATCATAGAGAAAATTAAAGTATACGTTCTTCTCCGGTGCTGCGTGATTGGGTCCCAAAGGATGCTCAACATTAAGATCATCCCAGATTGCGGACAAGGTTGATCAGAGCACGATTCTGGGAAGCCAGGAAGTCTATATTCATGATCTGCTAATTTCGAATTCGTTCACCTTCAAATGTTGATAATCATGAATAGGTACATGTAGCATTATAGTAGCTTACTCTAGGGTGTTGTATGCGGAACGTTCGCATGCAAAAAAGGGAAAACAAAGAAAATATTCTTAGCCAATACAGCAAATGACATCATCTTTTTATTTGGGTTTCTGAAGTTCAACTTAAACGAATTTGATAGAATTGACCCATTAGCTCGAAAAAGCCTTCGTTTTTAAATACAATATTTTCCACACAATTTTATGAATGTAATCGCTGTACAGTTCCATTTCGCCCAGAGACTGATACCTGAGTGAGAATGTCATCCGTGGAAATACCAACAGATGTCGGACTCTGTGCGTGTGCTTTTACCTGAAATGTTTCACGGTTTACGGCGCGGACTAGGTCATTCACCTGTCCCCGTCTACATATTAGAACTCAAGCTACCGAAATGTGATTCTGTGCCTCTTTTCTATTCCGCTAGAGTATGGCATGCCATGGCGGCAATCCTGACTAATTGCTCGTCCTTAACTGGTTATTACCGCTCACGTTATCAGTTCTAACGGTACCATCCTAGCGGATCTCCTATCCCTCACAAATCATGGTAGTTTTTTCACAGCACTCTGAACAGCATAGAAAATTTTCAATTATAGGAGTAATACTAATAAGTACTTTAGGCTGTGAGCGCAGACTCCCTTAAGTGAAAGCAACATCAACCCCTTTAGTATTCCGCTACCTTTTATTAAGTCACTGTTCGAAGAATATTCTTGTAACTGTTATTATACGTGACTGATGAACCTCTTCAACAACATCAACCCCGTACGAAACAGCCACATTCCTATGTGGAGTTAAACGATTGTCAGCAACATTCTGACACTTGCTTTTGTGAAAGATCTGGACGTATGGACTATTAAAATTATGTCACGTTACTTTTATAGGAGCTTACCATTACGTCTGTCCATCTGTTAAAGGCAGCGTCTTTCGTGTCTGTTATTCATTTTAAGACTCTTCTCCAACTCGCTGTGGTACAAGGACGCCACTACTACTCAGCGGAAAGAAGTAGAACTGCAATGAAGGATGTTATCTTCGTGATGTGGATGATTCGTGATGTGGACGCTGTTCCCGAAGAGCAAACACTGCTTTGCGTTGATTGACCAGCGTAGCCTTGGTTGACGTTTTCGTCCGTCAGCAACATTTACTTCATTGGCCGATAGAGGTCGCTATAGGATAGCCAATGCAAAATCGAATTTGCAATATTAACGTGATGACATTATTTATTTGTCCGCTTGGTGACGCCCTTGACACGCTGCAAAAAATCGGCATTGGTTTCTTGTATTGCATCTTACTAAATGGCAAGGGTAGCGTTTCCTGGTGGCGTAATATACAAAATTCCTGATATTCCATGAGCGTTGTATTGATCTTAGCTGAGGCGCCTGCCCAGTTTGTCGCTATCAAGACATTTCTATACTCGAGATACCATCCCTCAATGCCATCAAACACTATATTAGAATACGACAGAACGTGCCAGCTGACAGCCTTTCAGCAGACGCCTTTTTGTGTCAACTTAATCTAGGCGCATCAGTTGCGAAATGCTGGGCTTCTAGGGTCTGGTTATATCTGACATTCTCCAGTGTCTTTTCTCTTAAATTCATCTCAATTTACTCCATCCATCTACCAGCGTTTTAAAGATATGTATTCCTAATCTTTCACAACAGAAATGCGTAGTAAGAAACAAATTACGAACATACAGATTTCTGAAAAATACTTACTACAATGAGATAAATATCAAGTTAAAACTACAAACGTTCGATACAAATCAGCCATCACAAAACTCCGGATTAGTTCACACAAAATACGCATTGAAAAAGGCAGACATAACCGCATTCCATTGCAGCAAAGAATTTGCCAATATTGTACTTTAAATAAGATTGAAGACGAGTTTCATTTTGTTGTTGATTGTACACTATACAACAATGAGAGCGATATGCTCTTTAATTATATACTAGATAAGTTTCCTAGTTTTCAATGTTTAAATAGTACAGAAAAATTCGTATTCATTATGAAACTAGACAAACCATGTATTATAGGCTGTAGTAAGAAACGAGAGGGAATTGAACCTGTACATTACAGTGTTAATTAGTCTTTAGATGTAGTAGAATATCACGTTTTTTAAAACATCACTGTGATTATTCAACTGCTTTATCACCATGACCTGTACTTAGCTTGTAAGAGCAGAAACGTACAATAAAGGTCATTCATTCATAAAGCAAAGCATTAAATTACTAACAAGAGTCTTAGGACCCAAAATCTCCATGAAACTTTTTTTTGTATTAAACCAGTTCCCCCCATTCTATATCGCTCAATGGTATGACCCCCGGCCACCTGCAGCTGTCGGGGGCTCAGGTTCCACATTGACCCACTTTCGCTATCAACACTAACAGCTGTTAGAAGTGCCACAATGGCCAACACTGCAAATATAGATTTTCCCATTACTTAGGCAAATTAAGTCCAATTTGCATAATTTGCACTTTATTGTATACATCCCTCTCTAAGCTACCTGCCAAGTAAATAACATGAAAATCTGTCGCTCCTTTAATCAGTTATTCTCCTTTGAAGATTTTGACAAATACGCCATTGCAGTTCCAGTGACACATACCAGAGGGCCCAAAATCGACCTTGACCTTTCTCCTCCCCACACCTACCCACATACCAAATATCATTTCAATCCATCCACGCGTTCTTCAGTTATGCTGATTTTAAGCGTCCGGTGACACATACATACAAACACGGTGACACAAACATACACACACGCGCACACACACGCAAAGACACTAACTTTGCGTGATTTGCACTTCAGTGTGTACATCTCTGTCCAACCTACCTGTGTACCAAATAACATGAAAATCTGTTGTTCCTTTCTTCAGTTATTCCCCTTTAGAACATTTTTACAAATAGGCCATTGCAGTTCCAGGGACACAAACCAGGGGGCCCCAAATCGACCTTGACCATTCTCCTCCCAGCGCATACCCACATACCAAATATCATTACAATCCATCTACACGTTCTACAGTTATGCTGACTTTAAGCATCCGACGACACACATGCAAACGATTTACCTCCTAACTTATGCAAATTCGGTCTCATTTGCATAGTTTGCACTTAAGTGTGTACAACTTGGTCTAACCTACCTGTGTACCAAAGAACATGACGATCTGTCCATCCACTCTTCAGTTCTTCTACATTTAAGATTTTAACAAATACGCCATTGCAGTTCCAGTCACACATGCCAGGAAGCCCAAAATCGACCTTGACCTTCCTCCACCTGACACCCACCCACATACCAAAAATCAATTCAATCCATGTACAGGTTCTACAGTTATGGCGACTTTAAGCGTCCGGTGACACAAACATACACACAGACACCAAACGCAAGCAAAACAGTATCTCATGAAAAAGCCTTTTTTCATGGAGATAATGATTGATAAGTGCGGTCTACATATTCTTTGCATGTGCCAGACCTTATGGGGACACAGTTGACGAAATACAATACCAAAACGTGCATTTGAAAAGAAAAATAACAGCAAAAAGGAGCATACACGTACAAGCTGTCAGACATAGGAACAAACATATTTTCACATGTTTATAGTTTGGGACTATGTTCATGTATACATTTTATACCCCCGTAAGAGCCTGATCTGCAGTACCACCCAAGACCGCCGCGAGAACAAGCGGAAATTACAACACCACCCAAAGTGCCAAATCTCGGTCCTTTCGGGAATGGGTTGGATCGCGAAAGGCTCACATAGGGATTTTGAAGTCGAAACTTTTACCATTCAAAATCGAGAATAACAAAATCTATCATTTTCACCCGAAACTACAGGTACAAAAGGTGGCGATCATTTTCACCCGAAACTACAGGCGATCATTTTCATCCGAAACTATAGCCTCTATATCAGACTCTAGCTAAGGACGCGCACAACTCTTTTAACTGTTTACCGTGGTCTGATGGCCCTTCTTTTCAAGACCATTAGATTCCTTGAGTCCATGATACGGTAGCAATAAGCAAAAATACGGCAGTAGCAAAATGCCTCCCGTTTTAAGAGGCTGCTAGGGAGGCTATAGTTTCGAGGGGATAACGCCATCGCGATCTCCCCACCCCTAGGTATTATGGCCTATAGCAAAATCTATGTCTGACCAAGATTTTTCAAACTTTACTTGCAGTTGATAGGGCACTTGATATGTATTTGAAAACTGAAGACCGCAAAATCATATCGTTCATGGTGACGGAGCCTTAGGTGTTCAAAGTTCCACCCAGCATCCCTAGGCATTGCCTAGGCATTATAGCCTATAGGCACATAAACAAAATCTATGTCCGACCAAGAATTATTAAACTTTACTTTCAGTTGATAGGGCACTTGATATGTATTTGAAAACTGAAGACCGCAAAATTATATCGTTCATGGTGACGGAGCCTTAGGTGTTCAAAGTTCCGCCCCCCACCCCCAGGCATTATAGCGGCATATATAGCATATAGGGACATTAACAAAATCTATGTCCGACCAAGAATTATTAAACTTTACTTTCAGTTGATAGGGCACTTGATATGTACTTGAAAACTGAAGACCGCAAAATTATATCGTTCATGGTGACGGAGCTCCATTAGGCGTTCAAAGTTCCGCCCAGCACTCCTAGGCATTGCCTAGGCATTATAGCCTATAGACACATTAACAAAATCTATGTCCGACCAAGAATTTTTATACTTTACTTTCAGCTGATAGGGCACTTGATATGTATTTGAAAACTGAAGACCGCAAAATTATATCGTTCATGGTGACTGAGCCTTAGGTGTTCAAAGTTCCGACCAGCACGTCTGCTATGTTAAAGACCAAAATGATATCTTCCTAAGATCAGTATTAAGTCGATTGGCTGTAACATTGCGCATTCCGCGATGTCCAATAAGACGCCATCGTCTTCAAATATAAATAGAAAGGGTCATGACGATGTAGCTAGACCGCCCGCAATGTCATTAATGCAGACATGAGACAGGAAAGGTCCTGATTAAACCCAGAGGTTAACGCCTGCGCCAACATGACTCCAATCCGAACATTGACCAACAAGAACAAGTCTTCGCTCTCACCAGAGAGGTACATGTAGGACATGTAGCTGTGGAACCAATTTAAGATTGGGCCGTCAACCCAGTTTCTCTGTAGCTTGAAAATAAGTACTTTATTCCAGACTTTGTCAAGTGCTCTTGAAAAGTCAATGTAAGGCGCTCTGACTTCTTTCTTGTAGATATGTTGATATACTGTCGAATCTCCACTGATAAAGCCTGACTGGAGAGAATATAGTAGTTTTTGGTACATTAAATGGTTGTACAGGTGTTTGAATACCTTTTCTAGAAGCTTGGACAGACCCGGTAGCAGAGATACGGGGCGATAAATAGACACAACATCTGGTTCTTCCTTTTTGAAATTGGAATCACGCTAGTAAACTCTACAAGTTTTTGCTTAGCTTAGGTGGTCCCGTAACCCAATTCTGATCAAAACCAATCAGAGTATCGCACTGTAGAATTTGAATATCAATTTGATATTATACCGCCGGCACCAGGTGCACTCGATTTTTCATTTCTTCTCAGTCAGTTCTTATCCGGACAGCATGGCCGAGGGTGGGCGCAGTCCGTACGACCTGAGGTCAAGGGACAAGAACCGCGTTGAGCATGCGATGGTGAGTTTTGTTGTCTTATCGTTCCCTTCAAAACTATCAAGAGTGAATTTTACTCTTCTTTTTTAGGTGGGTGTTGTCTTTCGTCCTACGATGTCCGATGGGTGGTCCGATGGGCGGTACACCCTTCCAGCTCAGTTGCAAACTTGCATGCCATATCTTTTGTGGTCTATATTTCCTTAAACACCTCAAATTTGGTAAAAACAAGTTAACAGTGATGTAGTCATATGCATGATGCTAAGTTGTGCATATAAAAGTGATCATACTACATGAAAATCTGTAGAAGTTCCTAATAAACTGATTAAAAATATAGATACATGTTTGAGCATATGCGCCTTCACGTGTCGTTGGTGAAGCCGTCTTCACCAACCGTGAGGTGACTGAGGTCTCGTGCCTGTATTACTCCAAAGAATCCATGGTCCAAAATTTGAATGGGTCCCAACAGGGTCGGTGTGTTAATGTGGATGATAAATTGTCTTTAATCGACCCCATCTGATATATAAGGGATTTGGGATGAAAGCTTGTGTATTACTGCCAGGATGATTAGGTAGGAAAGTTTCCGGGTATCCGCGGACGTGTACGGCTTTTCCGTGCTGAGTGATGCGGTCGGGGGCTGGCGGCCGAAGAGGGCCTCTTGCGAACGTAGTGCAGTTATGAATTCCAAAAATATCGCTCGCTCGCTCGCTGTTTCTTTATTGGATTTGTGGCCATAAAAGTTGCGCTATATAACATGTAAACCAATGAAACGGCCTAATTTGCGGTAGGAGACCCGAAGCCGAGGCATTATCTACTCCAGGTTTGTGTTATTTTACACAAAGATTCTTCCGATATTTCCATTTCCAAGGGCGATCAACGAACAACTACGAAGGGGAGCTGGAAGGTCTTCACCTAGCCATAGAAACACTCTCCAGACGACCATCTACCGCTAATCATGTCCTCATCCTATGTGACTGCAAGGCTGCAATAGAATCAGTCACAGGTATACAGCAAGTCACTGCATACAACAACCTTGTACATAGCATCAGAAACAAGCTACGCTCCCTCCATCTACAAGGACACACAATACAGTTCACATGGTGTCCCGGTCACATGGGCATACCCGGCAACGAGATTGCAGACAAAGAGGCAAAGTTAGCAGCAGCTGAAGCTGCTAACACCCAGATGAACGCATCATGGACAAGACAACAGGCCACGAAACACATTGAAACTCAAGCACTCATGAGATGGGACCGAAGAACAAAGCTGAACACAAAAAGCGAATACATGCAGAAGATAGCCATGAACATGAAGAAGAAAGGAAAAGCACTTGGAAAGAGACGCACACAAATCAACATCAACCGAATAGTCAGTGGCCACACAAAACTCAATGCCTACCAAAACTGGAAGAACCCTGAGATGTCTCCAAACTGCCCTAACTGCGACGCCCCGGAGACTACCAACCACTTCCTGTACCACTGCGCCCGCTATGAAAGGGAAAGACACCAAATGCTGCAGGAGATCGAAAGCATATACGAGACCTACGGCACGCCAGCGGAGAACAGACACACGGACATCGTCACTCTTGCTGGAATGAGAGAAGACCTCACTGACGCTATCAACACACAGATGTACAGAACATTCTCCCAGTACATCGAGAGCACTCGCAGATTCGACGTGCTCAACTGAAACACATCCAGCAACACGCTACCTCAAGTCACCAAGTGCTAAAAACCTAGCGAGAAATCAACTAGAACTGAAACCTAGCGACCAGCACAGCACCTAGAGACCATGTCTAACGAAGTAATAGACGTTAAACAAGGACAACAACAACAACAACAACGACTCAGAACGTAAAAATCGTATAACGTTACCAGAATGCTTGAAAGCATTACAAAGTGTCTCATATTTTCAGGAATGAGGAATTTCGGCGGCGTGTTTTGTGGGGACCGTTTTGTGCACGACCTCAGGGGGAGGGGGGGCGTCGTCACGAGGGGCATAATTTCGTATACCCAAAAGTTTCTCTTAGTTTTAGCCGTGGCAGGGCTCACAATTGTTGAATGATGAAGTTGTTTTGAATTTAGCTGTGCTGTCAAACGTTCACGAATTAGGTAATTCGTGCCATGTAATAGCAAATTTGCATCGAGACAAGACGGGTCAGGAGGAGTCGTTCTGTTTTCACAGGCATGAGCCAGATAAATCATTTTGATGATGGACGATGAAATTATTATCACAGGCAGTCACTAAGGCAAAGGTATCATGGTTGAAGTTCCGATCGTGACGAATACCAGGCGAGCCGAGCTTCCGAGCGTACGAAAGCCCAATGGTACAATCGGTGTGTGAGTAGCGAACAGGCTTTCGCGCGACAACAGGGCAGCGTGACTACAGGGCAGCGCGACAACAGGGCAGCGCGACAACAGGGCAGCGCGACAACAGGGCAGCGCGACAACAGGGCAGCGCGACAACAGGGCAGCGCGACAACAGGGCAGCGCGACAACAGACCAGCGCGACAACAGACCAGCGCGACAACAGAGCATTGCGACAACAGGCAGGCAGCGCGAGCATCGTGACAACAGGCAGCGCATCGCAACAACAGGCAGCACGAGCATCGCGACAACAGCAGCGCGACAACAAGCTGCTTGGAGAATATTCCATCCTACCAGTCTCCAAGCAGACTTTGTAGAGAAAATTGTGACCTCCACATCTTGAGACAGTGCTGACAGAAAACAGTTTTGATAACAATCTTCTCTACCTTACCTCTACTTGGAAAGTAATACAGTACCATCCCACCAAATACAAATACAGGTAAATAAAGGTCTGCACGACACATGTTCTAGAAAGCCCGACAAAAAGGCCTATAAAAAGCACGTCAAAAACCAGTCGAAACCCCTCCTCAGCTTGGAGAGTACTACATGAACCTTTTTGTGAAGCAAACAGTGACTATCTGTTGATGTTATGAAGGTCTTCGTCTTTGGAAGCACTCATATCTTTTCGTGCTCGTACTCAACATTGGCAAAACAAAATCTATAAATAATGATGGGCACACCACAGAAAGTAAAACACTGTCCTCCGTTACAACTAAGCATTCACATTCAAATTGGGACAAACATAAGGGATTGCGGAAAAAGCTGGCCCTGTCTACCTGGCCTGTCTACCCTGGCTACCTCCCTTTTTCGGACCCGAAGGGTATGCATGGGGGTCAGGCCTTTAATGGAATTTCCTTGAGGAAAAACTGGGTCAATGCATTTCCAGATATATGTGTGTGAGCTGGATGGAAGATAATGCCTATTGGTGTTTTGTTGGGGCGGGTGTGTGGGTGAAGCTGGTAAAGCAATTCCACCAAGACTGGAAAAAAATTTCCAGGTACATGTACAGTCAAACCTGTCTATAGCGGTCACTCAAGGGACTGGCCAAAACTGGCCGCTAAGGACAGGTGGCCGCTATGGAGAAAATGTCGATTAATTGACCACGAGTGACACATATTTTCAGTACCCACTGAGATACATTTATTCACCGTACAGTACACATGTAAACATTGCAAAGGTAAGTCACATTTTAGAAAGTCGATTGTTGTTCTTTTACTTCTATTATGGGCTTGAAAAAAGAATTATTGTATCTGCCAACTCCAAAATCCATGGCTTGCTCGGGCTTCATGTCTGTACAGACCAGCATCGCCATACTCTACTCTTGATCCTTCGCGACAGCTTCGCTGCAGGCACACACGTCACCAACGAGTTTTAATCATATGAAACAAAGTCCTTCGCAGCAAAATGCCACCTAGTTAGTTAAGAACAAAATACATGTTGCTCAGTTGCCACTTACTGTTCGTTTTCGACCGTTTTGAAACATAAAATCGTGGCGATAGTTTTCCTTAGTCTGTTGTTGTTTCGCTTCCCGCATGTCATTATCAGCTTCTACCATTATGCTTATAGGGCACTCAGAAGAAGGTCGCTCTTTTGATGATTTTTTTCTTTTCAGAAAATTGCAATAGCCCAAATTTGACATCATATTAATGTTATTCGTATTTCTTTTGAAGCTTTTGGTAAAGTAATTATCCTCAGTGATACTTTGCAGCAAAATAAATTTAGCGCATTATACCTACGAAACAGACCAGTGTCTTCCGTTGACCTTTTTGCTGCTGACTATCAGCGCCATTTTGAAAATTGCGCGAAACACGTTTTGACTTTGAGCACCGGGGAAAACGGATATTGGGCCGGCATTCAAACATTTCCCGAACTTACCTCATCAGCTACATGTGCGAGTTGTATTTTCCAAAAAGCTGCCGTAATATTTGTCGACTCGAAATGCACAGAAATGGTCAATTTTGCTACGATGTACAAACGCAAGCCATGTGAAGAAAATTATACTGACTTCGCGTCAAACCATGGATTTTCTAACAAAGATAAAACATTCTGGATTTCTTTATTATCATCCTATCCTGTTGAGTCCACATAAATTTGATAACTGTGTGAAAAAATGAAAATTTTGAACCCGGCGTGCGGTGGCGATGCGGCTTCTACCGGCGCGCCGTGACCGTTACCGACAGTGTTACTGTACTCGCGGGACTGAAAATCGTCTGGCCGCGACCGCGTTGGACAGGTGGCCGCTATAGCCTAATTCTTAATGCTTATGTCAATGGGAAAAATCCAAGGGACCGACAAAAAGTGACCACTATGGGCAGGTGGCCGCTATGCAAAGGTGACCGCTAATACAGGTTTGACTGTATACAATAAAATGCACCTGGAATGTTAAACACAATTAAAGTGGAAGGTAAGACAAGGAAGAAAAGAAAACTGGTAGGATGAGCCAGACAACAATAGGACTTTTGTTTGTCACAACAGCTAAGTTCTAAACAGATGTCTGACATTCATTGGGGTTACTGTAGCTGATACTGACGAAATCTTTAGCAGCTGCTGGTCTGGCAAACCATCCTATCAGTTTTCGGTTTTCTTTGTTTATCATGTATCCTGTATCTGATACCCCTTCTATCTAGTTTAACAACAAGAAGTTTGTTTACAAATGATAGATTTTCTTCCAGTGTTGATGGAGTTGCTCATAACTGTCCCTATCCTCCAATAGTATGATCCAGCCCACCCACAGCTGGAATTGCCACTGACCCAGTTTTTCCTCAAGAAAATTCAATCAGATGCAAAACCCCCATGCATGCCCTTGGGGTCCAAAAAGGGTAGATAGCCAGGATAGACAGGCCAGGTAGACAGGGCCAGCTTTTTCCGCAAACCCCAAACATAAGCCACGTAGAACAAGCTGATCTGCTAGGCTTCACTATTGACCAAAAGCTTTCATGGTCCGTACAAGCAGACAAAACAATGTTGAGAATGGCAGGCATTCTTGCTGCAATTAGAAGATATAAGCACTATTTCACACAAAACGCATTAAGAACAGTTATACAGGCCCTTGTCTTGTCTCACCTCGACTACTGCTCCGCACTACTGTCATCCGCACCACAAACACACATAGATAAACTACAGGTAATCCAAAATCGTGCAGCTCTATTAGCTACTAACGCTAACGTTGGGTAACATAAATTCGCCATTTTTCCGATAATGGTTGACGGAAATCAATCTAGCAGAACAATAAACCATCCTTTTTTTCTATTATTCTGTCAGTATCATGTACTATCTTTGCACTAATCATATATATGGTAGATTTTGTCTCTAGTCGTGTTGACCCCATGATATTTCAACTTGAAACTACCGTCCGGTGTTGTCGGACAGGTGTGTACATTATTTCGGGATAGAAGATTCGTCTTGAATATCTTACCGCTAATTACATTTTATACAGCAGCTATTCGTTCCATCCTTGGCTTGAGGAGAGTGCTATGGATATAGACGCGTCCAAATTAAAAAAAATACACAAAAAAACGGTCGTACCGCACACATTAGGCCTTCGGTAACATCCCGTTTGTTGAGTCGGTAGAACTTCACTCAAAGTCGATCCCCACCGTCATGGCAACTTGCACATTATTCATGGGAAGTTAGCTGGATGCCGTAGCAATGGTTATACTACTATGTCCATGTGTTCCTTGTTGTGTTAGGAGCAAACTTTGAGGAAAATATCGTCTTCAGTCCATTATCACACGCAACATTTAGACAAAAAAGTGTTCCTCACAAACCTTTGTCGTCTGCTTGACGACAGGATTCTGGGTAATAATATGGCGGCGGGAAAATACACGTGCCGTAGGTTGTAGCAACAAAGAGGAGTTTTGATGATTGATCACACTTAGAATCAAGTTGCAGGTTAGCAAAAGAGATTGTAATAAGTTGTATTGTAAATAATTGTGTTTAGCAGGCAGGAGATGTGACATTTGTCTTATAAACCAGCGAACAACCGTGCAGTGTGATTCTCCCACGAAGCCCCCAGACTCTGTCAATAAGGGACGGAGAGTTTTTGACGTCGCCAACTTCTACTACGACTAAAGCATGGTTATCAAAGCTTTTCAGCCAGTGTTCTGAATACGTTAGTCTATCCGGTTTGCATTGCTGGCGTTATAACTGATGTTGCATCTAGCACATATCCCTAAATACCCCGTTTTCGAAAAATCGCGAATTTAAGTACCCCGCGAATTTATGTTACCCAACGTTACATTCGATGCCAATCTTAACGACCTGCACTCCCAGTTGAATTGGCAAACGGTGAAAGAAAGACTTTTCACTAGCACCGTCTGTGCATTCCACAAAATTGTCAATGAGAATCAACCTAAATGTATTTTCAAAGATTTGCAAAGAATTGAATCGACGCACACACACAACACGAGACTGTCACAAAGAGGGGCGTTCACACTAGCCAAACCAAGGACTAAAGCTAAAACCAGGACATTTGTATACAGGAGCATAAAAACATACAACCCTCACATCACAGCTGGAAATGCTCGCACATTCAAAGAACACATCAAGCAATTGAGAAATGGAAAGAACAAGCACATGCGTGACACATGGTGGTAATTACCTTCGCCGAGAAGGTTATGCAGAGGGTAGCGTCTGTTTGTCTGTAGTGGACCAGCATAACGCAAGAATGCCTGGATGGATTGTTTTGATATTTGGTGTGTTGGTAGGTTTTGATGAGACCAGAAAACGATAATCATTAGATTTTGGGCCCCCTAGCGGCTTCTTACGGTACTGCAGCGGAACTTCCTGTTTTGATATCTCGTGTTCTGGACATGCTATGGAACTGATTTTTGAGTGGTACATAGATCTTTGGACAGAGAGTAAGTGGTACGGGTTTGGGCCCCCTAGCGGCTTTTTTTGGAAATGCAGGAGCAGGTTTTGCGTCTGACTTTGAAAGGGAATAACTCAAGAAGGGCTTGATGGATGATAATGATTTTTGATAAGTAGATAGCTTGAGTGATGATGTACATGATTACTGCTTCTTATGCAAATCAGTATCTAATTTGCATAATTAATGAGGAAATTTATACATCCGCCAAATTCCATGATAGGACTCTGAAACATGTGACATATGTAAATGAGGAAGAGAGAAATATTAATTGATATGAACTATGCAAATGAAGACCTCATTTGCATAATTAATGAGAAAATACTATAACAAGATGGCCTTGATGGATGGTCATGATTTTTGGTATGTGGATAGCTTGTGTGATGCTTAGTATGATTGGACGATAATTATGCAAATCAGATTCTAATTTGCATAATTAATGAGGCAACTTTAAAAATCCAATTTGTTCCATGATATGACTATTCAAATTGTAACTGAGGACGAGAGGACTGTAAATAGATAGAAAATATGTAAATGTGGGCCTAATTTGCATACTTAATGAGTAACTTGTAGTATTATTCCACACTGGCAAATGACGGCAATTTCATACAGTTCATACTCTTTTTGTGGCATCGGGAAGTTATGTGAATGTGAACATCGTTGAATCAAATAATGTTAATACTGACCTCATTTGCATAATTGATGATAAATTAAGCTAATAGTTTAAATATTAGCATAACCTTCTTTGTTAAGCTCATAATTTGTTAAGCATACACTTTGGACATGTTATGTTTTAAGACAATCAACTGGTATGATTTATTCACTCTTACACACTCCTAATATGTCAGTCATAAAGGTTAAAATCATTTGGCAAAGGTATGAGGTCGACCGGTCGTGGAACTCTAGTATGTTAATACCATGTGTTGACAGGTCAATGATGGATATGGGTGGACTGGGACTTTGGGTAATGGTGGAACATGTACATGTACTGTACATGTAATTTGCTGACTTCAGATGCTCACACTGTAGAAGGCCTAGCAATAGTTTCAGCTATATTCATGCTATACCTGTGCCAACAGTAACAGATATGCCATATGGCTAGCTTTATGCTATAAGATGCTGTATCCAAAGACTGTCATTGACCAGGCCTGCTGCTTATTTACATCTCCTTCAAACTCCAAACAGTTGCTAGACAGGAATCTGAAAGCTGCTGTCCTGATTCTGGAGGGTTTTGACCTCCGACCTCCATGTGGTCTGAACAGGTCTGATCATGTATCTGGAATCTCTTCATGACTCTTCAAATCAAGGACTTAGGATATCCCCAATAGTACTGTACAATAAACATGTCGGATGTCTTCAGTGTGTTCAAACAGGTATACAGGTTTTAAATTACTTCTCAATCAATGTAAAAGAAGGTCCAGCAAGTTATATAAAAGGTTATGATTATGATTTTTTAAAGAGACATTTCATAAACACCCACCAAAAAAGTCTGTTTTAAGGCACAAAGAAACCAGCAAATAAGTATAAATCTAGCTATGGCCATGTCTAGCTTGCAAAGTCATGATCAGATCATGTGTACTGATGTGTGTTGATTCTTCCCCTAAAGCCCAGATTACACATAGCCGAACATGGCTCCCGAACGCTAGCCGACTCGGGTCGGCGGTAGTTCGGGAGCAGTCTGACCAGAATTAGGCCACGCCTATATTTGGCGCCGAACATGCGCCGAATCTGCCCCGAACATGTCCCAACCATCTCCTAACCAATACACGGTTTACCCCCAACCAAGCCCCGAATGCTTCCTTTTAAACCTACACCCAACAATCCCTACCTCTAGCAGAATCTCTCCTGACTAATTCCAAACCAGTTGCTAACCCTCTCACAAATTGAAATTGACACATTCAGCGACTTTCAAAAGAGGGTTCATTTTCAGTTTTAATCAAAATAATCCACTCTTCTATGTTGTTAACATCACCAAGGCATTGAATTTGGATCAAGGTTAGCTTAAATAAGACTTTTAGCTTTCTTCTATGTTTTTGGTCGTGTGAAGGTCGGCTGATTCGCCCACGTTCTGGTAGTAGTCAGTTTAGTTGGGAATGAGTTAGCCGAGATTTATCTACGGCCTAGGGGTGAGTTATTGGTAGGTTTGAAACTAGTTTGGTGTAAGTCAGCAGTGGTTATAGCATGGTTAAGATTTAAATTTTACTGCTGACTTACTCCCGAACACCAGCCAAACACTAGCCGAATACTAGCCGACCGTGCCAACCGAACACCAGCCAACTGAATCCAGAACCTCCGTCCAGAGCCGAATGTTTTGAAATTTTCAAAACATTCGGCTGGCGCAGCCGAACACCAGCCGACTCAGCCGAACGCCAGCCGACTCAGCCGAACGCCAGCCGACCTAGCTCCCGAATCACTCTAACCATGGTCGGGGGAGAGTCGGGAGGCCATGTTCGGCTATGTGTAACCTGGGCTTTATGCTTCCCTGCATGGACGCATGTACAGCATGGTCCACCAACATTTCTCCCACTATTCCATTTTTGGCACATACCATAAATGATGATTGTATTTCTTTACTCTCAGGTTCAAGCCATCAATTCAAATGTCCACCATCCAACCAACCAATCACAGGTGGTATTACATAGTGATATACCAATCATTTTTCTTGTTGCTTCAGATTTCGGACATTATCGTGCCTGGCCAACCGGAGGATGTGATTGCAAAGGAAGCGCTGTTGATGTGGTCCCAGCGAACCCTGGAAGGTTATCCGGGCGTCTCTGTCACAAACTTCAGCAAGAACTGGAGAGATGGGCTAGCTTTCAATGCAATCATCCATAGACATAGGTTAGTCATCGTTCCGCACAGAAACCAATCATGGCTCTCGTTACAGAGAGATTGGCCAGTCACGGCTGTTGTTGTAGAAAGACTGGTCAGTCATCTTCCAACATTCTAAATCATTGCACACATGATGTGAAATTTGGATGCTTCAGGTAGATTTCTGTCATCAGCCTGCCTGTACTATAATTGCTGTACTGTCTAAAGTTTATACTTACTGCTTTTGCCATTCTTTCTGACAATATGTTATGTTTCTGTCACAGACCTGATTTAATAGATTACAAGTCCCTTAAGAAGAAAAGCAACAAGAAGAATCTAGAGAATGCCTTCACCCTTGCAGAGAAAGAGTTTGGAGTCACAAGGCTTTTAGATCCTGAAGGTAGGGATCTTCTCAGTATTGCAGACTGTGGCTTTACCGTTGATTTTGTTTTTGGATGATGATGCAGATTGCAGAATATTAACATCTCAAGAACTAAAAAAAGGGGTATTGATTTGGTTATAGACTTGGTTATAGACTATCAAAATCATTTGAATATTCCACATTTGATTAACGATCCACACTAACTTTTAAATACAATTCAATCAGATAATAAGATTCAGAGATTAATTCCAGACATCCATCTCTCTTCTTCAGCGTTACTAAAAATATGATGGATGTCACTTGAAACATAAGGAATTAATCTCCGAATCTTATCCAAATGCAGAGATTGAATTGTATCTGCAAATTGTTAACCCAGATGTCTAACCTTCATAAGCGAATCCATGCTAACAACTGTATCTTGAATCTTTCAATTTCCTATTCAATACTTAAAGGCATCCAGAGCATTTTATGAGGCTCGAAACTTGAATAAAAAACTCTGATTTTTAGTCATTCCTACACATAGTGAGTTTCAATAACCCTAAACCATTCCATATCAGCAAAGATACGATGTCGTTGTGTTCCGAGAACTGATAGAAAATCTAAGCCCTAATAGACTGATCCTAACTGTCCATCACAAGTAACGGTTCGACCAATGAGAGAGTGACTGCATGTCCGTCAAATATTTGCATTTTTATGTTTTAATTTTTGCATTTCTACGCTTTGACGGAGGTGGACGGGGCTATGGTATCGGTCTATTTACACTAGACGCGTGAAACTAAAAGATCACTAGCTAATTTTTGTGCCTCTTTTGAACACTTTTGATAAGAAATAAGCACGCAAATGTGGTAAACAGTGGCATCAGATGTCAATTTCATAAAGATTACATCAACTAGAATATTTCCATTTTTCAAGCCTCATAAATGCTCTGGGTGCCTTTAAATGCCTGTGCTTGTGTTCCTCCCCTAGATGTAGATGTACCATCCCCTGATGAGAAGTCCATCATCACCTACGTGTCTTCTCTGTACGATGTCTTCCCTGAGGTGCCTGACATCGAGCAGTCCCTACAGGACAATGTGAGTACACTACCAAAGATGTTTTTTCTTATTTTTCTTGTTTTCTTGTTTTGTCTTAAGGGGAGGAAGATTTTCTTATATAAAGAAAGTTGAAAAAAAATCATAGGGTGGGTGTAGTGGGTAGGTTACTTGTGTGGGTTATCGTGACACTGGGTTTGCTGGATGGGTTAGTACCTCTCTGTAGGATGTCTTCCCCGAGGTGCCTGACATTGAGCAGTCCCTTCAGGACACTTGTGAGTAGGGTGGTGTAGTGGATAGATTAATTGTGAGAAAGTTACTTGTAGTGAGAAAGTTACTTGTAGTGGGAAAGTTACTTGTGTGGGTCATCTTTTGGGTTAGGTGGATAGGTTAGTTTCTCTGTGGGATACCTTCCCTTGGTTACCTGAAATCCAGCAGTTCCCTACAGGACAATGTGAGAAGGGTGGGTGTAGTGGGTAGGTTAGATGTTTGGGTTAGGTTGTATGCTATAGGGTTGAACTGTGGATAATAGTTCTTCTAGACAGCTGCCTTTTAGCAGATCCTGTAAGTTAAGTGTGCTGTTGGCTTGCAGGGAAGCTTAAATTAGTTCTTTTATCAGTGGTCCTTTAATTCATCCATAGCCCTGGTAATGTGTCTGATCACATCTACATGTAAGTGTTATGATACGTACCTAAGAAAGACCCTTGCTTCTGTCCCTGCCAGGAGCAGGCCTTACAGTTCCAGGATTACAACGACCGTGCCAGCAGCCTGTTACTATGGTTACGGAACACCACCGCTAAGATGGAGGATAGAAACTTTCCAAAGATGCCTGACAGACTCAAGGTCAGTAAAGACAGCTGGCATTTGAACTTTATCAAAAATATTAGTCTGAAACCTGTAGACATAGATCAGTAGCATGCCTGGGGTATATGACTTGCTAGATACGCCCAATTTCTTCAATCATATTTTGTGTCCTTTGTGAATTGTGCTTATTGTACATGTTTACCCCAGACTCAGCTTGCAGAGCTGAACAGACTACGAATAGAAGTCCTGCCAGCAAAGGCTGGGGAGAAAGAACAACTGTCAGGGCTGCACGACTACCTAGAGGTGGGTCACTATTCTGACACCTGGGTTAGCTGGGTTGTTCACCTGGGTGGGTAAGATAACGATCATGTCTAAAACATGTAGCTGTCTAAGACTTAAAACTGGGTTCTTCATTGTCAGCTTGGTTTCACTGGTACATTCATTTCGGAAAGTTTTGTGTAGATTAGAAAATTATAACAACTACTGGAGGTGGGTTGCTCCCTGTCCGTCGGTTTGAAGGCTATCTACTACTAGTACTAGTAGGTAATATGAAAGGCAGGATTTATGTTATCTTACAGTTACTGTATTACTAAGAAGTCAATGAAAAGTTTTGGGTCTTTTAGTTACATGTATTACGTTTTATATAAATTGGAGCAACATGTGTTTTGACAATTTGCGTTTAAAAAGGCACTAGCTTTAAGTTTGAACTTTAAACAGTTCCCTACCTTTTAGCTTGGGCTTCTTGGTTGCCAGTGACTGTGTGCCAAGATACATGCATAGTAGCTGCTTGTAAGTCAAGGGGTGTTCTTTGAAATGTAACATTTTACTACCGTTCTTTTCTCTGGCAGAATATCTCCATTGCCAGCCGTAAGTTTGAGGTTCCGGAAGACTTGAGCACAGAGAAGATTCAGAGAGCCTGGGACTGCCTCAACCTGGCCATACAGGACAGGGAGAAGGACTTGTTACAAGAAATAGAAAAGTGAGAGATTCCCTGTTTTAATACAATCAGTACCTTTTTAATAGTAGTATCCAGTATTTGATTATACTGCTGCGGGGTCCCTGACACGGGTAGGCAGCTGTCACCTTGTCTTCAGACCACGCTTCCAAGCGGCTTTGTCCAGCTGGTCCACACTGGTGAGGCCGCATACTAAGAAATTCAAAAACTATTTTGCTGCTTAGAGAGAAATGGGAGAAATATACTGTCTACTAGTGTCTAGTGATGCAGATATGACATCAAGGTTACTTGGGCTTTTATAATACGATGCTAAACTTTCTTCCAACACTAAGGTATTCACGGATCGAATTTTCGACGACCACTGTCGCCTTCTTCAGGATCAATAATGACCAATCACTGCTTGGGCTTTGTTTAAAAAGAAAATATGGTGGACAGCTAAAAGTCTGCGTCATGCCCAATCTCCTTTAAGTTTGGGTTCTAAAATATTTCAAGAAATACATATTACAACCATCATGTTGTCTTTTGACAGATATTGTGATCGAATGTATTTAATGTGACCGCCTATTTCCTGTGGTCCCCAGGTTTGAGAGATTACGAGGGGTTGCAGAGAAGGTCCAGAAAGAAAGCAAGCTGTGTGAGAACATACTGAACACTGCAGAGGGCAAGCTAAGAGAGGTAAGGAGATAGAATATCTTAAACCATGACTTAACTATTAAAATGTTTGGTGTTCCATTGTGTCAAACGTGTTGTCTTTCATGTTTTGTTTGGGGTTGTATTCTGCATTATTTTGTCCTACCCATTTCGTCTCCATTATGTTTATCATTTGGTTAATTTTGATTGGGCACTTGTTGGTCCCGAAAACTCTAGACACAAACTTTTTGATTAGTCAGGTCAAATGTTTGACACTTGGAGTTTGTTTCCACAAGTTGGATTGGACAGTTCATTCTATTGACCTTTGTATCCTCAATTTTGATTGGACAATTCATCTTGATGAAGGATAGGCATCCAGGTAGTAAGATGATGATGATGAGTAAGATATACCAAATAACAGTTACTCAGACAAGCAACTGGATATTTTGAAATGAATTCACCTTGTTGTACCTCAAGTGCTCAATTTTTCATCTTATGTCCACCTTTTTTTTATTCCCATGTTTTTTGTCAGTCTGAGTCATTCATTCATTCACCTTCCTCTTTTTGCTGTGTGTCCTTGTGTTTAACGATTGCACTTCAGCAAATAAGAATGGAAGTTGCCATCAAGTTTCGCTACAAGGTAATGCAGCATTAGATCGTACTCAGTATAGTGCAGATGTGTACACACTATTCAACTTTTCTGTGCAGATGGTTTATTCAAATTGCAAGATATAGAGATTTTACTACTTTCAATATTGCATATATGTCATTATACTACTCCGTGCCAATGCAGCTAGATATAGTCGAAGAAATGAAGTTTCTATTTAGATTGCTTGGAATAGCTTCCAAGTAAAGGCCCTTGTTTTTGTATATGATTAGTATATCAGAGTTATTATATTATGTTTATCATTATGATTACCTTGTTTATAATAATAATAATTTTATTTTCAAGTTCTTGTCCGAGGGCTAATTGCAACATGAAACAATACATAGCAAGAGTATACTGTACAGGTAGTGCGAATTAACAATGTTGACTATTAGAACACATGGCTATTCTAAAAAACTACTACGGAATGCAATCTACGCTTTTTGGGTTTGACTTCTTTTTTGGAAGCAGTGGAAGATGAAGTGTCCCACTTTCTTTGTAATGAGTGGGTTTGGGGAGGTTAACAAGGTTCTAGTTTTATTTTCGTCAGTAAATGTTTGGAAATTGTGTTAAGTTTTGGAGGCTTCTTTGAAAAGCTCTTTTCTTTCCCGATCATTGAAGGGGCAGTTTGAGATAAAATGTATTTCGTCTTCCGCCGCTTTTGACAGACAGTAGTTACATAATCTTTCCCCCACAGGTAACTTTTTGTACCTTATATTTATGTTCAGTTCATTCAATTATGTTAAACAATAATTTTTGGTATTACTTCTGGGTTTCCTATATATTATCTATACAATCATTCTGTTTTTTATGTTGACCTCTGACCTCTCCGCTCACTTTTAAGTTCATCATATTTGATATTGTATGATTTACTGTCTAACAATTGTTTTCGTTCTTCCTGTATTTGATTTAATTAATTGTATTATGCCTGTATTGATAAAATTGTATTTAATGTAGGCAGACTCCTGGAAGATAAGTGTATAAATTGTTAAGATTGTACACTAATGGAGATCTGAATGAAACAAACAAACAATTTGTGCTGAAGTAACTTTAATCTGCCCTTGAAGCAGACTGCACTTGTTATGAAGTGTATTGAAATTGATTAAGTTGACTGTACTGTTCGAGCATAAATAGGAGAAATCCTGACTCAGACTGTTTTTGGCGACGCCTCAGGGGCGAGCCAAATGATATAGTATTGTGTGCAGATTGCAACTATTCTAGGAATTGTACAGGTATGTGTCCATAGGCATATTAAGACAATAAGAATGTTAGGAATGTTAATCAGACAGAAAGCCTCCCTCGGGACATTCCTCCTAGATAACCTAGACAGGAGGCTACATCTGTCTACCAGATGTGCCAGGCTTATGTATACATGACCCATTTAAGACCTCAGCTCTACAGTTACTGTAATACATTGTATTGCTCTTTTCTAAAACAATGTGTGTCTGTTACAATGTTTTTAGATGCCCTAATGCTGGTCCTTACAACTGTAAGATTTAATGTCTTTCTTCGGGGAACACTGGTCATAACTGCATCAACTCTGTACTCAGATAACGATTGTGCACACGCTGCTTCAGTTACCCTCATTCATGACATTGGGAACATGCATGTTCAAGTCAGATCGATCAATGAAAAATTTCACTGTCGCAAGGAAATTTAGCAAGCTGATAAGATGCCACTTTCTTGCTGATATAATCCTGTACACTTCCAAGAACACATGGGACACATTTTTACACTGTCACAACAACATTTCTGTGGATTAAGATTCCCAGGCTGGCATTTCATTAGGGCTCCATGCCAGGAATTACTGGCAAATTCCTTTACGACTGGTGTTCCTGGTATTCCAGTGGGACTCGAATTCCATCCTGGCATTCCATCCTGGGATTCCATCCTGGCATTCCATCCTGGCATTCCATCCTGGGATTCCATTCTGGCATTCCATCCTTAGCTAATCCCTGGCCACTCACGCTCTAGAGGACTTAGTTCTATAGTTCAGGGAACATAAGTGTACAAGCTGTTGCATGATGTATGCTGTGTCGTTGGTAAGTGGACTTTGATGTTGAAATTTCTGAAGATTTGGCCTAACATGTTGTTCATGTAAACAGCAGTCCTATCAGAGTAGAATAGTCATTTTGTATGGTGGGAACCCTGTCCGTGGGCTGTTTTCAGTTGTCATGATCAGGCTGTGATGAAATCGATGTTCGTTCTGGCAGTGGGGTGTACCTGGTAGAATCTAGTGGAACTGTCGCTGTCTGTGTGTGTGTGCGTGTCTGTGTGTGTGTGCGTGTCTGTATTTGTCCAGTAGAACAGGTCCCTGTCAGCCCTTTTCATTAGAAATCCTGTATGAACAGCACCACCTATCACTGTGCCCTAAGCAGGGTACAGTAAAAATCAAAACAACAACCACCGTTGCCATGGCAATGTCTTTTTATCATTGCCAGTCTTGTTATTAATGTTAACAATCCATCCTTACAATACAGTAATAGTAAACATGATACACCTATGTTCAATTCACACATGAACAGCTACTTGAACTCCTTCTGAAGAAAGATAACTATCACTTCCAATGCAACACTATTTACCGCAACCACATTTATGTCTTTTTGTTAAAATTTACTATGTACACCATTATACATCGCAACAATTACGGTTCATGAATCATGATAGCTTTAGCATCAGTTTCAGTGTACACTATACACCATCTAAGATTCAATTCTCTAACGTTATATCTGAAACTCTTCTTCCAAGTTTAGATGTAAACTATTCTATATCATTTCACTTCAAAAGCGCTAAGTCTTGTTTCTTCATTAGGCCATGTTGATTCATTGATACATGTGACGTTATATGGATGACATCGGCGCGTGCATCCATTCAGTTTTGCCTATTTGCAAAAATAAAACAAGCGTTCTAGATCTGCAAGCTCTTCCTTTAACCATCTCCCTGCTGCCTGACAAACAATTTTGCAATACTTTTGAGCTCTGAAGATGCCTGTTGAGCTTGAATTTTACTGGACAAACAAGTATATAAACGAGTGTATTGAGTGAACTTGGATTTATGTAAAGAAATTGAAATAAATTGCTGTTCTCGTGTTAACCTTTGTGTATTTCCCTTTAATACTAAGGTGGAATGAGAGACGAGATAAGATGGTAAATTTCTTTGCATAATCTACAGGTGGTAGTAAATACCTGTCTGCCCAGAGAAGTTCTGGTGTTGATTTGTTATTTTTGATGTTGTTTTGCTGTCTTTAAAGCAGAACGACATTTTTTTTGACACTGGTATGGTGATTATATTAATTTGCTTTTTTTTTATGTTAAACTTTACTCAGATTAATATATTATAAGCCGAATACTTTGTGGTGTAAGCTATTAGCTAAAGTGTAACGGGAGCCTTTGAGTTTTGTTAACTGTTTGTTCAGTTTACATGGATTTATTACTTATCATTTACTGTGTTTACCTGACTTTTGTATCAGGGCTGTTGATCTCTGTTGGATTTTCGTCATGTAACATGGATTTTCTTTTGTTATCTTTCATTTATCTGAACCAAGAATCAGTGCCATTGTGTTTTGTTAACGTTTATTCAGTTGACTTTGAGTTGCATTTGTTATCTCTCATTTATCTGAACCAAGAATCAGTGAATTTGAGTTTTGTTAACGTTTATTCAGTTGAAATAGAATTACAGTTGTTATCTTTCATTTATCTGAACCAAGAATCAGTGAATTCGAGTTTTGTTAACGTTTATTCAGTTTACTTTGAGTTGCATTTGTTATCTCTCATTTATCTGAACCAAGAATCAGTGAACTTGAGTTTTGTTAACGTTTATTCAGTTGACATTGAGTTATATTTGTTATCTTTCATTTATCTGAACCAAGAATCAGTGTCTTTGAGTTTTGTTAACGTTTATTCAGTTGACATTGAGTTATATTTCTTATCTGTCATTTATCTAAACCAAGAATCAGTGTCTTTGAGTTTTCTTAACGTTTATTCAGTTGACATTGAGTTGCATTTGTTATCTTTCATTTATCTGCACAAAGAATCAGTGTCTTTGAGTTTTGTTAATATTTATTCAGTTGACATTGAGTCGCATTTGTCACCTTTAAGAGTTGTGTTTTACAGTTCAATATTATTATCATTTGTTCCCTTAGTTTATGTTCCTTTTAGATCATCATCTACATCAGTGAGAATCCAGTGCCCCGATGACTTCTCCCAGCTCCTCTCTCCGAGACGTTTCCTTTCCAAGATGATATGACTAAGGTAGAATGTCTTATCAGTAGCTATAATTGTAACGGACTGGGCGATTTCTATAAACGCAGAGGACTTTTTACTTGGTTAAGAGACAAGCCGTACCACTTTTACTGTATTCAAGAGACACATTCCACTACAAAAGATGAAGCAACATGGAAGAGCGAGTGGGGGGGCCAAATATATTTTTCTTATGGGACTTCCTAAGTCAGAGGGGAGTAGCTATCCTGATAAAAAACAACACCAGCTCTCATGTTCATCAGATAAAGACTGATGAAAGTGGGAGGTGGATTATTCTTGATATTGAAGTAGATAAATTACGTTTCTGTCTGGTTAATTTGTATGCACCCAACAATGACTCTCCTTCTTTCTTCAAGGACTTGGAAGATGAAATAGACAAATTTGAAATAAGTTATGAGAGTCTAGTGGTAGTAGGGGATTTTAATACTGTTCAAAATACATCCATGGACAGATCAGGTACCCGCCGGCATCATTACCATCCCAATGCGCTTGAAGCGATTTCTGAGTTAAAAGGGAAATTTGATTTACACGACGTCTGGCGCTTCCGGAATCCAAATTCTGTTCGGTACACCTGGCGACGCGGACTTCAGGCCAGTAGACTTGATTACTTCCTCATTTCCTTTTCACTGCTGAATAGAGTCACCAAATGTAGTATTGCAGATAAGTTTAAATCTGATCACAACTTGATCACTTTGTCCTTCGTTACTGCAGACTTCCCACGTGGTCCTGGGTATTGGAAATTCAATCAATCTCTTCTCGATGACAGAATATTTGTTGTGCAGACAAAACAACTCATGTCCGAATTCTTCGAAATAAATGTTAATACAGCCAACCCTCAATTAGTATGGGATGCAGCAAAATGCTTCTTTCGAGGGCATTGCATTAAATTTTCAACTTGGAAAAAGAAACAGTACTTAATTAAAGAAAAACGACTTATTGACGAAATTAACATGTTGCAGCGTCAGATTGACAGTGTCACCTGCCCGACAGCTGCCCAGCTGGACGAATTTTCTTGTAAGCAAAAATTACTTCAATCTCTTTATAATGAACGTTTAAATGGCCTCTTGATCAGATCGAAATCACGCTGGATGGAGCTAGGTGAAAGGTGCACTAAATATTTTATGCATTCAGTCCATAGAAACTATATATATATGTCAGGAAAAATATTCAAAGTATCAAAAGACCGTCTGGAGAAATTATCTCTGATCCAAACGACATTCTATCCGATCAGGTTGACTTTTATTCCGCATTATATTCTTTTGAAGAGTTGCCAATTTCCCTCACCCAGGCCAACTGTGAGGATTCCTTTTGGAAAACGATTATCCCATGAACAACAAACTAATTGTGAAGGTACTATAACTGAAGAAGAATTGCACAAGGCCATTTTGTCATTCACATCTGGTAAATCACCAGGGTTGGACGGCATTCCAGTAGAAGTATATAAAATATTTTTTGATGTCTTTAAAAATCCTATGCTAGAATGCTTTAATTATTCATTCGTCAATGGGTGTCTCTCTGGCACGCAAAAGCATGGTCTTATTTCGCTACTTTTAAAAAAGGACAGCAAGGGTGCAGACAAGGATCCAACTACTAATATGTATAGCACTTAGAATAAAAAATGTAATTACACACTTAATAGACGAAGATCAGACTGGATTCATTAAGGGCAGGTACATTGGGGATAACATCAGATGGTTAATTGACACTATAGAGCACTATGATAGTGAGGATAAACCCCGGCTCATATTTATTGCAGACTATAAAAAAGCGTTTGATACCTTAAGGTGGGATTTCATGTTCAAATGTTTAGAATTTTTTAATTTTGGTCCTCAACTGATAAAGTGGGTTAAGGTTATTTTAATATAATGAAAAAACACAAAGTTCCGTCATTAATAATGGTTACGTTTCAAAACCCTTTTTATGACATCGGGGCGTGCGCCAAGGATGTCCCCTGTCCCCTTATCTTTTCATTATGGCAGTGGAGATTCTTGCTATCAAGATAAGATCTAACAATTCTATTCGGGGTTTAAACGTTAAGGGTAAATGCTCTAAAGTTTCTCAATATGCTGACGATTCAAATTTTCCTTTCGAACCAGACCTTGAGTCATTTTACGCCCTGTTGTCCAATCTAGAACATTTCTCAGAAATTTCTGGTCTTTATTTAAATGCCGACAAATGTAAAATTTTGCGATTAGGTTGTCTGAAGTTTTCTAATTTTCGTCTGCCTACGCACTTACCTTTACAGTGGGTTGATGGTGGAGTAGACATATTAGGTGTTCATGTACCTATCGACATGAATAGTATTGTCAATGTAAATATTGAGCCCCGACTAGAAGGGTTGGATACCGTACTGCGCCCTTGGAAAGGTAAATCCCTATCATTATATGGTAAAAAAATTACCGTTGTTAATTCTCTGGTGGTTTCCCAGTTTACTAATTTATTTCAAGTTTTGCCATCGCCAGATGACTTGTTTTTCAAAAGGTGTGAGAAGAAAATTTTTTCCTTCATTTGGAATGATGGCCCTGAAAGAGTGGCACGTAAAGTCTTGTATAACTCGGTTGAAAATGGGGGGTTGAATTTGAAAAATTTGCGAACATATGATAAAACAATTATGAAAGCGTCGTGGGTGCCAAAATTGTATTTTCATCCTGAGTGGTTTGTTTCGCGGTCCATAAATTCTCACCCCCGCCTCCGTTTGAGTTTACTACCCTTTTTTCATCTGCTCTCCGTCACATCTCTAAATCTTACAACATTTCTATCTCAAGTTCTTGATGCCTGGTACGAATTTCAACATTTGGAACCCACGTCGCCAGGTGGGGTTAGACAACAAATACTCTGGAATAATTCAAATATTGTTATTGATAATAAACCTATTTTCTTTACTGCTATGTTGAATAGAAATATAATCTTTGTTAATGACTTATTATCTAATGACGGCCTTCTGATGTCGTACCATGAATTCTGTTTAATGTATACGAATATTTGTGACCAACTACGTTATCAGCAGATCATATCCGCCATTCCGTCGAAATGGAAGAATTTACTTAGCAGGGAACATACAAAGAATTTAGTATGCATGATATTTCAAAAGAACTACGCTTGGTTAAAAAATGTTAAGATAAACAAAGCCGTGTATAATTATTTTCTTGTATCTAATAATCAAATTACTGTGGCGCACAAAATTAGACTATCTTGGTTTGACTATTTTGATACACATGTGCCTTGGAAAATGGTCTTTACAAATATCATTAAAGCTACTATTGACCCAAGTTTGAGGTACTTCCAATACTGTTTAATTTATAAGTTTTAACCCTGCAATAAAATTCTTCGAACCTGGAATTTGACTGAGTCAAACTCCTGCTCTTTTTGCAATAATGATGAGGAAACCTATGTACATGTCTTCTGGGAGTGTGTTCATGTCATTGCTTTTTGGATTGAAGTGTTTGGATTGGAAAATTGGCTTACTCATGAAATCGGTCTGACTTTAGATTTAACGTCTTTTATGGTTATTTTTGGTGAACTGTCCTTAAATACATCTCCTTTAAGAAATATAATCATTTTACTGGGCAAAGTCTTTATTTTTCGGTCCAGGCGCTTTAAATGTTTACATTTGCGATCTTTCAAAAAATTAGTATCTTTCTATCAAAAGACATAGTTTCTTATTGCATCTCGGAGAGGGAAGCTGGAGAAGCATCGAGGTAAGTGGGGAACTTTATGCTTGGATTAATTATATTCCCCTTCCAGTGGGAAGGGGGATATATTGTTTTTGCTTGCCTGTTCTTCTTCTTCTTCTTTCTTCTTCTTTCTTCTTCTTCTGCCAAAAACCAAGTAGATGTGCGGTGGTAGCTTTACTAATGGTATTGCAGAAAGTCATATGTACCTTATGTTACAATGTACGGATGTTATATTTGAGATGTAGGTACCTATAGGAAAGGTGAATACACCTGACAATAAATTATGCTAATGAGGACCTCATTTGCATAATTTATGCAGAAACTTGTATTTCCCTTACCGAAAAGCTACAGATGTCATATTTGAGATGTAGGTACCTATAGGAAAGGTGAATACACCTGACATTAAATTATGCTAATGAGGACCTCATTTGCATAATTTATGCAGAAACTTGTATTTCCCTTACCGTAAAAGCTACAGATGTCATATTTGAGATGTAGGTACCTTTAGGAAAGGTGAATACACCTGACAATAAATTATGCTAATGAGGACCTCATTTGCATAATTTATGCAGAAACTTGTATTTCCCTTACCGTAAAAGCTACAGATGTCATATTTGAGATGTAGGTAACTTTAGGAAAGGTGAACACACCTGGCCATAAATTATGCTAATGAGGACCTAATTTGCATAATCCATGCATAAAGTTGTATTTCCTTTACCGTAAAAGCTACAGATGTCATATTTGAGATGTAGGTACTTTTAGGAAAGGTGAACACACCTGGACATAAATTATGCTAATGAGGACCTCATTTGCATAATTAATGAATTAACTTGTATTTCCCTTACTGTGAAAGCTACGGATGTCATATTTGACATGTAGGTACCATTACGAAGGGTCACAAAACCTGGCCATAAATTATGCTAATGAGGGCCTCGTTTGCATAATTTATGCATATCCCTTACCGTAAAGGCTACGGATGTCATATTTCAGATGTAGGTACCTTTAGGAGAGGTGAACACATCTGTATAAAAATTATGCTAATGCAGACCTCATTTGCATAATTTATGCATAAACTTGTTTTTACCTTACTGTAAAGGCTACGGATGTCATATTTGAAATGCAGGTACCTTTAGGAAAGGTCAGAAAACCTGGCCATACATTATGCTAATGAGTGCATTATGCATAATTTATGCATAATTTATGCATATCCCTTACCATAAAAGCTACGGATGTCATATTTGAGATGCTATATGCTAATGCCGACCTCCTTTGCATAATGTATGCAGAAACTTGGCAATATCCTTACAGTCATTGCTAAGGATGTCATATTTGAGGTGTAGGTAATGGAAGGGGAATATTCTGCATTTTCCAGAAAATGTTGCCATTCTAGTTTCTTATTGCTCTTTACGTTTTGTCAACTGTTACAATTTAAGTTTGTTATTCTTGTTTTTTTAGTTATTTTAGTTTTGGTGTATCGTTAAAAAGGCACGCATCTTTTGTTAGCTGTCCTTACTTTTTATGTAGTTTATTGTTCATCATGTAAATTTGTGTTTATCTGTATATTTTCTTGAATAAAAAAAAAAAACAATTTTGCAAATCTGAGAACAAAAGAAGACAGGGACAAGGTTAAATAATAGTTTATTGCAAATTCATGCCCGTAGGCTAATTGCATGTTGACAACAATGTCGAAATACAAATGTAAGGTAAAACAAAAGGTATACATGAATACAAGATCATTCTATATTGCTATTCTACAGTAAGTTTCTATATCTACGGTACTAATGCGGGGTTTGATTTCTTCTCTGAAAGCAGTGGAAAATAAAAAGTCCCACACTTTCAATGATGAGTGGGTTGGAAGATTTTAAAAGGAATATGAGTTTCTGTGTATTTCTTAATTCAGAAAAGTTTTTGAAGATTTCGGATACTTTCGTGAATAATCTGTTTCTTTCGGCTTCAAATTCGGGACATTCGCATATAAGATATATTTCATTTTCCACTGCTTTCATTGCACACTGTTTACATGTTCTGTCCTGGACCGGTAGCTTTTTGTATCTCCCTCTCTCTATTTCTAATGGGTGCGCGCTAATTCTTATCTTACATATTGCCGCATGTTGGTCAAAGTCATTATGATACAGATGATTTTCCATGTCGTAGATCGTTTTCACGTTTTTGTAAAATCTTAGTTTCCTTCATCTTTTAACAGGTTATGAAAGAATGTTTGAATATACATATCTTCTAATCTTCTTCTTAACAGTGCACATGTCTGTCTAATGTCTATATTAGGGTTGTCGGTATACCAAATGTAAGAGTAGCCACAATTGTCAAGTACTTCCTTTACATGTTGAGTCCAGTTTTTCCTACGATTATTCACAGGTACATGTATATGTTGTTGTGACAGAAGTGCGTCTACTTGGAGAGGATGTGAGGAAATGTCTAGTTGTCTGAGTCGTAGCTAGTATTTGACTATGCGGACTGAAACATCTAGATCGACTGGAAATATACCCAGCTCCGCTCTACATGCTACGTTACTTGAGCTTCAGGGTGCAAAATACCTGGTTGCACGTTGCACAGTGCTACAAGATTTCGGTTGGTGCAAGTTAATTCCAAACCCAGGTAGCGCAGTGTGCAACCTTATATTTTGAGCTCAATTGGAGCCCTGGATGCTCACAAAAACACAGTGTCACTCTCATAAAATTCGGTAAATCTTTGATTGAAATAAAGAAATCAACACTTTTTTGTTTTAAACCATCCAAAACCCTTCATAGATCGTGGAATTTGAGCTGAAAAAGACGAAAACACACTGCCCTCGGCTAAAGAAGATGTTGTTAGGTCAATGGGAACACAATACTATCTAATTTATATTTTGAAATATTAGTAGTATCATACGCTACATACGAGCTTAATTTGAAGAAATCAGTGAATGTTGCTGGAGCAACCTAAAATTTGGATGTGCAACCTAACATTTGCCCTAGGTTGCAACAAGGGCAACTTGGCTCAAAAAGGTATTTTGCACCCTGAGCTTCTTTGGACACCAAGTATGTTTTTACAAAATCTGTTTTGAATTATCTGGATACGACACTTATCCTTCAGGTAATCCTTTCCCCAGATTTCGCAACCGTACAACACGATAGACTTAACACATGCGTTGTATATCCTTAACAGGGCCTTAGGAGACAATGGTGAGCGAATCAAATGTTTGAGACTGAAAATGGCTTTACTTGCTTTTTGTGATAATTGATTTTTGGCAAGAGAAAAACTTCCCGACGACGACAACATCAAACCTAAATAGCAGTAAGAACTTGCTGTTTCAATACTCTCTGAACCAATGGAAAAATTCATGTCCTTGAATAGGCGTCCAGTTTTGTTAAAAATCACCACTTTTGTTTTTTTCTGATTCACTTGTAATTTCCATTTTGTGCAAAACATATTAAGTCTGTCTAAAGCACGTTGTAACCCTTCTTCGGTTTCTGAGAAAATCATCACGTTATCGGCATAAAGTAGACAAGAGACAAAAAGATTGTGCAAAGTGGGAGGTACGCATTCGGGGTTATCAAACTCTTTAACAAGGTCATTAATAAATAAGGCGCACTTTAGACCTACAATGTTATAAGGTCGTACGATCATCGTCGTAGGCGACGGTTTTCTTTAGACACACGGTCAGGAAATATCATGGGACCCCCCGGCGCAGAATTCCATTGATGTGCGCGTGTGACTCAAAGTGAACTCTTGCGCTCAAATTCAAAATGGCGGGGGAACCGCTTGTTTTCGTCAAAAGATGAAGCTTTTACTGACTATGCAACAACTGTTGCCCTGTAGATGAGACGTTGAGAACGGTGCTCAGCAAAGAAAGAGATTGAGGCTGGTTCAGAGACGGACGGGATTTAACCCGAGTTCGTGACCGCCGCCGGGGATGTCCCGGGGATCGAGGAATAGGGGCATACTAGAGAAGTAGCCACTGGTAGCAGGGCGTCGCGCCGGAATAACCGGTTTCGGATGAGAAAAATATGTTTCCATTGCTGATTGCATGCATATTTACAAAGAAAACGATAGAAACTTTCCTTCCCGGACAGGAAACAGCACGCTGTAGGCTTATTAGCATATCACTCACTTCCGTCGCCGGCGACGATTCTTCTTTAGACGAGAAAAACACAGCCACAGGCCCCCCCGCTGAACGTCGTGCGACTGGGTCCGAGGTGGTCGCACGACATTTCGAGGATTTCCCGTTTATTGCCGTCGTACGATTGTTTTGATCGTCTTTAGACGGCCAAAAAATACCGTCGCCGGCGACGTCGCCCACGACGATGATCGCACGACTCTAAAATGTCGTAGGTGTAAAGAGGCCCTAAGTTGAAAAGTGTAGGGCTGAGATTACAGCCCTGCTTTACACCTCTGTCCGTGTCGAATAAAGGAGTGAGACCTGTGGAAGTTTTGACGCACGTCTGGGAGTTAGAATACATGGATTTGATTAATTCATAGAATTTTCCACCTATTCCTGAGCTGAGTATCTTATAGCGAAGGCCTTCTCTCCATACACTGTCGAAAGCTTTCCTGAAGTCGACAAAACAAGCATATAGGCGTTTATTGGAATTAACGTATTTAGATATTAAGGAGTCAACAACGAAAAGGTTATCTCGTGTTCCAAAATTCTTCCTGGTTGGTTTTGGGAGAGAAGTGAATGATTGTCTAAATGATTAGAGAGGCGGGTGTTCAGTATTGTGGTAAACAATTTGGCTAGGCAACTCGTTACAGAAATTCCTCTGTAATTATTCAGGTCCTCTTTAGAGCCTCCTTTGTGAAGTGGCACGATGTGGCTTTCACACCATTGTTTAGGGAAGTGGCCTGATGACATGATTAGGTTGAATAAAATTGCTAACGGCTTTGTTAGAACATGTGCGGCACATTTCAACATTTCATCTAATATAAGATCATTGCCTGAGGCTTTACCATTCTTCAATTGTGAGATTGCTTGATTGATTTCGCTTGCTTGTATTACTGTATCTAACGGGTTGTGTTTTGACAGTTCGGTTTCCATTTCATTCAGTTTATTTTTAATGTGAATATGGAAGCTGTTGTTTGTTTTGGGTAAGTTGGATATTTCATCACTTCCATACAACTGTTTGAAGTATGTATGGAGAGCTTGACTGTCCACTGCTTCCTCAGTGGATACACGATAAGAGCAACCATACTACTGGCTTGTAGTTGTAAATCTTTTGCCAAGTACTAGTTTATGGAATGCATTTCTAAGAGCACCCTATACAGTATAATGCATCCCTACGTCAGACTTGACTGCAATCCTACATTGTATCTCCTGATTTAAAAAAAAGAAAACTCTTTAGCTTGCTTCGCCTGTGCCCTGCACCTGCCTTAGCTTTTTCCACACCCCAGCACAGATTATGTTTTGACCTCAAATGTTTACGTTGTTTTGTTACCCTGTAGCAGGGGCCAGACGTGCCACCTAGACAGGTACGACGGAAAGTTCTTGTAAGTATTCTCACAGACACTGAATTCAAATAACCCAATCACTAATGTTGGATGATTCTATGTAAGGGTCTTGGTGGCTGGGGGTAAGGTATTGTTTTTTTAAGGACACCAGATAATGTATTCAGTGCTTTTTAGATATTGTAGTAATCAAAGACTAAACTTTCTTCAAGATATTTGTAGGCACATGTAAGAAAAACATAGAAATTAAGTCAAGGTGGTGGGACGGGTAAAAAATGGGGAGAGCAGTTGAAAATTTCTGTCAAAATGAAAGGAGGGTGTATCAGGATACTAGTGATGGGTAAAAAGACTTCTCCTTCTCCACTCAAAAATGTAGAATAGCCCTAAGGCTATCATCTTCCCAACATACACAGGGATGATGATAGATAGCTATAGCATTGGGGCTATTCTCTAAGGCCATTTGTATTGTAGAAGAACAAAAGACACATCATCATCATCTGCCTCCGTTTGTCTTGAAAAGAGGATGGGCTTTGGTTGTGATTGACACAGTACCATTGATATTTGTCCTAACTTCCTCCTTCCTTGTTTTGCAGCCTCCTCGACCAAAGAAGCAGCCCCCACCCTCTGCCTCAGTCAAACCTGTTGGAGGTAAATAGAAGAATCTTAGATTACAGTCATGATTTGTAGAAATTTATATTGTAACATACTGTTTATGACATTTTGAGGGCGGGTTTATTATCATTATTTTGTTCAAGTTTTGTGTGAAAAGGTTGCTTTTCTTGGTGCATTGTTTTTCTTTTCTGTTTTTTTTTTAATGGCTAATTTACTATAGATCATCATGCCCCCTCTCACATTACTTTGAAGTACCTCAATTTGCATGCAGCTTTGTTTACATGTAACAGGGGTTATCAACAATTTTCAATATGGATGGCAGGATCTCCATTTCCAGGTGGAGAAATGCAAAGTATCCAACATGTTTGGCCGAAAAAAGTTGTAGTCCTGTTCTACAACTTTGTTAACTTCAACATGTTTATGTTGAAACTAAGCTATAGTGATTCTCTTGCTTCCTGGTTTCTTTCTGCTTTTCAGTCTTTGGCTTACAGGCAGCTTTCTTCTTGCTTTTCACCACTTGCTTGCAGAGCTGGATACATACATGTAGACCATTCAGTGTTTGTGACAGTTGCAATAGATAGTCATGTACATACAAAAAGAAATACATGTAAATGAAACAGATTTGATTGCTTTACAGCATGGAATTTTATTTTTGTTCATACAAAGACCTTTAACTGCTGATCTGTTATGTTTACTAGTACTTTGTGGATTAGCTTCTCTTTCCAACTAATCAAGGAGAACATGATGTCGACTTGTCATGTCACGATATATGTGTGGCTTCTCATACTGCTACAGAATATCTGTAACCCAACATTGTTAACACTCTCCTCAGTTAAATAACAATAACCATAACACAAGAGCCTAAAATGTAGCAGTATCATTGGCCAAACACACTACTAGTATCCCAACTGACCACTCCCGACAAAACCCAAACTTGCAAACTTGAGGATGAATCTTTTGTGTCTTTTCCTATTAAAAATAAATGACACAACCTTTTCTCAAACTGTACTGGAATAGAAACACTAGTTTCTTTCCCTTGACTGGCTGCTTTAACTCAAGTATGTGTCACCAACCCTTTTGATTTCTCAGTTTCTCTCTACTTCTCTTCACTGTAACCTTCTGTATGTGTGCTAGCGTGTTGGTACCTGTGTCTGCTTGTTTTTTCTCTCTTAATTATTTTTACGATTTGCGATGATTTATGTTTGTCTGAGGTGGTTGCTTACAATGTTCCCGTCTGTTTCTGCACTGCTGGTGTCGCACACAGCTGAAAAACCATTTTGGACCTGTCTAATTGTATCACAAGAGCCCTTGTAGATGAGAAGGTTGGAGTTGAAATTTCGGCCACCCCTTCAGAGTTCTCAACTCCAGCCTGCATCCTGCTTGCAACAGTTACAATGCTTTGGAGAGTCAGTTGTAGGTTGACAGTCTGATGTAAAAAAAAAGAGCTACATGTTAAAAATCCTACCATGGTTCTTTGAAAGAGTGGTCCTGGTGTGAATGGAACGAAAACGTGCAGTCCAATAGCCTCACCTGGCATGGGCAGTTCTGTTGTGTGGAGATAATCTGAGCTAGTGCTAAATGGTTTCTTTATGTATAAAAAAGTCTCAGTGTGGCTCTCAAACCATCTACAAATAGTTACTATGATAAGAGGACACAGACTTACAACCCTAGTTGTACTGACAGTCACCAAAATATTGGAGATATCTTAGTAAATATCCCTTTATGCATTTACAACTCTGTGGTAGTTAATGAACTTGTTTAGATACAAAATTTCTACGCTCAATATTTTCCCAGGCTCCACTGAGGAAAAATTGGATAAAAAAATCAGCCACCCTCGCGATCATTCCTCCCAAGAAGCCGGGTCGTTTATCTGATTTAACATTATTTACAAATTATGCTATAGAGTTGTTGTTGATGATGACTTGAAAGCACATTGCATCTTTGATATGATGAAGTAAATTCACAAGTTGGAAGAATCCCAGTTTTTGTGACCATCATGCAATCATCCATTAAGTGTTTATGACACCAAAATACAGCATCTTCTAATTTTCTGTAATAGAAATAGATCTAGTATCATTCAATGAATATGAACATTTAAAACAAATACATACCCTTCTGAAGTTTTTTTAACATTGAACCATAAGAAACCATACTTCCAGCTTTTGATTTTTCTCTGATCACCCCACCAGGTAATTACATTAATCAGTGACTTTACTCTTCCGATGACGTCACAAAAACACGGCAGCCGGTCGGAACCTTACACCATGGCTTGTGAAAAACATCATTTGATGAGCAAACAGTGCTCAATTATAGTGATTACATTCAATTAAAAGATATCATAATATTTAGCTTGTTTGCTTCTCAAAAGAACGTTCTTTCTGAGCCGCAGTGCAAAGTTCCAAACCGGCTGCCATGCTCAATGTGACGTCATCGGAAGAGTAAAGTCACTGATTAATGTAATTACCTGGTGGGAAGAATCAAAAGCTGGAGGTATGATGTTTTGATGGTTTGATGTGCAACAACGTCTGAAGGGTGTGTATTTTGTGCAAATGTGTATGTTATTAAACAATACTATTACTAATTACTATTATGTTTTATGTAATTTCTTGAATTTTTTTATTTTGATATCATTGGTGTCTTATACACTTTAACAAGGCATCAGTCCAAACTTATTAATTAATAAGGGCTTTGAAAGGACATCATGAAGTAATTAAAGATTTCATCAGACCCTCAGTCCAAATGCAGAGATCTGGGGACATACAGAATGACATTACAGAATACATATGACTGCTGGTGAGAGCAGTCAATTGCATTCCCTGTGCTTTAAAACAGATGGGTAGGAAAAGGAAAGTACTCACATGTAGTGTGAACATTCTCAATGTCATTGCATGTCAAAAGTTCAGAAGGTTGAAAAAGGTATACTGAAAAAAAGGAATTCAGTGGTACCAAGTGTCTGGTAGTACAAAAACTAAAATGACAAATTGTACTGAAGTTTCTTGCAGAATTTGAATGTAGATTTTCCCATATCTTTTTGAATGGATGCTAATTTTGTTTTCCTGGCACTTTTCAGAATTGGACTTTGATCATGTCCAGGTGTCAGCTGACAAACTGACACATCTGACGGCACAGAGAGCCAAACATCCCAACAGGAGACCCCCCTCCAGGTTCTCCAAGGTAAGGAGTGCAGTACATATATAAAATATATATAGTCACTGACATAATGAGTATGATGCAGCATGAGGCTAAACATGTGGCAGGGTGCGAAATACCCGGTTGCGCGTTGCGCAGCGCAACAATATTTCGGTTGGCGCAAGTTAATTCAAAAGCCAGGTAGCGCAGCGCGCAAGTTTGTATTTTGAGCCAAAGATCTCAATAGGAGCCCTGGAAGCTCACAAAAACACAGTGTCACTCTCATGAAATTCGGTAAATCTTCAATTGAAACAAAGGAATCAACACCTTTTCGTTTTAAACCATCCAAAACCCTCCATAGATCAATAGATTTGAGTTGAAAAAGACGAAAACAGCTTTTCAAAACAAATTTTTCATGATTTTTTTTTTCTAAGATTTTTTTTTTTTGAAAATAAAAATCCGTTAACCAAGAAATTAGATTGGTGTGGCCTTAGCATTGATAAATAGGAGTTACTTGGTATGGCCTAAATGATTGCTTGTGCTCCCACCTTTTATATAGTGGTGTGCCTAGATTTTTGCTGGTGTGCCCAATTTTGTTTGGGTTAGGTCAATGGGAACACAATACTATGATAATCTAATTTGTATTTTTAGATATTAGTAGTATTATAAGACGCTACTTACGACCTTAATTTGAAGAAATCGGTGAATGGTGTTGGAGCAACCTGAAATTTGGATGTGCAACCTAGCTTTTGCAGTAGGTTGCAACATGGGCAACCTGGCTTAAAAAAGTATTTCGCACCCTGTGTGGGTAGCATGGGAAAACGTATGGAATGTTTAATTTACTGGGGGATACATTGGCAATATACCTGGGAATTGTCCACTTGATTGTTCAACAAATTTGTCATTCATTATTTAGGTTATTGCCTAACACGTAATGTACGTAGTATACAAAGTATTATACTGGCAATTTTATGTACAAACTAGAGTTCCACGACCTCATACCTTCGCCAAATGATTTTAACCTATATGGCTGACGTATTAGGAGTGTTTCTCATCAATTACAAATCATACCAGTTGATCGTCTTCACTCAAATAACAGAAGTTGTCCAAAGTATGAGCTTAAAAAGTTTATGCAAACATATGTAATCAATTATGCAAATGAGGTCCTTATTAGCATAATTTGATTCAACGATGTTCACATTCACATAACTTCCAAATGCCAGAAGTATGAAATTGCCATCATTTACCTGTATTGAATTCTAGTAGTTTCTCATTAATTATGCAAATTAGGCCTACAATTGCATATTTTCTATCTATCAACCTTCCTCTCTTCTTCAGTTACAAATGTCACATATTTGAATAGTCATATCATGGAACACAGCATTGTTTTTAAAATTGACTCATTAATTATGCAAATTAGAATCTGATTTGCATGATTATCGTCCAATCATACAAAGTATCACATAAGCTATCTACATACCAAAAATCATTAACATCCATCAAGCCCATCTTGAGTTACAGTATTTTCTCATTTATTATGCAAAGGAGGTCCTCATTTGCATAGTTGATATCTATTGATATTTCTCTCTTCCTCAGTTACATATGTCACATGTTTGAGAGTCCTATCATGGAATTTGGCGGCTGTATTAACTTTCCTCATTAATTATGCAAATTACATGCTGATTTGCATAATAAGTATCTAATCATGTACATCATCACTCAAGTTATCTACTGACCAAAAATCATGACCATCCATCAAGCCCTTCTTGAGTTATTCCCTTTCAAAATCTGAAGCAAAACCTGCTCCTGCAGTTCCAAAAAAGCCGCTAGGGGGCCAAAACCTATACCACTTACTCTCTGTCCAAAGACCTATCTACCACTCAAAAATCAGGACCATAGCATGTCCAGAACACGAGATATCAAAACAGGAAGTTCCGCTGCAGTACCATAACAAGCCGCTAGGGCACCCAAAATCTAATCATTTCCATGTCTCATCAAGACCTACCCACCTACCAAATATCAAAACAATCCATCCAAGCCTTCTTGAGTTATGCCGTTGGTTACAAACACACACACACACACACAAACACATTAACGCTACCCTCTGCATAACCTTCTCGGCGAAGGTAATTAATCACATGGAAAACAAGATTTGTATCCAAATGGCATGTAAGATTAAAAATCAACAAACAAAATCAGCAAAGAAATGGAGTACATTGACTTCACCACAGCTAGTTGAAGGTAACCTTTGTCCCTTTGTATCATATGAATACAAACATTCAACAAAGAAAGGACATTTAGATGTACAGCAAGCTATAAACGTCTCACACACCTTAGCGACGAGGGAGGTTAAGGACACCAGCCGGAGCTGGTCAAGGCACAGTGGACAAGTCTTCGGCAGAGGAACTACGACCGCCTCTTTCCACTACTGTGGTACTATTCCTTCACGCAGGGAGCTGTACAGTTAAAGATGTCAGTGAGAGGTGTAGCTATTTCGCAGGCAAACTCCCTTAGCAACCTACCGCCGATACCGTCTGGAGCCGGAGACTTTTAGTTGTTTTCACCTTCTTCAGTTCCTCATACATTTCCCAAGGCTGCACTGTGAGGGGAGGTTGTGAAGGAAGGAATGCCGGTAGCTCCGACAAGTCCAGGGGGGGTAGCGCCGTTTGTCCTGGGTGTAGGTTCTGATTACTTTGCAAGGAAAGCGTGTTTCAATTGCTTGATTCAACGTTCTGTAGAAGGCTGTAGTTTTGTTCTGTGTTCCCTGTACTTTCAACACTTCTTCCCACTGGTGCTTTGTTATCCACTGCCCAAAGGATCGGATGTTAGAGTCCGTCATTGGTTGTACCTCACGCTTTGAGGTCTTGTTCACGACCCGACCTGGTACTTGGGATTCAGTAGAATGACATTGTGACCACCAATCCCCAATGGTGAGGTCGCGATGGGAGGGTGGCAGAACACATTAAGGTTTGTGATTATGAGGTCAAGAGTAGCCTCAGATCTACATGTAGTTGGGACGTTAACAATTTGCTGAAGGCCGTTGCCAGAGCACACCTCAAATATGTCAATACGGTTGAAATCACCCATAATCAAATAACCTGCAGGAATTAATCTAAATCAGGAAAGAGGGATGCTGCGCCCTCTTGTTTCAGCCCAGTGCCCCCTTGTCGAATTCAGATTTTAGCTTGATTCCCAGCATACAGCCTTCACTCAGCGATTGATTCTTCCATAAATACATAGAATTTGCTCCATGGTCTGTGTGTGCTCCCTCTTGTTCAATTTTTCTAGAAAAACCTCTGACCTGCATTATCATATTGGGTCCTCAGTTTGTCTACATTATCCAACAAGCGTTGCCTTAAAATTTGTCATTACAATCAGATTAATAGAGGGAATTTTCCTTGGTAAGCGCTTAGGCTGTAACATGAGCCATGAGCCACATCTATTGCATATTAGTTACCCTGTTCCAAGCTGCCACTTTGGTCACGTTTAGTGGTGCATGAGGTCAGGAGATCAGTCACAAAATAAGCACATATACTATGTCGGTACAGTACCATACTTCATGATCTGGTATTTTGGACCTGTACCTAACCTGAATTCAGACAGAGGCCGTCCTAAAAAAAATTTGACAAACTTTTGCCGAGAAATGAAGACGTCGCCGTATGCCGTTCAACATCCACACTCTTTTGTTTGTTGCTATTGTTATGCTCATGATGAATTGATATAGGTGCCGTTGACATACAATGTCATTAATGTCATTAAAAACCAGTTTTTCAAGACTTAATCGAAGAAAGTCATCCAAAAAAAACCCAAGGAAAAACTTAAACAAAAACAAGATTTTCACCCGCGCATTTCAGCCCCTGAGCCGTGATTTGCTGCGATTCGCAATCATTTCTGGCCGTATACGACACAAAATATATTCCTTTGAATTCTTTTCCTGCGTATGTAGCGTAGGTAGAGCTGTGTACCTAAACAAATTTTAGGTACAGGTACACGGGTTAAGGTACAGGTCCGGACTTGAACCTGTACCTAAACTACTTGTTCGAAAAATGCTAGATTTTCAATAAGGACAAAAGCATGTTTGAACTGGTAAAAACATAATATTTGATTGTGCTAGGTATTATTTTTATGAAAACACAGATGCAAATTTGACTCCAGCCATGCAAATGTGTTTTCTGTGCTTTAGAGTGGCTTTAGAGCACTGCCACGGTAATTTCATAGTAATTTTATCTGTCAAAGTGGCCATCCCCTGAGTCAGGTCCAGTACAAATACAGCAGGGTCAGGTATTTTGGACCTGTACCTAATTGATTGTACCCGATACTGTAGCTCTAAGCGTAGATAAATCATATTTTTCGCTATAACTTCACAAAAGTTATGACGCTTGCTGGCAACCAGGCGTCATGTTTTTAGCTCATTAGTACGCAAACTCACCGCTTGTTCTAAACGCTGATTGGCTAACCGTAGGTAACCCGTGCTTTGATTGGTTGATTGCAAGATTTAACGTTGCGGGAATTCCCCCTCAAAGTCCCGGGTCCGGAGTATCTGGTCCATATAGATCGCATTTTGTGACGATTGAAGCAGTTTTGTAGCAACTTTCGTAACATATTGATTTTGAAAAATGAAGTCTTTTCTGATGGCAACATTCAGTTATTTTAACTGGTCATTTAATTTTCGTGGTATGGCCCTCCCCAAGTGGACAGCCTCTCAGTCGCAGTCTGGCGGAAACGCTCAGCCGAACGCCGCTCGGCACATGATTTTTAGAGAGTTGCAACCCAAGTTAGTTTTACATATTAATATATTTATAAAGGATATTTCATCATTATATCTATCCACCATGGATATCAAGATATCTGAATCAGACTTCAACATAACATCGCCTTTCTTATTTCAACCAAACTCCTTACCATAATTTGTATCCGTGCGCACGCTCCGCTCCTTAGTCGAAAACATTGGGGTTTTCTGAGAGGCTCGGTGCCCATTTTTAGACATTTAGGTATGTGTTTGAAGGTTTTGAAAGAGATCAATTTTTTTCCTAGGCCCTCCCCCCTTGCCAAATATTTTTTCCTAGGCCCTCCCCCCAGGCCAAAATTTTTCTCCTAGGCCCTCCCCCCAGACGACTGTCCCTTCCTCCCCGGTAGATATCGTACAATCCCTAAAAAGAAAATGCATGGTCTGTAAGTTTTTCTCCACCTGTTTAATGAAACTGTTTGTTATATCAATGTTTGACTGAATCTTCCTGCTGATATCCATGTTCAACAAAACTCTTGAGCTGGACCGGTACCATCTAACATGTTGACTGTCATCCCAGTCTGTAATATTATTTGAAGTTACTTTGCAAAACTAATGCCCTTCAAATGATAGATGATGGAAAGATGTCATCAGAAACTGCACCAAAATATACACTAGTCTTGTAGCTCCAAAAGAATCCTGTAATGTACAATGTAATATCTTGACATTTCTTGAACAAATGGGCCTCATTACATGTTTGTGTGTTTTTTAGGACGTAAGAGTTGGCAGCAGCGAGACGGTGACGCCCACCTCCGCCTCCCAGCAGACCATCAGAGCAAGGTAAGGATGAAGCTCTCTGTGGACAAAATTATTGGTCATTGGAGGGTGATGTCTGAATCAGCTGGAATTGCACCAATCAAAATTTCTGTAAATTTTTCAAGCACAAATTTTCCAGGCGCAAATTTCAATTTTTTTCACTAATGGTTTCACCCGCGAAAAAACTTGAATCTGTGTACATGATGTTATGTAAATCAGCATATTCTCAGGGGATTTAAGAATTTCTAGTTTTCAATGTAAGTCTTAAAGTTAAGATTTTATGTTTTATTTGCCACCCTATCAACCTTGTAAAATGAAATATGGAACAGTATTATTATTCTTTGCAATATTTCATGTGAACACGCATGTTTTCTCACAGAAAATCCGTTCCCATCTCATCTCTTTGCCTAATATGCTGATTTTTTGTCATAACCTGCAATGTGCTTTATATATATTTTATATTTATATATATATATATTGGACAGTTTAGTACAATACTCTATCTGCTGTTTCTTCTATCGAAGCTGTCATGATAGCCACTAATCTGACTGTGCTGAGAGAGTCCCTATAATACTGCTAACTCTTCCATAACTGTTTTGTTCCTGGATATAGAAGATTCTTTTTACACATGTGCAACCAGGTAATCTCACCTGCTTGAATGTTTTGGTGTCTGTCAGACACCTTCTTCAGAGCTTCTGACTGGAGTACTGCTTCTCACCGCTATAAGCTGTTTTATTAATTCCATCAATAATTTGATGAAGTTGGTAAATTACTGTACAACAAAGTTCTTTATTCACAAGCAGATGCACCTCAATTACAGGCTCAGCCAAGCTGCAAATGGGGGAGGGGGGCGCCAAGCACTTGTAAATGGATATATCCATGTCCATGGAAAAATCATTACTGATTTGCTACTGTTTTGCTAACTGTTTCATTACTGTTTTGTTAAGTGTTCCATTACAATAACCGTTCTGTTTTCAGTCGTCAGCCATATCTTCATACTGAAGAGATGGCCATATTAAAATATTTGGAAGAAAATCCAGGCTCGAGACATATCTGGAAGGAATTAGAGATGTTCAAGGTACAGTGTTGTCCACTTATGAAAAAATCTTTTCTCTGTAACGAGGGTCTGATATGCCACTTGAACATGCCATTGAACAGTGCATAAAAGCCATGATAGCAGAATCTGATATGAATCTGAAAATTAGATATGGGCCCAACTTTTAGTGGTGATCAATAAGCACAGATCTATGCTACCTGTGTCACATTGATTTACATGACATTGTGTATTCCTCCTGGCCTCTGTACCATGTAGACGGCTGTCCCGGGGCCTACACCCAAAACCTAATGACAGGTGACACTTGTCATATAAATGTGAGGGGTGATCAATTAGTCCTCCGTATCACCCAGAAATAATGTGTAAAACTCAGATTTTGGGGAATGATTGCAAAGTCTTTTTGAATGTCTACAAAATTCAAAATTTTGAATCGAATCGTTGTGATCATTACATTGCAGACGACACCCAGTAGCGTTAAGTTACTTAGGTAGAAGGGTAAAAGCATGGACATGAGCTGTGACCTGAGGTGTGCGAGTCAAGTTGCCAAAAGTCGGATACCCAATTCTTTTTAGTTGAAATAAGAAGGGAATCTTCATCAGATATTTTGACAATGTCTTCAAATATTTTATGCCGATTCATGGCATGAGGAACTCGACCCACACAGCTCTGATCACAGTTCACCCTTGTTTTTTCTCGTCACTTGCTTCTAGTTTTCTAATGGACGTCGACTAATAAGTGTTGACCATAATAATTTGATGTTTGGTGGATATTGCTAAGAGATGTTATACTACATAATAATGGCCAAAAATTTGAGATGTGAACCTTATTTCTGAATGAGGCAGAGGACTTATTGATCACCCTCGTAAATATGTCTACTTCAGGTGACCAGACATTCTGCAGAAAGCATGCGGAAGCACTACCGGAAGTACCTGAAGAATGAGGTACTGATTTGTGATGCCAAAGTACATGTAGCCTCTACCACTGGCTCCAGAGGCAGCTGGAAAGAGTAGAATTTGGCCAAATAGACAGAAAAACATGAAAGTCAGGAGTTAGTCTGCTTTAGGGGTACAGTTTGCAGCTGGATGGCATATTTGACCCTCTCTCCGTACCCGACTACCTTAGCATACTATTCACTCTATTCGGCCAATTGTTACTATTTTTCTAGCCATCTGCGGAGCCTGGTAGAGGCTAATGCCAAAGCACATTTCCTACTGTACATTAATGACCTGCCCAACTCCGTAGATTCACACGTTCGATTATTTGCTTGATTTATCAAACCATCAGCAAGCCTTCTGACGCTCAATCTCTACAGTCTGATCTCGATGCATTATCAGAATGGCAAAATTGTTGGCTCATGTCGTTCAACCCCTCTAAATGTCACATCCTTCATATCATCTGTAAAAAGCACCCCACCCTAACCCAGTACTCCCTCTGTGGAGAAGCCCTTACCGGTGTTAAGTCCCACCCCTATCTTGGAGTACAACTGTCCAACGATTTGCGGTGGGACACCCATATCAACCACGCCACTAGCAAAGCCTGTAGGGGTCATTTGGCACAATTTGACCCATTGTCCATCTAGGGTCAAGGCCACTTGCTACAAAGCACTGGTGTGGCCTCATCACTTGGAATATAGTGCCATCGTCCGGGACCCGTACACCAGCAAAGGGATACAGGCGGTGGAGGCCGTCCAGCGCAGGGCCGCCCGTGTGACCCTATATTAAAATGACTTCCGGTGGACTAGCAGCGTGACACAAATGCTCTGCAGTGGCCCCTTCTCTCTGAAAGGAGGAGGAACGCCCGTCTCACCTTCTTTTACAAACTTGTTAATAACCACATTTTAATATAGACACTTACAATTTGCTGAAACCAGCCCAGGGGTGCACCCGGGGGAGCCACGACCTCAAGTTTTACACCATCCACGCTAGAACCGACACATATAAACACTCTTTCTTTCCCCGTACCATCCCACAGTGGAATACCCTGCCTTGCACGGTTGCGACGGCTCCCACCGTTGAGTCGTTCCGTGCCAGGCTGGAGGCCTGCCTGCCTTAGCCCGGGACCTGTTGGTTCTGTCAGGTATTTCGTTGAAATGTGACCGATTTCTTCCTTCCGGCTCCCCCAGGAGTTGCTGTACCACCAGCTCAAGGGCTTGAAACAAATGAAACAAATCCCTGACCTGGTGCTGGTCAACACTGGAGAGTGGCAGGCACAGGTAATTAGATATGCGAATTTATTCATCATGGGTCAAACTAAGATTTTTTTACTTAACTACCACCTGTTCTTTATTTGTTTTCTAGGCACACTTTTAATTTTCAAACAATTTTTCTGCATAGCAGATGAGTGCTCTCTTATGATAAAAACATGAAGTTATTGATCAATTGAGCTGACCAATTGATTGATTGATTGGTTGGTTAAATAATCGATTGAATGAATAGCTATTGGGTAAATGTTTCTATCCCTCTGTCCATCCATCCATCCATCCATTTAACCATTCTGAACCTGTGATATTCATATAATGAAGGGTTCCGAGTTACAGTTCACCAGACTGAGTGTACATTGTCTGCCCCCCTCCCCCTCCAGACCCAACTTCTAGCCCAGAAGCTCCAGGAGCTGCACCACAGAGTGGTGTGTACGTCCTCACAGGATGACGTCAACGCCACCTTCTCATTCCTGGTGGACAAGATGAAGAAGTTGTGAGTCTGACTTCGTGTTCTTTCATTTTAACAGTTACTGTTTCTCATAATTAGCATGATTGTATCCTTCAGTAATAGGCTGTCTCTAGCATCATATTTTTTTCAGCCCCCCTCATTGTTTGAGATCCCATGTTGTTGCTTTTTGATGTTCAATTTTAAATTATGTATTTCCATTCAGTTTCATATCATGAAGTTTTTGGACAGATGTGGTGAAATGTTTTCCCATCCCAACCAAAAAAATTTCATCCTTGCATGGATGGAGGGATGGGTCTTTTTTTAACCAAATTGAACAATACAGATTTTTCTAAAAGAAAATTGCATCTAACATCAAGCGCCATGTTTCCTCAGCTGTAACTTCAACTCCCAACAGCCCACGCCCATCAGAGTGGTGCTGGTTGGTGGAGAGAGTTACGTCCACGCCATCCTCAGGCCTTACGTCGACCAGTTCTCACAGAAGCCGCCCGACTGGCAGAACCACATCAAGTTCTACATCGTCCCTCTAGGTAAATCAGCACGTGCCTTTTTCAAAACTTTTTCCATTTCATACACCATTTTATATCCGATTTAGCAGCATACATGTAAGTTTCTATCCAAATTTGATCTTGGATTCATTCTCATTAGATAACCAAAAGAATTATTGACATGTGTATACTGGTACTTCTACATACTTTATCTGTGTATGATAATTGATATATTTCTGGTAGCAAAAAAAACTTTTAAGTTCATGCTGAATGGATCCAAGCAAAGGTGCATCATAAAAGCATAGCAATGATATCTTACATCAAATGATCTCAAGACCTTAGACCTCTTGTTACATGTAGCTTAAGACTCAATGTTATCATCCCAAATATAATGATTTCTTTTCCGCCCACACATATTTCAGGAGGCCATGCCCTTGTCAGGTACCTTGCTTCAATAGACAGCAAGTATAACGCCACCTTCAACGACCAGACGTGGAAAGAGGCCTTTGAAAAGCCTGACTCATCAACACAGCTAGGTGAGTCCCTCAAATATAAACTACGCACAAAAAGTTCGGAAACTTAACTTTGGTCGATCATATTTCCGTTATCTTTTTTACCGATTTCAATATATTACATATCATTTAAAAGCCTATTTGATTTCCTTTCCCATGATATCAAACTTATTGTGATTGCAAGTTCATGAAACGAGCATCAGGCCTGCTAAAGTGAGTGGGTCGAAGAAATAAAGTGCCCAGATTACCTTACTATAGTCAAACATGCTATTCCGTACATATTCTTCTGTTGATATTGACGTCTGTACGAGAGTATTGTGGAAAAATCAACAAGAATAAACAAGACATATTCATGAAAGCTACGTTTATTCTTTATCAAAACCAACAATCTGTGTCTTAGTAACGGGTTAGCAAGGAGTCTTAGTAACGGGTGATCCAGCCACGCGCTGTCACTACAGCACGGCACCTATTCCTCATACTCGTCACCAGTCGCGCAATGCGATGCTGTGGGATAGCGTCCCATTCCTCCACCAGCAGTCGTCTTAGGTCAGCCACCGTGTCTTGCACGGACAGCACCCAAGGTGCTCCCATAGATGTTCGATGGGGTTCAGGTCCGGGCTCTTAGAGGGCCACTCCATCCTCTCTACACCTGCATGCTGGAGATGGTCGGCGACGATCCCTGCCCGGTGTGGGCGGGCGTTATCATTTTGCAGCAAGGCATTCGGCCCCATGTTATGGAGGAAAGGGATGGCCACCGGATCAAGTATTGTGTCACGATATCTTTCTGCATTGAGGGTTCCTGGTACAAGTCTTTTCTTTCCCCTGGAGTTTATGCCTCCCCATACCCCAATGTTTGTTGTGAAACAATGACAAAAAATAACACCTGTAGATGACGATACCGTTGCAGGACGCAGGTGTTTATGTGGTGTAAACAATTGGTTCTTCGATGTGCTAAAAATAACCTTGGATGTTCTGTGTGCTAGAAATAACCTTGGATGGTCTGTGTTCTAAAAATAACCTTAGAACCTGAGGAAACAATATATTGAATCATCATCCGCGCCCATACCGATAGGATGTCACAGCGCGCGTATGACACCAACAGGGAATTTTGGGCACTTTTTCTCCGTGACCCACTCACGTTATTAGTCCTGGTACTTGTTCCGTGGGTTTTCAATCACAATAAGTTTGGTATCATAGAACAGGGAATCACACAAGCTTTGTAATGATATATAATGCATCAAAATCGGTAAAAAAACAACGGAGATATGATCAACCAAAGTTAAGTTTCCGAACTTTTTGTGCGTAGTTTATACAGTCAAACCTGTCCAAGGCGACCACCCGGGGGACCGAGCAAAAACGGTCGCCATGGACAGGTGGTCGCCATGAAGAGGATTCCACTCACATGTTTCCAGGTCGAGGTTTTCATATACAGTACGTAAATGGATGGAAAATTATGTGATTTTAGACAGCATGACCCTCACCAGGTTCAATTCTCATTGACAGAAAGTTAAAGTGACCCGGGCGTCTTGAAAAGACGCATAGGGGTGGCGCCCATCTCCATTTCTATAGCCCTTGGGCCACACACATTTGTGCAAGTCACTACAGCAGGGGGCTGGTCCGCTGGTAGTGATGTGTGTTTAACTTCCATACTCTTTCTCAAATGCTGAGTGCTAAGCAGAGAAAGCAGTATGTACCATTTTTAAAGTCTTTGGTATGACCCGGCCGGGGTTCGAACTCACGACCTACCGTGTGCAAGGCGAGCACTCTACCAACTTGGCCATTGCACCGGCAATGGCCAAGTTGACAGAAAGATCCTACAAAAATGACATTTTTGCCGTTATCGTAACGGTTGTAATATTTGTATACCGTTGTATATCGTGTACAAATTTTCGTCAAAATTTTGACTACAAAACAATGTTTGCCTCGATCTCGCAGCGCCCTTCCGCATTCACACGTTACGTTAAATAGTATACACACACATGCAGATCATCAAAGTGTTAAGACCTAAGACAAATCCCTAGAAAACACCTGCCGACTCCAGCCTTTTTTGGGGGCCGACCGCTGGATAAAGGGGGCAAAAAGTTTTCGATCTGACGACTGAAGAGTGAAAACGGAACGGTGTAATTTCGTCGTGCCGCGCCACACCGCCAAGCTCTGTGCGACCGCATCGAAAGGTAAGTCAGTGCAGCAGAACGCACAGCGTCCAATAAAGGACGTAAAGGTCTGAGAGATTCATGGAATAAAAAGAAAATAGAAATATTAAATCTTCATAAATAACGAGAGTATTCTAAATGTTCATACACAAAAGCATCGTGTTTTAGAAAGGTCAGCGGTACGCCAAATCCGGGCCGCGCCGTAACCGAGATGTAGTACACGGCGTCAAAAAGTCAGATTTCACAGAAATTAGTATCTATTCCTTGTATTTTCAACAAAAATGTGTCTGTGTCTTAACTACATTCCGCCAAAAAATGACTTCGCGGCGGGCAAAACATCGGGCAAGCCATGTTGTTCCTTTTGTCCCCGACGCCATCTTGGTTATGATGGGGCCCAGATTTGGCATACCCCTGACCTTTCTAAACACAACGCTTCTGTGTATGAACGTTTAGAATACTCTCGTTATTGATGAAAATTAATAAATTATTCTTATTTTCTTTTTATTTCCATGAATCTCACAAACCTTTATGTCCTTTATTGGACGCTGTGCGTTCTGCTGCACTGACTTACCTTTCGATGCGGTCGCACAGAGCTTGGCGGTGTGGCGCGGCACGACGAAATCACACCATTCCATTTTCACTCTTCAGTCGTCAGATCAAAATTTTTTTGCCCCTTTTATCTTTTATCCAGCGGTCGGCGCCCCATAAAAGGCTGGGGTCAGCAGATGTTTTCTAGGGATTTGTCTTAGGCCTTAAAACTTCGATGATGTGCGTTTGTGTGACTGTGTACTATTTAATGTAAACGTGCGAATGCGGGAGGATGCTGCGAGATCATTGAGGCAAACTTTGTTTCGTAGTCAAAATTATGACGAAAATTTGTACACGATGTAACGGTATGCAAATATTACAATGATAATGGAACATGTAATTTTTGTAGGATCTTTCTGTCAATGAGAATTGAACCTGGTGGGGGTCATGCTGTCTAAAATCACATAATTTTCCATCCGTTTACGTACTGTATTTGAAAACCTCGACCTGGAAACATTTGAGTGGAATCTCTTAAGGGCAGCCACCTGTCCATGGCGACCGTTTTTGCTCGGTCCCCCGGGTGGTCTCCTTGGGCAGGTTTGACTGTAAATCCTGGCTTAAGAAGTTGCTTTCCAATACCATACTTACAAATGCACATGTGAGATGTGTAACTCTCTATGTCAGTTCAGTTCAGTTTTATCTTTGAACAATGAAACATTTGTGTTAGCACTGACTTACATGACTTGTACATTGTACATGTATGTGCTGAATGTTAAAGGCACCCAGAGCATTTTATGTGGCTTCAAACTCGAATAAAAAAACTCAAATTTTTAGTCATTTCTACACATATTAAGTTTCAATAAGATTATACCAATGCATATCGACATTCAAAGAATAAAGATGCGATGTCGTTGTGTGGTGAGCACTGATAGAAAATCCAAGCGCTATCGCTGTCATCCATTTTCTTTTTGGAATGTGAAGTCACGTCGCTGGAACATGCAGAGAATGGACCGTTCCAGTCGAACACCAAAATCGCACACAAGAGACGGTACTCTGCACTAGCTGACTTGTAGCGGAGTGTAGTTGGCAATGTGTTACATAAGCCCCGTCTCCTTGAGTGGCGGCCGAGATGTTTTCTTTTTCATTTCGTTTTTTCCCTAGCATTCATGGAGGCAATGCAGGGAGAAATCTGTCCCAGATATACATACCCTGCCTGTCCTACTAGCACTGTTTTGACAGAGGTATAACTGTGTACATAGCTTATTTTCGCGCAGCTTTTGAGAGCTTTTAACATGTCATTATCACGCAAATGTGGTTAACAGTGGTATCAAATGTCAATTTCATAAAGATTACAGCAGCTAGAATATTTCTAGTTTTCAAGCCACATAAAATGCTCTGGGTGCCTTTAACCCAGGGTATCAGCCATTTTGTATAGTTCTGTAGAGACTTAACTGAGTGTTCTACTATAGACTTATATCATGTATGTCCACCATGCATGTTCCAGACTACCAGGATGTGATCGGGAAGATCAGTTCCTTTGTCCTGTCGGCTAACGTGACCCACCAGCTGCCCATCGCCGAGGCCATGCTCACCTACAAGGCCAAGGTCACTGACAAGAAGTCCTCACAGACCTTCATACCGTTTGTTGGGGTAAACCATTCTTAACTTATCTTCAAGTTGTTACAGTGACTTCAAATAATATTACAGGCTGGGATGACAGTCAACATGTTAGATGGTCTAGCTCAAGAGTTTTGTTGAACATGGATATCAGCAGGATATCACTTACAGTAAACATTGATATACTGTAAGTGATATGATGAAATCCCTTTGCAAAACTAATGCCCTTCAAATGATAGATGATGGAAAGATTGTCATCAGACACTGCACCAAAATATACATTTGTAGCTCCAAAAGAATCCTGTTATGTACAATGTAATATCTCGACATTTCTTGAACAAATGGCCTTTATTACATGTTTGTATGTTTTTTAGGACGTAAGAGTTGGCAGCAGCGAGTCGGCCAACCTGTCGGTGTCGATGGACATGGACGCATCAGGCCAGACAGCAACGCCCCCTACCGCCGCTTTGGGAAGTCCAGGCCAATTGCCACAGAGGTTGGTGAGACTGTTGTGCATGTACATGTGTCTCCATCATGTTCTCACTTTCCATTGTTTTCTGTCAGTAACTTTTGATGCATGCTGATTAAAAAAAAATTAAAGTTTGAGCATCTGATCTAATCATAGGAATGAACTCAAATTCATAACCAAAGGTAAATTCTGATTTGTAAAAGATGCTGAAAGTGAATTCAACAAACATGTTAATAAGTGAACTGCAAGCACTTCTTGTCACACATCAAACAGTGTTTTTGAAGGTTTCTGTTGAAAAGTTTAATGATGGTATCCTCTGTGAAAATGAAAGCGTCACCGACGGGAAAAACGCCGTTTTAAACAGCCACTTTGGACGCCTATCCGTTTGGGATGGCTGTCTGTCCCTGACCGTAAATGGGAATAGCGGACGCTTTAACAAAGGGCAAAAACGTCCTGGGACGCCCTAAACACCTGGGACGCCGTCAGAAATGTCCGTTTCAACGGCCGTCCGTTCCTGTGACGTGATGTAATTAAGAAGTGGTGTAGGTTTGGACCATCTAGCAGCTTCCTCTGGAACTGCAGGGGCGTTTTTGTGAAAATCGCCTAAGGAGAATTACTGAACAAAGGAACAACGGATTTCCATGATATTTAGTATGCTTAGATAGAGATATACAAAATGAAGTGCAAATTATGCTGATTGGGACTTAATTTGCATAGCTAATGAGGAAAATCTATATTTGCGGTGTTTTCCATTATCAGACTCAAATACTGTAAGTCTACTTAGATCCGCGGGGCCTAAAATCCGCGGTTTCGGGCAAATGGAGAATCCGCGGTGGTTCTTAATTCACGCTGGGCGATGAGTAGAAAAAAATTTACTGAATACTGCCATCAGAAAATGTTTGGTTAATTTTTAAAAATCAAAAATGTTACGAAGGTCGCTACAAAACTGCTTCAAAATCGTCACAAAATGCGGTCCACGCCGAAACTGTGATGGGGAATTCCCGCCCTGTGATCACGTGAAATCTTGCAGTCAACCAATCAGTGCAAACTTTTTCTGACGCGAAACGATCAGCGCTTAGAACAGGCAGTAAACAAGAGTAAACAAAGATGGCGGCCCAGTCAGGCCCTTGCCGCTAGCGCGCTGTATTTTGAAGTAAAATCGCGGCGTATCTACGCTACCTAAGCAGAATTTCCACGGGAAGAAAATTAAAGGAATAGATTCTCCACCGAATACGACCACAAATGGCTGCGAATGGCGGCAAATCACAGCGTAGGGACTCAAATGCTCGGGCGAAAATCTTTTTTTTTTCCTTACGTATTTTTGCTGGCTTTCTTGAAAAACAGGTTTTTAATGAGATCAACGTATGTCAAAGGCACCGATATCGATGGTTTGCAAGCATAACAATAGCAGGAAACAAAAGAGCGTGATTGTACGCCGGTAAACAGCGTCCCCACGCCCGTAACAACAATGCAAAGCCAAAATTGTGGCGTGTATCTCTATAGTTATTTTCTGATTTCTCGGTAAATTACTCTATGTGTGTAGCGATCGGGAGTATACGAGTAGCGACGCCGCTCGGCCAAACTCCTGCGAATCATATGTAATAATCACTTGCTAACTCGTATGTACTGTGTAAAAGCTTGTCATGTTTTGCACAATCGCGTGCATTGTTTATGTGTCGCTTTTCCCTGAAGTCGAGCTCACTCGTAAATGTGGGGAGGGGGGCAAAAATACGATAAACATATCCGCGGGGAAATTGATTCGCGGCGCAAAGGTCTCCGCGGATTCCGCGAATCTAATTATACCGCGGATCTAAGTACACTTACAGTACATGAAACGTATGTAGTTTATGGAAAGTGGATCATCAACAGATACCAATTATGCAAACAAATTCATAATTTGCATAGTTAATGCAAAAGCGCCATATCTCATCTAATTAGAAAATTATAGGACTGTCAATATGATACTTAGTATGCAGGTAGCTTAGACAGAGACATATATAATGAAGTGTAAACTATGCTAATTGTGACTTAATTTGCATAGCTAATGAGGAAAATCTATATTTGCAGTGTTTTCCATTATCAGACTCAAATACATGTAACATATGTTAGTTTATGGAAAGTGGAGCATCAACAGGTACCAATTATGCAATTTAATTCCTAATCTGCATAATTAATGCAAAAACACCATAATTCATTTAATTGGAAAATTATAGCACTGTCAATATTGCAACATGTGTAAGTTAGATAAAGGTGTTTATGACCAAGCATATATTATGCAAATGTGTAAGTCATTTGCATGAATAGAATTGTTCATGGAGATATGAGGTCGTGGAACTCTTGTTCTCCTTAGAATATTTTCACAATAACGCCCCTGCAGTTCCAGAGCAAGCTGTTAGGGGGCCCAAACCTACACCACTTCTTTATTACATCACAAGCTATCTGCCACCCAAAAATCAAGACCATAGCACGTCCAGGTCAAAAGATACAAAAACGGAAGTTCTGCTGCAGTACCAAGGTCACGTACCAGGGGGCCAAAAATCGACCTTGAACTTTGGCTTCACAACACCTGCCCACATACCAAATATCATCGTAATCCATCAAGAGGTTCTTGAGTTATGCTGACTACAGTAGTGCGGAAACACAAACAGACAAACAGACACACCCAAAACTATATAGATCTGTAGCCAATCATATAAGCTGTAATGGCTGTGTAGGGGAAAACACAGGTCAGGTAATTACATTTATTGTATAAAAGAACCACTGTGATAGGATAGGCACTGATCTGAGGTGACCTCCACCATACTAACAGCCTGTCTCTCCTTGTTGCACAGCCTAACAACCCACAGTTAATCTAGTAGGTTCCAGATCTCTAGTGTCTGCTCCTCTCACAGTGTCCTGTCAGAGTACATTTAGATTTTCATGTTTGTGTCCAAAGACACTCAGACCAAAGAAAATTGTTACTATTTTGTTCCAAGCAGAAAACTGGAGATGGCTAAGTTCCAAGAATGGTTTGTTGAGGGAAGAGATACATGGAAGATGTTGAAAAACCAATTCTTTGTCCAATTTGTAGAGTTTAACACTGAAAAAAGGGGCACAAAACCTGCAGACACAACCTTAAAGGGGTATAGACATAGCACAAGACCTTCACTCTGCTCTGCAATAGCGCTCCCTAGTGGAGATGAACCAAACTGCAGGCTGAGGGATGTGATTGTGATTGTTGCTGTATGTACATCTGACAGTGTTTTAACTCCCTCCCTCCCACCAGCCCCTCCTCCCAAACAGAGGTCCTGGACCTTCAGATTGACTACTGGCTGTCCAGTCCGCCCAGGGAAGGTGGGAAGGAGAAGGACAAGGACAAGAAAGAGATGACCAAAGAGACGGTCGAGACATCGGTCAGATGGCTACAGGTAATGGGGACCAGATTAGGTCTGTCTTAAGATACTACATGTAGTATTGGCCACACACATTCATAAAGTTACCCTTTTGTGGTCAGTTACAAAACCACAGCACATTACAGAAGAAGTGGAATCATTCGTCTTCTACCTTCTCGGAAAAAGAAGTCAAACCCAATAAGCTAGAATTAACAATCAATATTTAGACTTGTCACATGCTATATTGTTACGCATTGCCTGTCCGTCCTTTTTTCATGTTACATATACATTGTGCTTGCAATTAGCCTCCGGGCAAGAACTTGTAATAAACTTGTTATATTTGTACAGCAAATCTCCAGTTGCAGCAATAATCAATATATACTTAATGTAGTTTATCTAGAGCATTGACAAATTTTGATTTAGATAGCTTTATTCATTGTAAGACAACTGTAGGCTAGATGTGATTTTAAGGACTGTTATTTCGTGTACACTGAACCTACAGGTTAACCGGCTGCCCGTGAGCGGAGACGTGTCGGGATCCAGCGGTACTCTCACCATGGTGCTGGTCACCAAGGAGAAGAAACAGAAAAGTGAGAAACCACCCCTTATCAGCTCTTCTGTTATTTGGACATTATTTTTAAGGAAGAATAGTGCAATCATTTCATGAACATTGCCGTTTGCTGTGTAATAATTGTGTGTTTTTTTTTGTTGAGATGTTTTCCAAATCTTTGTGATATTGTCACACCTCATGTCAGAGTCTACAACAGGATTTTTTCTTTCATTACTGAATTATCCATTTCCAAGTTTCTGTGGTTAGGCATTCTTATGCTAGACTCTGACATGTGGTTCTACTAAGTGCAACTAGCATGTACCCAGTACATGTCACTGGAACTGAAACATATTGGGTTGTGTTCATGTTTATAAGGATACTATCCCCTTTATACGTTCCATATAGTTGCTGCAAAATCTTATGACGTAGTTGCATTACGTTCTGATAATGTGCCAGTGCAACAAAGGTTTGGAAGGTGGCTCAGATGTCATGTCACGTTTCTGAAGCGGCCTTCCCGTGGGGGGGGGGGGCGTTACAGGTCTGTAAGGCATGTACATGTAACAAAGTGTTTCTCAGAAGCTTACCAGCTAACCACTCATCATCTTAATGCAGTGCGCATAGGCAAGAAGGCTAAGGATAAGGAGGCGGAGTCAAAGAGTCAAACCATCAAGGCAGTCAACAGGTTGAGCTGTATGTCAAAGAGCCAGAGCAGCCCCCTCAAAGGTGCGTAAAGGAAAATCCTACAGATAACAAGCCATCGGCTGCTAAAGCACAAATGTTAAAGGAGTTTCCGTTGTTAGTTTCAGTTGTCAAGAAGTACATGTATCTACTGTGCAAGCATTTTGATTTGTTGCTGGAAAATCATGCAACTAATATGCGTTTCCATTGTGTTCCTTGAATTGAATCCCCACAAAAATAATTCTTCTGATCAGAGGCTGAGCAGTAAGGAAGTTCACAACCACGAAACTATCTTTTTTCATGCTGTAGTAAAAGTCTGTGAAGTCTTCTGTTGTGGTTTCTGTTGTTTTGTGTATTGATTGTAACTTAATTATACAAGATTTTGTTTCCAACCTAATTGTCTATCATGTGGTTCCACCGTTTGTGGCATGACTGTCGTTCACTGTACATGTACCTTGTGGCTGTCCTTTCCTACACAGTAACCATCGATGGATCGGATTGGACGGGAGTGAAGTTTTTCCAGCTGTCTGCCAAATGGCAGACGCACATCAAGCACTTCCCTGTGGGCCTGTTTGGCCACACCGAGACAGCTTGTTAGTCAGACGGTCCCGACTTCAGCCCCAACGGAGTTCTGTCCAGCAAGGTGTCTCTCGGCTGCTGCTGCCAGCCTGTCCCCCTCATGTCTTTCGCCCACGTTAAAACAACTTGTTTTGTAATGGGCTAACCTGTAAATGGTAAAGAAAAGTCATACTTGTAATAGGAAAGCTGATGGATACTATTATGTTATATAAGGGTAGTTGCTCTTCCTAACGATGCACCTTTTCCGTGGTCGGTCTCCAGCGATGTTCCCCGTTGAGGTCGGAGTTTCTGTGTAGGAGGTGTGACCGGATAGCTCATGAGCACCTATATCTGTGTAACAGAAGGAATTGAATAACAAACCTTAAGTTTGAATGTACAGAAGTTTACAGAACACAATATAATCACTATTTCTATGTTGCTTTGATATGATTTGTGATACGTATGAAGTGTTTTAATCCATCGATCTTTAGGATTAAGTATGTGGCATGCTTATGCTTAGATACAACAACTTAGATACAACACATATGTGCAAGTACCATCAAAAGATTCCCATTCGTGCTTGGAAATGAAATGGAAAGAGAACTGTCATTAACAATTTTTTCTTATATATTGAATATACATGTACAATATACCAACGTTAACAACAGCGGAAAGAAATTGATGTTCATTTGGCTTTGATTTTCTTATTTTCCATTCTACTCGTATAGTATACGGTAGTTAAGGCCACACCAATTTAATTTCTTGGTTAACGGATTTTATTTAAAAAAAAAAAAAAATTTTGGAAAAAAAAATTTATGAAAACAGATGGCTGGGCCAGCCTTCTGTTTTCATGATTTTTTTTTTTTTCTAAAATTTTTTTTTTTGGAAAATAAAAATCCGTTAACCAAGAAATTGAATTGGTGTGGCCTAAGTTAGTTAGATGAAATACATCTTTTTCATTTTTGTCAGCGTGCGGTGTCAGGTGACAGTGATGTAAATTGAAAACGATTAAATATGTGACGAACGTTTTCGACAGTGAGCAGAGCGCTCAACGAATTTCCAACTTCGAGTATGAAAACATAAAACCAAAAGTGTGCTATGGGTGAGATACAAATATACAAGCAAGTTCATCAAGAAGGTGATTAGATATGAAGCGCCATTGAACATTATTTATCAGAGAACTTAACATGTAGCACTTACTAACTTAATGTTACATTAGGAATTGAAAGAACAAAAAAATTATTTTCATGCGTCCTGACATGTTACTTGCTTGCATTATCAACATATTTTACATCGAAAAAAAAAATATAACAAGGTTTACCTGCTAACCATAGCGGTTGCGCTTACTGCACCTTGACACTGTGGCGATTATAGCTACAAGGACAGGACAATGCGTGCTTCTCCCCTCGTTATTATATCTTACTAGGGCAGATTACACAGTCATTTCTGGCTATTGCCTGGATAGTACCATGCAATACTTCCTGCTTCACCAGAAAGGCTTAAGTGTCTGATATGTAATTACAATGCCGACAATTAAGGGGATTAACCAGGCCAAAGTCAAACACCCCAGTTTCAAAACACATACCAAAGATCATGACAATCCATCAGCTTTTTAGGTTATGCTAATGCACTAAACCATAATCTAAACGATGAACACGTTACCAAAACACATTAACTACTTGATAAACCAATAGCCTGCTTGAAAGAGGTAAATGAGATATGGTGTAAAATGGAATTTGAAGCGAAAGAAATGAAGATGAACTAGAAAGGCAACATTTGCGAGCAAATACAGCATGTTTAGCCATACCATGCAAAAAATTGACTGTCCCAAAATAACAATGGACCATTCTAAAATACTTCCACTAAAAAAAATGGATCACCCCAGTCCAAAATTGTGTTTAAAAACAATTAGTCTCTCCATACAGGGATGGAGTCTTCCAGTAGCAGTCACTCAACACAATATGGACCAGTCCAAAACCATATCCACTTCAACAAATACACTTCTGCTAACAAAATGGACTTTTTCAGAATCATTCCAGCTCAAAATTGAAATGAATAATTAAAGAATCTTCCCCTTGCAAGAATGGGATATTCCGTGCCATCTCCATGTAAACTAGACCAGTCAAAAAATATCCGCTGAAAATTACACTCTTGCGCATAATCAACCCAGTTCAAAATTGAATTAAAAAAGATTAACCCCAGGGAAGAATGAAGTTTTCCATAGTATACATAATGATATATATGAAGATTTGACCGGAGAAGAAGGAAATGACCAAAAACAACATATTTCAGCGATAGTATGGGTGAAATATAAAAATGTGACACCCCTTTGTTTGAATGCATGATTCAATAGTATACACTTTGGGTTGAAAATAACGAAACGAAAAATTCTTTCTTTAAAAAATCGTTTTGAAAGGCTGTATGCCAAACATTTGAATTAGGGCCTGTGTACATAACCAAGGCAGACACATGCCAAATTTCATATTACTAGCGGTTTTTAAAAGTGCTTCAAATGGAGCAAACGAGGACTCATTAGACGCGGAATTGCACGGCAAATTCAAATCTGAAAACGGATTAATTCTATCGTGCTCGGTTGCCGAGTTATTATTGTTTAAAGTCCTTAAGAGCTAAGCCCGGCCTTAACCCTAGCGGTTTTTAAAAGTGCTTCAAAAGGAGCAAACGAGGACTCATTAGACGCGGAATTGCACGGCAAATTCAAATCTGAAAACGGATTAATTCTATCGTGCTCGGTTGCCGAGTTATTATTGTTTAAAGTCCTTAAGAGCTAAGCCCGGCCTTAACCCTAGCGTTTTTGAAAAGTGCTTCAAATGGGACAAACGAGGACTCATTAGACGCGGAATTGCACGGCAAATTCAAATCTGAAAACGGATTAATTCTATCGTGCTTGGTTGCCGAGTTATTATTGTTTAAAGTCCTTAAGAGCTAAGCCCGGCCTTAACCCTAGCGTTTTTGAAAAGTGCTTCAAATGGGACAAACGAGGACTCATTAGACGCGGAATTGCACGGCAAATTCAAATCTGAAAACGGATTAATTCTATCGTGCTCGGTTGCAAAGTTATTAGTGTTTAAAGTCCTTAAGAGCTAAGCCCGGCCTTAACCCTAGCTTTTTTGTAAAGTGCTTCAAATGGGACAAACGAGGACTCATTAGACGCGGAATTGCACGGCAAATTCAAATCTGAAAACGGATTAATTCTATCGTGCTTGGTTGCCGAGTTATTATTGTTTAAAGTCCTTAAGAGCTAAGCCCGGCCTTAACCCTAGCGTTTTTGAAAAGTGCTTCAAATGGGACAAACGAGGACTCATTAGACGCGGAAGTGCACGGCAAATTCAAATCTGAAAACGGATTAATTCTATCGTGCTCGGTTGCCGAGTTATTAGTGTTTAAAGTCCTTAAGAGCTAAGCCCGGCCTTAACCCTAGCGTTTTTGTAAAGTGCTTCAAATGGAGCAAACGAGGACTCATTGGACGCGGAATTGCACGGCAAATTCAAATCTGAAAACGGATTAATTCTATCCTGCTTGGTTGCCGAGTTATTAGTGTTTAAAGTCCTTAAGAGCTAAGCCCGGCCTTAACCCTAGCGTTTTTGAAAAGTGCTTCAAATGGGACAAACGAGGACTCATTAGACGCGGAATTGCACGGCAAATTCAAATCTGAAAACGTACTAATTCTATCGTGCTCGGTTGCCGAGTTATTAGTGTTTAAAGTCCTTAAGAGCTAAGCCCGGCCTTAACCCTAGCTTTTTTGTAAAGTGCTTCAAATGGGACAAACGAGGACTCATTAGACGCGGAATTGCACGGCAAATTCAAATCTGAAAACGGATTAATTCTATCGTGCTCGGTTGCCGAGTTATTATTGTTTAAAGTCCTTAAGAGCTAAGCCCAGCCTTAACCCTAGCGTTTTTGAAAAGTGCTTCAAATGGGACAAACGAGGACTTATTAGACGCGGAAGTACACGGCAAATTCAAATCTGAAAACGGATTAATTCTATCGTGCTCGGTTGCCGAGTTATTAGTGTTTAAAGTCCTTAAGAGCTAAGCCCGGCCTTAACCCTAGCGTTTTTGAAAAGTGCTTCAAATGGGACAAACGAGGACTCATTAGACGCGGAATTGCACGGCAAATTCAAATCTGAAAACGGATTAATTCTATCGTGCTTGGTTGCCGAGTTATTATTGTTTAAAGTCCTTAAGAGCTAAGCCCGGCCTTAACCCTAGCGTTTTTGAAAAGTGCTTCAAATGGGACAAACGAGGACTCATTAGACGCGGAATTGCACGGCAAATTCAAATCTGAAAACGGATTAATTCTATCGTGCTCGGTTGCAAAGTTATTAGTGTTTAAAGTCCTTAAGAGCTAAGCCCGGCCTTAACCCTAGCTTTTTTGTAAAGTGCTTCAAATGGGACAAACGAGGACTCATTAGACGCGGAATTGCACGGCAAATTCAAATCTGAAAACGGATTAATTCTATCCTGCTTGGTTGCCGAGTTATTATTGTTTAAAGTCCTTAAGAGCTAAGCCCGGCCTTAACCCTAGCGTTTTTGAAAAGTGCTTCAAATGGGACAAACGAGGACTCATTAGACGCGGAATTGCACGGCAAATTCAAATCTGAAAACGGATTAATTCTATCGTGCTTGGTTGCCGAGTTATTAGTGTTTAAAGTCCTTAAGAGCTAAGCCCGGCCTTAACCCTAGCTTTTTTGTTAAGTGCTTCAAATGGGACAAACGAGGACTCATTAGACGCGGAATTGCACGGCAAATTCATATCTGAAAATGGATTAATTCTATCGTGCTTGGTTGCCGAGTTATTATTGTTTAAAGTCCTTAAGAGCTAAGCCCGGCCTTAACCCTAGCGGTTTTTAAAAGTGCTTCAAAAGGAGCAAACGAGGACTCATTAGACGCGGAATTGCACGGCAAATTCAAATCTGAAAACGGATTAATTCTATCGTGCTCGGTTGCCGACTTATTATTGTTTAAAGTCCTTAAGAGCTAAGCCCGGCCTTAACCCTAGCGTTTTTGAAAAGTGCTTCAAATGGGACAAACGAGGACTCATTAGACGCGGAAGTGCACGGCAAATTCAAATCTGAAAACGGATTAATTCTATCGTGCTCGGTTGCCGAGTTATTAGTGTTTAAAGTCCTTAAGAGCTAAGCCCGGCCTTAACCCTAGCGTTTTTGTAAAGTGCTTCAAATGGAGCAAACGAGGACTCATTAGACGCGGAATTGCACGGCAAATTCAAATCTGAAAACGGATTAATTCTATCCTGCTTGGTTGCCGAGTTATTAGTGTTTAAAGTCCTTAAGAGCTAAGCCCGGCCTTAACCCTAGCGTTTTTGAAAAGTGCTTCAAATGGGACAAACGAGGACTCATTAGACGCGGAATTGCACGGCAAATTCAAATCTGAAAACGTACTAATTCTATCGTGCTCGGTTGCCGAGTTATCAGTGTTTAAAGTCCTTAAGAGCTAAGCCCGGCCTTAACCCTAGCGTTTTTGAAAAGTGCTTAAAATGGGACAAACGAGGACTCATTAGACGCGGAATTGCACGGCAAATTCAAATCTGAAAACGGATTAATTCTATCGTGCTTGGTTGCCGAGTTATTAGTGTTTAAAGTCCTTAAGAGCTAAGCCCGGCCTTAACCCTAGCTTTTTTGTAAAGTGCTTCAAATGGGACAAACGAGGACTCATTAGACGTGGGATTGCACGGCAAATTCAAATCTGAAAACGGATTAATTCTATCGTGCTTGGTTGCCGAGTTATTATTGTTTAAAGTCCTTAAGAGCTAAGCCCAGCCTTAACCCTAGCGTTTTTGAAAAGTGCTTCAAATGGGACAAACGAGGACTCATTAGACGCGGAATTGCACGGCAAATTCAAATCTGAAAACGGATTAATTCTATCGTGCTTGGTTGCCGAGTTATTAGTGTTTAAAGTCCTTAAGAGCTAAGCCCGGCCTTAACCCTAGCGTTTTTGAAAAGTGCTTCAAATGGGACAAACGAGGACTCATTAGACGCGGAATTGCACGGCAAATTCAAATCTGAAAACGTACTAATTCTATCGTGCTCGGTTGCCGAGTTATTAGTGTTTAAAGTCCTTAAGAGCTAAGCCCGGCCTTAACCCTAGCTTTTTTGTAAAGTGCTTCAAATGGGACAAACGAGGACTCATTAGACGCGGAATTGCACGGCAAATTCAAATCTGAAAACGGATTAATTCTATCGTGCTCGGTTGCCGAGTTATTATTGTTTAAAGTCCTTAAGAGCTAAGCCCAGCCTTAACCCTAGCGTTTTTGAAAAGTGCTTCAAATGGGACAAACGAGGACTTATTAGACGCGGAAGTACACGGCAAATTCAAATCTGAAAACGGATTAATTCTATCGTGCTCGGTTGCCGAGTTATTAGTGTTTAAAGTCCTTAAGAGCTAAGCCCGGCCTTAACCCTAGCGTTTTTGAAAAGTGCTTCAAATGGGACAAACGAGGACTCATTAGACGCGGAATTGCACGGCAAATTCAAATCTGAAAACGGATTAATTCTATCGTGCTTGGTTGCCGAGTTATTATTGTTTAAAGTCCTTAAGAGCTAAGCCCGGCCTTAACCCTAGCGTTTTTGAAAAGTGCTTCAAATGGGACAAACGAGGACTCATTAGACGCGGAATTGCACGGCAAATTCAAATCTGAAAACGGATTAATTCTATCGTGCTCGGTTGCAAAGTTATTAGTGTTTAAAGTCCTTAAGAGCTAAGCCCGGCCTTAACCCTAGCTTTTTTGTAAAGTGCTTCAAATGGGACAAACGAGGACTCATTAGACGCGGAATTGCACGGCAAATTCAAATCTGAAAACGGATTAATTCTATCCTGCTTGGTTGCCGAGTTATTATTGTTTAAAGTCCTTAAGAGCTAAGCCCGGCCTTAACCCTAGCGTTTTTGAAAAGTGCTTCAAATGGGACAAACGAGGACTCATTAGACGCGGAATTGCACGGCAAATTCAAATCTGAAAACGGATTAATTCTATCGTGCTTGGTTGCCGAGTTATTAGTGTTTAAAGTCCTTAAGAGCTAAGCCCGGCCTTAACCCTAGCTTTTTTGTTAAGTGCTTCAAATGGGACAAACGAGGACTCATTAGACGCGGAATTGCACGGCAAATTCATATCTGAAAATGGATTAATTCTATCGTGCTTGGTTGCCGAGTTATTATTGTTTAAAGTCCTTAAGAGCTAAGCCCGGCCTTAACCCTAGCGGTTTTTAAAAGTGCTTCAAAAGGAGCAAACGAGGACTCATTAGACGCGGAATTGCACGGCAAATTCAAATCTGAAAACGGATTAATTCTATCGTGCTCGGTTGCCGACTTATTATTGTTTAAAGTCCTTAAGAGCTAAGCCCGGCCTTAACCCTAGCGTTTTTGAAAAGTGCTTCAAATGGGACAAACGAGGACTCATTAGACGCGGAAGTGCACGGCAAATTCAAATCTGAAAACGGATTAATTCTATCGTGCTCGGTTGCCGAGTTATTAGTGTTTAAAGTCCTTAAGAGCTAAGCCCGGCCTTAACCCTAGCGTTTTTGTAAAGTGCTTCAAATGGAGCAAACGAGGACTCATTAGACGCGGAATTGCACGGCAAATTCAAATCTGAAAACGGATTAATTCTATCCTGCTTGGTTGCCGAGTTATTAGTGTTTAAAGTCCTTAAGAGCTAAGCCCGGCCTTAACCCTAGCGTTTTTGAAAAGTGCTTCAAATGGGACAAACGAGGACTCATTAGACGCGGAATTGCACGGCAAATTCAAATCTGAAAACGTACTAATTCTATCGTGCTCGGTTGCCGAGTTATCAGTGTTTAAAGTCCTTAAGAGCTAAGCCCGGCCTTAACCCTAGCGTTTTTGAAAAGTGCTTAAAATGGGACAAACGAGGACTCATTAGACGCGGAATTGCACGGCAAATTCAAATCTGAAAACGGATTAATTCTATCGTGCTTGGTTGCCGAGTTATTAGTGTTTAAAGTCCTTAAGAGCTAAGCCCGGCCTTAACCCTAGCTTTTTTGTAAAGTGCTTCAAATGGGACAAACGAGGACTCATTAGACGTGGGATTGCACGGCAAATTCAAATCTGAAAACGGATTAATTCTATCGTGCTTGGTTGCCGAGTTATTATTGTTTAAAGTCCTTAAGAGCTAAGCCCAGCCTTAACCCTAGCGTTTTTGAAAAGTGCTTCAAATGGGACAAACGAGGACTCATTAGACGCGGAATTGCACGGCAAATTCAAATCTGAAAACGGATTAATTCTATCGTGCTTGGTTGCCGAGTTATTATTGTTAAAAGTCCTTAAGAGCTAAGCCCGGCCTTAACCCTAGCGTTTTTGAAAAGTGCTTCAAATGGGACAAACGAGGACTCATTAGACGCGGAATTGCACGGCAAATTCAAATCTGAAAACGGATTAATTCTATCGTGCTCGGTTGCAAAGTTATTAGTGTTTAAAGTCCTTAAGAGCTAAGCCCGGCCTTAACCCTAGCTTTTTTGTAAAGTGCTTCAAATGGGACAAACGAGGACTCATTAGACGCGGAATTGCACGGCAAATTCAAATCTGAAAACGGATTAATTCTATCGTGCTTGGTTGCCGAGTTATTATTGTTTAAAGTCCTTAAGAGCTAAGCCCGGCCTTAACCCTAGCGTTTTTGAAAAGTGCTTCAAATGGAGCAAACGAGGACTCATTAGACGCGGAATTGCACGGCAAATTCAAATCTGAAAACGGATTAATTCTATCGTGCTTGGTTGCCGAGTTATTATTGTTTAAAGTCCTTAAGAGCTAAGCCCAGCCTTAACCCTAGCGTTTTTGAAAAGTGCTTCAAATGGGACAAACGAGGACTCATTAGACGCGGAATTGCACGGCAAATTCAAATCTGAAAACGGATTAATTCTATCGTGCTTGGTTGCCGAGTTATTATTGTTTAAAGTCCTTAAGAGCTAAGCCCGGCCTTAACCCTAGCGTTTTTGAAAAGTGCTTCAAATGGGACAAACGAGGACTCATTAGACGCGGAATTGCACGGCAAATTCAAATCTGAAAACGGATTAATTCTATCGTGCTTGGTTGCCGAGTTATTATTGTTTAAAGTCCTTAAGAGCTAAGCCCGGCCTTAACCCTAGCGTTTTTGAAAAGTGCTTCAAATGGGACAAACGAGGACTCATTAGACGCGGAATTGCACGGCAAATTCAAATCTGAAAACGGATTAATTCTATCGTGCTCGGTTGCCGAGTTATTAGTGTTTAAAGTCCTTAAGAGCTAAGCCCGGCCTTAACCCTAGCTTTTTTGTAAAGTGCTTCAAATGGGACAAACGAGGACTCATTAGACGCGGAATTGCACGGCAAATTCAAATCTGAAAACGGATTAATTCTATCCTGCTTGGTTGCCGAGTTATTATTGTTTAAAGTCCTTAAGAGCTAAGCCCGGCCTTAACCCTAGCGTTTTTGAAAAGTGCTTCAAATGGGACAAACGAGGACTCATTAGACGCGGAATTGCACGGCAAATTCAAATCTGAAAACGGATTAATTCTATCGTGCTTGGTTGCCGAGTTATTAGTGTTTAAAGTCCTTAAGAGCTAAGCCCGGCCTTAACCCTAGCTTTTTTGTTAAGTGCTTCAAATGGGACAAACGAGGACTCATTAGACGCGGAATTGCACGGCAAATTCAAATCTGAAAATGGATTAATTCTATCGTGCTTGGTTGCCGAGTTATTATTGTTTAAAGTCCTTAAGAGCTAAGCCCGGCCTTAACCCTAGCGGTTTTTAAAAGTGCTTCAAAAGGAGCAAACGAGGACTCATTAGACGCGGAATTGCACGGCAAATTCAAATCTGAAAACGGATTAATTCTATCGTGCTCGGTTGCCGACTTATTATTGTTTAAAGTCCTTAAGAGCTAAGCCCGGCCTTAACCCTAGCGTTTTTGAAAAGGGCTTCAAATGGGACAAACGAGGACTCATTAGACGCGGAAGTGCACGGCAAATTCAAATCTGAAAACGGATTAATTCTATCGTGCTCGGTTGCCGAGTTATTAGTGTTTAAAGTCCTTAAGAGCTAAGCCCGGCCTTAACCCTAGCGTTTTTGTAAAGTGCTTCAAATGGAGCAAACGAGGACTCATTAGACGCGGAATTGCACGGCAAATTCAAATCTGAAAACGGATTAATTCTATCCTGCTTGGTTGCCGAGTTATTAGTGTTTAAAGTCCTTAAGAGCTAAGCCCGGCCTTAACCCTAGCGTTTTTGAAAAGTGCTTCAAATGGGACAAACGAGGACTCATTAGACGCGGAATTGCACGGCAAATTCAAATCTGAAAACGTACTAATTCTATCGTGCTCGGTTGCCGAGTTATCAGTGTTTAAAGTCCTTAAGAGCTAAGCCCGGCCTTAACCCTAGCGTTTTTGAAAAGTGCTTCAAATGGGACAAACGAGGACTCATTAGACGCGGAATTGCACGGCAAATTCAAATCTGACAACGGATTAATTCTATCGTGCTTGGTTGCCGAGTTATTAGTGTTTAAAGTCCTTAAGAGCTAAGCCCGGCCTTAACCCTAGCTTTTTTGTAAAGTGCTTCAAATGGGACAAACGAGGACTCATTAGACGTGGGATTGCACGGCAAATTCAAATCTGAAAACGGATTAATTCTATCGTGCTTGGTTGCCGAGTTATTATTGTTTAAAGTCCTTAAGAGCTAAGCCCAGCCTTGACCCTAGCGTTTTTGAAAAGTGCTTCAAATGGGACAAACGAGGACTCATTAGACGCGGAATTGCACGGCAAATTCAAATCTGAAAACGGATTAATTCTATCGTGCTTGGTTGCCGAGTTATTATTGTTTAAAGTCCTTAAGAGCTAAGCCCGGCCTTAACCCTAGCGTTTTTGAAAAGTGCTTCAAATGGGACAAACGAGGACTCATTAGACGCGGAATTGCACGGCAAATTCAAATCTGAAAACGGATTAATTCTATCGTGCTCGGTTGCAAAGTTATTAGTGTTTAAAGTCCTTAAGAGCTAAGCCCGGCCTTAACCCTAGCTTTTTTGTTAAGTGCTTCAAATGGGACAAACGAGGACTCATTAGACGCGGAATTGCACGGCAAATTCAAATCTGAAAATGGATTAATTCTATCGTGCTTGGTTGCCGAGTTATTATTGTTTAAAGTCCTTAAGAGCTAAGCCCGGCCTTAACCCTAGCGGTTTTTAAAAGTGCTTCAAAAGGAGCAAACGAGGACTCATTAGAAGCGGAATTGCACGGCAAATTCAAATCTGAAAACGGATTAATTCTATCGTGCTCGGTTGCCGACTTATTATTGTTTCAAGTCCTTAAGAGCTAAGCCCGGCCTTAACCCTAGCGTTTTTGAAAAGTGCTTCAAATGGGACAAACGAGGACTCATTAGACGCGGAAGTGCACGGCAAATTCAAATCTGAAAACGGATTAATTCTATCGTGCTCGGTTGCCGAGTTATTAGTGTTTAAAGTCCTTAAGAGCTAAGCCCGGCCTTAACCCTAGCGTTTTTGTAAAGTGCTTCAAATGGAGCAAACGAGGACTCATTAGACGCGGAATTGCACGGCAAATTCAAATCTGAAAACGGATTAATTCTATCCTGCTTGGTTGCCGAGTTATTAGTGTTTAAAGTCCTTAAGAGCTAAGCCCGGCCTTAACCCTAGCGTTTTTGAAAAGTGCTTCAAATGGGACAAACGAGGACTCATTAGACGCGGAATTGCACGGCAAATTCAAATCTGAAAACGTACTAATTCTATCGTGCTCGGTTGCCGAGTTATCAGTGTTTAAAGTCCTTAAGAGCTAAGCCCGGCCTTAACCCTAGCGTTTTTGAAAAGTGCTTAAAATGGGACAAACGAGGACTCATTAGACGCGGAATTGCACGGCAAATTCAAATCTGAAAACGGATTAATTCTATCGTGCTCGGTTGCCGAGTTATTAGTGTTTAAAGTCCTTAAGAGCTAAGCCCGGCCTTAACCCTAGCGTTTTTGAAAAGTGCTTCAAATGGGACAAACGAGGACTCATTAGACGCGGAATTGCACGGCAAATTCAAATCTGAAAACGGATTAATTCTATCGTGCTCGGTTGCAAAGTTATTAGTGTTTAAAGTCCTTAAGAGCTAAGCCCGGCCTTAACCCTAGCTTTTTTGTAAAGTGCTTCAAATGGGACAAACGAGGACTCATTAGACGCGGAATTGCACGGCAAATTCAAATCTGAAAACGGATTAATTCTATCGTGCTTGGTTGCCGAGTTATTATTGTTTAAAGTCCTTAAGAGCTAAGCCCGGCCTTAACCCTAGCGTTTTTGAAAAGTGCTTCAAATGGGACAAACGAGGACTCATTAGACGCGGAATTGCACGGCAAATTCAAATCTGAAAACGGATTAATTCTATCGTGCTTGGTTGCCGAGTTATTATTGTTTAAAGTCCTTAAGAGCTAAGCCCGGCCTTAACCCTAGCGTTTTTGAAAAGTGCTTCAAATGGGACAAACGAGGACTCATTAGACGCGGAATTGCACGGCAAATTCAAATCTGAAAACGGATTAATTCTATCGTGCTCGGTTGCCGAGTTATTAGTGTTTAAAGTCCTTAAGAGCTAAGCCCGGCCTTAACCCTAGCTTTTTTGTAAAGTGCTTCAAATGGGACAAACGAGGACTCATTAGACGCGGAATTGCACGGCAAATTCAAATCTGAAAACGGATTAATTCTATCCTGCTTGGTTGCCGAGTTATTATTGTTTAAAGTCCTTAAGAGCTAAGCCCGGCCTTAACCCTAGCGTTTTTGAAAAGTGCTTCAAATGGGACAAACGAGGACTCATTAGACGCGGAATTGCACGGCAAATTCAAATCTGAAAACGGATTAATTCTATCGTGCTTGGTTGCCGAGTTATTAGTGTTTAAAGTCCTTAAGAGCTAAGCCCGGCCTTAACCCTAGCTTTTTTGTTAAGTGCTTCAAATGGGACAAACGAGGACTCATTAGACGCGGAATTGCACGGCAAATTCAAATCTGAAAATGGATTAATTCTATCGTGCTTGGTTGCCGAGTTATTATTGTTTAAAGTCCTTAAGAGCTAAGCCCGGCCTTAACCCTAGCGGTTTTTAAAAGTGCTTCAAAAGGAGCAAACGAGGACTCATTAGACGCGGAATTGCACGGCAAATTCAAATCTGAAAACGGATTAATTCTATCGTGCTCGGTTGCCGACTTATTATTGTTTAAAGTCCTTAAGAGCTAAGCCCGGCCTTAACCCTAGCGTTTTTGAAAAGGGCTTCAAATGGGACAAACGAGGACTCATTAGACGCGGAAGTGCACGGCAAATTCAAATCTGAAAACGGATTAATTCTATCGTGCTCGGTTGCCGAGTTATTAGTGTTTAAAGTCCTTAAGAGCTAAGCCCGGCCTTAACCCTAGCGTTTTTGTAAAGTGCTTCAAATGGAGCAAACGAGGACTCATTAGACGCGGAATTGCACGGCAAATTCAAATCTGAAAACGGATTAATTCTATCCTGCTTGGTTGCCGAGTTATTAGTGTTTAAAGTCCTTAAGAGCTAAGCCCGGCCTTAACCCTAGCGTTTTTGAAAAGTGCTTCAAATGGGACAAACGAGGACTCATTAGACGCGGAATTGCACGGCAAATTCAAATCTGAAAACGTACTAATTCTATCGTGCTCGGTTGCCGAGTTATCAGTGTTTAAAGTCCTTAAGAGCTAAGCCCGGCCTTAACCCTAGCGTTTTTGAAAAGTGCTTCAAATGGGACAAACGAGGACTCATTAGACGCGGAATTGCACGGCAAATTCAAATCTGACAACGGATTAATTCTATCGTGCTTGGTTGCCGAGTTATTAGTGTTTAAAGTCCTTAAGAGCTAAGCCCGGCCTTAACCCTAGCTTTTTTGTAAAGTGCTTCAAATGGGACAAACGAGGACTCATTAGACGTGGGATTGCACGGCAAATTCAAATCTGAAAACGGATTAATTCTATCGTGCTTGGTTGCCGAGTTATTATTGTTTAAAGTCCTTAAGAGCTAAGCCCAGCCTTGACCCTAGCGTTTTTGAAAAGTGCTTCAAATGGGACAAACGAGGACTCATTAGACGCGGAATTGCACGGCAAATTCAAATCTGAAAACGGATTAATTCTATCGTGCTTGGTTGCCGAGTTATTATTGTTTAAAGTCCTTAAGAGCTAAGCCCGGCCTTAACCCTAGCGTTTTTGAAAAGTGCTTCAAATGGGACAAACGAGGACTCATTAGACGCGGAATTGCACGGCAAATTCAAATCTGAAAACGGATTAATTCTATCGTGCTCGGTTGCAAAGTTATTAGTGTTTAAAGTCCTTAAGAGCTAAGCCCGGCCTTAACCCTAGCTTTTTTGTTAAGTGCTTCAAATGGGACAAACGAGGACTCATTAGACGCGGAATTGCACGGCAAATTCAAATCTGAAAATGGATTAATTCTATCGTGCTTGGTTGCCGAGTTATTATTGTTTAAAGTCCTTAAGAGCTAAGCCCGGCCTTAACCCTAGCGGTTTTTAAAAGTGCTTCAAAAGGAGCAAACGAGGACTCATTAGAAGCGGAATTGCACGGCAAATTCAAATCTGAAAACGGATTAATTCTATCGTGCTCGGTTGCCGACTTATTATTGTTTCAAGTCCTTAAGAGCTAAGCCCGGCCTTAACCCTAGCGTTTTTGAAAAGTGCTTCAAATGGGACAAACGAGGACTCATTAGACGCGGAAGTGCACGGCAAATTCAAATCTGAAAACGGATTAATTCTATCGTGCTCGGTTGCCGAGTTATTAGTGTTTAAAGTCCTTAAGAGCTAAGCCCGGCCTTAACCCTAGCGTTTTTGTAAAGTGCTTCAAATGGAGCAAACGAGGACTCATTAGACGCGGAATTGCACGGCAAATTCAAATCTGAAAACGGATTAATTCTATCCTGCTTGGTTGCCGAGTTATTAGTGTTTAAAGTCCTTAAGAGCTAAGCCCGGCCTTAACCCTAGCGTTTTTGAAAAGTGCTTCAAATGGGACAAACGAGGACTCATTAGACGCGGAATTGCACGGCAAATTCAAATCTGAAAACGTACTAATTCTATCGTGCTCGGTTGCCGAGTTATCAGTGTTTAAAGTCCTTAAGAGCTAAGCCCGGCCTTAACCCTAGCGTTTTTGAAAAGTGCTTAAAATGGGACAAACGAGGACTCATTAGACGCGGAATTGCACGGCAAATTCAAATCTGAAAACGGATTAATTCTATCGTGCTCGGTTGCCGAGTTATTAGTGTTTAAAGTCCTTAAGAGCTAAGCCCGGCCTTAACCCTAGCGTTTTTGAAAAGTGCTTCAAATGGGACAAACGAGGACTCATTAGACGCGGAATTGCACGGCAAATTCAAATCTGAAAACGGATTAATTCTATCGTGCTCGGTTGCAAAGTTATTAGTGTTTAAAGTCCTTAAGAGCTAAGCCCGGCCTTAACCCTAGCTTTTTTGTAAAGTGCTTCAAATGGGACAAACGAGGACTCATTAGACGCGGAATTGCACGGCAAATTCAAATCTGAAAACGGATTAATTCTATCGTGCTTGGTTGCCGAGTTATTATTGTTTAAAGTCCTTAAGAGCTAAGCCCGGCCTTAACCCTAGCGTTTTTGAAAAGTGCTTCAAATGGAGCAAACGAGGACTCATTAGACGCGGAATTGCACGGCAAATTCAAATCTGAAAACGGATTAATTCTATCGTGCTTGGTTGCCGAGTTATTATTGTTTAAAGTCCTTAAGAGCTAAGCCCAGCCTTAACCCTAGCGTTTTTGAAAAGTGCTTCAAATGGGACAAACGAGGACTCATTAGACGCGGAATTGCACGGCAAATTCAAATCTGAAAACGGATTAATTCTATCGTGCTTGGTTGCCGAGTTATTATTGTTTAAAGTCCTTAAGAGCTAAGCCCGGCCTTAACCCTAGCGGTTTTGAAAAGTGCTTCAAATGGGACAAACGAGGACTCATTAGACGCGGAATTGCACGGCAAATTCAAATCTGAAAACGGATTAATTCTATCGTGCTCGGTTGCAAAGTTATTAGTGTTTAAAGTCCTTAAGAGCTAAGCCCGGCCTTAACCCTAGCTTTTTTGTAAAGTGCTTCAAATGGGACAAACGAGGACTCATTAGACGCGGAATTGCACGGCAAATTCAAATCTGAAAACGGATTAATTCTATCGTGCTTGGTTGCCGAGTTATTATTGTTTAAAGTCCTTAAGAGCTAAGCCCGGCCTTAACCCTAGCGTTTTTGAAAAGTGCTTCAAATGGAGCAAACGAGGACTCATTAGACGCGGAATTGCACGGCAAATTCAAATCTGAAAACGGATTAATTCTATCGTGCTTGGTTGCCGAGTTATTAGTGTTTAAAGTCCTTAAGAGCTAAGCCCGGCCTTAACCCTAGCTTTTTTGTAAAGTGCTTCAAATGGGACAAACGAGGACTCATTAGACGCGGAATTGCACGGCAAATTCAAATCTGAAAATGGATTAATTCTATCGTGCTTGGTTGCCGAGTTATTAGTGTTTAAAGTCCTTAAGAGCTAAGCCCGGCCTTAACCCTAGCTTTTTTGTAAAGTGCTTCAAATGGGACAAACGAGGACTCATTAGACGTGGGATTGCACGGCAAATTCAAATCTGAAAACGGATTAATTCTATCGTGCTCGGTTGCCGAGTTATTATTGTTTAAAGTCCTTAAGAGCTAAGCCCAGCCTTAACCCTAGCGTTTTTGAAAAGTGCTTCAAATGGGACAAACGAGGACTCATTAGACGCGGAATTGCACGGCAAATTCAAATCTGAAAACGGATTAATTCTATCGTGCTTGGTTGCCGAGTTATTATTGTTTAAAGTCCTTAAGAGCTAAGCCCGGCCTTAACCCTAGCGTTTTTGAAAAGTGCTTCAAATGGGACAAACGAGGACTCATTAGACGCGGAATTGCACGGCAAATTCAAATCTGAAAACGGATTAATTCTATCGTGCTCGGTTGCAAAGTTATTAGTGTTTAAAGTCCTTAAGAGCTAAGCCCGGCCTTAACCCTAGCTTTTTTGTAAAGTGCTTCAAATGGGACAAACGAGGACTCATTAGACGCGGAATTGCACGGCAAATTCAAATCTGAAAACGGATTAATTCTATCGTGCTTGGTTGCCGAGTTATTATTGTTTAAAGTCCTTAAGAGCTAAGCCCGGCCTTAACCCTAGCGTTTTTGAAAAGTGCTTCAAATGGAGCAAACGAGGACTCATTAGACGCGGAATTGCACGGCAAATTCAAATCTGAAAACGGATTAATTCTATCGTGCTTGGTTGCCGAGTTATTATTGTTTAAAGTCCTTAAGAGCTAAGCCCAGCCTTAACCCTAGCGTTTTTGAAAAGTGCTTCAAATGGGACAAACGAGGACTCATTAGACGCGGAATTGCACGGCAAATTCAAATCTGAAAACGGATTAATTCTATCGTGCTTGGTTGCCGAGTTATTATTGTTTAAAGTCCTTAAGAGCTAAGCCCGGCCTTAACCCTAGCGGTTTTGAAAAGTGCTTCAAATGGGACAAACGAGGACTCATTAGACGCGGAATTGCACGGCAAATTCAAATCTGAAAACGGATTAATTCTATCGTGCTCGGTTGCAAAGTTATTAGTGTTTAAAGTCCTTAAGAGCTAAGCCCGGCCTTAACCCTAGCTTTTTTGTAAAGTGCTTCAAATGGGACAAACGAGGACTCATTAGACGCGGAATTGCACGGCAAATTCAAATCTGAAAACGGATTAATTCTATCGTGCTTGGTTGCCGAGTTATTATTGTTTAAAGTCCTTAAGAGCTAAGCCCGGCCTTAACCCTAGCGTTTTTGAAAAGTGCTTCAAATGGAGCAAACGAGGACTCATTAGACGCGGAATTGCACGGCAAATTCAAATCTGAAAACGGATTAATTCTATCGTGCTTGGTTGCCGAGTTATTAGTGTTTAAAGTCCTTAAGAGCTAAGCCCGGCCTTAACCCTAGCTTTTTTGTAAAGTGCTTCAAATGGGACAAACGAGGACTCATTAGACGCGGAATTGCACGGCAAATTCAAATCTGAAAATGGATTAATTCTATCGTGCTTGGTTGCCGAGTTATTATTGTTTAAAGTCCTTAAGAGCTAAGCCCGGCCTTAACCCTAGCGGTTTTTAAAAGTGCTTCAAAAGGAGCAAACGTGAACTCATTAGACGCGGAATTGCACGGCAAATTCAAATCTGAAAACGGATTAATTCTATCCTGCTTGGTTGCCGAGTTATTATTGTTTAAAGTCCTTAAGAGCTAAGCCCGGCCTTAACCCTAGCGTTTTTGAAAAGTGCTTCAAATGGGACAAACGAGGACTCATTAGACGCGGAAGTGCACGGCAAATTCAAATCTGAAAACGGATTAATTCTATCGTGCTCGGTTGCCGAGTTATTAGTGTTTAAAGTCCTTAAGAGCTAAGCCCGGCCTTAACCCTAGCGTTTTTGAAAAGTGCTTCAAATGGGACAAACGAGGACTCATTAGACGCGGAATTGCACGGCAAATTCATATCTGAAAACGGATTAATTCTATCGTGCTTGGTTGCCGAGTTATTAGTGTTTAAAGTCCTTAAGAGCTAAGCCCGGCCTTAACCCTAGCGTTTTTGTAAAGTGCTTCAAATGGGACAAACGAGGACTCATTAGACGTGGGATTGCACGGCAAATTCAAATCTGAAAACGGATTAATTTTATCGTGCTTGGTTGCCGAGTTATTATTGTTTAAAGTCCTTAAGAGCTAAGCCCAGCCTTAACCCTAGCGTTTTTGAAAAGTGCTTCAAATGGGACAAACGAGGACTCATTAGACGCGGAATTGCACGGCAAATTCAAATCTGAAAACGGATTAATTCTATCGTGCTTGGTTGCCGAGTTATTATTGTTTAAAGTCCTTAAGAGCTAAGCCCGGCCTTAACCCTAGCGTTTTTGAAAAGTGCTTCAAATGGGACAAACGAGGACTCATTAGACGCGGAATTGCACGGCAAATTCAAATCTGAAAACGGATTAATTCTATCGTGCTCGGTTGCAAAGTTATTAGTGTTTAAAGTCCTTAAGAGCTAAGCCCGGCCTTAACCCTAGCTTTTTTGTAAAGTGCTTCAAATGGGACAAACGAGGACTCATTAGACGCGGAATTGCACGGCAAATTCAAATCTGAAAACGGATTAATTCTATCGTGCTTGGTTGCCGAGTTATTATTGTTTAAAGTCCTTAAGAGCTAAGCCCGGCCTTAACCCTAGCGTTTTTGAAAAGTGCTTCAAATGGAGCAAACGAGGACTCATTAGACGCGGAATTGCACGGCAAATTCAAATCTGAAAACGGATTAATTCTATCGTGCTTGGTTGCCGAGTTATTAGTGTTTAAAGTCCTTAAGAGCTAAGCCCGGCCTTAACCCTAGCTTTTTTGTAAAGTGCTTCAAATGGGACAAACGAGGACTCATTAGACGCGGAATTGCACGGCAAATTCAAATCTGAAAATGGATTAATTCTATCGTGCTTGGTTGCCGAGTTATTATTGTTTAAAGTCCTTAAGAGCTAAGCCCGGCCTTAACCCTAGCGGTTTTAAAAAGTGCTTCAAAAGGAGCAAACGAGGACTCATTAGACGCGGAATTGCACGGCAAATTCAAATCTGAAAACGGATTAATTCTATCGTGCTCGGTTGCCGAGTTATTATTGTTTAAAGTCCTTAAGAGCTAAGCCCGGCCTTAACCCTAGCGTTTTTGAAAAGTGCTTCAAATGGGACAAACGAGGACTCATTAGACGCGGAAGTGCACGGCAAATTCAAATCTGAAAACGGATTAATTCTATCGTGCTCGGTTGCCGAGTTATTATTGTTTAAAGTCCTTAAGAGCTAAGCCCGGCCTTAACCCTAGCGTTTTTGAAAAGTGCTTCAAATGGAGCAAACGAGGACTCATTAGACGCGGAATTGCACGGCAAATTCAAATCTGAAAACGGATTAATTCTATCGTGCTTGGTTGCCGAGTTATTAGTGTTTAAAGTCCTTAAGAGCTAAGCCCGGCCTTAACCCTAGCTTTTTTGTAAAGTGCTTCAAATGGGACAAACGAGGACTCATTAGACGCGGAATTGCACGGCAAATTCAAATCTGAAAATGGATTAATTCTATCGTGCTTGGTTGCCGAGTTATTATTGTTTAAAGTCCTTAAGAGCTAAGCCCGGCCTTAACCCTAGCGGTTTTTAAAAGTGCTTCAAAAGGAGCAAACGTGAACTCATTAGACGCGGAATTGCACGGCAAATTCAAATCTGAAAACGGATTAATTCTATCGTGCTCGGTTGCCGAGTTATTATTGTTTAAAGTCCTTAAGAGCTAAGCCCGGCCTTAACCCTAGCGTTTTTGAAAAGTGCTTCAAATGGGACAAACGAGGACTCATTAGACGCGGAAGTGCACGGCAAATTCAAATCTGAAAACGGATTAATTCTATCGTGCTCGGTTGCCGAGTTATTAGTGTTTAAAGTCCTTAAGAGCTAAGCCCGGCCTTAACCCTAGCGTTTTTGTAAAGTGCTTCAAATGGGACAAACGAGGACTCATTAGACGTGGGATTGCACGGCAAATTCAAATCTGAAAACGGATTAATTTTATCGTGCTTGGTTGCCGAGTTATTATTGTTTAAAGTCCTTAAGAGCTAAGCCCAGCCTTAACCCTAGCGTTTTTGAAAAGTGCTTCAAATGGGACAAACGAGGACTCATTAGACGCGGAATTGCACGGCAAATTCAAATCTGAAAACGGATTAATTCTATCGTGCTTGGTTGCCGAGTTATTATTGTTTAAAGTCCTTAAGAGCTAAGCCCGGCCTTAACCCTAGCGTTTTTGAAAAGTGCTTCAAATGGGACAAACGAGGACTCATTAGACGCGGAATTGCACGGCAAATTCAAATCTGAAAACGGATTAATTCTATCGTGCTCGGTTGCAAAGTTATTAGTGTTTAAAGTCCTTAAGAGCTAAGCCCGGCCTTAACCCTAGCTTTTTTGTAAAGTGCTTCAAATGGGACAAACGAGGACTCATTAGACGCGGAATTGCACGGCAAATTCAAATCTGAAAACGGATTAATTCTATCGTGCTCGGTTGCAAAGTTATTAGTGTTTAAAGTCCTTAAGAGCTAAGCCCGGCCTTAACCCTAGCTTTTTTGTAAAGTGCTTCAAATGGGACAAACGAGGACTCATTAGACGCGGAATTGCACGGCAAATTCAAATCTGAAAATGGATTAATTCTATCGTGCTTGGTTGCCGAGTTATTATTGTTTAAAGTCCTTAAGAGCTAAGCCCGGCCTTAACCCTAGCGTTTTTGAAAAGTGCTTCAAATGGGACAAACGAGGACTCATTAGACGCGGAAGTGCACGGCAAATTCAAATCTGAAAACGGATTAATTCTATCGTGCTCGGTTGCCGAGTTATTAGTGTTTAAAGTCCTTAAGAGCTAAGCCCGGCCTTAACCCTAGCGTTTTTGTAAAGTGCTTCAAATGGGACAAACGAGGACTCATTAGACGTGGGATTGCACGGCAAATTCAAATCTGAAAACGGATTAATTTTATCGTGCTTGGTTGCCGAGTTATTATTGTTTAAAGTCCTTAAGAGCTAAGCCCAGCCTTAACCCTAGCGTTTTTGAAAAGTGCTTCAAATGGGACAAACGAGGACTCATTAGACGCGGAATTGCACGGCAAATTCAAATCTGAAAACGGATTAATTCTATCGTGCTTGGTTGCCGAGTTATTATTGTTTAAAGTCCTTAAGAGCTAAGCCCGGCCTTAACCCTAGCGTTTTTGAAAAGTGCTTCAAATGGGACAAACGAGGACTCATTAGACGCGGAATTGCACGGCAAATTCAAATCTGAAAACGGATTAATTCTATCGTGCTCGGTTGCAAAGTTATTAGTGTTTAAAGTCCTTAAGAGCTAAGCCCGGCCTTAACCCTAGCTTTTTTGTAAAGTGCTTCAAATGGGACAAACGAGGACTCATTAGACGCGGAATTGCACGGCAAATTCAAATCTGAAAACGGATTAATTCTATCGTGCTCGGTTGCAAAGTTATTAGTGTTTAAAGTCCTTAAGAGCTAAGCCCAGCCTTAACCCTAGCTTTTTTGTAAAGTGCTTCAAATGGGACAAACGAGGACTCATTAGACGCGGAATTGCACGGCAAATTCAAATCTGAAAACGGATTAATTCTATCGTGCTTGGTTGCCGAGTTATTATTGTTTAAAGTCCTTAAGAGCTAAGCCCGGCCTTAACCCTAGCGTTTTTGAAAAGTGCTTCAAATGGAGCAAACGAGGACTCATTAGACGCGGAATTGCACGGCAAATTCAAATCTGAAAACGGATTAATTCTATCGTGCTTGGTTGCCGAGTTATTAGTGTTTAAAGTCCTTAAGAGCTAAGCCCGGCCTTAACCCTAGCTTTTTTGTAAAGTGCTTCAAATGGGACAAACGAGGACTCATTAGACGCGGAATTGCACGGCAAATTCAAATCTGAAAATGGATTAATTCTATCGTGCTTGGTTGCCGAGTTATTATTGTTTAAAGTCCTTAAGAGCTAAGCCCGGCCTTAACCCTAGCGGTTTTAAAAAGTGCTTCAAAAGGAGCAAACGAGGACTCATTAGACGCGGAATTGCACGGCAAATTCAAATCTGAAAACGGATTAATTCTATCGTGCTCGGTTGCCGAGTTATTATTGTTTAAAGTCCTTAAGAGCTAAGCCCGGCCTTAACCCTAGCGTTTTTGAAAAGTGCTTCAAATGGGACAAACGAGGACTCATTAGACGCGGAAGTGCACGGCAAATTCAAATCTGAAAACGGATTAATTCTATCGTGCTCGGTTGCCGAGTTATTATTGTTTAAAGTCCTTAAGAGCTAAGCCCGGCCTTAACCCTAGCGTTTTTGAAAAGTGCTTCAAATGGGACAAACGAGGACTCATTAGACGCGGAATTGCACGGCAAATTCAAATCTGAAAACGGATTAATTCTATCGTGCTCGGTTGCCGAGTTATTAGTGTTTAAAGTCCTTAAGAGCTAAGCCCGGCCTTAACCCTAGCTTTTTTGTAAAGTGCTTCAAATGGGACAAACGAGGACTCATTAGACGCGGAATTGCACGGCAAATTCAAATCTGAAAATGGATTAATTCTATCGTGCTTGGTTGCCGAGTTATTATTGTTTAAAGTCCTTAAGAGCTAAGCCCGGCCTTAACCCTAGCGTTTTTGAAAAGTGCTTCAAAAGGAGCAAACGTGAACTCATTAGACGCGGAATTGCACGGCAAATTCAAATCTGAAAACGGATTAATTCTATCGTGCTCGGTTGCCGAGTTATTATTGTTTAAAGTCCTTAAGAGCTAAGCCCGGCCTTAACCCTAGCGTTTTTGAAAAGTGCTTCAAATGGGACAAACGAGGACTCATTAGACGCGGAAGTGCACGGCAAATTCAAATCTGAAAACGGATTAATTCTATCGTGCTCGGTTGCCGAGTTATTAGTGTTTAAAGTCCTTAAGAGCTAAGCCCGGCCTTAACCCTAGCGTTTTTGTAAAGTGCTTCAAATGGGACAAACGAGGACTCATTAGACGTGGGATTGCACGGCAAATTCAAATCTGAAAACGGATTAATTTTATCGTGCTTGGTTGCCGAGTTATTATTGTTTAAAGTCCTTAAGAGCTAAGCCCAGCCTTAACCCTAGCGTTTTTGAAAAGTGCTTCAAATGGGACAAACGAGAACTCATTAGACGCGGAATTGCACGGCAAATTCAAATCTGAAAACGGATTAATTCTATCGTGCTTGGTTGCCGAGTTATTATTGTTTAAAGTCCTTAAGAGCTAAGCCCGGCCTTAACCCTAGCGTTTTTGAAAAGTGCTTCAAATGGGACAAACGAGGACTCATTAGACGCGGAATTGCACGGCAAATTCAAATCTGAAAACGGATTAATTCTATCGTGCTCGGTTGCAAAGTTATTAGTGTTTAAAGTCCTTAAGAGCTAAGCCCGGCCTTAACCCTAGCTTTTTTGTAAAGTGCTTCAAATGGGACAAACGAGGACTCATTAGACGCGGAATTGCACGGCAAATTCAAATCTGAAAACGGATTAATTCTATCGTGCTCGGTTGCAAAGTTATTAGTGTTTAAAGTCCTTAAGAGCTAAGCCCGGCCTTAACCCTAGCGTTTTTGAAAAGTGCTTCAAATGGAGCAAACGAGGACTCATTAGACGCGGAATTGCACGGCAAATTCAAATCTGAAAACGGATTAATTCTATCGTGCTTGGTTGCCGAGTTATTAGTGTTTAAAGTCCTTAAGAGCTAAGCCCGGCCTTAACCCTAGCTTTTTTGTAAAGTGCTTCAAATGGGACAAACGAGGACTCATTAGACGCGGAATTGCACGGCAAATTCAAATCTGAAAATGGATTAATTCTATCGTGCTTGGTTGCCGAGTTATTATTGTTTAAAGTCCTTAAGAGCTAAGCCCGGCCTTAACCCTAGCGTTTTTGAAAAGTGCTTCAAATGGGACAAACGAGGACTCATTAGACGCGGAAGTGCACGGCAAATTCAAATCTGAAAACGGATTAATTCTATCGTGCTCGGTTGCCGAGTTATTAGTGTTTAAAGTCCTTAAGAGCTAAGCCCGGCCTTAACCCTAGCGTTTTTGTAAAGTGCTTCAAATGGGACAAACGAGGACTCATTAGACGTGGGATTGCACGGCAAATTCAAATCTGAAAACGGATTAATTTTATCGTGCTTGGTTGCCGAGTTATTATTGTTTAAAGTCCTTAAGAGCTAAGCCCAGCCTTAACCCTAGCGTTTTTGAAAAGTGCTTCAAATGGGACAAACGAGGACTCATTAGACGCGGAATTGCACGGCAAATTCAAATCTGAAAACGGATTAATTCTATCGTGCTTGGTTGCCGAGTTATTAGTGTTTAAAGTCCTTAAGAGCTAAGCCCGGCCTTAACCCTAGCGTTTTTGAAAAGTGCTTCAAATGGGACAAACGAGGACTCATTAGACGCGGAATTGCACGGCAAATTCAAATCTGAAAACGGATTAATTCTATCGTGCTCGGTTGCAAAGTTATTAGTGTTTAAAGTCCTTAAGAGCTAAGCCCGGCCTTAACCCTAGCTTTTTTGTAAAGTGCTTCAAATGGGACAAACGAGGACTCATTAGACGCGGAATTGCACGGCAAATTCAAATCTGAAAACGGATTAATTCTATCGTGCTCGGTTGCAAAGTTATTAGTGTTTAAAGTCCTTAAGAGCTAAGCCCGGCCTTAACCCTAGCTTTTTTGTAAAGTGCTTCAAATGGGACAAACGAGGACTCATTAGACGCGGAATTGCACGGCAAATTCAAATCTGAAAACGGATTAATTCTATCGTGCTTGGTTGCCGAGTTATTATTGTTTAAAGTCCTTAAGAGCTAAGCCCGGCCTTAACCCTAGCGTTTTTGAAAAGTGCTTCAAATGGAGCAAACGAGGACTCATTAGACGCGGAATTGCACGGCAAATTCAAATCTGAAAACGGATTAATTCTATCGTGCTTGGTTGCCGAGTTATTAGTGTTTAAAGTCCTTAAGAGCTAAGCCCGGCCTTAACCCTAGCGTTTTTGAAAAGTGCTTCAAATGGGACAAACGAGGACTCATTAGACGCGGAATTGCACGGCAAATTCAAATCTGAAAACGGATTAATTCTATCGTGCTCGGTTGCAAAGTTATTAGTGTTTAAAGTCCTTAAGAGCTAAGCCCGGCCTTAACCCTAGCTTTTTTGTAAAGTGCTTCAAATGGGACAAACGAGGACTCATTAGACGCGGAATTGCACGGCAAATTCAAATCTGAAAACGGATTAATTCTATCGTGCTTGGTTGCCGAGTTATTATTGTTTAAAGTCCTTAAGAGCTAAGCCCGGCCTTAACCCTAGCGTTTTTGAAAAGTGCTTCAAATGGAGCAAACGAGGACTCATTAGACGCGGAATTGCACGGCAAATTCAAATCTGAAAACGGATTAATTCTATCGTGCTTGGTTGCCGAGTTATTAGTGTTTAAAGTCCTTAAGAGCTAAGCCCGGCCTTAACCCTAGCGGTTTTGAAAAGTGCTTCAAATGGGACAAACGAGGACTCATTAGACGCGGAATTGCACGGCAAATTCAAATCTGAAAACGGATTAATTCTATCGTGCTCGGTTGCCGAGTTATTATTGTTTAAAGTCCTTAAGAGCTAAGCCCGGCCTTAACCCTAGCGTTTTTGAAAAGTGCTTCAAATGGGACAAACGAGGACTCATTAGACGCGGAAGTGCACGGCAAATTCAAATCTGAAAACGGATTAATTCTATCGTGCTCGGTTGCCGAGTTATTAGTGTTTAAAGTCCTTAAGAGCTAAGCCCGGCCTTAACCCTAGCGTTTTTGAAAAGTGCTTCAAATGGGACAAACGAGGACTCATTAGACGCGGAATTGCACGGCAAATTCAAATCTGAAAACGGATTAATTCTATCGTGCTTGGTTGCCGAGTTATTAGTGTTTAAAGTCCTTAAGAGCTAAGCCCGGCCTTAACCCTAGCGTTTTTGAAAAGTGCTTCAAATGGGACAAACGAGGACTCATTAGACGCGGAATTGCACGGCAAATTCAAATCTGAAAACGGATTAATTCTATCGTGCTCGGTTGCCGAGTTATTAGTGTTTAAAGTCCTTAAGAGCTAAGCCCGGCCTTAACCCTAGCGTTTTTGAAAAGTGCTTCAAATGGGACAAACGAGGACTCATTAGACGTGGGATTGCACGGCAAATTCAAATCTGAAAACGGATTAATTCTATCGTGCTCGGTTGCCGAGTTATTATTGTTTAAAGTCCTTAAGAGCTAAGCCCGGCCTTAACCCTAGCGTTTTTGAAAAGTGCTTCAAATGGGACAAACGAGGACTCATTAGACGCGGAAGTGCACGGCAAATTCAAATCTGAAAACGGATTAATTCTATCGTGCTCGGTTGCCGAGTTATTAGTGTTTAAAGTCCTTAAGAGCTAAGCCCGGCCTTAACCCTAGCGTTTTTGAAAAGTGCTTCAAATGGGACAAACGAGGACTCATTAGACGCGGAATTGCACGGCAAATTCAAATCTGAAAACGGATTAATTCTATCGTGCTTGGTTGCCGAGTTATTAGTGTTTAAAGTCCTTAAGAGCTAAGCCCGGCCTTAACCCTAGCGTTTTTGAAAAGTGCTTCAAATGGGACAAACGAGGACTCATTAGACGCGGAATTGCACGGCAAATTCAAATCTGAAAACGGATTAATTCTATCGTGCTCGGTTGCCGAGTTATTAGTGTTTAAAGTCCTTAAGAGCTAAGCCCGGCCTTAACCCTAGCGTTTTTGAAAAGTGCTTCAAATGGGACAAACGAGGACTCATTAGACGTGGGATTGCACGGCAAATTCAAATCTGAAAACGGATTAATTCTATCGTGCTCGGTTGCCGAGTTATTATTGTTTAAAGTCCTTAAGAGCTAAGCCCGGCCTTAACCCTAGCGTTTTTGAAAAGTGCTTCAAATGGGACAAACGAGGACTCATTAGACGCGGAAGTGCACGGCAAATTCAAATCTGAAAACGGATTAATTCTATTGTGCTCGGTTGCCGAGTTATTAGTGTTTAAAGTCCTTAAGAGCTAAGCCCGGCCTTAACCCTAGCGTTTTTGAAAAGTGCTTCAAATGGGACAAACGAGGACTCATTAGACGCGGAATTGCACGGCAAATTCAAATCTGAAAACGGATTAATTCTATCGTGCTTGGTTGCCGAGTTATTAGTGTTTAAAGTCCTTAAGAGCTAAGCCCGGCCTTAACCCTAGCGTTTTTGAAAAGTGCTTCAAATGGGACAAACGAGGACTCATTAGACGCGGAATTGCACGGCAAATTCAAATCTGAAAACGGATTAATTCTATCGTGCTCGGTTGCCGAGTTATTAGTGTTTAAAGTCCTTAAGAGCTAAGCCCGGCCTTAACCCTAGCGTTTTTGAAAAGTGCTTCAAATGGGACAAACGAGGACTCATTAGACGCGGAATTGCACGGCAAATTCATATTTGAAAACGGATTAATTCTATCGTGCTTGGTTGCCGAGTTATTAGTGTTTAAAGTCCTTAAGAGCTAAGCCCGGCCTTAACCCTAGCGTTTTTGAAAAGTGCTTCAAATGGAGCAAACGAGGACTCATTAGACGCGGAATTGCACGGCAAATTCAAATCTGAAAACGGATTAATTCTATCGTGCTCGGTTGCCGAGTTATTAGTGTTTAAAGTCCTTAAGAGCTAAGCCCGGCCTTAACCCTAGCGTTTTTGAAAAGTGCTTCAAATGGGACAAACGAGGACTCATTAGACGCGGAATTGCACGGCAAATTCATATCTGAAAACGGATTAATTCTATCGTGCTTGGTTGCCGAGTTATTAGTGTTTAAAGTCCTTAAGAGCTAAGCCCGGCCTTAACCCTAGCGTTTTTGTAAAGTGCTTCAAATGGGACAAACGAGGACTCATTAGACGTGGGATTGCACGGCAAATTCAAATCTGAAAACGGATTAATTCTATCGTGCTCGGTTGCCGAGTTATTATTGTTTAAAGTCCTTAAGAGCTAAGCCCGGCCTTAACCCTAGCGTTTTTGAAAAGTGCTTCAAATGGGACAAACGAGGACTCATTAGACGCGGAAGTGCACGGCAAATTCAAATCTGAAAACGGATTAATTCTATCGTGCTCGGTTGCCGAGTTATTAGTGTTTAAAGTCCTTAAGAGCTAAGCCCGGCCTTAACCCTAGCGTTTTTGAAAAGTGCTTCAAATGGGACAAACGAGGACTCATTAGACGCGGAATTGCATGGCAAATTCAAATCTGAAAACGGATTAATTCTATCGTGCTTGGTTGCCGAGTTATTAGTGTTTAAAGTCCTTAAGAGCTAAGCCCGGCCTTAACCCTAGCGTTTTTGAAAAGTGCTTCAAATGGGACAAACGAGGACTCATTAGACGCGGAATCGCACGGCAAATTCAAATCTGAAAACGGATTAATTCTATCGTGCTCGGTTGCCGAGTTATTAGTGTTTAAAGTCCTTAAGAGCTAAGCCCGGCCTTAACCCTAGCGTTTTTGAAAAGTGCTTCAAATGGGACAAACGAGGACTCATTAGACGCGGAATTGCACGGCAAATTCAAATCTGAAAACGGATTAATTCTATCGTGCTCGGTTGCCGAGTTATTATTGTTTAAAGTCCTTAAGAGCTAAGCCCGGCCTTAACCCTAGCGTTTTTGAAAAGTGCTTCAAATGGGACAAACGAGGACTCATTAGACGCGGAAGTGCACGGCAAATTCAAATCTGAAAACGGATTAATTCTATCGTGCTCGGTTGCCGAGTTATTAGTGTTTAAAGTCCTTAAGAGCTAAGCCCGGCCTTAACCCTAGCGTTTTTGAAAAGTGCTTCAAATGGGACAAACGAGGACTCATTAGACGCGGAATTGCACGGCAAATTCAAATCTGAAAACGGATTAATTCTATCGTGCTTGGTTGCCGAGTTATTAGTGTTTAAAGTCCTTAAGAGCTAAGCCCGGCCTTAACCCTAGCGTTTTTGTAAAGTGCTTCAAATGGGACAAACGAGGACTCATTAGACGTGGGATTGCACGGCAAATTCAAATCTGAAAACGGATTAATTCTATCGTGCTCGGTTGCCGAGTTATTATTGTTTAAAGTCCTTAAGAGCTAAGCCCGGCCTTAACCCTAGCGTTTTTGAAAAGTGCTTCAAATGGGACAAACGAGGACTCATTAGACGCGGAAGTGCACGGCAAATTCAAATCTGAAAACGGATTAATTCTATCGTGCTCGGTTGCCGAGTTATTAGTGTTTAAAGTCCTTAAGAGCTAAGCCCGGCCTTAACCCTAGCGTTTTTGAAAAGTGCTTCAAATGGGACAAACGAGGACTCATTAGACGCGGAATTGCATGGCAAATTCAAATCTGAAAACGGATTAATTCTATCGTGCTTGGTTGCCGAGTTATTAGTGTTTAAAGTCCTTAAGAGCTAAGCCCGGCCTTAACCCTAGCGTTTTTGAAAAGTGCTTCAAATGGGACAAACGAGGACTCATTAGACGCGGAATCGCACGGCAAATTCAAATCTGAAAACGGATTAATTCTATCGTGCTCGGTTGCCGAGTTATTAGTGTTTAAAGTCCTTAAGAGCTAAGCCCGGCCTTAACCCTAGCGTTTTTGAAAAGTGCTTCAAATGGGACAAACGAGGACTCATTAGACGCGGAATTGCACGGCAAATTCAAATCTGAAAACGGATTAATTCTATCGTGCTCGGTTGCCGAGTTATTATTGTTTAAAGTCCTTAAGAGCTAAGCCCGGCCTTAACCCTAGCGTTTTTGAAAAGTGCTTCAAATGGGACAAACGAGGACTCATTAGACGCGGAAGTGCACGGCAAATTCAAATCTGAAAACGGATTAATTCTATCGTGCTCGGTTGCCGAGTTATTAGTGTTTAAAGTCCTTAAGAGCTAAGCCCGGCCTTAACCCTAGCGTTTTTGAAAAGTGCTTCAAATGGGACAAACGAGGACTCATTAGACGCGGAATTGCACGGCAAATTCAAATCTGAAAACGGATTAATTCTATCGTGCTTGGTTGCCGAGTTATTAGTGTTTAAAGTCCTTAAGAGCTAAGCCCGGCCTTAACCCTAGCGTTTTTGAAAAGTGCTTCAAATGGGACAAACGAGGACTCATTAGACGCGGAATTGCACGGCAAATTCAAATCTGAAAACGGATTAATTCTATCGTGCTCGGTTGCCGAGTTATTAGTGTTTAAAGTCCTTAAGAGCTAAGCCCGGCCTTAACCCTAGCGTTTTTGAAAAGTGCTTCAAATGGGACAAACGAGGACTCATTAGACGCGGAATTGCACGGCAAATTCATATCTGAAAACGGATTAATTCTATCGTGCTTGGTTGCCGAGTTATTAGTGTTTAAAGTCCTTAAGAGCTAAGCCCGGCCTTAACCCTAGCGTTTTTGTAAAGTGCTTCAAATGGGACAAACGAGGACTCATTAGACGTGGGATTGCACGGCAAATTCAAATCTGAAAACGGATTAATTCTATCGTGCTCGGTTGCCGAGTTATTATTGTTTAAAGTCCTTAAGAGCTAAGCCCGGCCTTAACCCTAGCGTTTTTGAAAAGTGCTTCAAATGGGACAAACGAGGACTCATTAGACGCGGAAGTGCACGGCAAATTCAAATCTGAAAACGGATTAATTCTATCGTGCTCGGTTGCCGAGTTATTAGTGTTTAAAGTCCTTAAGAGCTAAGCCCGGCCTTAACCCTAGCGTTTTTGAAAAGTGCTTCAAATGGGACAAACGAGGACTCATTAGACGCGGAATTGCACGGCAAATTCAAATCTGAAAACGGATTAATTCTATCGTGCTTGGTTGCCGAGTTATTAGTGTTTAAAGTCCTTAAGAGCTAAGCCCGGCCTTAACCCTAGCGTTTTTGAAAAGTGCTTCAAATGGGACAAACGAGGACTCATTAGACGCGGAATTGCACGGCAAATTCAAATCTGAAAACGGATTAATTCTATCGTGCTCGGTTGCCGAGTTATTAGTGTTTAAAGTCCTTAAGAGCTAAGCCCGGCCTTAACCCTAGCGTTTTTGAAAAGTGCTTCAAATGGGACAAACGAGGACTCATTAGACGCGGAATTGCACGGCAAATTCATATCTGAAAACGGATTAATTCTATCGTGCTTGGTTGCCGAGTTATTAGTGTTTAAAGTCCTTAAGAGCTAAGCCCGGCCTTAACCCTAGCGTTTTTGAAAAGTGCTTCAAATGGAGCAAACGAGGACTCATTAGACGCGGAATTGCACGGCAAATTCAAATCTGAAAACGGATTAATTCTATCGTGCTCGGTTGCCGAGTTATTAGTGTTTAAAGTCCTTAAGAGCTAAGCCCGGCCTTAACCCTAGCGTTTTTGAAAAGTGCTTCAAATGGGACAAACGAGGACTCATTAGACGCGGAATTGCACGGCAAATTCATATCTGAAAACGGATTAATTCTATCGTGCTTGGTTGCCGAGTTATTAGTGTTTAAAGTCCTTAAGAGCTAAGCCCGGCCTTAACCCTAGCGTTTTTGTAAAGTGCTTCAAATGGGACAAACGAGGACTCATTAGACGTGGGATTGCACGGCAAATTCAAATCTGAAAACGGATTAATTCTATCGTGCTCGGTTGCCGAGTTATTATTGTTTAAAGTCCTTAAGAGCTAAGCCCGGCCTTAACCCTAGCGTTTTTGAAAAGTGCTTCAAATGGGACAAACGAGGACTCATTAGACGCGGAAGTGCACGGCAAATTCAAATCTGAAAACGGATTAATTCTATCGTGCTCGGTTGCCGAGTTATTAGTGTTTAAAGTCCTTAAGAGCTAAGCCCGGCCTTAACCCTAGCGTTTTTGAAAAGTGCTTCAAATGGGACAAACGAGGACTCATTAGACGCGGAATTGCATGGCAAATTCAAATCTGAAAACGGATTAATTCTATCGTGCTTGGTTGCCGAGTTATTAGTGTTTAAAGTCCTTAAGAGCTAAGCCCGGCCTTAACCCTAGCGTTTTTGAAAAGTGCTTCAAATGGGACAAACGAGGACTCATTAGACGCGGAATCGCACGGCAAATTCAAATCTGAAAACGGATTAATTCTATCGTGCTCGGTTGCCGAGTTATTAGTGTTTAAAGTCCTTAAGAGCTAAGCCCGGCCTTAACCCTAGCGTTTTTGAAAAGTGCTTCAAATGGGACAAACGAGGACTCATTAGACGCGGAATTGCACGGCAAATTCATATCTGAAAACGGATTAATTCTATCGTGCTTGGTTGCCGAGTTATTAGTGTTTAAAGTCCTTAAGAGCTAAGCCCGGCCTTAACCCTAGCGTTTTTGTAAAGTGCTTCAAATGGGACAAACGAGGACTCATTAGACGTGGGATTGCACGGCAAATTCAAATCTGAAAACGGATTAATTTTATCGTGCTTGGTTGCCGAGTTATTATTGTTTAAAGTCCTTAAGAGCTAAGCCCAGCCTTAACCCTAGCGTTTTTGAAAAGTGCTTCAAATGGGACAAACGAGGACTCATTAGACGCGGAATTGCACGGCAAATTCAAATCTGAAAACGGATTAATTCTATCGTGCTTGGTTGCCGAGTTATTATTGTTTAAAGTCCTTAAGAGCTAAGCCCGGCCTTAACCCTAGCGTTTTTGAAAAGTGCTTCAAATGGGACAAACGAGGACTCATTAGACGCGGAATTGCACGGCAAATTCAAATCTGAAAACGGATTAATTCTATCGTGCTCGGTTGCAAAGTTATTAGTGTTTAAAGTCCTTAAGAGCTAAGCCCGGCCTTAACCCTAGCTTTTTTGTAAAGTGCTTCAAATGGGACAAACGAGGACTCATTAGACGCGGAATTGCACGGCAAATTCAAATCTGAAAACGGATTAATTCTATCGTGCTTGGTTGCCGAGTTATTATTGTTTAAAGTCCTTAAGAGCTAAGCCCGGCCTTAACCCTAGCGTTTTTGAAAAGTGCTTCAAATGGAGCAAACGAGGACTCATTAGACGCGGAATTGCACGGCAAATTCAAATCTGAAAACGGATTAATTCTATCGTGCTTGGTTGCCGAGTTATTAGTGTTTAAAGTCCTTAAGAGCTAAGCCCGGCCTTAACCCTAGCTTTTTTGTAAAGTGCTTCAAATGGGACAAACGAGGACTCATTAGACGCGGAATTGCACGGCAAATTCAAATCTGAAAATGGATTAATTCTATCGTGCTTGGTTGCCGAGTTATTATTGTTTAAAGTCCTTAAGAGCTAAGCCCGGCCTTAACCCTAGCGGTTTTTAAAAGTGCTTCAAAAGGAGCAAACGAGGACTCATTAGACGCGGAATTGCACGGCAAATTCAAATCTGAAAACGGATTAATTCTATCGTGCTCGGTTGCCGAGTTATTATTGTTTAAAGTCCTTAAGAGCTAAGCCCGGCCTTAACCCTAGCGTTTTTGAAAAGTGCTTCAAATGGGACAAACGAGGACTCATTAGACGCGGAAGTGCACGGCAAATTCAAATCTGAAAACGGATTAATTCTATCGTGCTCGGTTGCCGAGTTATTATTGTTTAAAGTCCTTAAGAGCTAAGCCCGGCCTTAACCCTAGCGTTTTTGAAAAGTGCTTCAAATGGAGCAAACGAGGACTCATTAGACGCGGAATTGCACGGCAAATTCAAATCTGAAAATGGATTAATTCTATCGTGCTTGGTTGCCGAGTTATTAGTGTTTAAAGTCCTTAAGAGCTAAGCCCGGCCTTAACCCTAGCGGTTTTTAAAAGTGCTTCAAAAGGAGCAAACGTGAACTCATTAGACGCGGAATTGCACGGCAAATTCAAATCTGAAAACGGATTAATTCTATCGTGCTCGGTTGCCGAGTTATTATTGTTTAAAGTCCTTAAGAGCTAAGCCCGGCCTTAACCCTAGCGTTTTTGAAAAGTGCTTCAAATGGGACAAACGAGGACTCATTAGACGCGGAAGTGCACGGCAAATTCAAATCTGAAAACGGATTAATTCTATCGTGCTCGGTTGCCGAGTTATTAGTGTTTAAAGTCCTTAAGAGCTAAGCCCGGCCTTAACCCTAGCGTTTTTGAAAAGTGCTTCAAATGGGACAAACGAGGACTCATTAGACGCGGAATTGCACGGCAAATTCATATCTGAAAACGGATTAATTCTATCGTGCTTGGTTGCCGAGTTATTAGTGTTTAAAGTCCTTAAGAGCTAAGCCCGGCCTTAACCCTAGCGTTTTTGTAAAGTGCTTCAAATGGGACAAACGAGGACTCATTAGACGTGGGATTGCACGGCAAATTCAAATCTGAAAACGGATTAATTTTATCGTGCTTGGTTGCCGAGTTATTATTGTTTAAAGTCCTTAAGAGCTAAGCCCAGCCTTAACCCTAGCGTTTTTGAAAAGTGCTTCAAATGGGACAAACGAGGACTCATTAGACGCGGAATTGCACGGCAAATTCAAATCTGAAAACGGATTAATTCTATCGTGCTTGGTTGCCGAGTTATTATTGTTTAAAGTCCTTAAGAGCTAAGCCCGGCCTTAACCCTAGCGTTTTTGAAAAGTGCTTCAAATGGGACAAACGAGGACTCATTAGACGCGGAATTGCACGGCAAATTCAAATCTGAAAACGGATTAATTCTATCGTGCTCGGTTGCAAAGTTATTAGTGTTTAAAGTCCTTAAGAGCTAAGCCCGGCCTTAACCCTAGCTTTTTTGTAAAGTGCTTCAAATGGGACAAACGAGGACTCATTAGACGCGGAATTGCACGGCAAATTCAAATCTGAAAACGGATTAATTCTATCGTGCTTGGTTGCCGAGTTATTATTGTTTAAAGTCCTTAAGAGCTAAGCCCGGCCTTAACCCTAGCGTTTTTGAAAAGTGCTTCAAATGGAGCAAACGAGGACTCATTAGACGCGGAATTGCACGGCAAATTCAAATCTGAAAACGGATTAATTCTATCGTGCTTGGTTGCCGAGTTATTAGTGTTTAAAGTCCTTAAGAGCTAAGCCCGGCCTTAACCCTAGCTTTTTTGTAAAGTGCTTCAAATGGGACAAACGAGGACTCATTAGACGCGGAATTGCACGGCAAATTCAAATCTGAAAATGGATTAATTCTATCGTGCTTGGTTGCCGAGTTATTATTGTTTAAAGTCCTTAAGAGCTAAGCCCGGCCTTAACCCTAGCGGTTTTTAAAAGTGCTTCAAATGGGACAAACGAGGACTCATTAGACGCGGAATTGCACGGCAAATTCAAATCTGAAAACGGATTAATTCTATCGTGCTCGGTTGCCGAGTTATTATTGTTTAAAGTCCTTAAGAGCTAAGCCCGGCCTTAACCCTAGCGTTTTTGAAAAGTGCTTCAAATGGGACAAACGAGGACTCATTAGACGCGGAAGTGCACGGCAAATTCAAATCTGAAAACGGATTAATTCTATCGTGCTCGGTTGCCGAGTTATTAGTGTTTAAAGTCCTTAAGAGCTAAGCCCGGCCTTAACCCTAGCGTTTTTGAAAAGTGCTTCAAATGGGACAAACGAGGACTCATTAGACGCGGAATTGCACGGCAAATTCAAATCTGAAAACGGATTAATTCTATCGTGCTTGGTTGCCGAGTTATTAGTGTTTAAAGTCCTTAAGAGCTAAGCCCGGCCTTAACCCTAGCGTTTTTGAAAAGTGCTTCAAATGGGACAAACGAGGACTCATTAGACGCGGAATTGCACGGCAAATTCAAATCTGAAAACGGATTAATTCTATCGTGCTCGGTTGCCGAGTTATTAGTGTTTAAAGTCCTTAAGAGCTAAGCCCGGCCTTAACCCTAGCTTTTTTGTAAAGTGCTTCAAATGGGACAAACGAGGACTCATTAGACGCGGAATTGCACGGCAAATTCAAATCTGAAAATGGATTAATTCTATCGTGCTTGGTTGCCGAGTTATTATTGTTTAAAGTCCTTAAGAGCTAAGCCCGGCCTTAACCCTAGCGTTTTTGAAAAGTGCTTCAAATGGGACAAACGAGGACTCATTAGACGCGGAATTGCACGGCAAATTCAAATCTGAAAACGGATTAATTCTATCGTGCTCGGTTGCAAAGTTATTAGTGTTTAAAGTCCTTAAGAGCTAAGCCCGGCCTTAACCCTAGCTTTTTTGTAAAGTGCTTCAAATGGGACAAACGAGGACTCATTAGACGCGGAATTGCACGGCAAATTCAAATCTGAAAACGGATTAATTCTATCCTGCTTGGTTGCCGAGTTATTATTGTTTAAAGTCCTTAAGAGCTAAGCCCGGCCTTAACCCTAGCGTTTTTGAAAAGTGCTTCAAATGGAGCAAACGAGGACTCATTAGACGCGGAATTGCACGGCAAATTCAAATCTGAAAACGGATTAATTCTATCGTGCTTGGTTGCCGAGTTATTAGTGTTTAAAGTCCTTAAAGGACAAGAATGTAGGACCCAGGGTTCTCCTCCTATAAAAACTATCTTCTGTCAGGGAGTTAGTAGCTAAATTGACTCCAACCCTCATCCCAACATCATAAATGGATTATCCTCTGTAGGGGATCTCTACCCGTGTGACTCAAAGAACAATAGAATCGGATCAGAGCAGACGACAGGAAATCATTTGCATATTAACTGACATCTCAAGGTTTGAAAAATCCTGTATTTCTCTCACTAGTTTTTGAAGAAAACATTGTCAGATCAACAAAATAACCCAGATATATGTAGGTGTAACAAAGCTACATAATCAATACAATACGTAACTTTGCTAGGGAACTTTCCGAAAATCATTGTGTTTTCAACTGTCAAAGCAACCCCTTCAAAGTTGGAATTGTATCTATATTTTCCTCAGAGCTGAATTAGCTTTGATAGCTGTGTGTCTAGAAGTATGACTTATACAATTGTGGTGACTACTTGGTAGTCTAAGAAACCAGTAGACTCAGGGGCTCTATAGAAATGTAATTTGTATACTGACAGCCAATGTCTGAGACATTCTACCAGTGAGCATGGCAGGCCAGTGTTGTAATTGCTTCATATTCTTGGTTAGGTACTACAAAGCTGACTTGTTAATGTGCAACTATACTTTGATTTCTTTTATACACTATATGATTTCAAACATGTGCTGAAGTAACTTCAATACTTGGTAAATTGTCTTAGCCAAGGAGCCCCTTCACTGATGTGAACACCACGGCATTCAGAAGCAGACTGAGGTCTGGGAGTTTACGTTAGCTGAATTTATTGGGTGGTTTTATAGTCCAGCCTTGCTCTTTAAGAGCTAAGCCCGGCCTTAACCCTAGCTTTTTTGTTAAGTGCTTCAAATGGGACAAACGAGGACTCATTAGACGCGGAATTGCACGGCAAATTCAAATCTGAAAATGGATTAATTCTATCGTGCTTGGTTGCCGAGTTATTATTGTTTAAAGTCCTTAAGAGCTAAGCCCGGCCTTAACCCTAGCGGTTTTTAAAAGTGCTTCAAAAGGAGCAAACGAGGACTCATTAGACGCGGAATTGCACGGCAAATTCAAATCTGAAAACGGATTAATTCTATCGTGCTCGGTTGCAAAGTTATTAGTGTTTAAAGTCCTTAAGAGCTAAGCCCGGCCTTAACCCTAGCGTTTTTGAAAAGTGCTTCAAATGGGACAAACGAGGACTCATTAGACGCGGAATTGCACGGCAAATTCAAATCTGAAAACGGATTAATTCTATCCTGCTTGGTTGCCGAGTTATTAGTGTTTAAAGTCCTTAAGAGCTAAGCCCGGCCTTAACCCTAGCGTTTTTGAAAAGTGCTTCAAATGGGACAAACGAGGACTCATTAGACGCGGAATTGCACGGCAAATTCAAATCTGAAAACGGATTAATTCTATCGTGCTCGGTTGCAAAGTTATTAGTGTTTAAAGTCCTTAAGAGCTAAGCCCGGCCTTAACCCTAGCTTTTTTGTAAAGTGCTTCAAATGGGACAAACGAGGACTCATTAGACGCGGAATTGCACGGCAAATTCAAATCTGAAAACGGATTAATTCTATCCTGCTTGGTTGCCGAGTTATTATTGTTTAAAGTCCTTAAGAGCTAAGCCCGGCCTTAACCCTAGCGTTTTTGAAAAGTGCTTCAAATGGGACAAACGAGGACTCATTAGACGCGGAATTGCACGGCAAATTCAAATCTGAAAACGGATTAATTCTATCGTGCTTGGTTGCCGAGTTATTAGTGTTTAAAGTCCTTAAGAGCTAAGCCCGGCCTTAACCCTAGCTTTTTTGAAAAGTGCTTCAAATGGGACAAACGAGGACTCATTAGACGCGGAATTGCACGGCAAATTCAAATCTGAAAATGGATTAATTCTATCGTGCTTGGTTGCCGAGTTATTATTGTTTAAAGTCCTTAAGAGCTAAGCCCGGCCTTAACCCTAGCGGTTTTTAAAAGTGCTTCAAAAGGAGCAAACGAGGACTCATTAGACGCGGAATTGCACGGCAAATTCAAATCTGAAAACGGATTAATTCTATCGTGCTCGGTTGCCGAGTTATTATTGTTTAAAGTCCTTAAGAGCTAAGCCCGGCCTTAACCCTAGCGTTTTTGAAAAGTGCTTCAAATGGGACAAACGAGGACTCATTAGACGCGGAAGTGCACGGCAAATTCAAATCTGAAAACGGATTAATTCTATCGTGCTCGGTTGCCGAGTTATTAGTGTTTAAAGTCCTTAAGAGCTAAGCCCGGCCTTAACCCTAGCGTTTTTGTAAAGTGCTTCAAATGGAGCAAACGAGGACTCATTAGACGCGGAATTGCACGGCAAATTCAAATCTGAAAACGGATTAATTCTATCCTGCTTGGTTGCCGAGTTATTAGTGTTTAAAGTCCTTAAGAGCTAAGCCCGGCCTTAACCCTAGCGTTTTTGAAAAGTGCTTCAAATGGGACAAACGAGGACTCATTAGACGCGGAATTGCACGGCAAATTCAAATCTGAAAACGGACTAATTCTATCGTGCTCGGTTGCCGAGTTATCAGTGTTTAAAGTCCTTAAGAGCTAAGCCCGGCCTTAACCCTAGCGTTTTGAAAAGTGCTTAAAATGGGACAAACGAGGACTCATTAGACGCGGAATTGCACGGCAAATTCAAATCTGAAAACGGATTAATTCTATCGTGCTTGGTTGCCGAGTTATTAGTGTTTAAAGTCCTTAAGAGCTAAGCCCGGCCTTAACCCTAGCTTTTTTGTAAAGTGCTTCAAATGGGACAAACGAGGACTCATTAGACGTGGGATTGCACGGCAAATTCAAATCTGAAAACGGATTAATTCTATCGTGCTTGGTTGCCGAGTTATTATTGTTTAAAGTCCTTAAGAGCTAAGCCCAGCCTTAACCCTAGCGTTTTTGAAAAGTGCTTCAAATGGGACAAACGAGGACTCATTAGACGCGGAATTGCACGGCAAATTCAAATCTGAAAACGGATTAATTCTATCGTGCTTGGTTGCCGAGTTATTATTGTTTAAAGTCCTTAAGAGCTAAGCCCGGCCTGAACCCTAGCGTTTTTGAAAAGTGCTTCAAATGGGACAAACGAGGACTCATTAGACGCGGAATTGCACGGCAAATTCAAATCTGAAAACGGATTAATTCTATCGTGCTCGGTTGCAAAGTTATTAGTGATTAAAGTCCTTAAGAGCTAAGCCCGGCCTTAACCCTAGCTTTTTTGTAAAGTGCTTCAAATGGGACAAACGAGGACTCATTAGACGCGGAATTGCACGGCAAATTCAAATCTGAAAACGGATTAATTCTATCGTGCTCGGTTGCCGAGTTATTAGTGTTTAAAGTCCTTAAGAGCTAAGCCCGGCCTTAACCCTAGCTTTTTTGTAAAGTGCTTCAAATGGGACAAACGAGGACTCATTAGACGCGGAATTGCACGGCAAATTCAAATCTGAAAATGGATTAATTCTATCGTGCTTGGTTGCCGAGTTATTATTGTTTAAAGTCCTTAAGAGCTAAGCCCGGCCTTAACCCTAGCGTTTTTGAAAAGTGCTTCAAATGGAGCAAACGAGGACTCATTAGACGCGGAATTGCACGGCAAATTCAAATCTGAAAACGGATTAATTCTATCGTGCTTGGTTGCCGAGTTATTAGTGTTTAAAGTCCTTAAGAGCTAAGCCCGGCCTTAACCCTAGCTTTTTTGTAAAGTGCTTCAAATGGGACAAACGAGGACTCATTAGACGCGGAATTGCACGGCAAATTCAAATCTGAAAATGGATTAATTCTATCGTGCTTGGTTGCCGAGTTATTATTGTTTAAAGTCCTTAAGAGCTAAGCCCGGCCTTAACCCTAGCTTTTTTGTAAAGTGCTTCAAATGGGACAAACGAGGACTCATTAGACGTGGGATTGCACGGCAAATTCAAATCTGAAAACGGATTAATTCTATCGTGCTTGGTTGCCGAGTTATTATTGTTTAAAGTCCTTAAGAGCTAAGCCCAGCCTTAACCCTAGCGTTTTTGAAAAGTGCTTCAAATGGGACAAACGAGGACTCATTAGACGCGGAATTGCACGGCAAATTCAAATCTGAAAACGGATTAATTCTATCGTGCTTGGTTGCCGAGTTATTATTGTTTAAAGTCCTTAAGAGCTAAGCCCAGCCTTAACCCTAGCGTTTTTGAAAAGTGCTTCAAATGGGACAAACGAGGACTCATTAGACGCGGAATTGCACGGCAAATTCAAATCTGAAAACGGATTAATTCTATCGTGCTCGGTTGCAAAGTTATTAGTGTTTAAAGTCCTTAAGAGCTAAGCCCGGCCTTAACCCTAGCTTTTTTGTAAAGTGCTTCAAATGGGACAAACGAGGACTCATTAGACGCGGAATTGCACGGCAAATTCAAATCTGAAAACGGATTAATTCTATCGTGCTTGGTTGCCGAGTTATTATTGTTTAAAGTCCTTAAGAGCTAAGCCCGGCCTTAACCCTAGCGTTTTTGAAAAGTGCTTCAAATGGAGCAAACGAGGACTCATTAGACGCGGAATTGCACGGCAAATTCAAATCTGAAAACGGATTAATTCTATCCTGCTTGGTTGCCGAGTTATTAGTGTTTAAAGTCCTTAAGAGCTAAGCCCGGCCTTAACCCTAGCGTTTTTGAAAAGTGCTTCAAATGGGACAAACGAGGACTCATTAGACGCGGAATTGCACGGCAAATTCAAATCTGAAAACGGACTAATTCTATCGTGCTCGGTTGCCGAGTTATCAGTGTTTAAAGTCCTTAAGAGCTAAGCCCGGCCTTAACCCTAGCGTTTTGAAAAGTGCTTAAAATGGGACAAACGAGGACTCATTAGACGCGGAATTGCACGGCAAATTCAAATCTGAAAACGGATTAATTCTATCGTGCTTGGTTGCCGAGTTATTAGTGTTTAAAGTCCTTAAGAGCTAAGCCCGGCCTTAACCCTAGCTTTTTTGTAAAGTGCTTCAAATGGGACAAACGAGGACTCATTAGACGTGGGATTGCACGGCAAATTCAAATCTGAAAACGGATTAATTCTATCGTGCTTGGTTGCCGAGTTATTATTGTTTAAAGTCCTTAAGAGCTAAGCCCAGCCTTAACCCTAGCGTTTTTGAAAAGTGCTTCAAATGGGACAAACGAGGACTCATTAGACGCGGAATTGCACGGCAAATTCAAATCTGAAAACGGATTAATTCTATCGTGCTTGGTTGCAAAGTTATTAGTGTTTAAAGTCCTTAAGAGCTAAGCCCGGCCTTAACCCTAGCTTTTTTGTAAAGTGCTTCAAATGGGACAAACGAGGACTCATTAGACGCGGAATTGCACGGCAAATTCAAATCTGAAAACGGATTAATTCTATCGTGCTTGGTTGCCGAGTTATTATTGTTTAAAGTCCTTAAGAGCTAAGCCCGGCCTTAACCCTAGCGTTTTTGAAAAGTGCTTCAAATGGAGCAAACGAGGACTCATTAGACGCGGAATTGCACGGCAAATTCAAATCTGAAAACGGATTAATTCTATCCTGCTTGGTTGCCGAGTTATTAGTGTTTAAAGTCCTTAAGAGCTAAGCCCGGCCTTAACCCTAGCGTTTTTGAAAAGTGCTTCAAATGGGACAAACGAGGACTCATTAGACGCGGAATTGCACGGCAAATTCAAATCTGAAAACGGACTAATTCTATCGTGCTCGGTTGCCGAGTTATCAGTGTTTAAAGTCCTTAAGAGCTAAGCCCGGCCTTAACCCTAGCGTTTTGAAAAGTGCTTAAAATGGGACAAACGAGGACTCATTAGACGCGGAATTGCACGGCAAATTCAAATCTGAAAACGGATTAATTCTATCGTGCTTGGTTGCCGAGTTATTAGTGTTTAAAGTCCTTAAGAGCTAAGCCCGGCCTTAACCCTAGCTTTTTTGTAAAGTGCTTCAAATGGGACAAACGAGGACTCATTAGACGTGGGATTGCACGGCAAATTCAAATCTGAAAACGGATTAATTCTATCGTGCTTGGTTGCCGAGTTATTATTGTTTAAAGTCCTTAAGAGCTAAGCCCGGCCTGAACCCTAGCGTTTTTGAAAAGTGCTTCAAATGGGACAAACGAGGACTCATTAGACGCGGAATTGCACGGCAAATTCAAATCTGAAAACGGATTAATTCTATCGTGCTCGGTTGCAAAGTTATTAGTGTTTAAAGTCCTTAAGAGCTAAGCCCGGCCTTAACCCTAGCTTTTTTGTAAAGTGCTTCAAATGGGACAAACGAGGACTCATTAGACGCGGAATTGCACGGCAAATTCAAATCTGAAAACGGATTAATTCTATCGTGCTTGGTTGCCGAGTTATTATTGTTTAAAGTCCTTAAGAGCTAAGCCCGGCCTTAACCCTAGCGTTTTTGAAAAGTGCTTCAAATGGAGCAAACGAGGACTCATTAGACGCGGAATTGCACGGCAAATTCAAATCTGAAAACGGATTAATTCTATCGTGCTTGGTTGCCGAGTTATTAGTGTTTAAAGTCCTTAAGAGCTAAGCCCGGCCTTAACCCTAGCTTTTTTGTAAAGTGCTTCAAATGGGACAAACGAGGACTCATTAGACGCGGAATTGCACGGCAAATTCAAATCTGAAAATGGATTAATTCTATCGTGCTTGGTTGCCGAGTTATTATTGTTTAAAGTCCTTAAGAGCTAAGCCCGGCCTTAACCCTAGCTTTTTTGTAAAGTGCTTCAAATGGGACAAACGAGGACTCATTAGACGTGGGATTGCACGGCAAATTCAAATCTGAAAACGGATTAATTCTATCGTGCTTGGTTGCCGAGTTATTATTGTTTAAAGTCCTTAAGAGCTAAGCCCAGCCTTAACCCTAGCGTTTTTGAAAAGTGCTTCAAATGGGACAAACGAGGACTCATTAGACGCGGAATTGCACGGCAAATTCAAATCTGAAAACGGATTAATTCTATCGTGCTTGGTTGCCGAGTTATTATTGTTTAAAGTCCTTAAGAGCTAAGCCCGGCCTGAACCCTAGCGTTTTTGAAAAGTGCTTCAAATGGGACAAACGAGGACTCATTAGACGCGGAATTGCACGGCAAATTCAAATCTGAAAACGGATTAATTCTATCGTGCTCGGTTGCAAAGTTATTAGTGTTTAAAGTCCTTAAGAGCTAAGCCCGGCCTTAACCCTAGCTTTTTTGTAAAGTGCTTCAAATGGGACAAACGAGGACTCATTAGACGCGGAATTGCACGGCAAATTCAAATCTGAAAACGGATTAATTCTATCGTGCTTGGTTGCCGAGTTATTATTGTTTAAAGTCCTTAAGAGCTAAGCCCGGCCTTAACCCTAGCGTTTTTGAAAAGTGCTTCAAATGGAGCAAACGAGGACTCATTAGACGCGGAATTGCACGGCAAATTCAAATCTGAAAACGGATTAATTCTATCGTGCTTGGTTGCCGAGTTATTAGTGTTTAAAGTCCTTAAGAGCTAAGCCCGGCCTTAACCCTAGCTTTTTTGTAAAGTGCTTCAAATGGGACAAACGAGGACTCATTAGACGCGGAATTGCACGGCAAATTCAAATCTGAAAATGGATTAATTCTATCGTGCTTGGTTGCCGAGTTATTATTGTTTAAAGTCCTTAAGAGCTAAGCCCGGCCTTAACCCTAGCGGTTTTTAAAAGTGCTTCAAAAGGAGCAAACGTGGACTCATTAGACGCGGAATTGCACGGCAAATTCAAATCTGAAAACGGATTAATTCTATCGTGCTTGGTTGCCGAGTTATTATTGTTTAAAGTCCTTAAGAGCTAAGCCCGGCCTTAACCCTAGCGTTTTTGAAAAGTGCTTCAAATGGGACAAACGAGGACTCATTAGACGCGGAAGTGCACGGCAAATTCAAATCTGAAAACGGATTAATTCTATCGTGCTCGGTTGCCGAGTTATTAGTGTTTAAAGTCCTTAAGAGCTAAGCCCGGCCTTAACCCTAGCGTTTTTGAAAAGTGCTTCAAAAGGGACAAACGAGGACTCATTAGACGCGGAATTGCACGGCAAATTCAAATCTGAAAACGGATTAATTCTATCGTGCTCGGTTGCCGAGTTATTATTGTTTAAAGTCCTTAAGAGCTAAGCCCGGCCTTAACCCTAGCGTTTTTGAAAAGTGCTTCAAATGGGACAAACGAGGACTCATTAGACGCGGAAGTGCACGGCAAATTCAAATCTGAAAACGGATTAATTCTATCGTGCTCGGTTGCCGAGTTATTAGTGTTTAAAGTCCTTAAGAGCTAAGCCCGGCCTTAACCCTAGCGTTTTTGTAAAGTGCTTCAAATGGAGCAAACGAGGACTCATTAGACGCGGAATTGCACGGCAAATTCAAATCTGAAAACGGATTAATTCTATCCTGCTTGGTTGCCGAGTTATTAGTGTTTAAAGTCCTTAAGAGCTAAGCCCGGCCTTAACCCTAGCGTTTTTGAAAAGTGCTTCAAATGGGACAAACGAGGACTCATTAGACGCGGAATTGCACGGCAAATTCAAATCTGAAAACGTACTAATTCTATCGTGCTCGGTTGCCGAGTTATCAGTGTTTAAAGTCCTTAAGAGCTAAGCCCGGCCTTAACCCTAGCGTTTTGAAAAGTGCTTAAAATGGGACAAACGAGGACTCATTAGACGCGGAATTGCACGGCAAATTCAAATCTGAAAACGGATTAATTCTATCGTGCTTGGTTGCCGAGTTATTAGTGTTTAAAGTCCTTAAGAGCTAAGCCCGGCCTTAACCCTAGCTTTTTTGTAAAGTGCTTCAAATGGGACAAACGAGGACTCATTAGACGTGGGATTGCACGGCAAATTCAAATCTGAAAACGGATTAATTCTATCGTGCTTGGTTGCCGAGTTATTATTGTTTAAAGTCCTTAAGAGCTAAGCCCAGCCTTAACCCTAGCGTTTTTGAAAAGTGCTTCAAATGGGACAAACGAGGACTCATTAGACGCGGAATTGCACGGCAAATTCAAATCTGAAAACGGATTAATTCTATCGTGCTTGGTTGCCGAGTTATTATTGTTTAAAGTCCTTAAGAGCTAAGCCCAGCCTTAACCCTAGCGTTTTTGAAAAGTGCTTCAAATGGGACAAACGAGGACTCATTAGACGCGGAATTGCACGGCAAATTCAAATCTGAAAACGTACTAATTCTATCGTGCTCGGTTGCCGAGTTATCAGTGTTTAAAGTCCTTAAGAGCTAAGCCCGGCCTTAACCCTAGCGTTTTGAAAAGTGCTTAAAATGGGACAAACGAGGACTCATTAGACGCGGAATTGCACGGCAAATTCAAATCTGAAAACGGATTAATTCTATCGTGCTTGGTTGCCGAGTTATTAGTGTTTAAAGTCCTTAAGAGCTAAGCCCGGCCTTAACCCTAGCTTTTTTGTAAAGTGCTTCAAATGGGACAAACGAGGACTCATTAGACGTGGGATTGCACGGCAAATTCAAATCTGAAAACGGATTAATTCTATCGTGCTTGGTTGCCGAGTTATTATTGTTTAAAGTCCTTAAGAGCTAAGCCCAGCCTTAACCCTAGCGTTTTTGAAAAGTGCTTCAAATGGGACAAACGAGGACTCATTAGACGCGGAATTGCACGGCAAATTCAAATCTGAAAACGGATTAATTCTATCGTGCTTGGTTGCCGAGTTATTAGTGTTTAAAGTCCTTAAGAGCTAAGCCCGGCCTTAACCCTAGCTTTTTTGTAAAGTGCTTCAAATGGGACAAACGAGGACTCATTAGACGCGGAATTGCACGGCAAATTCAAATCTGAAAATGGATTAATTCTATCGTGCTTGGTTGCCGAGTTATTATTGTTTAAAGTCCTTAAGAGCTAAGCCCGGCCTTAACCCTAGCTTTTTTGTAAAGTGCTTCAAATGGGACAAACGAGGACTCATTAGACGTGGGATTGCACGGCAAATTCAAATCTGAAAACGGATTAATTCTATCGTGCTTGGTTGCCGAGTTATTATTGTTTAAAGTCCTTAAGAGCTAAGCCCAGCCTTAACCCTAGCGTTTTTGAAAAGTGCTTCAAATGGGACAAACGAGGACTCATTAGACGCGGAATTGCACGGCAAATTCAAATCTGAAAACGGATTAATTCTATCGTGCTTGGTTGCCGAGTTATTATTGTTTAAAGTCCTTAAGAGCTAAGCCCAGCCTTAACCCTAGCGTTTTTGAAAAGTGCTTCAAATGGGACAAACGAGGACTCATTAGACGCGGAATTGCACGGCAAATTCAAATCTGAAAACGGATTAATTCTATCGTGCTCGGTTGCAAAGTTATTAGTGTTTAAAGTCCTTAAGAGCTAAGCCCGGCCTTAACCCTAGCTTTTTTGTAAAGTGCTTCAAATGGGACAAACGAGGACTCATTAGACGCGGAATTGCACGGCAAATTCAAATCTGAAAACGGATTAATTCTATCGTGCTTGGTTGCCGAGTTATTATTGTTTAAAGTCCTTAAGAGCTAAGCCCGGCCTTAACCCTAGCGTTTTTGAAAAGTGCTTCAAATGGAGCAAACGAGGACTCATTAGACGCGGAATTGCACGGCAAATTCAAATCTGAAAACGGATTAATTCTATCCTGCTTGGTTGCCGAGTTATTAGTGTTTAAAGTCCTTAAGAGCTAAGCCCGGCCTTAACCCTAGCGTTTTTGAAAAGTGCTTCAAATGGGACAAACGAGGACTCATTAGACGCGGAATTGCACGGCAAATTCAAATCTGAAAACGGACTAATTCTATCGTGCTCGGTTGCCGAGTTATCAGTGTTTAAAGTCCTTAAGAGCTAAGCCCGGCCTTAACCCTAGCGTTTTGAAAAGTGCTTAAAATGGGACAAACGAGGACTCATTAGACGCGGAATTGCACGGCAAATTCAAATCTGAAAACGGATTAATTCTATCGTGCTTGGTTGCCGAGTTATTAGTGTTTAAAGTCCTTAAGAGCTAAGCCCGGCCTTAACCCTAGCTTTTTTGTAAAGTGCTTCAAATGGGACAAACGAGGACTCATTAGACGTGGGATTGCACGGCAAATTCAAATCTGAAAACGGATTAATTCTATCGTGCTTGGTTGCCGAGTTATTATTGTTTAAAGTCCTTAAGAGCTAAGCCCAGCCTTAACCCTAGCGTTTTTGAAAAGTGCTTCAAATGGGACAAACGAGGACTCATTAGACGCGGAATTGCACGGCAAATTCAAATCTGAAAACGGATTAATTCTATCGTGCTCGGTTGCAAAGTTATTAGTGTTTAAAGTCCTTAAGAGCTAAGCCCGGCCTTAACCCTAGCTTTTTTGTAAAGTGCTTCAAATGGGACAAACGAGGACTCATTAGACGCGGAATTGCACGGCAAATTCAAATCTGAAAACGGATTAATTCTATCGTGCTTGGTTGCCGAGTTATTATTGTTTAAAGTCCTTAAGAGCTAAGCCCGGCCTTAACCCTAGCGTTTTTGAAAAGTGCTTCAAATGGAGCAAACGAGGACTCATTAGACGCGGAATTGCACGGCAAATTCAAATCTGAAAACGGATTAATTCTATCCTGCTTGGTTGCCGAGTTATTAGTGTTTAAAGTCCTTAAGAGCTAAGCCCGGCCTTAACCCTAGCGTTTTTGAAAAGTGCTTCAAATGGGACAAACGAGGACTCATTAGACGCGGAATTGCACGGCAAATTCAAATCTGAAAACGGACTAATTCTATCGTGCTCGGTTGCCGAGTTATCAGTGTTTAAAGTCCTTAAGAGCTAAGCCCGGCCTTAACCCTAGCGTTTTGAAAAGTGCTTCAAATGGGACAAACGAGGACTCATTAGACGTGGGATTGCACGGCAAATTCAAATCTGAAAACGGATTAATTCTATCGTGCTTGGTTGCCGAGTTATTAGTGTTTAAAGTCCTTAAGAGCTAAGCCCGGCCTTAACCCTAGCTTTTTTGTAAAGTGCTTCAAATGGGACAAACGAGGACTCATTAGACGTGGGATTGCACGGCAAATTCAAATCTGAAAACGGATTAATTCTATCGTGCTTGGTTGCCGAGTTATTATTGTTTAAAGTCCTTAAGAGCTAAGCCCAGCCTTAACCCTAGCGTTTTTGAAAAGTGCTTCAAATGGGACAAACGAGGACTCATTAGACGCGGAATTGCACGGCAAATTCAAATCTGAAAACGGATTAATTCTATCGTGCTTGGTTGCCGAGTTATTATTGTTTAAAGTCCTTAAGAGCTAAGCCCGGCCTGAACCCTAGCGTTTTTGAAAAGTGCTTCAAATGGGACAAACGAGGACTCATTAGACGCGGAATTGCACGGCAAATTCAAATCTGAAAACGGATTAATTCTATCGTGCTCGGTTGCAAAGTTATTAGTGTTTAAAGTCCTTAAGAGCTAAGCCCGGCCTTAACCCTAGCTTTTTTGTAAAGTGCTTCAAATGGGACAAACGAGGACTCATTAGACGCGGAATTGCACGGCAAATTCAAATCTGAAAACGGATTAATTCTATCGTGCTTGGTTGCCGAGTTATTATTGTTTAAAGTCCTTAAGAGCTAAGCCCGGCCTTAACCCTAGCGTTTTTGAAAAGTGCTTCAAATGGAGCAAACGAGGACTCATTAGACGCGGAATTGCACGGCAAATTCAAATCTGAAAACGGATTAATTCTATCGTGCTTGGTTGCCGAGTTATTAGTGTTTAAAGTCCTTAAGAGCTAAGCCCGGCCTTAACCCTAGCTTTTTTGTAAAGTGCTTCAAATGGGACAAACGAGGACTCATTAGACGCGGAATTGCACGGCAAATTCAAATCTGAAAATGGATTAATTCTATCGTGCTTGGTTGCCGAGTTATTATTGTTTAAAGTCCTTAAGAGCTAAGCCCGGCCTTAACCCTAGCTTTTTTGTAAAGTGCTTCAAATGGGACAAACGAGGACTCATTAGACGTGGGATTGCACGGCAAATTCAAATCTGAAAACGGATTAATTCTATCGTGCTTGGTTGCCGAGTTATTATTGTTTAAAGTCCTTAAGAGCTAAGCCCAGCCTTAACCCTAGCGTTTTTGAAAAGTGCTTCAAATGGGACAAACGAGGACTCATTAGACGCGGAATTGCACGGCAAATTCAAATCTGAAAACGGATTAATTCTATCGTGCTTGGTTGCCGAGTTATTATTGTTTAAAGTCCTTAAGAGCTAAGCCCGGCCTGAACCCTAGCGTTTTTGAAAAGTGCTTCAAATGGGACAAACGAGGACTCATTAGACGCGGAATTGCACGGCAAATTCAAATCTGAAAACGGATTAATTCTATCGTGCTCGGTTGCAAAGTTATTAGTGTTTAAAGTCCTTAAGAGCTAAGCCCGGCCTTAACCCTAGCTTTTTTGTAAAGTGCTTCAAATGGGACAAACGAGGACTCATTAGACGCGGAATTGCACGGCAAATTCAAATCTGAAAACGGATTAATTCTATCGTGCTTGGTTGCCGAGTTATTATTGTTTAAAGTCCTTAAGAGCTAAGCCCGGCCTTAACCCTAGCGTTTTTGAAAAGTGCTTCAAATGGAGCAAACGAGGACTCATTAGACGCGGAATTGCACGGCAAATTCAAATCTGAAAACGGATTAATTCTATCGTGCTTGGTTGCCGAGTTATTAGTGTTTAAAGTCCTTAAGAGCTAAGCCCGGCCTTAACCCTAGCTTTTTTGTAAAGTGCTTCAAATGGGACAAACGAGGACTCATTAGACGCGGAATTGCACGGCAAATTCAAATCTGAAAATGGATTAATTCTATCGTGCTTGGTTGCCGAGTTATTATTGTTTAAAGTCCTTAAGAGCTAAGCCCGGCCTTAACCCTAGCGGTTTTTAAAAGTGCTTCAAAAGGAGCAAACGTGGACTCATTAGACGCGGAATTGCACGGCAAATTCAAATCTGAAAACGGATTAATTCTATCGTGCTTGGTTGCCGAGTTATTATTGTTTAAAGTCCTTAAGAGCTAAGCCCGGCCTTAACCCTAGCGTTTTTGAAAAGTGCTTCAAATGGGACAAACGAGGACTCATTAGACGCGGAAGTGCACGGCAAATTCAAATCTGAAAACGGATTAATTCTATCGTGCTCGGTTGCCGAGTTATTAGTGTTTAAAGTCCTTAAGAGCTAAGCCCGGCCTTAACCCTAGCGTTTTTGAAAAGTGCTTCAAAAGGGACAAACGAGGACTCATTAGACGCGGAATTGCACGGCAAATTCAAATCTGAAAACGGATTAATTCTATCGTGCTCGGTTGCCGAGTTATTATTGTTTAAAGTCCTTAAGAGCTAAGCCCGGCCTTAACCCTAGCGTTTTTGAAAAGTGCTTCAAATGGGACAAACGAGGACTCATTAGACGCGGAAGTGCACGGCAAATTCAAATCTGAAAACGGATTAATTCTATCGTGCTCGGTTGCCGAGTTATTAGTGTTTAAAGTCCTTAAGAGCTAAGCCCGGCCTTAACCCTAGCGTTTTTGTAAAGTGCTTCAAATGGAGCAAACGAGGACTCATTAGACGCGGAATTGCACGGCAAATTCAAATCTGAAAACGGATTAATTCTATCCTGCTTGGTTGCCGAGTTATTAGTGTTTAAAGTCCTTAAGAGCTAAGCCCGGCCTTAACCCTAGCGTTTTTGAAAAGTGCTTCAAATGGGACAAACGAGGACTCATTAGACGCGGAATTGCACGGCAAATTCAAATCTGAAAACGTACTAATTCTATCGTGCTCGGTTGCCGAGTTATCAGTGTTTAAAGTCCTTAAGAGCTAAGCCCGGCCTTAACCCTAGCGTTTTGAAAAGTGCTTAAAATGGGACAAACGAGGACTCATTAGACGCGGAATTGCACGGCAAATTCAAATCTGAAAACGGATTAATTCTATCGTGCTTGGTTGCCGAGTTATTAGTGTTTAAAGTCCTTAAGAGCTAAGCCCGGCCTTAACCCTAGCTTTTTTGTAAAGTGCTTCAAATGGGACAAACGAGGACTCATTAGACGTGGGATTGCACGGCAAATTCAAATCTGAAAACGGATTAATTCTATCGTGCTTGGTTGCCGAGTTATTATTGTTTAAAGTCCTTAAGAGCTAAGCCCAGCCTTAACCCTAGCGTTTTTGAAAAGTGCTTCAAATGGGACAAACGAGGACTCATTAGACGCGGAATTGCACGGCAAATTCAAATCTGAAAACGGATTAATTCTATCGTGCTTGGTTGCCGAGTTATTAGTGTTTAAAGTCCTTAAGAGCTAAGCCCGGCCTTAACCCTAGCTTTTTTGTAAAGTGCTTCAAATGGGACAAACGAGGACTCATTAGACGTGGGATTGCACGGCAAATTCAAATCTGAAAACGGATTAATTCTATCGTGCTTGGTTGCCGAGTTATTATTGTTTAAAGTCCTTAAGAGCTAAGCCCAGCCTTAACCCTAGCGTTTTTGAAAAGTGCTTCAAATGGGACAAACGAGGACTCATTAGACGCGGAATTGCACGGCAAATTCAAATCTGAAAACGGATTAATTCTATCGTGCTTGGTTGCAAAGTTATTAGTGTTTAAAGTCCTTAAGAGCTAAGCCCGGCCTGAACCCTAGCGTTTTTGAAAAGTGCTTCAAATGGGACAAACGAGGACTCATTAGACGCGGAATTGCACGGCAAATTCAAATCTGAAAACGGATTAATTCTATCGTGCTCGGTTGCAAAGTTATTAGTGTTTAAAGTCCTTAAGAGCTAAGCCCGGCCTTAACCCTAGCTTTTTTGTAAAGTGCTTCAAATGGGACAAACGAGGACTCATTAGACGCGGAATTGCACGGCAAATTCAAATCTGAAAACGGATTAATTCTATCGTGCTTGGTTGCCGAGTTATTATTGTTTAAAGTCCTTAAGAGCTAAGCCCGGCCTTAACCCTAGCGTTTTTGAAAAGTGCTTCAAATGGAGCAAACGAGGACTCATTAGACGCGGAATTGCACGGCAAATTCAAATCTGAAAACGGATTAATTCTATCGTGCTTGGTTGCCGAGTTATTAGTGTTTAAAGTCCTTAAGAGCTAAGCCCGGCCTTAACCCTAGCTTTTTTGTAAAGTGCTTCAAATGGGACAAACGAGGACTCATTAGACGCGGAATTGCACGGCAAATTCAAATCTGAAAATGGATTAATTCTATCGTGCTTGGTTGCCGAGTTATTATTGTTTAAAGTCCTTAAGAGCTAAGCCCGGCCTTAACCCTAGCTTTTTTGTAAAGTGCTTCAAATGGGACAAACGAGGACTCATTAGACGTGGGATTGCACGGCAAATTCAAATCTGAAAACGGATTAATTCTATCGTGCTTGGTTGCCGAGTTATTATTGTTTAAAGTCCTTAAGAGCTAAGCCCAGCCTTAACCCTAGCGTTTTTGAAAAGTGCTTCAAATGGGACAAACGAGGACTCATTAGACGCGGAATTGCACGGCAAATTCAAATCTGAAAACGGATTAATTCTATCGTGCTTGGTTGCCGAGTTATTATTGTTTAAAGTCCTTAAGAGCTAAGCCCGGCCTGAACCCTAGCGTTTTTGAAAAGTGCTTCAAATGGGACAAACGAGGACTCATTAGACGCGGAATTGCACGGCAAATTCAAATCTGAAAACGGATTAATTCTATCGTGCTCGGTTGCAAAGTTATTAGTGTTTAAAGTCCTTAAGAGCTAAGCCCGGCCTTAACCCTAGCTTTTTTGTAAAGTGCTTCAAATGGGACAAACGAGGACTCATTAGACGCGGAATTGCACGGCAAATTCAAATCTGAAAACGGATTAATTCTATCGTGCTTGGTTGCCGAGTTATTATTGTTTAAAGTCCTTAAGAGCTAAGCCCGGCCTTAACCCTAGCGTTTTTGAAAAGTGCTTCAAATGGAGCAAACGAGGACTCATTAGACGCGGAATTGCACGGCAAATTCAAATCTGAAAACGGATTAATTCTATCGTGCTTGGTTGCCGAGTTATTAGTGTTTAAAGTCCTTAAGAGCTAAGCCCGGCCTTAACCCTAGCTTTTTTGTAAAGTGCTTCAAATGGGACAAACGAGGACTCATTAGACGCGGAATTGCACGGCAAATTCAAATCTGAAAATGGATTAATTCTATCGTGCTTGGTTGCCGAGTTATTATTGTTTAAAGTCCTTAAGAGCTAAGCCCGGCCTTAACCCTAGCGGTTTTTAAAAGTGCTTCAAAAGGAGCAAACGTGGACTCATTAGACGCGGAATTGCACGGCAAATTCAAATCTGAAAACGGATTAATTCTATCGTGCTCCGTTGCCGAGTTATTATTGTTTAAAGTCCTTAAGAGCTAAGCCCGGCCTTAACCCTAGCGTTTTTGAAAAGTGCTTCAAATGGGACAAACGAGGACTCATTAGACGCGGAAGTGCACGGCAAATTCAAATCTGAAAACGGATTAATTCTATCGTGCTCGGTTGCCGAGTTATCAGTGTTTAAAGTCCTTAAGAGCTAAGCCCGGCCTTAACCCTAGCGTTTTTGAAAAGTGCTTCAAATGGGACAAACGAGGACTCATTAGACGCGGAATTGCACGGCAAATTCAAATCTGAAAACGGATTAATTCTATCGTGCTTGGTTGCCGAGTTATTAGTGTTTAAAGTCCTTAAGAGCTAAGCCCGGCCTTAACCCTAGCGTTTTTGTAAAGTGCTTCAAATGGGACAAACGAGGACTCATTAGACGTGGGATTGCACGGCAAATTCAAATCTGAAAACGGATTAATTCTATCGTGCTTGGTTGCCGAGTTATTATTGTTTAAAGTCCTTAAGAGCTAAGCCCAGCCTTAACCCTAGCGTTTTTGAAAAGTGCTTCAAATGGGACAAACGAGGACTCATTAGACGCGGAATTGCACGGCAAATTCAAATCTGAAAACGGATTAATTCTATCGTGCTTGGTTGCCGAGTTATTATTGTTTAAAGTCCTTAAGAGCTAAGCCCGGCCTTAACCCTAGCGTTTTTGAAAAGTGCTTCAAATGGGACAAACGAGGACTTATTAGACGCGGAATTGCACGGCAAATTCAAATCTGAAAACGGATTAATTCTATCGTGCTCGGTTGCAAAGTTATTAGTGTTTAAAGTCCTTAAGAGCTAAGCCCGGCCTTAACCCTAGCTTTTTTGTAAAGTGCTTCAAATGGGACAAACGAGGACTCATTAGACGCGGAATTGCACGGCAAATTCAAATCTGAAAACGGATTAATTCTATCGTGCTTGGTTGCCGAGTTATTATTGTTTAAAGTCCTTAAGAGCTAAGCCCGGCCTTAACCCTAGCGTTTTTGAAAAGTGCTTCAAATGGAGCAAACGAGGACTCATTAGACGCGGAATTGCACGGCAAATTCAAATCTGAAAACGGATTAATTCTATCGTGCTTGGTTGCCGAGTTATTAGTGTTTAAAGTCCTTAAGAGCTAAGCCCGGCCTTAACCCTAGCTTTTTTGTAAAGTGCTTCAAATGGGACAAACGAGGACTCATTAGACGCGGAATTGCACGGCAAATTCAAATCTGAAAATGGATTAATTCTATCGTGCTTGGTTGCCGAGTTATTATTGTTTAAAGTCCTTAAGAGCTAAGCCCGGCCTTAACCCTAGCGGTTTTTAAAAGTGCTTCAAAAGGAGCAAACGAGGACTCATTAGACGCGGAATTGCACGGCAAATTCAAATCTGAAAACGGATTAATTCTATCGTGCTCGGTTGCCGAGTTATTATTGTTTAAAGTCCTTAAGAGCTAAGCCCGGCCTTAACCCTAGCGTTTTTGAAAAGTGCTTCAAATGGGACAAACGAGAACTCATTAGACGCGGAAGTGCACGGCAAATTCAAATCTGAAAACGGATTAATTCTATCGTGCTCGGTTGCCGAGTTATTAGTGTTTAAAGTCCTTAAGAGCTAAGCCCGGCCTTAACCCTAGCGTTTTTGAAAAGTGCTTCAAATGGGACAAACGAGGACTCATTAGACGCGGAATTGCACGGCAAATTCAAATCTGAAAACGGATTAATTCTATCGTGCTTGGTTGCCGAGTTATTATTGTTTAAAGTCCTTAAGAGCTAAGCCCGGCCTTAACCCTAGCGTTTTTGAAAAGTGCTTCAAATGGGACAAACGAGGACTTATTAGACGCGGAATTGCACGGCAAATTCAAATCTGAAAACGGATTAATTCTATCGTGCTCGGTTGCAAAGTTATTAGTGTTTAAAGTCCTTAAGAGCTAAGCCCGGCCTTAACCCTAGCTTTTTTGTAAAGTGCTTCAAATGGGACAAACGAGGACTCATTAGACGCGGAATTGCACGGCAAATTCAAATCTGAAAACGGATTAATTCTATCGTGCTTGGTTGCCGAGTTATTATTGTTTAAAGTCCTTAAGAGCTAAGCCCGGCCTTAACCCTAGCGTTTTTGAAAAGTGCTTCAAATGGAGCAAACGAGGACTCATTAGACGCGGAATTGCACGGCAAATTCAAATCTGAAAACGGATTAATTCTATCGTGCTTGGTTGCCGAGTTATTAGTGTTTAAAGTCCTTAAGAGCTAAGCCCGGCCTTAACCCTAGCTTTTTTGTAAAGTGCTTCAAATGGGACAAACGAGGACTCATTAGACGCGGAATTGCACGGCAAATTCAAATCTGAAAATGGATTAATTCTATCGTGCTTGGTTGCCGAGTTATTATTGTTTAAAGTCCTTAAGAGCTAAGCCCGGCCTTAACCCTAGCGGTTTTTAAAAGTGCTTCAAAAGGAGCAAACGAGGACTCATTAGACGCGGAATTGCACGGCAAATTCAAATCTGAAAACGGATTAATTCTATCGTGCTCGGTTGCCGAGTTATTATTGTTTAAAGTCCTTAAGAGCTAAGCCCGGCCTTAACCCTAGCGTTTTTGAAAAGTGCTTCAAATGGGACAAACGAGAACTCATTAGACGCGGAAGTGCACGGCAAATTCAAATCTGAAAACGGATTAATTCTATCGTGCTCGGTTGCCGAGTTATTAGTGTTTAAAGTCCTTAAGAGCTAAGCCCGGCCTTAACCCTAGCGTTTTTGAAAAGTGCTTCAAATGGGACAAACGAGGACTCATTAGACGCGGAATTGCACGGCAAATTCAAATCTGAAAACGGATTAATTCTATCGTGCTTGGTTGCCGAGTTATTAGTGTTTAAAGTCCTTAAGAGCTAAGCCCGGCCTTAACCCTAGCGTTTTTGAAAAGTGCTTCAAATGGGACAAACGAGGACTCATTAGACGCGGAATTGCACGGCAAATTCAAATCTGAAAACGGATTAATTCTATCGTGCTCGGTTGCCGAGTTATTAGTGTTTAAAGTCCTTAAGAGCTAAGCCCGGCCTTAACCCTAGCTTTTTTGTAAAGTGCTTCAAATGGGACAAACGAGGACTCATTAGACGCGGAATTGCACGGCAAATTCAAATCTGAAAATGGATTAATTCTATCGTGCTTGGTTGCCGAGTTATTATTGTTTAAAGTCCTTAAGAGCTAAGCCCGGCCTTAACCCTAGCGTTTTTGAAAAGTGCTTCAAATGGGACAAACGAGGACTCATTAGACGCGGAATTGCACGGCAAATTCAAATCTGAAAACGGATTAATTCTATCGTGCTCGGTTGCAAAGTTATTAGTGTTTAAAGTCCTTAAGAGCTAAGCCCGGCCTTAACCCTAGCTTTTTTGTAAAGTGCTTCAAATGGGACAAACGAGGACTCATTAGACGCGGAATTGCACGGCAAATTCAAATCTGAAAACGGATTAATTCTATCCTGCTTGGTTGCCGAGTTATTATTGTTTAAAGTCCTTAAGAGCTAAGCCCGGCCTTAACCCTAGCGTTTTTGAAAAGTGCTTCAAATGGAGCAAACGAGGACTCATTAGACGCGGAATTGCACGGCAAATTCAAATCTGAAAACGGATTAATTCTATCGTGCTTGGTTGCCGAGTTATTAGTGTTTAAAGTCCTTAAGAGCTAAGCCCGGCCTTAACCCTAGCTTTTTTGTTAAGTGCTTCAAATGGGACAAACGAGGACTCATTAGACGCGGAATTGCACGGCAAATTCAAATCTGAAAATGGATTAATTCTATCGTGCTTGGTTGCCGAGTTATTATTGTTTAAAGTCCTTAAGAGCTAAGCCCGGCCTTAACCCTAGCGGTTTTTAAAAGTGCTTCAAAAGGAGCAAACGAGGACTCATTAGACGCGGAATTGCACGGCAAATTCAAATCTGAAAACGGATTAATTCTATCGTGCTCGGTTGCCGAGTTATTATTGTTTAAAGTCCTTAAGAGCTAAGCCCGGCCTTAACCCTAGCGTTTTTGAAAAGTGCTTCAAATGGGACAAACGAGGACTCATTAGACGCGGAAGTGCACGGCAAATTCAAATCTGAAAACGGATTAATTCTATCGTGCTCGGTTGCCGAGTTATTAGTGTTTAAAGTCCTTAAGAGCTAAGCCCGGCCTTAACCCTAGCGTTTTTGTAAAGTGCTTCAAATGGAGCAAACGAGGACTCATTAGACGCGGAATTGCACGGCAAATTCAAATCTGAAAACGGATTAATTCTATCCTGCTTGGTTGCCGAGTTATTAGTGTTTAAAGTCCTTAAGAGCTAAGCCCGGCCTTAACCCTAGCGTTTTTGTAAAGTGCTTCAAATGGAGCAAACGAGGACTCATTAGACGCGGAATTGCACGGCAAATTCAAATCTGAAAACGGATTAATTCTATCGTGCTTGGTTGCCGAGTTATTAGTGTTTAAAGTCCTTAAGAGCTAAGCCCGGCCTTAACCCTAGCTTTTTTGTAAAGTGCTTCAAATGGGACAAACGAGGACTCATTAGACGTGGGATTGCACGGCAAATTCAAATCTGAAAACGGATTAATTCTATCGTGCTTGGTTGCCGAGTTATTATTGTTTAAAGTCCTTAAGAGCTAAGCCCAGCCTTAACCCTAGCGTTTTTGAAAAGTGCTTCAAATGGGACAAACGAGGACTCATTAGACGCGGAATTGCACGGCAAATTCAAATCTGAAAACGGATTAATTCTATCGTGCTTGGTTGCCGAGTTATTATTGTTTAAAGTCCTTAAGAGCTAAGCCCGGCCTTAACCCTAGCGTTTTTGAAAAGTGCTTCAAATGGGACAAACGAGGACTCATTAGACGCGGAATTGCACGGCAAATTCAAATCTGAAAACGGATTAATTCTATCGTGCTCGGTTGCAAAGTTATTAGTGTTTAAAGTCCTTAAGAGCTAAGCCCGGCCTTAACCCTAGCTTTTTTGTAAAGTGCTTCAAATGGGACAAACGAGGACTCATTAGACGCGGAATTGCACGGCAAATTCAAATCTGAAAACGGATTAATTCTATCCTGCTTGGTTGCCGAGTTATTAGTGTTTAAAGTCCTTAAGAGCTAAGCCCGGCCTTAACCCTAGCGTTTTTGAAAAGTGCTTCAAATGGAGCAAACGAGGACTCATTAGACGCGGAATTGCACGGCAAATTCAAATCTGAAAACGGATTAATTCTATCGTGCTTGGTTGCCGAGTTATTAGTGTTTAAAGTCCTTAAGAGCTAAGCCCGGCCTTAACCCTAGCTTTTTTGTAAAGTGCTTCAAATGGGACAAACGAGGACTCATTAGACGCGGAATTGCACGGCAAATTCAAATCTGAAAATGGATTAATTCTATCGTGCTTGGTTGCCGAGTTATTAGTGTTTAAAGTCCTTAAGAGCTAAGCCCGGCCTTAACCCTAGCGGTTTTTAAAAGTGCTTCAAAAGGAGCAAACGAGGACTCATTAGACGCGGAATTGCACGGCAAATTCAAATCTGAAAACGGATTAATTCTATCGTGCTCGGTTGCCGAGTTATTATTGTTTAAAGTCCTTAAGAGCTAAGCCCGGCCTTAACCCTAGCGTTTTTGAAAAGTGCTTCAAATGGGACAAACGAGGACTCATTAGACGCGGAAGTGCACGGCAAATTCAAATCTGAAAACGGATTAATTCTATCGTGCTCGGTTGCCGAGTTATTAGTGTTTAAAGTCCCTAAGAGCTAAGCCCGGCCTTAACCCTAGCGTTTTTGTAAAGTGCTTCAAATGGAGCAAACGAGGACTCATTAGACGCGGAATTGCACGGCAAATTCAAATCTGAAAACGGATTAATTCTATCGTGCTTGGTTGCCGAGTTATTATTGTTTAAAGTCCTTAAGAGCTAAGCCCGGCCTTAACCCTAGCGTTTTTGAAAAGTGCTTCAAATGGGACAAACGAGGACTCATTAGACGCGGAATTGCACGGCAAATTCAAATCTGAAAACGGATTAATTCTATCGTGCTTGGTTGCCGAGTTATTAGTGTTTAAAGTCCTTAAGAGCTAAGCCCGGCCTTAACCCTAGCGTTTTTGAAAAGTGCTTCAAATGGGACAAACGAGGACTCATTAGACGCGGAATTGCACGGCAAATTCAAATCTGAAAACGGATTAATTCTATCGTGCTCAGTTGCCGAGTTATTAGTGTTTAAAGTCCTTAAGAGCTGAGCCCGGCCTTAACCCTAGCTTTTTTGTAAAGTGCTTCAAATGGGACAAACGAGGACTCATTAGACGCGGAATTGCACGGCAAATTCAAATCTGAAAATGGATTAATTCTATCGTGCTTGGTTGCCGAGTTATTATTGTTTAAAGTCCTTAAGAGCTAAGCCCGGCCTTAACCCTAGCGGTTTTTAAAAGTGCTTCAAAAGGAGCAAACGAGGACTCATTAGACGCGGAAGTGCACGGCAAATTCAAATCTGAAAACGGATTAATTCTATCGTGCTCGGTTGCCGCGTTATTAGTGTTTAAAGTCCTTAAGAGCTAAGCCCGGCCTTAACCCTAGCGTTTTTGTAAAGTGCTTCAAATGGAGCAAACGAGGACTCATTAGACGCGGAATTGCACGGCAAATTCAAATCTGAAAACGGATTAATTCTATCGTGCTTGGTTGCCGAGTTATTATTGTTTAAAGTCCTTAAACGGAGAACTGTTCTATATAACGCCCTAATACTCTATGGAACATGGCACCGCGTAAAAGAGCGCGCCCCTTCCGGGTTCGCCCAGTTGTGCTCTGGACGCCGTGAGAGACGGACGCACGGAAAAGGCGCTCCCGCAAGTCCGTTGTCTAACTTCTGAAATGCTATGAATTGCATATCCTACACTTCAAGGGGCTATATTATGATGGCATTATGAATAAAGGGAGTCGTTTCCCCGTTCCATACAAGCTGTCCTATCCGTGTACGTGCACCAGCAGTCTAAATGCATATGGAGTAGTTTTACGGCATAAATAACATCGTCATGTCATGGGATCAGAGAATGACCCCTTCTTTTCTGAGAAAGATCGGAATGCCGCTTTCACCGCAATCTTTCGTCTGAGATGGGATAACGCTTGAAAAACCTGTCAAAAAGTCAGCGGCGCACCGGCACGGAGACCGCAAACGGGCTGATGGTAACTGGCGCATCGACTCGGTAAGTTCCTCCGCTTGTTTCGTAAGCCAGTTTATGAACGAAAGCACCACATGTTTTGGCATTATAACATTAGCTGTGAACGTAAGCAAATAAGGAAAGTAAATTTGATGGGGAACATCATAGGTCTAGCTATGAAAACGTTGTGACTTGTATGTTTACATATCAGTTGGGCTGGGGGTGAGGGTGCAAGGGTCACAGTGCACGTTCCTGCAACAGCTGACGGCAACTTCGTAGGGCGGCATGATACACCATGCTGGAGGAAAACCCCACGGCATCTCAACTATCAGTCTCGGCAAGATGTCGAAAGAAAACAGAAACGTCATTACCGATCTGTTTCATTCAAAGTATTAGTAGGGCGATTTCGGAAACGTACGGGATTTTCAGTGCCGTCGAACAACCTGACTGTGAACGGGGAGGGGCGCTATCGGCGAAAACCCTGACTGTAGCTGACTGTTGGATTGCGTATATGTTCGGTGATTGAGGTAATACTAATTGATATTGCTCATGTGTGGTTCCTGACTCTATCTATAACAAACAGAGTCTTTGTAAACTGTTAACTTCAAGACTACAACCGGGGTTAACGGGGGATTTATAACTATTCTGAAATATCATCTGTAACCGCCATTTGTTATCAGAAGCTATAATTTCCTTGTCTACAAATAGACATCTTTATGATACTTCTTGTGCTTCTTGAATTAACCCTCATCCATGTTCCAAACCAAGTGTATATATTGACATGGATGCCTGGAGAAAAGGCACTAAAATGTATTGGAGGCATAGTGAAAACGCACCGTATATTCGAACCCACATGTTGACAAGAAGCTACTGTAACTGCAAAGAAACACAAATAAATATCCATGTATGCTCTGGATACATGACATAAGTTGAAACTTGCAACTGATGGTTTTAACTTCAATAGCGAATTTATGTTAATTTAACGTTACTACCAACCTAGTTATGATGTAAAAGTTATAATGTACACCACCATGGTTTGACAATGTCTAGTAGAATTGAAGAGTATTACAGTTATCTCTAAAACCTTTCTACTAGGGAAATTCTCAAAATTGTAACTGTTATGAGTCAAACTATGAAGAGACATGGCCTCAAAATTTAGTAACCTGTCAAATATGATAACCATGATATGATAACTGATGATTGAACCATAGGGTTGCACATGAAAGCTATTAGCTGTACAAAAATATCTGCATAACTACATGTACATAGACTGCAGCAGTGAGATTATACACATATAACATTACTGAAACCCACCACTTCTGTGTAGACTTGAGGGAAAGAGTGCTAAAAGCAAGTAAATTTTGGAAAGACAAAAAAGACATGGTGACTTGTGCTTTTAAGTGTGCTAACCAATGCAAATTATGCAATACTTGTGCGCTCAGTGTTACTCATCTGCATATCATCAAGGGGATTAAAACCAAACCTCCTTGCCAACATACACTGCTATTTATCCATACATCATTGTTTCATAATTTTAAATAGTAGGGTTCAAAGTCACAAAAGTATATTACCTATGTCCTCACAAAAGTATATTACCTATGTACCTAGGTCACCCTGTAATAGCATCAGTCTCATTGTACATTTTTTTTCTCCATACGGAACACAAATGTCCTGACTCTATGACAGACCCCTAATGCTTACAACTGTACCAGAACATCATGAGAGACAAGAGCAGTATCCATCAAGGTGGCTATAGAGTACCTACATCTAATTATAGGACAGGACAGGACATGGCAGGAGTTGGAACTTGCAAAAGATGGTTTAAATCCCAATTGCAAATTTACATCAATACCAATCTAGAGTAGAGTAGAGTTATCTAGTTATCATGTAGTATGTATGTACAGCACAGCAATACTTGACAAACTGTCTATTAAAATTCAAGAGTATTACAGGCAATTTACATATCTAAATATTTGCTGTTAGCAAAATCCTCATACTTGTATATCATTGAGTCAAACTGTGTGAAGAGATATGGCCTCTAGATATGCTAACCTATAATGATAACTGTTTTGTAACAATGCTTGCAACCATCAAGGTATAAGTTTCTTGATAATAAGTGTTAGCAATCATGCTATATATCTGTAGTAAAACAAATGCCTTCATAACTACATAGTGATGAAAACTGTAGCATGGACATTATATACACATGCATTACTCAATGCCACCAGTTCTGTAGATAGGTGAAGAAATGAAATCTATAAACAATTTAATTTTGGGAAGAAATGATGACTTGTGCTTTTAATTGTGTTAACTGGTGCAATAATTGTGCTCTTATCACACATCCTTACATACCCTGCTATTGATACCTTTACTTCAGACAATATACTCTGTGTTTCATAATGTTGCAAAGAGTAAGGTACAAAGTTATAAAAGTATGTTACCTATAGCATCAGTCTCATTGTACAAGCTTCTTTCTCCATACAGAACACATATGCCCTGACTCAATCTCAATCTAGTCCTCACAATAGGAATGATTTTAAAATGTGTCATTTTAGGGCCTTTTGTGTGCAGTGTAACGTTATATGTTGAAGACATATAACGTAATGGTTTTACATTTATGAATTTGTTATTCCATATTGTAGTGAATTAACATAACATGTTGTGCCAATTTCCCTTAGAATTATGTTGTTTCATTTTGATGTGGAAATGTAAATTTTGTCAAAAGTTGAAATGTCCAACCTTTCACGGTTTTCCATGGAGAATGATCTATTTCAGCATGTCCAGTAAGAGATCTAGATGTCCATTGTTTCGAATATTGTCATTTTTTTGTGGACGAAATAACAAAATAACAAATGTTATGATTGCCTGTGAGAAAATGATGATGAATTTAATCACATCGTAAAATCGTAAATACCATGTTTGATAAAAATGCCACATATAAGATTATAACGTTATGTAACGTTATATCTCCCCGGACCATGTTTCCATTGTACTGTAGTGTCAAATAACGGCACAAGAGCATGACATGACCGGGAGATTATGTTACCAGTGTCTGCTGCATGCCAAGAAAATGTGGCGGTTCGTGACGGCCGACGGAAATACACTGTGTTTTCGGCAACGTTGAAACAATACTACGTGAGTAAAATTAGCCTAAAAATAATACATCTCTGGTTTGTCCTTCATATAATGTCCTTGATGCACCGAAATCAGTGTTCGTTATGAATCCATATCGTAGAGTAACAAATTCCAATGCGGTTCACCTCTAGTTCTCCTCCGCGGCTTTCCCCAAATACTCTGGGAGTACTATTTACTTCTGTTGGACTGAATATAACGTGGCCCGTTACATTCAGAATCACGAGGAAATACTAAATGAACAGGACACCATCGATCTATAACGTTACACGACGTCACTGTTCCTTATCATGTAACTTTACATGTCTCCGACTCATAGATGTCAGCTCGACATAGATGTTTGTCCCTTTCCCGGACCTTGTCAGTGTTGAGTGTATTTTGTTACGGACATCACAACTGAATGTTTGCGGTACTATGTTGGACCAAGCAAAATTATAAGCAACTCATTATGTAGCTCTGTGTGGCTATATTTGCGCTGTGGGAAGGGACGTTTGAAATTTCGAACGCGGTTATGTTACCCCCCTCCCCAAAAACTTTCCGTAGCGTGACTTGCAAAATTGAGTCAGTTCGTTCACCTAACCTCTCAAAGGTCTTCTTCTGTTGAACTTAGATTTACAGGTAAAGACTTGATAGAATGTCCAACGTCCAGGATACAATAATTCAAAGCTTACACGGTTTATTTGTTCCTTGTTGCGTTCTTATAGACGATTACGTATATTCAATGTCGTGTGATCGGCAGCTACTGCCGACATTTCCCAGTCATATCTATCCGTACAAAAATTACAAAAATGCAGCGAGTACTGCTAGTATTGTACGGACAACAGGTAAGTGCCGGCCCTACTCATGATTTACTCAACTTTGCCGTGTGGCTGCGCCACGCTAAAAATGAAATATATATCTGATATCCAGCGTGATCGATTGTAGTATTGTGAAATGTAACACTTTTAGTGTGTTGGGTTTTGTTGTCCGGCCGGCACTACGGCACTAGTGGCAGTACGCAGTTGAGGTGTATATTCATTAGATTTATTGTGTTAGGCTTTCCTGTCACCGTTTTGTAACCTGAAAAGCTTGGCAGCGGCGGTGGCTCGTTGTACCGCGGGAGCATCACGCTTTTACGTCTGCCCGCCATGACGGTCAGTGTCGAAATGAGTGGTGTGCCTTCAGACAGGAAGGTAAAGCACTTATATACCCATTCTGAACCAGCGTTCGGAGCGCCGTTCCACGCCCCGAAGTTTGGAAGGCACCGCCTTCTATACCGAACTTTTGCGTTTAAGAGCTAAGCCCGGCCTTAACCCTAGCGTTTTTGAAAAGTGCTTCAAATGGGACAAACGAGGACTCATTAGACGCGGAATTGCACGGCAAATTCAAATCTGAAAACGGATTAATTCTATCGTGCTTGGTTGCCGAGTTATTAGTGTTTAAAGTCCTTAAGAGCTAAGCCCGGCCTTAACCCTAGCGTTTTTGAAAAGTGCTTCAAATGGGACAAACGAGGACTCATTAGACGCGGAATTGCACGGCAAATTCAAATCTGAAAACGGATTAATTCTATCGTGCTCGGTTGCCGAGTTATTAGTGTTTAAAGTCCTTAAGAGCTAAGCCCGGCCTTAACCCTAGCGTTTTTGAAAAGTGCTTCAAATGGGACAAACGAGGACTCATTAGACGCGGAATTGCACGGCAAATTCAAATCTGAAAACGGATTAATTCTATCGTGCTCGGTTGCAAAGTTATTAGTGTTTAAAGTCCTTAAGAGCTAAGCCCGGCCTTAACCCTAGCTTTTTTGTAAAGTGCTTCAAAAGGAGCAAACGAGGACTCATTAGACGCGGAATTGCACGGCAAATTCAAATCTGAAAACGGATTAATTCTATCGTGCTCGGTTGCCGAGTTATTATTGTTTAAAGTCCTTAAGAGCTAAGCCCGGCCTTAACCCTAGCGTTTTTGAAAAGTGCTTCAAATGGGACAAACGAGGACTCATTAGACGCGGAAGTGCACGGCAAATTCAAATCTGAAAACGGATTAATTCTATCGTGCTCGGTTGCCGAGTTATTATTGTTTAAAGTCCTTAAGAGCTAAGCCCGGCCTTAACCCTAGCGTTTTTGAAAAGTGCTTCAAATGGGACAAACGAGGACTCATTAGACGCGGAATTGCACGGCAAATTCAAATCTGAAAACGGATTAATTCTATCGTGCTTGGTTGCCGAGTTATTATTGTTTAAAGTCCTTAAGAGCTAAGCCCGGCCTTAACCCTAGCGTTTTTGAAAAGTGCTTCAAATGGAGCAAACGAGGACTCATTAGACGCGGAATTGCACGGCAAATTCAAATCTGAAAACGGATTAATTCTATCGTGCTTGGTTGCCGAGCTATTATTGTTTAAAGTCCTTAAGAGCTAAGCCCGGCCTTAACCCTAGCTTTTTTGTAAAGTGCTTCAAATGGGACAAACGAGGACTCATTAGACGCGGAATTGTACGGTTAATTCAAATCTGAAAACGGATTAATTCTATCGTGCTTGGTTGCCGAGTTATTATTGTTTAAAGTCCTTAAGAGCTAAGCCCGGCCTTAACCCTAGCTTTTTTGTAAAGTGCTTCAAATGGAGCAAACGAGGACTCATTAGACGCGGAATTGCACGGCAAATTCAAATCTGAAAACGGATTAATTCTATCGTGCTTGGTTGCCGAGTTATTAGTGTTTAAAGTCCTTAAGAGCTAAGCCCGGCCTTAACCCTAGCTTTTTTGTCAAGTGCTTCAAATGGGACAAACGAGGACTCATTAGACGCGGAATTGCACGGCAAATTCAAATCTGAAAACGGATTAATTCTATCGTGCTTGGTTGCCGAGTAATTAGTGTTTAAAGTCCTTAAGAGCTAAGCCCGGCCTTAACCCTAGCTTTTTTGTAAAGGGCTTCAAATGGGACAAACGAGGACTCATTAGACGCGGAATTGCACGGCAAATTCAAATCTGAAAACGGATTAATTCTATCGTGCTTGGTTGCCGAGTTATTAGTGTTTAAAGTCCTTAAGAGCTAAGCCCGGCCTTAACCCTAGCGTTTTTGAAAAGTGCTTCAAATGGGACAAACGAGGACTCATTAGACGCGGAATTGCACGGCAAATTCAAATCTGAAAACGGATTAATTCTATCGTGCTCGGTTGCCGAGTTATTAGTGTTTAAAGTCCTTAAGAGCTAAGCCCGGCCTTAACCCTAGCGTTTTTGAAAAGTGCTTCAAATGGGACAAACGAGGACTCATTAGACGCGGAATTGCACGGCAAATTCAAATCTGAAAACGGATTAATTCTATCGTGCTCGGTTGCAAAGTTATTAGTGTTTAAAGTCCTTAAGAGCTAAGCCCGGCCTTAACCCTAGCTTTTTTGTAAAGTGCTTCAAAAGGAGCAAACGAGGACTCATTAGACGCGGAATTGCACGGCAAATTCAAATCTGAAAACGGATTAATTCTATCGTGCTCGGTTGCCGAGTTATTATTGTTTAAAGTCCTTAAGAGCTAAGCCCGGCCTTAACCCTAGCGTTTTTGAAAAGTGCTTCAAATGGGACAAACGAGGACTCATTAGACGCGGAAGTGCACGGCAAATTCAAATCTGAAAACGGATTAATTCTATCGTGCTCGGTTGCCGAGTTATTATTGTTTAAAGTCCTTAAGAGCTAAGCCCGGCCTTAACCCTAGCGTTTTTGAAAAGTGCTTCAAATGGGACAAACGAGGACTCATTAGACGCGGAATTGCACGGCAAATTCAAATCTGAAAACGGATTAATTCTATCGTGCTTGGTTGCCGAGTTATTATTGTTTAAAGTCCTTAAGAGCTAAGCCCGGCCTTAACCCTAGCGTTTTTGAAAAGTGCTTCAAATGGAGCAAACGAGGACTCATTAGACGCGGAATTGCACGGCAAATTCAAATCTGAAAACGGATTAATTCTATCGTGCTTGGTTGCCGAGCTATTATTGTTTAAAGTCCTTAAGAGCTAAGCCCGGCCTTAACCCTAGCTTTTTTGTAAAGTGCTTCAAATGGGACAAACGAGGACTCATTAGACGCGGAATTGTACGGTTAATTCAAATCTGAAAACGGATTAATTCTATCGTGCTTGGTTGCCGAGTTATTATTGTTTAAAGTCCTTAAGAGCTAAGCCCGGCCTTAACCCTAGCTTTTTTGTAAAGTGCTTCAAATGGAGCAAACGAGGACTCATTAGACGCGGAATTGCACGGCAAATTCAAATCTGAAAACGGATTAATTCTATCGTGCTTGGTTGCCGAGTTATTAGTGTTTAAAGTCCTTAAGAGCTAAGCCCGGCCTTAACCCTAGCTTTTTTGTCAAGTGCTTCAAATGGGACAAACGAGGACTCATTAGACGCGGAATTGCACGGCAAATTCAAATCTGAAAACGGATTAATTCTATCGTGCTTGGTTGCCGAGTAATTAGTGTTTAAAGTCCTTAAGAGCTAAGCCCGGCCTTAACCCTAGCTTTTTTGTAAAGGGCTTCAAATGGGACAAACGAGGACTCATTAGACGCGGAATTGCACGGCAAATTCAAATCTGAAAACGGATTAATTCTATCGTGCTTGGTTGCCGAGTTATTATTGTTTAAAGTCCTTAAGAGCGAAGCCCGGCCTTAACCCTAGCGTTTTTGAAAAGTGCTTCAAATGGGACAAACGAGGACTCATTAGACGCGGAATTGCACGGCAAATTCAAATCTGAAAACGGATTAATTCTATCGTGCTCGGTTGCAAAGTTATTAGTGTTTAAAGTCCTTAAGAGCTAAGCCCGGCCTTAACCCTAGCTTTTTTGTAAAGTGCTTCAAATGGGACAAACGAGGACTCATTAGACGCGGAATTGCACGGCAAATTCAAATCTGAAAACGGATTAATTCTATCGTGCTCGGTTGCCGAGTTATTATTGTTTAAAGTCCTTAAGAGCTAAGCCCGGCCTTAACCCTAGCTTTTTTGTAAAGTGCTTCAAATGGGACAAACGAGGACTCATTAGACGCGGAATTGTACGGTTAATTCAAATCTGAAAACGGATTAATTCTATCGTGCTTGGTTGCCGAGTTATTATTGTTTAAAGTCCTTAAGAGCTAAGCCCGGCCTTAACCCTAGCGTTTTTGAAAAGTGCTTCAAATGGAGCAAACGAGGACTCATTAGACGCGGAATTGCACGGCAAATTCAAATCTGAAAACGGATTAATTCTATCGTGCTTGGTTGCCGAGTTATTAGTGTTTAAAGTCCTTAAGAGCTAAGCCCGGCCTTAACCCTAGCTTTTTTGTAAAGTGCTTCAAATGGGACAAACGAGGACTCATTAGACGCGGAATTGTACGGTTAATTCAAATCTGAAAACGGATTAATTCTATCGTGCTTGGTTGCCGAGTTATTATTGTTTAAAGTCCTTAAGAGCTAAGCCCGGCCTTAACCCTAGCTTTTTTGTAAAGTGCTTCAAATGGAGCAAACGAGGACTCATTAGACGCGGAATTGCACGGCAAATTCAAATCTGAAAACGGATTAATTCTATCGTGCTTGGTTGCCGAGTTATTAGTGTTTAAAGTCCTTAAGAGCTAAGCCCGGCCTTAACCCTAGCTTTTTTGTCAAGTGCTTCAAATGGGACAAACGAGGACTCATTAGACGCGGAATTGCACGGCAAATTCAAATCTGAAAACGGATTAATTCTATCGTGCTTGGTTGCCGAGTAATTAGTGTTTAAAGTCCTTAAGAGCTAAGCCCGGCCTTAACCCTAGCTTTTTTGTAAAGGGCTTCAAATGGGACAAACGAGGACTCATTAGACGCGGAATTGCACGGCAAATTCAAATCTGAAAACGGATTAATTCTATCGTGCTTGGTTGCCGAGTTATTATTGTTTAAAGTCCTTAAGAGCGAAGCCCGGCCTTAACCCTAGCGTTTTTGAAAAGTGCTTCAAATGGGACAAACGAGGACTCATTAGACGCGGAATTGCACGGCAAATTCAAATCTGAAAACGGATTAATTCTATCGTGCTCGGTTGCAAAGTTATTAGTGTTTAAAGTCCTTAAGAGCTAAGCCCGGCCTTAACCCTAGCTTTTTTGTAAAGTGCTTCAAATGGGACAAACGAGGACTCATTAGACGCGGAATTGCACGGCAAATTCAAATCTGAAAACGGATTAATTCTATCGTGCTTGGTTGCCGAGTTATTATTGTTTAAAGTCCTTAAGAGCTAAGCCCGGCCTTAACCCTAGCGTTTTTGAAAAGTGCTTCAAATGGAGCAAACGAGGACTCATTAGACGCGGAATTGCACGGCAAATTCAAATCTGAAAACGGATTAATTCTATCGTGCTTGGTTGCCGAGTTATTATTGTTTAAAGTCCTTAAGAGCTAAGCCCGGCCTTAACCCTAGCTTTTTTGTAAAGTGCTTCAAATGGGACAAACGAGGACTCATTAGACGCGGAATTGCACGGCAAATTCAAATCTGAAAATGGATTAATTCTATCGTGCTTGGTTGCCGAGTTATTATTGTTTAAAGTCCTTAAGAGCTAAGCCCGGCCTTAACCCTAGCGGTTTTTAAAAGTGCTTCAAAAGGAGCAAACGAGGACTCATTAGACGCGGAATTGCACGGCAAATTCAAATCTGAAAACGGATTAATTCTATCGTGCTCGGTTGCCGAGTTATTATTGTTTAAAGTCCTTAAGAGCTAAGCCCGGCCTTAACCCTAGCTTTTTTGTAAAGTGCTTCAAATGGGACAAACGAGGACTCATTAGACGCGGAATTGTACGGTTAATTCAAATCTGAAAACGGATTAATTCTATCGTGCTTGGTTGCCGAGTTATTATTGTTTAAAGTCCTTAAGAGCTAAGCCCGGCCTTAACCCTAGCGTTTTTGAAAAGTGCTTCAAATGGAGCAAACGAGGACTCATTAGACGCGGAATTGCACGGCAAATTCAAATCTGAAAACGGATTAATTCTATCGTGCTTGGTTGCCGAGTTATTAGTGTTTAAAGTCCTTAAGAGCTAAGCCCGGCCTTAACCCTAGCTTTTTTGTCAAGTGCTTCAAATGGGACAAACGAGGACTCATTAGACGCGGAATTGCACGGCAAATTCAAATCTGAAAACGGATTAATTCTATCGTGCTTGGTTGCCGAGTAATTAGTGTTTAAAGTCCTTAAGAGCTAAGCCCGGCCTTAACCCTAGCTTTTTTGTAAAGGGCTTCAAATGGGACAAACGAGGACTCATTAGACGCGGAATTGCACGGCAAATTCAAATCTGAAAACGGATTAATTCTATCGTGCTTGGTTGCCGAGTTATTATTGTTTAAAGTCCTTAAGAGCGAAGCCCGGCCTTAACCCTAGCGTTTTTGAAAAGTGCTTCAAATGGGACAAACGAGGACTCATTAGACGCGGAATTGCACGGCAAATTCAAATCTGAAAACGGATTAATTCTATCGTGCTCGGTTGCAAAGTTATTAGTGTTTAAAGTCCTTAAGAGCTAAGCCCGGCCTTAACCCTAGCTTTTTTGTAAAGTGCTTCAAATGGGACAAACGAGGACTCATTAGACGCGGAATTGCACGGCAAATTCAAATCTGAAAACGGATTAATTCTATCGTGCTTGGTTGCCGAGTTATTATTGTTTAAAGTCCTTAAGAGCTAAGCCCGGCCTTAACCCTAGCGTTTTTGAAAAGTGCTTCAAATGGAGCAAACGAGGACTCATTAGACGCGGAATTGCACGGCAAATTCAAATCTGAAAACGGATTAATTCTATCGTGCTTGGTTGCCGAGTTATTATTGTTTAAAGTCCTTAAGAGCTAAGCCCGGCCTTAACCCTAGCTTTTTTGTAAAGTGCTTCAAATGGGACAAACGAGGACTCATTAGACGCGGAATTGCACGGCAAATTCAAATCTGAAAATGGATTAATTCTATCGTGCTTGGTTGCCGAGTTATTATTGTTTAAAGTCCTTAAGAGCTAAGCCCGGCCTTAACCCTAGCGGTTTTTAAAAGTGCTTCAAAAGGAGCAAACGAGGACTCATTAGACGCGGAATTGCACGGCAAATTCAAATCTGAAAACGGATTAATTCTATCGTGCTCGGTTGCCGAGTTATTATTGTTTAAAGTCCTTAAGAGCTAAGCCCGGCCTTAACCCTAGCTTTTTTGTAAAGTGCTTCAAATGGGACAAACGAGGACTCATTAGACGCGGAATTGTACGGTTAATTCAAATCTGAAAACGGATTAATTCTATCGTGCTTGGTTGCCGAGTTATTATTGTTTAAAGTCCTTAAGAGCTAAGCCCGGCCTTAACCCTAGCGTTTTTGAAAAGTGCTTCAAATGGAGCAAACGAGGACTCATTAGACGCGGAATTGCACGGCAAATTCAAATCTGAAAACGGATTAATTCTATCGTGCTTGGTTGCCGAGTTATTAGTGTTTAAAGTCCTTAAGAGCTAAGCCCGGCCTTAACCCTAGCTTTTTTGTAAAGTGCTTCAAATGGGACAAACGAGGACTCATTAGACGCGGAATTGCACGGCAAATTCAAATCTGAAAACGGATTAATTCTATCGTGCTTGGTTGCCGAGTTATTAGTGTTTAAAGTCCTTAAGAGCTAAGCCCGGCCTTAACCCTAGCTTTTTTGTAAAGTGCTTCAAATGGGACAAACGAGGACTCATTAGACGCGGAATTGCACGGCAAATTCAAATCTGAAAATGGATTAATTCTATCGTGCTTGGTTGCCGAGTTATTATTGTTTAAAGTCCTTAAGAGCGAAGCCCGGCCTTAACCCTAGCGTTTTTGAAAAGTGCTTCAAATGGGACAAACGAGGACTCATTAGACGCGGAATTGCACGGCAAATTCAAATCTGAAAACGGATTAATTCTATCGTGCTCGGTTGCAAAGTTATTAGTGTTTAAAGTCCTTAAGAGCTAAGCCCGGCCTTAACCCTAGCTTTTTTGTAAAGTGCTTCAAATGGGACAAAGGAGGACTCATTAGACGCGGAATTGCACGGCAAATTCAAATCTGAAAACGGATTAATTCTATCGTGCTTGGTTGCCGAGTTATTATTGTTTAAAGTCCTTAAGAGCGAAGCCCGGCCTTAACCCTAGCGTTTTTGAAAAGTGCTTCAAATGGGACAAACGAGGACTCATTAGACGCGGAATTGCACGGCAAATTCAAATCTGAAAACGGATTAATTCTATCGTGCTCGGTTGCAAAGTTATTAGTGTTTAAAGTCCTTAAGAGCTAAGCCCGGCCTTAACCCTAGCTTTTTTGTAAAGTGCTTCAAATGGGACAAACGAGGACTCATTAGACGCGGAATTGCACGGCAAATTCAAATCTGAAAACGGATTAATTCTATCGTGCTTGGTTGCCGAGTTATTATTGTTTAAAGTCCTTAAGAGCTAAGCCCGGCCTTAACCCTAGCGTTTTTGAAAAGTGCTTCAAATGGAGCAAACGAGGACTCATTAGACGCGGAATTGCACGGCAAATTCAAATCTGAAAACGGATTAATTCTATCGTGCTTGGTTGCCGAGTTATTATTGTTTAAAGTCCTTAAGAGCTAAGCCCGGCCTTAACCCTAGCTTTTTTGTAAAGTGCTTCAAATGGGACAAACGAGGACTCATTAGACGCGGAATTGCACGGCAAATTCAAATCTGAAAATGGATTAATTCTATCGTGCTTGGTTGCCGAGTTATTATTGTTTAAAGTCCTTAAGAGCTAAGCCCGGCCTTAACCCTAGCGGTTTTTAAAAGTGCTTCAAAAGGAGCAAACGAGGACTCATTAGACGCGGAATTGCACGGCAAATTCAAATCTGAAAACGGATTAATTCTATCGTGCTCGGTTGCCGAGTTATTATTGTTTAAAGTCCTTAAGAGCTAAGCCCGGCCTTAACCCTAGCTTTTTTGTAAAGTGCTTCAAATGGGACAAACGAGGACTCATTAGACGCGGAATTGCACGGCAAATTCAAATCTGAAAACGGATTAATTCTATCGTGCTTGGTTGCCGAGTTATTAGTGTTTAAAGTCCTTAAGAGCTAAGCCCGGCCTTAACCCTAGCTTTTTTGTAAAGTGCTTCAAATGGGACAAACGAGGACTCATTAGACGCGGAATTGCACGGCAAATTCAAATCTGAAAACGGATTAATTCTATCGTGCTTGGTTGCCGAGTTATTAGTGTTTAAAGTCCTTAAGAGCTAAGCCCGGCCTTAACCCTAGCTTTTTTGTAAAGTGCTTCAAATGGGACAAACGAGGACTCATTAGACGCGGAATTGCACGGCAAATTCAAATCTGAAAATGGATTAATTCTATCGTGCTTGGTTGCCGAGTTATTATTGTTTAAAGTCCTTAAGAGCGAAGCCCGGCCTTAACCCTAGCGTTTTTGAAAAGTGCTTCAAATGGGACAAACGAGGACTCATTAGACGCGGAATTGCACGGCAAATTCAAATCTGAAAACGGATTAATTCTATCGTGCTCGGTTGCAAAGTTATTAGTGTTTAAAGTCCTTAAGAGCTAAGCCCGGCCTTAACCCTAGCTTTTTTGTAAAGTGCTTCAAATGGGACAAACGAGGACTCATTAGACGCGGAATTGCACGGCAAATTCAAATCTGAAAACGGATTAATTCTATCGTGCTTGGTTGCCGAGTTATTATTGTTTAAAGTCCTTAAGAGCTAAGCCCGGCCTTAACCCTAGCGTTTTTGAAAAGTGCTTCAAATGGAGCAAACGAGGACTCATTAGACGCGGAATTGCACGGCAAATTCAAATCTGAAAACGGATTAATTCTATCGTGCTTGGTTGCCGAGTTATTATTGTTTAAAGTCCTTAAGAGCTAAGCCCGGCCTTAACCCTAGCTTTTTTGTAAAGTGCTTCAAATGGGACAAACGAGGACTCATTAGACGCGGAATTGCACGGCAAATTCAAATCTGAAAATGGATTAATTCTATCGTGCTTGGTTGCCGAGTTATTATTGTTTAAAGTCCTTAAGAGCTAAGCCCGGCCTTAACCCTAGCGGTTTTTAAAAGTGCTTCAAAAGGAGCAAACGAGGACTCATTAGACGCGGAATTGCACGGCAAATTCAAATCTGAAAACGGATTAATTCTATCGTGCTCGGTTGCCGAGTTATTATTGTTTAAAGTCCTTAAGAGCTAAGCCCGGCCTTAACCCTAGCGTTTTTGAAAAGTGCTTCAAAATGGGACAAACGAGGACTCATTAGACGCGGAAGTGCACGGCAAATTCAAATCTGAAAACGGATTAATTCTATCGTGCTCGGTTGCCGAGTTATTAGTGTTTAAAGTCCTTAAGAGCTAAGCCCGGCCTTAACCCTAGCGTTTTTGTAAAGTGCTTCAAATGGAGCAAACGAGGACTCATTAGACGCGGAATTGCACGGCAAATTCAAATCTGAAAACGGATTAATTCTATCGTGCTTGGTTGCCGAGTTATTATTGTTTAAAGTCCTTAAGAGCTAAGCCCGGCCTTAACCCTAGCGTTTTTGAAAAGTGCTTCAAATGGGACAAACGAGGACTCATTAGACGCGGAATTGCACGGCAAATTCAAATCTGAAAACGGATTAATTCTATCGTGCTCGGTTGCCGAGTTATTAGTGTTTAAAGTCCTTAAGAGCTAAGCCCGGCCTTAACCCTAGCGTTTTTGAAAAGTGCTTCAAATGGGACATACGAGGACTCATTAGACGCGGAATTGCACGGCAAATTCAAATCTGAAAACGGATTAATTCTATCGTGCTTGGTTGCCGAGTTATTATTGTTTAAAGTCCTTAAGAGCTAAGCCCGGCCTTAACCCTAGCGTTTTTGAAAAGTGCTTCAAATGGAGCAAACGAGGACTCATTAGACGCGGAATTGCACGGCAAATTCAAATCTGAAAACGGATTAATTCTATCGTGCTTGGTTGCCGAGTTATTAGTGTTTAAAGTCCTTAAGAGCTAAGCCCGGCCTTAACCCTAGCTTTTTTGTAAAGTGCTTCAAATGGGACAAACGAGGACTCATTAGACGCGGAATTGCACGGCAAATTCAAATCTGAAAATGGATTAATTCTATCGTGCTTGGTTGCCGAGTTATTATTGTTTAAAGTCCTTAAGAGCTAAGCCCGGCCTTAACCCTAGCGGTTTTTAAAAGTGCTTCAAAAGGAGCAAACGAGGACTCATTAGACGCGGAATTGCACGGCAAATTCAAATCTGAAAACGGATTAATTCTATCGTGCTCGGTTGCCGAGTTATTATTGTTTAAAGTCCTTAAGAGCTAAGCCCGGCCTTAACCCTAGCGTTTTTGAAAAGTGCTTTAAATGGGACAAACGAGGACTCATTAGACGCGGAATTGCACGGCAAATTCAAATCTGAAAACGGATTAATTCTATCGTGCTCGGTTGCAAAGTTATTAGTGTTTAAAGTCCTTAAGAGCTAAGCCCGGCCTTAACCCTAGCTTTTTTGTAAAGTGCTTCAAATGGGACAAACGAGGACTCATTAGACGCGGAATTGCACGGCAAATTCAAATCTGAAAACGGATTAATTCTATCGTGCTCGGTTGCAAAGTTATTAGTGTTTAAAGTCCTTAAGAGCTAAGCCCGGCCTTAACCCTAGCGTTTTTGAAAAGTGCTTCAAATGGGACAAACGAGGACTCATTAGACGCGGAATTGCACGGCAAATTCAAATCTGAAAACGGATTAATTCTATCGTGCTTGGTTGCCGAGTTATTAGTGTTTAAAGTCCTTAAGAGCTAAGCCCGGCCTTAACCCTAGCTTTTTTGTAAAGTGCTTCAAATGGGACAAACGAGGACTCATTAGACGCGGAATTGCACGGCAAATTCAAATCTGAAAACGGATTAATTCTATCGTGCTCGGTTGCCGAGTTATTATTGTTTAAAGTCCTTAAGAGCTAAGCCCGGCCTTAACCCTAGCGTTTTTGAAAAGTGCTTCAAATGGGACAAACGAGGACTCATTAGACGCGAAAGTGCACGGCAAATTCAAATCTGAAAACGGATTAATTCTATCGTGCTCGGTTGCCGAGTTATTATTGTTTAAAGTCCTTAAGAGCTAAGCCCGGCCTTAACCCTAGCGTTTTTGAAAAGTGCTTCAAATGGGACAAACGAGGACTCATTAGACGCGGAATTGCACGGCAAATTCAAATCTGAAAACGGATTAATTCTATCGTGCTTGGTTGCCGAGTTATTATTGTTTAAAGTCCTTAAGAGCTAAGCCCGGCCTTAACCCTAGCGTTTTTGAAAAGTGCTTCAAATGGAGCAAACGAGGACTCATTAGACGCGGAATTGCACGGCAAATTCAAATCTGAAAACGGATTAATTCTATCGTGCTTGGTTGCCGAGTTATTAGTGTTTAAAGTCCTTAAGAGCTAAGCCCGGCCTTAACCCTAGCTTTTTTGTAAAGTGCTTCAAATGGGACAAACGAGGACTCATTAGACGCGGAATTGTACGGTAAATTCAAATCTGAAAACGGATTAATTCTATCGTGCTTGGTTGCCGAGTTATTATTGTTTAAAGTCCTTAAGAGCTAAGCCCGGCCTTAACCCTAGCGTTTTTGAAAAGTGCTTCAAATGGGACAAACGAGGACTCATTAGACGCGGAATTGCACGGCAAATTCAAATCTGAAAACGGATTAATTCTATCGTGCTTGGTTGCCGAGTTATTAGTGTTTAAAGTCCTTAAGAGCTAAGCCCGGCCTTAACCCTAGCTTTTTTGTAAAGTGCTTCAAATGGGACAAACGAGGACTCATTAGACGCGGAATTGCACGGCAAATTCAAATCTGAAAACGGATTAATTCTATCGTGCTCGGTTGCCGAGTTATTATTGTTTAAAGTCCTTAAGAGCTAAGCCCGGCCTTAACCCTAGCGTTTTTGAAAAGTGCTTCAAATGGGACAAACGAGGACTCATTAGACGCGGAAGTGCACGGCAAATTCAAATCTGAAAACGGATTAATTCTATCGTGCTCGGTTGCCGAGTTATTATTGTTTAAAGTCCTTAAGAGCTAAGCCCGGCCTTAACCCTAGCGTTTTTGAAAAGTGCTTCAAATGGGACAAACGAGGACTCATTAGACGCGGAATTGCACGGCAAATTCAAATCTGAAAACGGATTAATTCTATCGTGCTTGGTTGCCGAGTTATTATTGTTTAAAGTCCTTAAGAGCTAAGCCCGGCCTTAACCCTAGCGTTTTTGAAAAGTGCTTCAAATGGAGCAAACGAGGACTCATTAGACGCGGAATTGCACGGCAAATTCAAATCTGAAAACGGATTAATTCTATCGTGCTTGGTTGCCGAGTTATTAGTGTTTAAAGTCCTTAAGAGCTAAGCCCGGCCTTAACCCTAGCTTTTTTGTAAAGTGCTTCAAATGGGACAAACGAGGACTCATTAGACGCGGAATTGTACGGTAAATTCAAATCTGAAAACGGATTAATTCTATCGTGCTTGGTTGCCGAGTTATTATTGTTTAAAGTCCTTAAGAGCTAAGCCCGGCCTTAACCCTAGCGTTTTTGAAAAGTGCTTCAAATGGGACAAACGAGGACTCATTAGACGCGGAATTGCACGGCAAATTCAAATCTGAAAACGGATTAATTCTATCGTGCTTGGTTGCCGAGTTATTAGTGTTTAAAGTCCTTAAGAGCTAAGCCCGGCCTTAACCCTAGCTTTTTTGTAAAGTGCTTCAAATGGGACAAACGAGGACTCATTAGACGCGGAATTGCACGGCAAATTCAAATCTGAAAACGGATTAATTCTATCGTGCTTGGTTGCCGAGTTATTATTGTTTAAAGTCCTTAAGAGCTAAGCCCGGCCTTAACCCTAGCGTTTTTGAAAAGTGCTTCAAATGGGACAAACGAGGACTCATTAGACGCGGAATTGCACGGCAAATTCAAATCTGAAAACGGATTAATTCTATCGTGCTCGGTTGCAAAGTTATTAGTGTTTAAAGTCCTTAAGAGCTAAGCCCGGCCTTAACCCTAGCTTTTTTGTAAAGTGCTTCAAATGGGACAAACGAGGACTCATTAGACGCGGAATTGCACGGCAAATTCAAATCTGAAAACGGATTAATTCTATCGTGCTTGGTTGCCGAGTTATTAGTGTTTAAAGTCCTTAAGAGCTAAGCCCGGCCTTAACCCTAGCTTTTTTGTAAAGTGCTTCAAATGGGACAAACGAGGACTCATTAGACGCGGAATTGCACGGCAAATTCAAATCTGAAAACGGATTAATTCTATCGTGCTTGGTTGCCGAGTTATTATTGTTTAAAGTCCTTAAGAGCTAAGCCCGGCCTTAACCCAAGCGTTTTTGAAAAGTGCTTCAAATGGGACAAACGAGGACTCATTAGACGCGGAATTGCACGGCAAATTCAAATCTGAAAACGGATTAATTCTATCGTGCTCGGTTGCAAAGTTATTAGTGTTTAAAGTCCTAAAGAGCTAAGCCCGGCCTTAACCCTAGCTTTTTTGTAAAGTGCTTCAAATGGGACAAACGAGGACTCATTAGACGCGGAATTGCACGGCAAATTCAAATCTGAAAACGGATTAATTCTATCGTGCTTGGTTGCCGAGTTATTATTGTTTAAAGTCCTTAAGAGCTAAGCCCGGCCTTAACCCTAGCGTTTTTGAAAAGTGCTTCAAATGGAGCAAACGAGGACTCATTAGACGCGGAATTGCACGGCAAATTCAAATCTGAAAACGGATTAATTCTATCGTGCTTGGTTGCCGAGTTATTATTGTTTAAAGTCCTTAAGAGCTAAGCCCGGCCTTAACCCTAGCTTTTTTGTAAAGTGCTTCAAATGGGACAAACGAGGACTCATTAGACGCGGAATTGCACGGCAAATTCAAATCTGAAAATGGATTAATTCTATCGTGCTTGGTTGCCGAGTTATTATTGTTTAAAGTCCTTAAGAGCTAAGCCCGGCCTTAACCCTAGCGGTTTTTAAAAGTGCTTCAAAAGGAGCAAACGAGGACTCATTAGACGCGGAATTGCACGGCAAATTCAAATCTGAAAACGGATTAATTCTATCGTGCTCGGTTGCCGAGTTATTATTGTTTAAAGTCCTTAAGAGCTAAGCCCGGCCTTAACCCTAGCGTTTTTGAAAAGTGCTTCAAATGGGACAAACGAGGACTCATTAGACGCGGAATTGCACGGCAAATTCAAATCTGAAAACGGATTAATTCTATCGTGCTCGGTTGCAAAGTTATTAGTTTTTAAAGTCCTTAAGAGCTAAGCCCGGCCTTAACCCTAGCTTTTTTGTAAAGTGCTTCAAATGGGACAAACGAGGACTCATTAGACGCGGAATTGCACGGCAAATTCAAATCTGAAAACGGATTAATTCTATCGTGCTTGGTTGCCGAGTTATTATTGTTTAAAGTCCTTAAGAGCTAAGCCCGGCCTTAACCCTAGCTTTTTTGTAAAGTGCTTCAAATGGGACAAACGAGGACTCATTAGACGCGGTATTGCACGGTTAATTCAAATCTGAAAACGGATTAATTCTATCGTGCTTGGTTGCCGAGTTATTAGTGTTTAAAGTCCTTAAGAGCTAAGCCCGGCCTTAACCCTAGCTTTTTTGTAAAGTGCTTCAAATGGGACAAACGAGGACTCATTAGACGCGGAATTGCACGGCAAATTCAAATCTGAAAACGGATTAATTCTATCGTGCTTGGTTGCCGAGTTATTAATGTTTAAAGTCCTTAAGAGCTAAGCCCGGCCTTAACCCTAGCTTTTTTGTAAAGTGCTTCAAATGGGACAAACGAGGACTCATTAGACGCGGAATTGCACGGCAAATTCAAATCTGAAAACGGATTAATTCTATCGTGCTTGGTTGCCGAGTTATTATTGTTTAAAGTCCTTAAGAGCTAAGCCCGGCCTTAACCCTAGCGTTTTTGAAAAGTGCTTCAAATGGGACAAACGAGGACTCATTAGACGCGGAAGTGCACGGCAAATTCAAATCTGAAAACGGATTAATTCTATCGTGCTCGGTTGCCGAGTTATTATTGTTTAAAGTCCTTAAGAGCTAAGCCCGGCCTTAACCCTAGCGTTTTTGAAAAGTGCTTCAAATGGGACAAACGAGGACTCATTAGACGCGGAAGTGCACGGCAAATTCAAATCTGAAAACGGATTAATTCTATCGTGCTCGGTTGCCGAGTTATTATTGTTTAAAGTCCTTAAGAGCTAAGCCCGGCCTTAACCCTAGCGTTTTTGAAAAGTGCTTCAAATGGGACAAACGAGGACTCATTAGACGCGGAATTGCACGGCAAATTCAAATCTGAAAACGGATTAATTCTATCGTGCTTGGTTGCCGAGTTATTATTGTTTAAAGTCCTTAAGAGCTAAGCCCGGCCTTAACCCTAGCGTTTTTGAAAAGTGCTTCAAATGGAGCAAACGAGGACTCATTAGACGCGGAATTGCACGGCAAATTCAAATCTGAAAACGGATTAATTCTATCGTGCTTGGTTGCCGAGTTATTAGTGTTTAAAGTCCTTAAGAGCTAAGCCCGGCCTTAACCCTAGCTTTTTTGTAAAGTGCTTCAAATGGGACAAACGAGGACTCATTAGACGCGGAATTGTACGGTAAATTCAAATCTGAAAACGGATTAATTCTATCGTGCTTGGTTGCCGAGTTATTATTGTTTAAAGTCCTTAAGAGCTAAGCCCGGCCTTAACCCTAGCGTTTTTGAAAAGTGCTTCAAATGGGACAAACGAGGACTCATTAGACGCGGAATTGCACGGCAAATTCAAATCTGAAAACGGATTAATTCTATCGTGCTTGGTTGCCGAGTTATTAGTGTTTAAAGTCCTTAAGAGCTAAGCCCGGCCTTAACCCTAGCTTTTTTGTAAAGTGCTTCAAATGGGACAAACGAGGACTCATTAGACGCGGAATTGCACGGCAAATTCAAATCTGAAAACGGATTAATTCTATCGTGCTTGGTTGCCGAGTTATTATTGTTTAAAGTCCTTAAGAGCTAAGCCCGGCCTTAACCCTAGCGTTTTTGAAAAGTGCTTCAAATGGGACAAACGAGGACTCATTAGACGCGGAATTGCACGGCAAATTCAAATCTGAAAACGGATTAATTCTATCGTGCTCGGTTGCAAAGTTATTAGTGTTTAAAGTCCTTAAGAGCTAAGCCCGGCCTTAACCCTAGCTTTTTTGTAAAGTGCTTCAAATGGGACAAACGAGGACTCATTAGACGCGGAATTGCACGGCAAATTCAAATCTGAAAACGGATTAATTCTATCGTGCTTGGTTGCCGAGTTATTAGTGTTTAAAGTCCTTAAGAGCTAAGCCCGGCCTTAACCCTAGCTTTTTTGTAAAGTGCTTCAAATGGGACAAACGAGGACTCATTAGACGCGGAATTGCACGGCAAATTCAAATCTGAAAACGGATTAATTCTATCGTGCTTGGTTGCCGAGTTATTATTGTTTAAAGTCCTTAAGAGCTAAGCCCGGCCTTAACCCAAGCGTTTTTGAAAAGTGCTTCAAATGGGACAAACGAGGACTCATTAGACGCGGAATTGCACGGCAAATTCAAATCTGAAAACGGATTAATTCTATCGTGCTCGGTTGCAAAGTTATTAGTGTTTAAAGTCCTAAAGAGCTAAGCCCGGCCTTAACCCTAGCTTTTTTGTAAAGTGCTTCAAATGGGACAAACGAGGACTCATTAGACGCGGAATTGCACGGCAAATTCAAATCTGAAAACGGATTAATTCTATCGTGCTTGGTTGCCGAGTTATTATTGTTTAAAGTCCTTAAGAGCTAAGCCCGGCCTTAACCCTAGCGTTTTTGAAAAGTGCTTCAAATGGAGCAAACGAGGACTCATTAGACGCGGAATTGCACGGCAAATTCAAATCTGAAAACGGATTAATTCTATCGTGCTTGGTTGCCGAGTTATTATTGTTTAAAGTCCTTAAGAGCTAAGCCCGGCCTTAACCCTAGCTTTTTTGTAAAGTGCTTCAAATGGGACAAACGAGGACTCATTAGACGCGGAATTGCACGGCAAATTCAAATCTGAAAATGGATTAATTCTATCGTGCTTGGTTGCCGAGTTATTATTGTTTAAAGTCCTTAAGAGCTAAGCCCGGCCTTAACCCTAGCGGTTTTTAAAAGTGCTTCAAAAGGAGCAAACGAGGACTCATTAGACGCGGAATTGCACGGCAAATTCAAATCTGAAAACGGATTAATTCTATCGTGCTCGGTTGCCGAGTTATTATTGTTTAAAGTCCTTAAGAGCTAAGCCCGGCCTTAACCCTAGCGTTTTTGAAAAGTGCTTCAAATGGGACAAACGAGGACTCATTAGACGCGGAATTGCACGGCAAATTCAAATCTGAAAACGGATTAATTCTATCGTGCTCGGTTGCAAAGTTATTAGTTTTTAAAGTCCTTAAGAGCTAAGCCCGGCCTTAACCCTAGCTTTTTTGTAAAGTGCTTCAAATGGGACAAACGAGGACTCATTAGACGCGGAATTGCACGGCAAATTCAAATCTGAAAACGGATTAATTCTATCGTGCTTGGTTGCCGAGTTATTATTGTTTAAAGTCCTTAAGAGCTAAGCCCGGCCTTAACCCTAGCTTTTTTGTAAAGTGCTTCAAATGGGACAAACGAGGACTCATTAGACGCGGTATTGCACGGTTAATTCAAATCTGAAAACGGATTAATTCTATCGTGCTTGGTTGCCGAGTTATTAGTGTTTAAAGTCCTTAAGAGCTAAGCCCGGCCTTAACCCTAGCTTTTTTGTAAAGTGCTTCAAATGGGACAAACGAGGACTCATTAGACGCGGAATTGCACGGCAAATTCAAATCTGAAAACGGATTAATTCTATCGTGCTTGGTTGCCGAGTTATTAATGTTTAAAGTCCTTAAGAGCTAAGCCCGGCCTTAACCCTAGCTTTTTTGTAAAGTGCTTCAAATGGGACAAACGAGGACTCATTAGACGCGGAATTGCACGGCAAATTCAAATCTGAAAACGGATTAATTCTATCGTGCTTGGTTGCCGAGTTATTATTGTTTAAAGTCCTTAAGAGCTAAGCCCGGCCTTAACCCTAGCGTTTTTGAAAAGTGCTTCAAATGGGACAAACGAGGACTCATTAGACGCGGAAGTGCACGGCAAATTCAAATCTGAAAACGGATTAATTCTATCGTGCTCGGTTGCCGAGTTATTATTGTTTAAAGTCCTTAAGAGCTAAGCCCGGCCTTAACCCTAGCGTTTTTGAAAAGTGCTTCAAATGGGACAAACGAGGACTCATTAGACGCGGAATTGCACGGCAAATTCAAATCTGAAAACGGATTAATTCTATCGTGCTTGGTTGCCGAGTTATTATTGTTTAAAGTCCTTAAGAGCTAAGCCCGGCCTTAACCCTAGCGTTTTTGAAAAGTGCTTCAAATGGAGCAAACGAGGACTCATTAGACGCGGAATTGCACGGCAAATTCAAATCTGAAAACGGATTAATTCTATCGTGCTTGGTTGCCGAGTTATTAGTGTTTAAAGTCCTTAAGAGCTAAGCCCGGCCTTAACCCTAGCTTTTTTGTAAAGTGCTTCAAATGGGACAAACGAGGACTCATTAGACGCGGAATTGTACGGTAAATTCAAATCTGAAAACGGATTAATTCTATCGTGCTTGGTTGCCGAGTTATTATTGTTTAAAGTCCTTAAGAGCTAAGCCCGGCCTTAACCCTAGCGTTTTTGAAAAGTGCTTCAAATGGGACAAACGAGGACTCATTAGACGCGGAATTGCACGGCAAATTCAAATCTGAAAACGGATTAATTCTATCGTGCTTGGTTGCCGAGTTATTAGTGTTTAAAGTCCTTAAGAGCTAAGCCCGGCCTTTACCCTAGCTTTTTTGTAAAGTGCTTCAAATGGGACAAACGAGGACTCATTAGACGCGGAATTGCACGGCAAATTCAAATCTGAAAACGGATTAATTCTATCGTGCTTGGTTGCCGAGTTATTATTGTTTAAAGTCCTTAAGAGCTAAGCCCGGCCTTAACCCTAGCGTTTTTGAAAAGTGCTTCAAATGGGACAAACGAGGACTCATTAGACGCGGAATTGCACGGCAAATTCAAATCTGAAAACGGATTAATTCTATCGTGCTCGGTTGCAAAGTTATTAGTGTTTAAAGTCCTTAAGAGCTAAGCCCGGCCTTAACCCTAGCTTTTTTGTAAAGTGCTTCAAATGGGACAAACGAGGACTCATTAGACGCGGAATTGCACGGCAAATTCAAATCTGAAAACGGATTAATTCTATCGTGCTTGGTTGCCGAGTTATTAGTGTTTAAAGTCCTTAAGAGCTAAGCCCGGCCTTAACCCTAGCTTTTTTGTAAAGTGCTTCAAATGGGACAAACGAGGACTCATTAGACGCGGAATTGCACGGCAAATTCAAATCTGAAAACGGATTAATTCTATCGTGCTTGGTTGCCGAGTTATTATTGTTTAAAGTCCTTAAGAGCTAAGCCCGGCCTTAACCCAAGCGTTTTTGAAAAGTGCTTCAAATGGGACAAACGAGGACTCATTAGACGCGGAATTGCACGGCAAATTCAAATCTGAAAACGGATTAATTCTATCGTGCTCGGTTGCAAAGTTATTAGTGTTTAAAGTCCTAAAGAGCTAAGCCCGGCCTTAACCCTAGCTTTTTTGTAAAGTGCTTCAAATGGGACAAACGAGGACTCATTAGACGCGGAATTGCACGGCAAATTCAAATCTGAAAACGGATTAATTCTATCGTGCTTGGTTGCCGAGTTATTATTGTTTAAAGTCCTTAAGAGCTAAGCCCGGCCTTAACCCTAGCGTTTTTGAAAAGTGCTTCAAATGGAGCAAACGAGGACTCATTAGACGCGGAATTGCACGGCAAATTCAAATCTGAAAACGGATTAATTCTATCGTGCTTGGTTGCCGAGTTATTATTGTTTAAAGTCCTTAAGAGCTAAGCCCGGCCTTAACCCTAGCTTTTTTGTAAAGTGCTTCAAATGGGACAAACGAGGACTCATTAGACGCGGAATTGCACGGCAAATTCAAATCTGAAAATGGATTAATTCTATCGTGCTTGGTTGCCGAGTTATTATTGTTTAAAGTCCTTAAGAGCTAAGCCCGGCCTTAACCCTAGCGGTTTTTAAAAGTGCTTCAAAAGGAGCAAACGAGGACTCATTAGACGCGGAATTGCACGGCAAATTCAAATCTGAAAACGGATTAATTCTATCGTGCTCGGTTGCCGAGTTATTATTGTTTAAAGTCCTTAAGAGCTAAGCCCGGCCTTAACCCTAGCGTTTTTGAAAAGTGCTTCAAATGGGACAAACGAGGACTCATTAGACGCGGAATTGCACGGCAAATTCAAATCTGAAAACGGATTAATTCTATCGTGCTCGGTTGCAAAGTTATTAGTGTTTAAAGTCCTTAAGAGCTAAGCCCGGCCTTAACCCTAGCTTTTTTGTAAAGTGCTTCAAATGGGACAAACGAGGACTCATTAGACGCGGAATTGCACGGCAAATTCAAATCTGAAAACGGATTAATTCTATCGTGCTTGGTTGCCGAGTTATTAGTGTTTAAAGTCCTTAAGAGCTAAGCCCGGCCTTAACCCTAGCTTTTTTGTAAAGTGCTTCAAATGGGACAAACGAGGACTCATTAGACGCGGAATTGCACGGCAAATTCAAATCTGAAAACGGATTAATTCTATCGTGCTCGGTTGCAAAGTTATTAGTGTTTAAAGTCCTTAAGAGCTAAGCCCGGCCTTAACCCTAGCTTTTTTGTAAAGTGCTTCAAATGGGACAAACGAGGACTCATTAGACGCGGAATTGCACGGCAAATTCAAATCTGAAAACGGATTAATTCTATCGTGCTTGGTTGCCGAGTTATTAGTGTTTAAAGTCCTTAAGAGCTAAGCCCGGCCTTAACCCTAGCTTTTTTGTAAAGTGCTTCAAATGGGACAAACGAGGACTCATTAGACGCGGAATTGCACGGCAAATTCAAATCTGAAAACGGATTAATTCTATCGTGCTTGGTTGCCGAGTTATTATTGTTTAAAGTCCTTAAGAGCTAAGCCCGGCCTTAACCCAAGCGTTTTTGAAAAGTGCTTCAAATGGGACAAACGAGGACTCATTAGACGCGGAATTGCACGGCAAATTCAAATCTGAAAACGGATTAATTCTATCGTGCTCGGTTGCAAAGTTATTAGTGTTTAAAGTCCTAAAGAGCTAAGCCCGGCCTTAACCCTAGCTTTTTTGTAAAGTGCTTCAAATGGGACAAACGAGGACTCATTAGACGCGGAATTGCACGGCAAATTCAAATCTGAAAACGGATTAATTCTATCGTGCTTGGTTGCCGAGTTATTATTGTTTAAAGTCCTTAAGAGCTAAGCCCGGCCTTAACCCTAGCGTTTTTGAAAAGTGCTTCAAATGGAGCAAACGAGGACTCATTAGACGCGGAATTGCACGGCAAATTCAAATCTGAAAACGGATTAATTCTATCGTGCTTGGTTGCCGAGTTATTATTGTTTAAAGTCCTTAAGAGCTAAGCCCGGCCTTAACCCTAGCTTTTTTGTAAAGTGCTTCAAATGGGACAAACGAGGACTCATTAGACGCGGAATTGCACGGCAAATTCAAATCTGAAAATGGATTAATTCTATCGTGCTTGGTTGCCGAGTTATTATTGTTTAAAGTCCTTAAGAGCTAAGCCCGGCCTTAACCCTAGCGGTTTTTAAAAGTGCTTCAAAAGGAGCAAACGAGGACTCATTAGACGCGGAATTGCACGGCAAATTCAAATCTGAAAACGGATTAATTCTATCGTGCTCGGTTGCCGAGTTATTATTGTTTAAAGTCCTTAAGAGCTAAGCCCGGCCTTAACCCTAGCGTTTTTGAAAAGTGCTTCAAATGGGACAAACGAGGACTCATTAGACGCGGAATTGCACGGCAAATTCAAATCTGAAAACGGATTAATTCTATCGTGCTCGGTTGCAAAGTTATTAGTTTTTAAAGTCCTTAAGAGCTAAGCCCGGCCTTAACCCTAGCTTTTTTGTAAAGTGCTTCAAATGGGACAAACGAGGACTCATTAGACGCGGAATTGCACGGCAAATTCAAATCTGAAAACGGATTAATTCTATCGTGCTTGGTTGCCGAGTTATTATTGTTTAAAGTCCTTAAGAGCTAAGCCCGGCCTTAACCCTAGCTTTTTTGTAAAGTGCTTCAAATGGGACAAACGAGGACTCATTAGACGCGGTATTGCACGGTTAATTCAAATCTGAAAACGGATTAATTCTATCGTGCTTGGTTGCCGAGTTATTAGTGTTTAAAGTCCTTAAGAGCTAAGCCCGGCCTTAACCCTAGCTTTTTTGTAAAGTGCTTCAAATGGGACAAACGAGGACTCATTAGACGCGGAATTGCACGGCAAATTCAAATCTGAAAACGGATTAATTCTATCGTGCTTGGTTGCCGAGTTATTAATGTTTAAAGTCCTTAAGAGCTAAGCCCGGCCTTAACCCTAGCTTTTTTGTAAAGTGCTTCAAATGGGACAAACGAGGACTCATTAGACGCGGAATTGCACGGCAAATTCAAATCTGAAAACGGATTAATTCTATCGTGCTTGGTTGCCGAGTTATTATTGTTTAAAGTCCTTAAGAGCTAAGCCCGGCCTTAACCCTAGCGTTTTTGAAAAGTGCTTCAAATGGAGCAAACGAGGACTCATTAGACGCGGAATTGCACGGCAAATTCAAATCTGAAAACGGATTAATTCTATCGTGCTTGGTTGCCGAGTTATTATTGTTTAAAGTCCTTAAGAGCTAAGCCCGGCCTTAACCCTAGCTTTTTTGTAAAGTGCTTCAAATGGGACAAACGAGGACTCATTAGACGCGGAATTGCACGGCAAATTCAAATCTGAAAATGGATTAATTCTATCGTGCTTGGTTGCCGAGTTATTATTGTTTAAAGTCCTTAAGAGCTAAGCCCGGCCTTAACCCTAGCGGTTTTTAAAAGTGCTTCAAAAGGAGCAAACGAGGACTCATTAGACGCGGAATTGCACGGCAAATTCAAATCTGAAAACGGATTAATTCTATCGTGCTCGGTTGCCGAGTTATTATTGTTTAAAGTCCTTAAGAGCTAAGCCCGGCCTTAACCCTAGCGTTTTTGAAAAGTGCTTCAAATGGAGCAAACGAGGACTCATTAGACGCGGAATTGCACGGCAAATTCAAATCTGAAAACGGATTAATTCTATCGTGCTTGGTTGCCGAGTTATTATTGTTTAAAGTCCTTAAGAGCTAAGCCCGGCCTTAACCCTAGCGTTTTTGAAAAGTGCTTCAAATGGGACAAACGAGGACTCATTAGACGCGGAATTGCACGGCAAATTCAAATCTGAAAACGGATTAATTCTATCGTGCTCGGTTGCAAAGTTATTAGTTTTTAAAGTCCTTAAGAGCTAAGCCCGGCCTTAACCCTAGCTTTTTTGTAAAGTGCTTCAAATGGGACAAACGAGGACTCATTAGACGCGGAATTGCACGGCAAATTCAAATCTGAAAACGGATTAATTCTATCGTGCTTGGTTGCCGAGTTATTATTGTTTAAAGTCCTTAAGAGCTAAGCCCGGCCTTAACCCTAGCTTTTTTGTAAAGTGCTTCAAATGGGACAAACGAGGACTCATTAGACGCGGTATTGCACGGTTAATTCAAATCTGAAAACGGATTAATTCTATCGTGCTTGGTTGCCGAGTTATTAGTGTTTAAAGTCCTTAAGAGCTAAGCCCGGCCTTAACCCTAGCTTTTTTGTAAAGTGCTTCAAATGGGACAAACGAGGACTCATTAGACGCGGAATTGCACGGCAAATTCAAATCTGAAAACGGATTAATTCTATCGTGCTTGGTTGCCGAGTTATTATTGTTTAAAGTCCTTAAGAGCTAAGCCCGGCCTTAACCCTAGCGTTTTTGAAAAGTGCTTCAAATGGGACAAACGAGGACTCATTAGACGCGGAATTGCACGGCAAATTCAAATCTGAAAACGGATTAATTCTATCGTGCTCGGTTGCAAAGTTATTAGTGTTTAAAGTCCTTAAGAGCTAAGCCCGGCCTTAACCCTAGCTTTTTTGTAAAGTGCTTCAAATGGGACAAACGAGGACTCATTAGACGCGGAATTGCACGGCAAATTCAAATCTGAAAACGGATTAATTCTATCGTGCTTGGTTGCCGAGTTATTATTGTTTAAAGTCCTTAAGAGCTAAGCCCGGCCTTAACCCTAGCTTTTTTGTAAAGTGCTTCAAATGGGACAAACGAGGACTCATTAGACGCGGTATTGCACGGTTAATTCAAATCTGAAAACGGATTAATTCTATCGTGCTTGGTTGCCGAGTTATTAGTGTTTAAAGTCCTTAAGAGCTAAGCCCGGCCTTAACCCTAGCTTTTTTGTAAAGTGCTTCAAATGGGACAAACGAGGACTCATTAGACGCGGAATTGCACGGCAAATTCAAATCTGAAAACGGATTAATTCTATCGTGCTTGGTTGCCGAGTTATTATTGTTTAAAGTCCTTAAGAGCTAAGCCCGGCCTTAACCCTAGCGTTTTTGAAAAGTGCTTCAAATGGGACAAACGAGGACTCATTAGACGCGGAATTGCACGGCAAATTCAAATCTGAAAACGGATTAATTCTATCGTGCTCGGTTGCAAAGTTATTAGTGTTTAAAGTCCTTAAGAGCTAAGCCCGGCCTTAACCCTAGCTTTTTTGTAAAGTGCTTCAAATGGGACAAACGAGGACTCATTAGACGCGGAATTGCACGGCAAATTCAAATCTGAAAACGGATTAATTCTATCGTGCTTGGTTGCCGAGTTATTATTGTTTAAAGTCCTTAAGAGCTAAGCCCGGCCTTAACCCTAGCGTTTTTGAAAAGTGCTTCAAATGGAGCAAACGAGGACTCATTAGACGCGGAATTGCACGGCAAATTCAAATCTGAAAACGGATTAATTCTATCGTGCTTGGTTGCCGAGTTATTATTGTTTAAAGTCCTTAAGAGCTAAGCCCGGCCTTAACCCTAGCTTTTTTGTAAAGTGCTTCAAATGGGACAAACGAGGACTCATTAGACGCGGAATTGCACGGCAAATTCAAATCTGAAAATGGATTAATTCTATCGTGCTTGGTTGCCGAGTTATTATTGTTTAAAGTCCTTAAGAGCTAAGCCCGGCCTTAACCCTAGCGGTTTTTAAAAGTGCTTCAAAAGGAGCAAACGAGGACTCATTAGACGCGGAATTGCACGGCAAATTCAAATCTGAAAACGGATTAATTCTATCGTGCTCGGTTGCCGAGTTATTATTGTTTAAAGTCCTTAAGAGCTAAGCCCGGCCTTAACCCTAGCGTTTTTGTAAAGTGCTTCAAATGGAGCAAACGAGGACTCATTAGACGCGGAATTGCACGGCAAATTCAAATCTGAAAACGGATTAATTCTATCGTGCTTGGTTGCCGAGTTATTATTGTTTAAAGTCCTTAAGAGCTAAGCCCGGCCTTAACCCTAGCGTTTTTGAAAAGTGCTTCAAATGGGACAAACGAGGACTCATTAGACGCGGAATTGCACGGCAAATTCAAATCTGAAAACGGATTAATTCTATCGTGCTCGGTTGCAAAGTTATTAGTTTTTAAAGTCCTTAAGAGCTAAGCCCGGCCTTAACCCTAGCTTTTTTGTAAAGTGCTTCAAATGGGACAAACGAGGACTCATTAGACGCGGAATTGCACGGCAAATTCAAATCTGAAAACGGATTAATTCTATCGTGCTTGGTTGCCGAGTTATTATTGTTTAAAGTCCTTAAGAGCTAAGCCCGGCCTTAACCCTAGCTTTTTTGTAAAGTGCTTCAAATGGGACAAACGAGGACTCATTAGACGCGGTATTGCACGGTTAATTCAAATCTGAAAACGGATTAATTCTATCGTGCTTGGTTGCCGAGTTATTAGTGTTTAAAGTCCTTAAGAGCTAAGCCCGGCCTTAACCCTAGCTTTTTTGTAAAGTGCTTCAAATGGGACAAACGAGGACTCATTAGACGCGGAATTGCACGGCAAATTCAAATCTGAAAACGGATTAATTCTATCGTGCTTGGTTGCCGAGTTATTATTGTTTAAAGTCCTTAAGAGCTAAGCCCGGCCTTAACCCTAGCGTTTTTGAAAAGTGCTTCAAATGGGACAAACGAGAACTCATTAGACGCGGAATTGCACGGCAAATTCAAATCTGAAAACGGATTAATTCTATCGTGCTCGGTTGCAAAGTTATTAGTGTTTAAAGTCCTTAAGAGCTAAGCCCGGCCTTAACCCTAGCTTTTTTGTAAAGTGCTTCAAATGGGACAAACGAGGACTCATTAGACGCGGAATTGCACGGCAAATTCAAATCTGAAAACGGATTAATTCTATCGTGCTTGGTTGCCGAGTTATTATTGTTTAAAGTCCTTAAGAGCTAAGCCCGGCCTTAACCCTAGCGTTTTTGAAAAGTGCTTCAAATGGAGCAAACGAGGACTCATTAGACGCGGAATTGCACGGCAAATTCAAATCTGAAAACGGATTAATTCTATCGTGCTTGGTTGCCGAGTTATTATTGTTTAAAGTCCTTAAGAGCTAAGCCCGGCCTTAACCCTAGCTTTTTTGTAAAGTGCTTCAAATGGGACAAACGAGGACTCATTAGACGCGGAATTGCACGGCAAATTCAAATCTGAAAATGGATTAATTCTATCGTGCTTGGTTGCCGAGTTATTATTGTTTAAAGTCCTTAAGAGCTAAGCCCGGCCTTAACCCTAGCGGTTTTTAAAAGTGCTTCAAAAGGAGCAAACGAGGACTCATTAGACGCGGAATTGCACGGCAAATTCAAATCTGAAAACGGATTAATTCTATCGTGCTCGGTTGCCGAGTTATTATTGTTTAAAGTCCTTAAGAGCTAAGCCCGGCCTTAACCCTAGCGTTTTTGAAAAGTGCTTCAAATGGGACAAACGAGGACTCATTAGACGCGGAAGTGCACGGCAAATTCAAATCTGAAAACGGATTAATTCTATCGTGCTCGGTTGCCGAGTTATTATTGTTTAAAGTCCTTAAGAGCTAAGCCCGGCCTTAACCCTAGCGTTTTTGTAAAGTGCTTCAAATGGAGCAAACGAGGACTCATTAGACGCGGAATTGCACGGCAAATTCAAATCTGAAAACGGATTAATTCTATCGTGCTTGGTTGCCGAGTTATTATTGTTTAAAGTCCTTAAGAGCTAAGCCCGGCCTTAACCCTAGCGTTTTTGAAAAGTGCTTCAAATGGGACAAACGAGGACTCATTAGACGCGGAATTGCACGGCAAATTCAAATCTGAAAACGGATTAATTCTATCGTGCTCGGTTGCCGAGTTATTAGTGTTTAAAGTCCTTAAGAGCTAAGCCCGGCCTTAACCCTAGCGTTTTTGAAAAGTGCTTCAAATGGGACAAACGAGGACTCATTAGACGCGGAATTGCACGGCAAATTCAAATCTGAAAATGGATTAATTCTATCGTGCTTGGTTGCCGAGTTATTATTGTTTAAAGTCCTTAAGAGCTAAGCCCGGCCTTAACCCTAGCGTTTTTGTAAAGTGCTTCAAATGGGACAAACGAGGACTCATTAGACGCGGAAGTGCACGGCAAATTCAAATCTGAAAACGGATTAATTCTATCGTGCTCGGTTGCCGAGTTATTAGTGTTTAAAGTCCTTAAGAGCTAAGCCCGGCCTTAACCCTAGCGTTTTTGTAAAGTGCTTCAAATGGGACAAACGAGGACTCATTAGACGCGGAATTGCACGGCAAATTCAAATCTGAAAACGGATTAATTCTATCGTGCTCGGTTGCAAAGTTATTATTGTTTAAAGTCCTTAAGAGCTAAGCCCGGCCTTAACCCTAGCGTTTTTGAAAAGTGCTTCAAATGGAGCAAACGAGGACTCATTAGACGCGGAATTGCACGGCAAATTCAAATCTGAAAACGGATTAATTCTATCGTGCTTGGTTGCCGAGTTATTATTGTTTAAAGTCCTTAAGAGCTAAGCCCGGCCTTAACCCTAGCTTTTTTGTAAAGTGCTTCAAATGGGACAAACGAGGACTCATTAGACGCGGAATTGCACGGCAAATTCAAATCTGAAAATGGATTAATTCTATCGTGCTTGGTTGCCGAGTTATTATTGTTTAAAGTCCTTAAGAGCTAAGCCCGGCCTTAACCCTAGCGGTTTTTAAAAGTGCTTCAAAAGGAGCAAACGAGGACTCATTAGACGCGGAATTGCACGGCAAATTCAAATCTGAAAACGGATTAATTCTATCGTGCTCGGTTGCCGAGTTATTATTGTTTAAAGTCCTTAAGAGCTAAGCCCGGCCTTAACCCTAGCGTTTTTGAAAAGTGCTTCAAATGGGACAAACGAGGACTCATTAGACGCGGAAGTGCACGGCAAATTCAAATCTGAAAACGGATTAATTCTATCGTGCTCGGTTGCCGAGTTATTATTGTTTAAAGTCCTTAAGAGCTAAGCCCGGCCTTAACCCTAGCGTTTTTGTAAAGTGCTTCAAATGGAGCAAACGAGGACTCATTAGACGCGGAATTGCACGGCAAATTCAAATCTGAAAACGGATTAATTCTATCGTGCTTGGTTGCCGAGTTATTATTGTTTAAAGTCCTTAAGAGCTAAGCCCGGCCTTAACCCTAGCGTTTTTGAAAAGTGCTTCAAATGGGACAAACGAGGACTCATTAGACGCGGAATTGCACGGCAAATTCAAATCTGAAAACGGATTAATTCTATCGTGCTCGGTTGCCGAGTTATTAGTGTTTAAAGTCCTTAAGAGCTAAGCCCGGCCTTAACCCTAGCGTTTTTGAAAAGTGCTTCAAATGGGACAAACGAGGACTCATTAGACGCGGAATTGCACGGCAAATTCAAATCTGAAAACGGATTAATTCTATCGTGCTTGGTTGCCGAGTTATTATTGTTTAAAGTCCTTAAGAGCTAAGCCCGGCCTTAACCCTAGCGTTTTTGAAAAGTGCTTCAAATGGGACAAACGAGGACTCATTAGACGCGGAAGTGCACGGCAAATTCAAATCTGAAAACGGATTAATTCTATCGTGCTCGGTTGCCGAGTTATTAGTGTTTAAAGTCCTTAAGAGCTAAGCCCGGCATTAACCCTAGCGTTTTTGTAAAGTGCTTCAAATGGGACAAACGAGGACTCATTAGACGCGGAATTGCACGGCAAATTCAAATCTGAAAACGGATTAATTCTATCGTGCTCGGTTGCAAAGTTATTAGTGTTTAAAGTCCTTAAGAGCTAAGCCCGGCCTTAACCCTAGCTTTTTTGTAAAGTGCTTCAAATGGGACAAACGAGGACTCATTAGACGCGGAATTGCACGGCAAATTCAAATCTGAAAACGGATTAATTCTATCGTGCTTGGTTGCCGAGTTATTATTGTTTAAAGTCCTTAAGAGCTAAGCCCGGCCTTAACCCTAGCGTTTTTGAAAAGTGCTTCAAATGGAGCAAACGAGGACTCATTAGACGCGGAATTGCACGGCAAATTCAAATCTGAAAACGGATTAATTCTATCGTGCTTGGTTGCCGAGTTATTATTGTTTAAAGTCCTTAAGAGCTAAGCCCGGCCTTAACCCTAGCTTTTTTGTAAAGTGCTTCAAATGGGACAAACGAGGACTCATTAGACGCGGAAGTGCACGGCAAATTCAAATCTGAAAACGGATTAATTCTATCGTGCTCGGTTGCCGAGTTATTAGTGTTTAAAGTCCTTAAGAGCTAAGCCCGGCCTTAACCCTAGCGTTTTTGAAAAGTGCTTCAAATGGGACAAACGAGGACTCATTAGACGCGGAATTGCACGGCAAATTCAAATCTGAAAACGGATTAATTCTATCGTGCTTGGTTGCCGAGTTATTATTGTTTAAAGTCCTTAAGAGCTAAGCCCGGCCTTAACCCTAGCGTTTTTGAAAAGTGCTTCAAATGGGACAAACGAGGACTCATTAGACGCGGAAGTGCACGGCAAATTCAAATCTGAAAACGGATTAATTCTATCGTGCTCGGTTGCCGAGTTATTAGTGTTTAAAGTCCTTAAGAGCTAAGCCCGGCCTTAACCCTAGCGTTTTTGAAAAGTGCTTCAAATGGGACAAACGAGGACTCATTAGACGCGGAAGTGCACGGCAAATTCAAATCTGAAAACGGATTAATTCTATCGTGCTCGGTTGCCGAGTTATTATTGTTTAAAGTCCTTAAGAGCTAAGCCCGGCCTTAACCCTAGCGTTTTTGTAAAGTGCTTCAAATGGAGCAAACGAGGACTCATTAGACGCGGAATTGCACGGCAAATTCAAATCTGAAAACGGATTAATTCTATCGTGCTTGGTTGCCGAGTTATTATTGTTTAAAGTCCTTAAGAGCTAAGCCCGGCCTTAACCCTAGCGTTTTTGAAAAGTGCTTCAAATGGGACAAACGAGGACTCATTAGACGCGGAATTGCACGGCAAATTCAAATCTGAAAACGGATTAATTCTATCGTGCTCGGTTGCCGAGTTATTAGTGTTTAAAGTCCTTAAGAGCTAAGCCCGGCCTTAACCCTAGCGTTTTTGAAAAGTGCTTCAAATGGGACAAACGAGGACTCATTAGACGCGGAATTGCACGGCAAATTCAAATCTGAAAATGGATTAATTCTATCGTGCTTGGTTGCCGAGTTATTATTGTTTAAAGTCCTTAAGAGCTAAGCCCGGCCTTAACCCTAGCGTTTTTGAAAAGTGCTTCAAATGGGACAAACGAGGACTCATTAGACGCGGAAGTGCACGGCAAATTCAAATCTGAAAACGGATTAATTCTATCGTGCTCGGTTGCCGAGTTATTAGTGTTTAAAGTCCTTAAGAGCTAAGCCCGGCATTAACCCTAGCGTTTTTGTAAAGTGCTTCAAATGGGACAAACGAGGACTCATTAGACGCGGAATTGCACGGCAAATTCAAATCTGAAAACGGATTAATTCTATCGTGCTCGGTTGCAAAGTTATTAGTGTTTAAAGTCCTTAAGAGCTAAGCCCGGCCTTAACCCTAGCTTTTTTGTAAAGTGCTTCAAATGGGACAAACGAGGACTCATTAGACGCGGAATTGCACGGCAAATTCAAATCTGAAAACGGATTAATTCTATCGTGCTTGGTTGCCGAGTTATTATTGTTTAAAGTCCTTAAGAGCTAAGCCCGGCCTTAACCCTAGCGTTTTTGAAAAGTGCTTCAAATGGAGCAAACGAGGACTCATTAGACGCGGAATTGCACGGCAAATTCAAATCTGAAAACGGATTAATTCTATCGTGCTTGGTTGCCGAGTTATTATTGTTTAAAGTCCTTAAGAGCTAAGCCCGGCCTTAACCCTAGCTTTTTTGTAAAGTGCTTCAAATGGGACAAACGAGGACTCATTAGACGCGGAATTGCACGGCAAATTCAAATCTGAAAATTGATTAATTCTATCGTGCTTGGTTGCCGAGTTATTATTGTTTAAAGTCCTTAAGAGCTAAGCCCGGCCTTAACCCTAGCGGTTTTTAAAAGTGCTTCAAAAGGAGCAAACGAGGACTCATTAGACGCGGAATTGCACGGCAAATTCAAATCTGAAAACGGATTAATTCTATCGTGCTCGGTTGCCGAGTTATTATTGTTTAAAGTCCTTAAGAGCTAAGCCCGGCCTTAACCCTAGCGTTTTTGAAAAGTGCTTCAAATGGGACAAACGAGGACTCATTAGACGCGGAAGTGCACGGCAAATTCAAATCTGAAAACGGATTAATTCTATCGTGCTCGGTTGCAAAGTTATTAGTGTTTAAAGTCCTTAAGAGCTAAGCCCGGCCTTAACCCTAGCTTTTTTGTAAAGTGCTTCAAATGGGACAAACGAGGACTCATTAGACGCGGAATTGCACGGCAAATTCAAATCTGAAAACGGATTAATTCTATCGTGCTTGGTTGCCGAGTTATTATTGTTTAAAGTCCTTAAGAGCTAAGCCCGGCCTTAACCCTAGCGTTTTTGAAAAGTGCTTCAAATGGGACAAACGAGGACTCATTAGACGCGGAATTGCACGGCAAATTCAAATCTGAAAACGGATTAATTCTATCGTGCTTGGTTGCCGAGTTATTAGTGTTTAAAGTCCTTAAGAGCTAAGCCCGGCCTTAACCCTAGCTTTTTTGTAAAGTGCTTCAAATGGGACAAACGAGGACTCATTAGACGCGGAATTGCACGGCAAATTCAAATCTGAAAATGGATTAATTCTATCGTGCTTGGTTGCCGAGTTATTATTGTTTAAAGTCCTTAAGAGCTAAGCCCGGCCTTAACCCTAGCGGTTTTTAAAAGTGCTTCAAAAGGAGCAAACGAGGACTCATTAGACGCGGAATTGCACGGCAAATTCAAATCTGAAAACGGATTAATTCTATCGTGCTCGGTTGCCGAGTTATTATTGTTTAAAGTCCTTAAGAGCTAAGCCCGGCCTTAACCCTAGCGTTTTTGAAAAGTGCTTCAAATGGAGCAAACGAGGACTCATTAGACGCGGAATTGCACGGCAAATTCAAATCTGAAAACGGATTAATTCTATCGTGCTTGGTTGCCGAGTTATTAGTGTTTAAAGTCCTTAAGAGCTAAGCCCGGCCTTAACCCTAGCTTTTTTGTAAAGTGCTTCAAATGGGACAAACGAGGACTCATTAGACGCGGAATTGCACGGCAAATTCAAATCTGAAAACGGATTAATTCTATCGTGCTTGGTTGCCGAGTTATTATTGTTTAAAGTCCTTAAGAGCTAAGCCCGGCCTTAACCCTAGCGTTTTTGAAAAGTGCTTCAAATGGAGCAAACGAGGACTCATTAGACGCGGAATTGCACGGCAAATTCAAATCTGAAAACGGATTAATTCTATCGTGCTTGGTTGCCGAGTTATTAGTGTTTAAAGTCCTTAAGAGCTAAGCCCGGCCTTAACCCTAGCTTTTTTGTAAAGTGCTTCAAATGGGACAAACGAGGACTCATTAGACGCGGAATTGCACGGCAAATTCAAATCTGAAAATGGATTAATTCTATCGTGCTTGGTTGCCGAGTTATTATTGTTTAAAGTCCTTAAGAGCTAAGCCCGGCCTTAACCCTAGCGTTTTTGAAAAGTGCTTCAAATGGAGCAAACGAGGACTCATTAGACGCGGAATTGCACGGCAAATTCAAATCTGAAAACGGATTAATTCTATCGTGCTTGGTTGCCGAGTTATTAGTGTTTAAAGTCCTTAAGAGCTAAGCCCGGCCTTAACCCTAGCTTTTTTGTAAAGTGCTTCAAATGGGACAAACGAAGACTCATTAGACGCGGAATTGCACGGCAAATTCAAATCTGAAAATGGATTAATTCTATCGTGCTTGGTTGCCGAGTTATTATTGTTTAAAGTCCTTAAGAGCTAAGCCCGGCCTTAACCCTAGCGGTTTTGAAAAGTGCTTCAAAAGGAGCAAACGAGGACTCATTAGACGCGGAATTGCACGGCAAATTCAAATCTGAAAACGGATTAATTTTATCGTGCTCGGTTGCCGAGTTATTATTGTTTAAAGTCCTTAAGAGCTAAGCCCGGCCTTAACCCTAGCGTTTTTGAAAAGTGCTTCAAATGGGACAAACGAGGACTCATTAGACGCGGAATTGCACGGCAAATTCAAATCTGAAAACGGATTAATTCTATCGTGCTCGGTTGCAAAGTTATTAGTGTTTAAAGTCCTTAAGAGCTAAGCCCGGCCTTAACCCTAGCTTTTTTGTAAAGTGCTTCAAATGGGACAAACGAGGACTCATTAGACGCGGAATTGCACGGCAAATTTAAATCTGAAAACGGATTAATTCTATCGTGCTTGGTTGCCGAGTTATTATTGTTTAAAGTCCTTAAGAGCTAAGCCCGGCCTTAACCCTAGCGTTTTTGAAAAGTGCTTCAAATGGGACAAACGAGGACTCATTAGACGCGGAATTGCACGGCAAATTCAAATCTGAAAACGGATTAATTCTATCGTGCTTGGTTGCCGAGTTATTAGTGTTTAAAGTCCTTAAGAGCTAAGCCCGGCCTTAACCCTAGCTTTTTTGTAAAGTGCTTCAAATGGGACAAACGAGGACTCATTAGACGCGGAATTGCACGGCAAATTCAAATCTGAAAATGGATTAATTCTATCGTGCTTGGTTGCCGAGTTATTAGTGTTTAAAGTCCTTAAGAGCTAAGCCCGGCCTTAACCCTAGCTTTTTTGTAAAGTGCTTCAAATGGGACAAACGAGGACTCATTAGACGCGGAATTGCACGGCAAATTCAAATCTGAAAATGGATTAATTCTATCGTGCTTGGTTGCCGAGTTATTATTGTTTAAAGTCCTTAAGAGCTAAGCCCGGCCTTAACCCTAGCGTTTTTGAAAAGTGCTTCAAATGGAGCAAACGAGGACTCATTAGACGCGGAATTGCACGGCAAATTCAAATCTGAAAACGGATTAATTCTATCGTGCTTGGTTGCCGAGTTATTAGTGTTTAAAGTCCTTAAGAGCTAAGCCCGGCCTTAACCCTAGCTTTTTTGTAAAGTGCTTCAAATGGGACAAACGAAGACTCATTAGACGCGGAATTGCACGGCAAATTCAAATCTGAAAATGGATTAATTCTATCGTGCTTGGTTGCCGAGTTATTATTGTTTAAAGTCCTTAAGAGCTAAGCCCGGCCTTAACCCTAGCGGTTTTGAAAAGTGCTTCAAAAGGAGCAAACGAGGACTCATTAGACGCGGAATTGCACGGCAAATTCAAATCTGAAAACGGATTAATTTTATCGTGCTCGGTTGCCGAGTTATTATTGTTTAAAGTCCTTAAGAGCTAAGCCCGGCCTTAACCCTAGCGTTTTTGAAAAGTGCTTCAAATGGGACAAACGAGGACTCATTAGACGCGGAATTGCACGGCAAATTCAAATCTGAAAACGGATTAATTCTATCGTGCTCGGTTGCAAAGTTATTAGTGTTTAAAGTCCTTAAGAGCTAAGCCCGGCCTTAACCCTAGCTTTTTTGTAAAGTGCTTCAAATGGGACAAACGAGGACTCATTAGACGCGGAATTGCACGGCAAATTCAAATCTGAAAACGGATTAATTCTATCGTGCTTGGTTGCCGAGTTATTATTGTTTAAAGTCCTTAAGAGCTAAGCCCGGCCTTAACCCTAGCGTTTTTGAAAAGTGCTTCAAATGGGACAAACGAGGACTCATTAGACGCGGAATTGCACGGCAAATTCAAATCTGAAAACGGATTAATTCTATCGTGCTTGGTTGCCGAGTTATTAGTGTTTAAAGTCCTTAAGAGCTAAGCCCGGCCTTAACCCTAGCTTTTTTGTAAAGTGCTTCAAATGGGACAAACGAGGACTCATTAGACGCGGAATTGCACGGCAAATTCAAATCTGAAAATGGATTAATTCTATCGTGCTTGGTTGCCGAGTTATTATTGTTTAAAGTCCTTAAGAGCTAAGCCCGGCCTTAACCCTAGCGGTTTTTAAAAGTGCTTCAAAAGGAGCAACGAGGACTCATTAGACGCGAAATTGCACGGCAAATTCAAATCTGAAAACGGATTAATTCTATCGTGCTCGGTTGCCGAGTTATTATTGTTTAAAGTCCTTAAGAGCTAAGCCCGGCCTTAACCCTAGCTTTTTTGTAAAGTGCTTCAAATGGGACAAACGAGGACTCATTAGACGCGGAATTGCACGGCAAATTCAAATCTGAAAATGGATTAATTCTATCGTGCTTGGTTGCCGAGTTATTATTGTTTAAAGTCCTTAAGAGCTAAGCCCGGCCTTAACCCTAGCGGTTTTTAAAAGTGCTTCAAAAGGAGCAAACGAGGACTCATTAGACGCGGAATTGCACGGCAAATTCAAATCTGAAAACGGATTAATTCTATCGTGCTCGGTTGCCGAGTTATTATTGTTTAAAGTCCTTAAGAGCTAAGCCCGGCCTTAACCCTAGCGTTTTTGAAAAGTGCTTCAAATGGAGCAAACGAGGACTCATTAGACGCGGAATTGCACGGCAAATTCAAATCTGAAAATGGATTAATTCTATCGTGCTCGGTTGCCGAGTTATTAGTGTTTAAAGTCATTAAGGGCTAAGCCCGGCCTTAACCCTAGCTTTTTTGTCAAGTGCTTCAAATGGGACAAACGAGGACTCATTAGACGCGGAATTGCACGGCAAATTCAAATCTGAAAACGGATTAATTCTATCGTGCTTGGTTGCCGAGTTATTAGTGTTTAAAGTCCTTAAGAGCTAAGCCCGGCCTTAACCCTAGCTTTTTTGTAAAGTGCTTCAAATGGGACAAACGAGGACTCATTAGACGCGGAATTGCACGGCAAATTCAAATCTGAAAATGGATTAATTCTATCGTGCTTGGTTGCCGAGTTATTATTGTTTAAAGTCCTTAAGAGCTAAGCCCGGCCTTAACCCTAGCGGTTTTTAAAAGTGCTTCAAAAGGAGCAAACGAGGACTCATTAGACGCGGAATTGCACGGCAAATTCAAATCTGAAAACGGATTAATTCTATCGTGCTCGGTTGCCGAGTTATTATTGTTTAAAGTCCTTAAGAGCTAAGCCCGGCCTTAACCCTAGCGTTTTTGAAAAGTGCTTCAAATGGAGCAAACGAGGACTCATTAGACGCGGAATTGCACGGCAAATTCAAATCTGAAAATGGATTAATTCTATCGTGCTTGGTTGCCGAGTTATTATTGTTTAAAGTCCTTAAGAGCTAAGCCCGGCCTTAACCCTAGCGGTTTTTAAAAGTGCTTCAAAAGGAGCAAACGAGGACTCATTAGACGCGAAATTGCACGGCAAATTCAAATCTGAAAACGGATTAATTCTATCGTGCTCGGTTGCCGAGTTATTATTGTTTAAAGTCCTTAAGAGCTAAGCCCGGCCTTAACCCTAGCGTTTTTGAAAAGTGCTTCAAATGGAGCAAACGAGGACTCATTAGACGCGGAATTGCACGGCAAATTCAAATCTGAAAACGGATTAATTCTATCGTGCTTGGTTGCCGAGTTATTAGTGTTTAAAGTCCTTAAGAGCTAAGCCCGGCCTTAACCCTAGCTTTTTTGTAAAGTGCTTCAAATGGGACAAACGAGGACTCATTAGACGCGGAATTGCACGGCAAATTCAAATCTGAAAATGGATTAATTCTATCGTGCTTGGTTGCCGAGTTATTATTGTTTAAAGTCCTTAAGAGCTAAGCCCGGCCTTAACCCTAGCGGTTTTTAAAAGTGCTTCAAAAGGAGCAAACGAGGACTCATTAGACGCGGAATTGCACGGCAAATTCAAATCTGAAAACGGATTAATTCTATCGTGCTCGGTTGCCGAGTTATTATTGTTTAAAGTCCTTAAGAGCTAAGCCCGGCCTTAACCCTAGCGTTTTTGAAAAGTGCTTCAAATGGAGCAAACGAGGACTCATTAGACGCGGAATTGCACGGCAAATTCAAATCTGAAAACGGATTAATTCTATCGTGCTTGGTTGCCGAGTTATTAGTGTTTAAAGTCCTTAAGAGCTAAGCCCGGCCTTAACCCTAGCTTTTTTGTAAAGTGCTTCAAATGGGACAAACGAGGACTCATTAGACGCGGAATTGCACGGCAAATTCAAATCTGAAAATGGATTAATTCTATCGTGCTTGGTTGCCGAGTTATTATTGTTTAAAGTCCTTAAGAGCTAAGCCCGGCCTTAACCCTAGCGGTTTTTAAAAGTGCTTCAAAAGGAGCAAACGAGGACTCATTAGACGCGGAATTGCACGGCAAATTCAAATCTGAAAACGGATTAATTCTATCGTGCTCGGTTGCCGAGTTATTATTGTTTAAAGTCCTTAAGAGCTAAGCCCGGCCTTAACCCTAGCGTTTTTGAAAAGTGCTTCAAATGGGACAAACGAGGACTCATTAGACGCGGAATTGCACGGCAAATTCAAATCTGAAAACGGATTAATTCTATCGTGCTCGGTTGCAAAGTTATTAGTGTTTAAAGTCCTTAAGAGCTAAGCCCGGCCTTAACCCTAGCTTTTTTGTAAAGTGCTTCAAATGGGACAAACGAGGACTCATTAGACGCGGAATTGCACGGCAAATTCAAATCTGAAAACGGATTAATTCTATCGTGCTCGGTTGCCGAGTTATTATTGTTTAAAGTCCTTAAGAGCTAAGCCCGGCCTTAACCCTAGCGTTTTTGAAAAGTGCTTCAAATGGGACAAACGAGGACTCATTAGACGCGGAAGTGCACGGCAAATTCAAATCTGAAAACGGATTAATTCTATCGTGCTCGGTTGCCGAGTTATTATTGTTTAAAGTCCTTAAGAGCTAAGCCCGGCCTTAACCCTAGCGTTTTTGAAAAGTGCTTCAAATGGGACAAACGAGGACTCATTAGACGCGGAATTGCACGGCAAATTCAAATCTGAAAACGGATTAATTCTATCGTGCTTGGTTGCCGAGTTATTATTGTTTAAAGTCCTTAAGAGCTAAGCCCGGCCTTAACCCTAGCGTTTTTGAAAAGTGCTTCAAATGGAGCAAACGAGGACTCATTAGACGCGGAATTGCACGGCAAATTCAAATCTGAAAACGGATTAATTCTATCGTGCTTGGTTGCCGAGTTATTATTGTTTAAAGTCCTTAAGAGCTAAGCCCGGCCTTAACCCTAGCTTTTTTGTAAAGTGCTTCAAATGGGACAAACGAGGACTCATTAGACGCGGAATTGTACGGTAAATTCAAATCTGAAAACGGATTAATTCTATCGTGCTTGGTTGCCGAGTTATTATTGTTTAAAGTCCTTAAGAGCTAAGCCCGGCCTTAACCCTAGCGTTTTTGAAAAGTGCTTCAAATGGGACAAACGAGGACTCATTAGACGCGGAATTGCACGGCAAATTCAAATCTGAAAACGGATTAATTCTATCGTGCTTGGTTGCCGAGTTATTAGTGTTTAAAGTCCTTAAGAGCTAAGCCCGGCCTTAACCCTAGCTTTTTTGTAAAGTGCTTCAAATGGGACAAACGAGGACTCATTAGACGCGGAATTGCACGGCAAATTCAAATCTGAAAACGGATTAATTCTATCGTGCTTGGTTGCCGAGTTATTATTGTTTAAAGTCCTTAAGAGCTAAGCCCGGCCTTAACCCTAGCGTTTTTGAAAAGTGCTTCAAATGGGACAAACGAGGACTCATTAGACGCGGAATTGCACGGCAAATTCAAATCTGAAAACGGATTAATTCTATCGTGCTCGGTTGCCGAGTTATTATTGTTTAAAGTCCTTAAGAGCTAAGCCCGGCCTTAACCCTAGCTTTTTTGTAAAGTGCTTCAAATGGGACAAACGAGGACTCATTAGACGCGGAATTGCACGGCAAATTCAAATCTGAAAATGGATTAATTCTATCGTGCTTGGTTGCCGAGTTATTATTGTTTAAAGTCCTTAAGAGCTAAGCCCGGCCTTAACCCTAGCGGTTTTTAAAAGTGCTTCAAAAGGAGCAAACGAGGACTCATTAGACGCGGAATTGCACGGCAAATTCAAATCTGAAAACGGATTAATTCTATCGTGCTCGGTTGCCGAGTTATTATTGTTTAAAGTCCTTAAGAGCTAAGCCCGGCCTTAACCCTAGCGTTTTTGAAAAGTGCTTCAAATGGGACAAACGAGGACTCATTAGACGCGGAAGTGCACGGCAAATTCAAATCTGAAAACGGATTAATTCTATCGTGCTCGGTTGCCGAGTTATTAGTGTTTAAAGTCCTTAAGAGCTAAGCCCGGCCTTAACCCTAGCGTTTTTGAAAAGTGCTTCAAATGGGACAAACGAGGACTCATTAGACGCGGAATTGCACGGCAAATTCAAATCTGAAAACGGATTAATTCTATCGTGCTTGGTTGCCGAGTTATTATTGTTTAAAGTCCTTAAGAGCTAAGCCCGGCCTTAACCCTAGCGTTTTTGAAAAGTGCTTCAAATGGGACAAACGAGGACTCATTAGACGCGGAATTGCACGGCAAATTCAAATCTGAAAACGGATTAATTCTATCGTGCTCGGTTGCAAAGTTATTAGTGTTTAAAGTCCTTAAGAGCTAAGCCCGGCCTTAACCCTAGCTTTTTTGTAAAGTGCTTCAAATGGGACAAACGAGGACTCATTAGACGCGGAATTGCACGGCAAATTCAAATCTGAAAACGGATTAATTCTATCGTGCTTGGTTGCCGAGTTATTATTGTTTAAAGTCCTTAAGAGCTAAGCCCGGCCTTAACCCTAGCGTTTTTGAAAAGTGCTTCAAATGGAGCAAACGAGGACTCATTAGACGCGGAATTGCACGGCAAATTCAAATCTGAAAACGGATTAATTCTATCGTGCTTGGTTGCCAAGTTATTAGTGTTTAAAGTCCTTAAGAGCTAAGCCCGGCCTTAACCCTAGCTTTTTTGTAAAGTGCTTCAAATGGGACAAACGAGGACTCATTAGACGCGGAATTGCACGGCAAATTCAAATCTGAAAATGGATTAATTCTATCGTGCTTGGTTGCCGAGTTATTATTGTTTAAAGTCCTTAAGAGCTAAGCCCGGCCTTAACCCTAGCGTTTTTGAAAAGTGCTTCAAATGGGACAAACGAGGACTCATTAGACGCGGAATTGCACGGCAAATTCAAATCTGAAAACGGATTAATTCTATCGTGCTCGGTTGCCGAGTTATTAGTGTTTAAAGTCCTTAAGAGCTAAGCCCGGCCTTAACCCTAGCGTTTTTGAAAAGTGCTTCAAATGGGACAAACGAGGACTCATTAGACGCGGAATTGCACGGCAAATTCAAATCTGAAAACGGATTAATTCTATCGTGCTTGGTTGCCGAGTTATTATTGTTTAAAGTCCTTAAGAGCTAAGCCCGGCCTTAACCCTAGCGTTTTTGAAAAGTGCTTCAAATGGGACAAACGAGGACTCATTAGACGCGGAATTGCACGGCAAATTCAAATCTGAAAACGGATTAATTCTATCGTGCTCGGTTGCAAAGTTATTAGTGTTTAAAGTCCTTAAGAGCTAAGCCCGGCCTTAACCCTAGCTTTTTTGTAAAGTGCTTCAAATGGGACAAACGAGGACTCATTAGACGCGGAAGTGCACGGCAAATTCAAATCTGAAAACGGATTAATTCTATCGTGCTTGGTTGCCGAGTTATTATTGTTTAAAGTCCTTAAGAGCTAAGCCCGGCCTTAACCCTAGCGTTTTTGAAAAGTGCTTCAAATGGAGCAAACGAGGACTCATTAGACGCGGAATTGCACGGCAAATTCAAATCTGAAAACGGATTAATTCTATCGTGCTTGGTTGCCGAGTTATTATTGTTTAAAGTCCTTAAGAGCTAAGCCCGGCCTTAACCCTAGCGTTTTTGAAAAGTGCTTCAAATGGGACAAACGAGGACTCATTAGACGCGGAATTGCACGGCAAATTCAAATCTGAAAACGGATTAATTCTATCGTGCTCGGTTGCAAAGTTATTAGTGTTTAAAGTCCTTAAGAGCTAAGCCCGGCCTTAACCCTAGCTTTTTTGTAAAGTGCTTCAAATGGGACAAACGAGGACTCATTAGACGCGGAATTGCACGGCAAATTCAAATCTGAAAACGGATTAATTCTATCGTGCTTGGTTGCCGAGTTATTATTGTTTAAAGTCCTTAAGAGCTAAGCCCGGCCTTAACCCTAGCGTTTTTGAAAAGTGCTTCAAATGGAGCAAACGAGGACTCATTAGACGCGGAATTGCACGGCAAATTCAAATCTGAAAATGGATTAATTCTATCGTGCTTGGTTGCCGAGTTATTATTGTTTAAAGTCCTTAAGAGCTAAGCCCGGCCTTAACCCTAGCGGTTTTTAAAAGTGCTTCAAAAGGAGCAAACGAGGACTCATTAGACGCGGAATTGCACGGCAAATTCAAATCTGAAAACGGATTAATTCTATCGTGCTCGGTTGCCGAGTTATTATTGTTTAAAGTCCTTAAGAGCTAAGCCCGGCCTTAACCCTAGCGTTTTTGAAAAGTGCTTCAAATGGGACAAACGAGGACTCATTAGACGCGGAATTGCACGGCAAATTCAAATCTGAAAACGGATTAATTCTATCGTGCTCGGTTGCAAAGTTATAAGTGTTTAAAGTCCTTAAGAGCTAAGCCCGGCCTTAACCCTAGCTTTTTTGTTAAGTGCTTCAAATGGGACAAACGAGGACTCATTAGACGCGGAATTGCACGGCAAATTCAAATCTGAAAACGGATTAATTCTATCGTGCTCGGTTGCCGAGTTATTATTGTTTAAAGTCCTTAAGAGCTAAGCCCGGCCTTAACCCTAGCGTTTTTGAAAAGTGCTTCAAATGGGACAAACGAGGACTCATTAGACGCGGAATTGCACGGCAAATTCAAATCTGAAAACGGATTAATTCTATCGTGCTTGGTTGCCGAGTTATTAGTGTTTAAAGTCCTTAAGAGCTAAGCCCGGCCTTAACCCTAGCTTTTTTGTAAAGTGCTTCAAATGGGACAAACGAGGACTCATTAGACGCGGAATTGCACGGCAAATTCAAATCTGAAAATGGATTAATTCTATCGTGCTTGGTTGCCGAGTTATTATTGTTTAAAGTCCTTAAGAGCTAAGCCCGGCCTTAACCCTAGCGGTTTTTAAAAGTGCTTCAAATGGAGCAAACGAGGACTCATTAGACGCGGAATTGCACGGCAAATTCAAATCTGAAAACGGATTAATTCTATCGTGCTTGGTTGCCGAGTTATTAGTGTTTAAAGTCCTTAAGAGCTAAGCCCGGCCTTAACCCTAGCTTTTTTGTAAAGTGCTTCAAATGGGACAAACGAGGACTCATTAGACGCGGAATTGCACGGCAAATTCAAATCTGAAAATGGATTAATTCTATCGTGCTTGGTTGCCGAGTTATTATTGTTTAAAGTCCTTAAGAGCTAAGCCCGGCCTTAACCCTAGCGGTTTTTAAAAGTGCTTCAAAAGGAGCAAACGAGGACTCATTAGACGCGGAATTGCACGGCAAATTCAAATCTGAAAACGGATTAATTCTATCGTGCTCGGTTGCCGAGTTATTATTGTTTAAAGTCCTTAAGAGCTAAGCCCGGCCTTAACCCTAGCTTTTTTGTAAAGTGCTTCAAATGGGACAAACGAGGACTCATTAGACGCGGAATTGCACGGCAAATTCAAATCTGAAAACGGATTAATTCTATCGTGCTTGGTTGCCGAGTTATTATTGTTTAAAGTCCTTAAGAGCTAAGCCCGGCCTTAACCCTAGCGGTTTTTAAAAGTGCTTCAAATGGGACAAACGAGGACTCATTAGACGCGAAATTGCACGGCAAATTCAAATCTGAAAACGGATTAATTCTATCGTGCTCGGTTGCCGAGTTATTATTGTTTAAAGTCCTTAAGAGCTAAGCCCGGCCTTAACCCTAGCGTTTTTGAAAAGTGCTTCAAATGGAGCAAACGAGGACTCATTAGACGCGGAATTGCACGGCAAATTCAAATCTGAAAACGGATTAATTCTATCGTGCTTGGTTGCCGAGTTATTAGTGTTTAAAGTCCTTAAGAGCTAAGCCCGGCCTTAACCCTAGCTTTTTTGTAAAGTGCTTCAAATGGGACAAACGAAGACTCATTAGACGCGGAATTGCACGGCAAATTCAAATCTGAAAATGGATTAATTCTATCGTGCTTGGTTGCCGAGTTATTATTGTTTAAAGTCCTTAAGAGCTAAGCCCGGCCTTAACCCTAGCGGTTTTGAAAAGTGCTTCAAAAGGAGCAAACGAGGACTCATTAGACGCGGAATTGCACGGCAAATTCAAATCTGAAAACGGATTAATTTTATCGTGCTCGGTTGCCGAGTTATTATTGTTTAAAGTCCTTAAGAGCTAAGCCCGGCCTTAACCCTAGCGTTTTTGAAAAGTGCTTCAAATGGGACAAACGAGGACTCATTAGACGCGGAATTGCACGGCAAATTCAAATCTGAAAACGGATTAATTCTATCGTGCTCGGTTGCAAAGTTATTAGTGTTTAAAGTCCTTAAGAGCTAAGCCCGGCCTTAACCCTAGCTTTTTTGTAAAGTGCTTCAAATGGGACAAACGAGGACTCATTAGACGCGGAATTGCACGGCAAATTCAAATCTGAAAACGGATTAATTCTATCGTGCTTGGTTGCCGAGTTATTATTGTTTAAAGTCCTTAAGAGCTAAGCCCGGCCTTAACCCTAGCGTTTTTGAAAAGTGCTTCAAATGGGACAAACGAGGACTCATTAGACGCGGAATTGCACGGCAAATTCAAATCTGAAAACGGATTAATTCTATCGTGCTTGGTTGCCGAGTTATTAGTGTTTAAAGTCCTTAAGAGCTAAGCCCGGCCTTAACCCTAGCTTTTTTGTAAAGTGCTTCAAATGGGACAAACGAGGACTCATTAGACGCGGAATTGCACGGCAAATTCAAATCTGAAAATGGATTAATTCTATCGTGCTTGGTTGCCGAGTTATTATTGTTTAAAGTCCTTAAGAGCTAAGCCCGGCCTTAACCCTAGCGGTTTTTAAAAGTGCTTCAAAAGGAGCAAACGAGGACTCATTAGACGCGAAATTGCACGGCAAATTCAAATCTGAAAACGGATTAATTCTATCGTGCTCGGTTGCCGAGTTATTATTGTTTAAAGTCCTTAAGAGCTAAGCCCGGCCTTAACCCTAGCGTTTTTGAAAAGTGCTTCAAATGGAGCAAACGAGGACTCATTAGACGCGGAATTGCACGGCAAATTCAAATCTGAAAACGGATTAATTCTATCGTGCTTGGTTGCCGAGTTATTAGTGTTTAAAGTCCTTAAGAGCTAAGCCCGGCCTTAACCCTAGCTTTTTTGTAAAGTGCTTCAAATGGGACAAACGAGGACTCATTAGACGCGGAATTGCACGGCAAATTCAAATCTGAAAATGGATTAATTCTATCGTGCTTGGTTGCCGAGTTATTATTGTTTAAAGTCCTTAAGAGCTAAGCCCGGCCTTAACCCTAGCGGTTTTTAAAAGTGCTTCAAAAGGAGCAAACGAGGACTCATTAGACGCGGAATTGCACGGCAAATTCAAATCTGAAAACGGATTAATTCTATCGTGCTCGGTTGCCGAGTTATTATTGTTTAAAGTCCTTAAGAGCTAAGCCCGGCCTTAACCCTAGCTTTTTTGTAAAGTGCTTCAAATGGGACAAACGAGGACTCATTAGACGCGGAATTGCACGGCAAATTCAAATCTGAAAATGGATTAATTCTATCGTGCTTGGTTGCCGAGTTATTATTGTTTAAAGTCCTTAAGAGCTAAGCCCGGCCTTAACCCTAGCGGTTTTTAAAAGTGCTTCAAAAGGAGCAAACGAGGACTCATTAGACGCGGAATTGCACGGCAAATTCAAATCTGAAAACGGATTAATTCTATCGTGCTCGGTTGCCGAGTTATTATTGTTTAAAGTCCTTAAGAGCTAAGCCCGGCCTTAACCCTAGCTTTTTTGTAAAGTGCTTCAAATGGGACAAACGAGGACTCATTAGACGCGGAATTGCACGGCAAATTCAAATCTGAAAACGGATTAATTCTATCGTGCTTGGTTGCCGAGTTATTATTGTTTAAAGTCCTTAAGAGCTAAGCCCGGCCTTAACCCTAGCGTTTTTGAAAAGTGCTTCAAATGGGACAAACGAGGACTCATTAGACGCGGAATTGCACGGCAAATTCAAATCTGAAAACGGATTAATTCTATCGTGCTTGGTTGCCGAGTTATTAGTGTTTAAAGTCCTTAAGAGCTAAGCCCGGCCTTAACCCTAGCTTTTTTGTAAAGTGCTTCAAATGGGACAAACGAGGACTCATTAGACGCGGAATTGCACGGCAAATTCAAATCTGAAAATGGATTAATTCTATCGTGCTTGGTTGCCGAGTTATTATTGTTTAAAGTCCTTAAGAGCTAAGCCCGGCCTTAACCCTAGCGGTTTTTAAAAGTGCTTCAAAAGGAGCAAACGAGGACTCATTAGACGCGAAATTGCACGGCAAATTCAAATCTGAAAACGGATTAATTCTATCGTGCTCGGTTGCCGAGTTATTATTGTTTAAAGTCCTTAAGAGCTAAGCCCGGCCTTAACCCTAGCGTTTTTGAAAAGTGCTTCAAATGGAGCAAACGAGGACTCATTAGACGCGGAATTGCACGGCAAATTCAAATCTGAAAACGGATTAATTCTATCGTGCTTGGTTGCCGAGTTATTAGTGTTTAAAGTCCTTAAGAGCTAAGCCCGGCCTTAACCCTAGCTTTTTTGTAAAGTGCTTCAAATGGGACAAACGAGGACTCATTAGACGCGGAATTGCACGGCAAATTCAAATCTGAAAATGGATTAATTCTATCGTGCTTGGTTGCCGAGTTATTATTGTTTAAAGTCCTTAAGAGCTAAGCCCGGCCTTAACCCTAGCGGTTTTTAAAAGTGCTTCAAAAGGAGCAAACGAGGACTCATTAGACGCGGAATTGCACGGCAAATTCAAATCTGAAAACGGATTAATTCTATCGTGCTCGGTTGCCGAGTTATTATTGTTTAAAGTCCTTAAGAGCTAAGCCCGGCCTTAACCCTAGCTTTTTTGTAAAGTGCTTCAAATGGGACAAACGAGGACTCATTAGACGCGGAATTGCACGGCAAATTCAAATCTGAAAATGGATTAATTCTATCGTGCTTGGTTGCCGAGTTATTATTGTTTAAAGTCCTTAAGAGCTAAGCCCGGCCTTAACCCTAGCGGTTTTTAAAAGTGCTTCAAAAGGAGCAAACGAGGACTCATTAGACGCGGAATTGCACGGCAAATTCAAATCTGAAAACGGATTAATTCTATCGTGCTCGGTTGCCGAGTTATTATTGTTTAAAGTCCTTAAGAGCTAAGCCCGGCCTTAACCCTAGCTTTTTTGTAAAGTGCTTCAAATGGGACAAACGAGGACTCATTAGACGCGGAATTGCACGGCAAATTCAAATCTGAAAACGGATTAATTCTATCGTGCTTGGTTGCCGAGTTATTATTGTTTAAAGTCCTTAAGAGCTAAGCCCGGCCTTAACCCTAGCGGTTTTTAAAAGTGCTTCAAAAGGAGCAAACGAGGACTCATTAGACGCGAAATTGCACGGCAAATTCAAATCTGAAAACGGATTAATTCTATCGTGCTCGGTTGCCGAGTTATTATTGTTTAAAGTCCTTAAGAGCTAAGCCCGGCCTTAACCCTAGCGTTTTTGAAAAGTGCTTCAAATGGAGCAAACGAGGACTCATTAGACGCGGAATTGCACGGCAAATTCAAATCTGAAAACGGATTAATTCTATCGTGCTTGGTTGCCGAGTTATTAGTGTTTAAAGTCCTTAAGAGCTAAGCCCGGCCTTAACCCTAGCTTTTTTGTAAAGTGCTTCAAATGGGACAAACGAAGACTCATTAGACGCGGAATTGCACGGCAAATTCAAATCTGAAAATGGATTAATTCTATCGTGCTTGGTTGCCGAGTTATTATTGTTTAAAGTCCTTAAGAGCTAAGCCCGGCCTTAACCCTAGCGGTTTTGAAAAGTGCTTCAAAAGGAGCAAACGAGGACTCATTAGACGCGGAATTGCACGGCAAATTCAAATCTGAAAACGGATTAATTTTATCGTGCTCGGTTGCCGAGTTATTATTGTTTAAAGTCCTTAAGAGCTAAGCCCGGCCTTAACCCTAGCGTTTTTGAAAAGTGCTTCAAATGGGACAAACGAGGACTCATTAGACGCGGAATTGCACGGCAAATTCAAATCTGAAAACGGATTAATTCTATCGTGCTCGGTTGCAAAGTTATTAGTGTTTAAAGTCCTTAAGAGCTAAGCCCGGCCTTAACCCTAGCTTTTTTGTAAAGTGCTTCAAATGGGACAAACGAGGACTCATTAGACGCGGAATTGCACGGCAAATTCAAATCTGAAAACGGATTAATTCTATCGTGCTTGGTTGCCGAGTTATTATTGTTTAAAGTCCTTAAGAGCTAAGCCCGGCCTTAACCCTAGCGTTTTTGAAAAGTGCTTCAAATGGGACAAACGAGGACTCATTAGACGCGGAATTGCACGGCAAATTCAAATCTGAAAACGGATTAATTCTATCGTGCTTGGTTGCCGAGTTATTAGTGTTTAAAGTCCTTAAGAGCTAAGCCCGGCCTTAACCCTAGCTTTTTTGTAAAGTGCTTCAAATGGGACAAACGAGGACTCATTAGACGCGGAATTGCACGGCAAATTCAAATCTGAAAATGGATTAATTCTATCGTGCTTGGTTGCCGAGTTATTATTGTTTAAAGTCCTTAAGAGCTAAGCCCGGCCTTAACCCTAGCGGTTTTTAAAAGTGCTTCAAAAGGAGCAAACGAGGACTCATTAGACGCGAAATTGCACGGCAAATTCAAATCTGAAAACGGATTAATTCTATCGTGCTCGGTTGCCGAGTTATTATTGTTTAAAGTCCTTAAGAGCTAAGCCCGGCCTTAACCCTAGCGTTTTTGAAAAGTGCTTCAAATGGAGCAAACGAGGACTCATTAGACGCGGAATTGCACGGCAAATTCAAATCTGAAAACGGATTAATTCTATCGTGCTTGGTTGCCGAGTTATTAGTGTTTAAAGTCCTTAAGAGCTAAGCCCGGCCTTAACCCTAGCTTTTTTGTAAAGTGCTTCAAATGGGACAAACGAGGACTCATTAGACGCGGAATTGCACGGCAAATTCAAATCTGAAAACGGATTAATTCTATCGTGCTCGGTTGCCGAGTTATTATTGTTTAAAGTCCTTAAGAGCTAAGCCCGGCCTTAACCCTAGCTTTTTTGTAAAGTGCTTCAAATGGGACAAACGAGGACTCATTAGACGCGGAATTGCACGGCAAATTCAAATCTGAAAATGGATTAATTCTATCGTGCTCGGTTGCCGAGTTATTATTGTTTAAAGTCCTTAAGAGCTAAGCCCGGCCTTAACCCTAGCGGTTTTTAAAAGTGCTTCAAAAGGAGCAAACGAGGACTCATTAGACGCGGAATTGCACGGCAAATTCAAATCTGAAAACGGATTAATTCTATCGTGCTCGGTTGCCGAGTTATTATTGTTTAAAGTCCTTAAGAGCTAAGCCCGGCCTTAACCCTAGCTTTTTTGTAAAGTGCTTCAAATGGGACAAACGAGGACTCATTAGACGCGGAATTGCACGGCAAATTCAAATCTGAAAATGGATTAATTCTATCGTGCTTGGTTGCCGAGTTATTATTGTTTAAAGTCCTTAAGAGCTAAGCCCGGCCTTAACCCTAGCGGTTTTTAAAAGTGCTTCAAAAGGAGCAAACGAGGACTCATTAGACGCGGAATTGCACGGCAAATTCAAATCTGAAAACGGATTAATTCTATCGTGCTCGGTTGCCGAGTTATTATTGTTTAAAGTCCTTAAGAGCTAAGCCCGGCCTTAACCCTAGCTTTTTTGTAAAGTGCTTCAAATGGGACAAACGAGGACTCATTAGACGCGGAATTGCACGGCAAATTCAAATCTGAAAACGGATTAATTCTATCGTGCTTGGTTGCCGAGTTATTATTGTTTAAAGTCCTTAAGAGCTAAGCCCGGCCTTAACCCTAGCGGTTTTTAAAAGTGCTTCAAAAGGAGCAAACGAGGACTCATTAGACGCGAAATTGCACGGCAAATTCAAATCTGAAAACGGATTAATTCTATCGTGCTCGGTTGCCGAGTTATTATTGTTTAAAGTCCTTAAAAGCTAAGCCCGGCCTTAACCCTAGCGTTTTTGAAAAGTGCTTCAAATGGAGCAAACGAGGACTCATTAGACGCGGAATTGCACGGCAAATTCAAATCTGAAAACGGATTAATTCTATCGTGCTTGGTTGCCGAGTTATTAGTGTTTAAAGTCCTTAAGAGCTAAGCCCGGCCTTAACCCTAGCTTTTTTGTAAAGTGCTTCAAATGGGACAAACGAAGACTCATTAGACGCGGAATTGCACGGCAAATTCAAATCTGAAAATGGATTAATTCTATCGTGCTTGGTTGCCGAGTTATTATTGTTTAAAGTCCTTAAGAGCTAAGCCCGGCCTTAACCCTAGCGGTTTTGAAAAGTGCTTCAAAAGGAGCAAACGAGGACTCATTAGACGCGGAATTGCACGGCAAATTCAAATCTGAAAACGGATTAATTTTATCGTGCTCGGTTGCCGAGTTATTATTGTTTAAAGTCCTTAAGAGCTAAGCCCGGCCTTAACCCTAGCGTTTTTGAAAAGTGCTTCAAATGGGACAAACGAGGACTCATTAGACGCGGAATTGCACGGCAAATTCAAATCTGAAAACGGATTAATTCTATCGTGCTCGTTTGCAAAGTTATTAGTGTTTAAAGTCCTTAAGAGCTAAGCCCGGCCTTAACCCTAGCTTTTTTGTAAAGTGCTTCAAATGGGACAAACGAGGACTCATTAGACGCGGAATTGCACGGCAAATTCAAATCTGAAAACGGATTAATTCTATCGTGCTTGGTTGCCGAGTTATTATTGTTTAAAGTCCTTAAGAGCTAAGCCCGGCCTTAACCCTAGCGTTTTTGAAAAGTGCTTCAAATGGGACAAACGAGGACTCATTAGACGCGGAATTGCACGGCAAATTCAAATCTGAAAACGGATTAATTCTATCGTGCTTGGTTGCCGAGTTATTAGTGTTTAAAGTCCTTAAGAGCTAAGCCCGGCCTTAACCCTAGCTTTTTTGTAAAGTGCTTCAAATGGGACAAACGAGGACTCATTAGACGCGGAATTGCACGGCAAATTCAAATCTGAAAATGGATTAATTCTATCGTGCTTGGTTGCCGAGTTATTATTGTTTAAAGTCCTTAAGAGCTAAGCCCGGCCTTAACCCTAGCGGTTTTTAAAAGTGCTTCAAAAGGAGCAAACGAGGACTCATTAGACGCGAAATTGCACGGCAAATTCAAATCTGAAAACGGATTAATTCTATCGTGCTCGGTTGCCGAGTTATTATTGTTTAAAGTCCTTAAGAGCTAAGCCCGGCCTTAACCCTAGCGTTTTTGAAAAGTGCTTCAAATGGGACAAACGAGGACTCATTAGACGCGGAATTGCACGGCAAATTCAAATCTGAAAACGGATTAATTCTATCGTGCTCGGTTGCAAAGTTATTAGTGTTTAAAGTCCTTAAGAGCTAAGCCCGGCCTTAACCCTAGCTTTTTTGTAAAGTGCTTCAAATGGGACAAACGAGGACTCATTAGACGCGGAATTGCACGGCAAATTCAAATCTGAAAATGGATTAATTCTATCGTGCTTGGTTGCCGAGTTATTATTGTTTAAAGTCCTTAAGAGCTAAGCCCGGCCTTAACCCTAGCGGTTTTTAAAAGTGCTTCAAAAGGAGCAAACGAGGACTCATTAGACGCGGAATTGCACGGCAAATTCAAATCTGAAAACGGATTAATTCTATCGTGCTCGGTTGCCGAGTTATTATTGTTTAAAGTCCTTAAGAGCTAAGCCCGGCCTTAACCCTAGCTTTTTTGTAAAGTGCTTCAAATGGGACAAACGAGGACTCATTAGACGCGGAATTGCACGGCAAATTCAAATCTGAAAATGGATTAATTCTATCGTGCTTGGTTGCCGAGTTATTATTGTTTAAAGTCCTTAAGAGCTAAGCCCGGCCTTAACCCTAGCGGTTTTTAAAAGTGCTTCAAAAGGAGCAAACGAGGACTCATTAGACGCGAAATTGCACGGCAAATTCAAATCTGAAAACGGATTAATTCTATCGTGCTCGGTTGCCGAGTTATTATTGTTTAAAGTCCTTAAGAGCTAAGCCCGGCCTTAACCCTAGCGTTTTTGAAAAGTGCTTCAAATGGAGCAAACGAGGACTCATTAGACGCGGAATTGCACGGCAAATTCAAATCTGAAAACGGATTAATTCTATCGTGCTTGGTTGCCGAGTTATTAGTGTTTAAAGTCCTTAAGAGCTAAGCCCGGCCTTAACCCTAGCTTTTTTGTAAAGTGCTTCAAATGGGACAAACGAGGACTCATTAGACGCGGAATTGCACGGCAAATTCAAATCTGAAAATGGATTAATTCTATCGTGCTTGGTTGCCGAGTAATTATTGTTTAAAGTCCTTAAGAGCTAAGCCCGGCCTTAACCCTAGCGGTTTTTTAAAGTGCTTCAAAAGGAGCAAACGAGGACTCATTAGACGCGGAATTGCACGGCAAATTCAAATCTGAAAACGGATTAATTCTATCGTGCTCGGTTGCCGAGTTATTATTGTTTAAAGTCCTTAAGAGCTAAGCCCGGCCTTAACCCTAGCGTTTTTGAAAAGTGCTTCAAATGGGACAAACGAAGACTCATTAGACGCGGAATTGCACGGCAAATTCAAATCTGAAAACGGATTAATTCTATCGTGCTTGGTTGCCGAGTTATTAGTGTTTAAAGTCCTTAAGAGCTAAGCCCGGCCTTAACCCTAGCTTTTTTGTAAAGTGCTTCAAATGGGACAAACGAGGACTCATTAGACGCGGAATTGCACGGCAAATTCAAATCTGAAAATGGATTAATTCTATCGTGCTTGGTTGCCGAGTTATTATTGTTTAAAGTCCTTAAGAGCTAAGCCCGGCCTTAACCCTAGCGGTTTTTAAAAGTGCTTCAAAAGGAGCAAACGAGGACTCATTAGACGCGGAATTGCACGGCAAATTCAAATCTGAAAACGGATTAATTCTATCGTGCTCGGTTGCCGAGTTATTATTGTTTAAAGTCCTTAAGAGCTAAGCCCGGCCTTAACCCTAGCGTTTTTGAAAAGTGCTTCAAATGGGACAAACGAGGACTCATTAGACGCGGAATTGCACGGCAAATTCAAATCTGAAAACGGATTAATTCTATCGTGCTCGGTTGCAAAGTTATTAGTGTTTAAAGTCCTTAAGAGCTAAGCCCGGCCTTAACCCTAGCTTTTTTGTAAAGTGCTTCAAATGGGACAAACGAGGACTCATTAGACGCGGAATTGCACGGCAAATTCAAATCTGAAAACGGATTAATTCTATCGTGCTCGGTTGCCGAGTTATTATTGTTTAAAGTCCTTAAGAGCTAAGCCCGGCCTTAACCCTAGCGTTTTTGAAAAGTGCTTCAAATGGGACAAACGAGGACTCATTAGACGCGGAAGTGCACGGCAAATTCAAATCTGAAAACGGATTAATTCTATCGTGCTCGGTTGCCGAGTTATTAGTGTTTAAAGTCCTTAAGAGCTAAGCCCGGCCTTAACCCTAGCGTTTTTGTAAAGTGCTTCAAATGGGACAAACGAGGACTCATTAGACGCGGAATTGCACGGCAAATTCAAATCTGAAAATGGATTAATTCTATCGTGCTTGGTTGCCGAGTTATTATTGTTTAAAGTCCTTAAGAGCTAAGCCCGGCCTTAACCCTAGCGGTTTTTAAAAGTGCTTCAAAAGGAGCAAACGAGGACTCATTAGACGCGAAATTGCACGGCAAATTCAAATCTGAAAACGGATTAATTCTATCGTGCTCGGTTGCCGAGTTATTATTGTTTAAAGTCCTTAAGAGCTAAGCCCGGCCTTAACCCTAGCGTTTTTGAAAAGTGCTTCAAATGGAGCAAACGAGGACTCATTAGACGCGGAATTGCACGGCAAATTCAAATCTGAAAACGGATTAATTCTATCGTGCTTGGTTGCCGAGTTATTAGTGTTTAAAGTCCTTAAGAGCTAAGCCCGGCCTTAACCCTAGCTTTTTTGTAAAGTGCTTCAAATGGGACAAACGAGGACTCATTAGACGCGGAATTGCACGGCAAATTCAAATCTAAAAATGGATTAATTCTATCGTGCTTGGTTGCCGAGTAATTATTGTTTAAAGTCCTTAAGAGCTAAGCCCGGCCTTAACCCTAGCGGTTTTTTAAAGTGCTTCAAAAGGAGCAAACGAGGACTCATTAGACGCGGAATTGCACGGCAAATTCAAATCTGAAAACGGATTAATTCTATCGTGCTCGGTTGCCGAGTTAATATTGTTTAAAGTCCTTAAGAGCTAAGCCCGGCCTTAACCCTAGCGTTTTTGAAAAGTGCTTCAAATGGGACAAACGAAGACTCATTAGACGCGGAATTGCACGGCAAATTCAAATCTGAAAACGGATTAATTCTATCGTGCTTGGTTGCCGAGTTATTAGTGTTTAAAGTCCTTAAGAGCTAAGCCCGGCCTTAACCCTAGCTTTTTTGTAAAGTGCTTCAAATGGGACAAACGAGGACTCATTAGACGCGGAATTGCACGGCAAATTCAAATCTGAAAATGGATTAATTCTATCGTGCTTGGTTGCCGAGTTATTATTGTTTAAAGTCCTTAAGAGCTAAGCCCGGCCTTAACCCTAGCGGTTTTTAAAAGTGCTTCAAAAGGAGCAAACGAGGACTCATTAGACGCGGAATTGCACGGCAAATTCAAATCTGAAAACGGATTAATTCTATCGTGCTCGGTTGCCGAGTTATTATTGTTTAAAGTCCTTAAAAGCTAAGCCCGGCCTTAACCCTAGCGTTTTTGAAAAGTGCTTCAAATGGGACAAACGAGGACTCATTAGACGCGGAATTGCACGGCAAATTCAAATCTGAAAACGGATTAATTCTATCGTGCTCGGTTGCAAAGTTATTAGTGTTTAAAGTCCTTAAGAGCTAAGCCCGGCCTTAACCCTAGCTTTTTTGTAAAGTGCTTCAAATGGGACAAACGAGGACTCATTAGACGCGGAATTGCACGGCAAATTCAAATCTGAAAACGGATTAATTCTATCGTGCTTGGTTGCCGAGTTATTATTGTTTAAAGTCCTTAAGAGCTAAGCCCGGCCTTAACCCTAGCGTTTTTGAAAAGTGCTTCAAATGGGACAAACGAGGACTCATTAGACGCGGAAGTGCACGGCAAATTCAAATCTGAAAACGGATTAATTCTATCGTGCTCGGTTGCCGAGTTATTAGTGTTTAAAGTCCTTAAGAGCTAAGCCCGGCCTTAACCCTAGCGTTTTTGAAAAGTGCTTCAAATGGAGCAAACGAGGACTCATTAGACGCGGAATTGCACGGCAAATTCAAATCTGAAAACGGATTAATTCTATCGTGCTCGGTTGCAAAGTTATTAGTGTTTAAAGTCCTTAAGAGCTAAGCCCGGCCTTAACCCTAGCTTTTTTGTAAAGTGCTTCAAATGGGACAAACGAGGACTCATTAGACGCGGAATTGCACGGCAAATTCAAATCTGAAAACGGATTAATTCTATCGTGCTCGGTTGCCGAGTTATTATTGTTTAAAGTCCTTAAGAGCTAAGCCCGGCCTTAACCCTAGCGTTTTTGAAAAGTGCTTCAAATGGGACAAACGAGGACTCATTAGACGCGGAAGTGCACGGCAAATTCAAATCTGAAAACGGATTAATTCTATCGTGCTCGGTTGCCGAGTTATTAGTGTTTAAAGTCCTTAAGAGCTAAGCCCGGCCTTAACCCTAGCTTTTTTGTAAAGTGCTTCAAATGGGACAAACGAGGACTCATTAGACGCGGAATTGCACGGCAAATTCAAATCTGAAAACGGATTAATTCTATCGTGCTCGGTTGCCGAGTTATTATTGTTTAAAGTCCTTAAGAGCTAAGCCCGGCCTTAACCCTAGCGTTTTTGAAAAGTGCTTCAAATGGGACAAACGAGGACTCATTAGACGCGGAAGTGCACGGCAAATTCAAATCTGAAAACGGATTAATTCTATCGTGCTCGGTTGCCGAGTTATTAGTGTTTAAAGTCCTTAAGAGCTAAGCCCGGCCTTAACCCTAGCGTTTTTGTAAAGTGCTTCAAATGGGACAAACGAGGACTCATTAGACGCGGAATTGCACGGCAAATTCAAATCTGAAAATGGATTAATTCTATCGTGCTTGGTTGCCGAGTTATTATTGTTTAAAGTCCTTAAGAGCTAAGCCCGGCCTTAACCCTAGCGGTTTTTAAAAGTGCTTCAAAAGGAGCAAACGAGGACTCATTAGACGCGAAATTGCACGGCAAATTCAAATCTGAAAACGGATTAATTCTATCGTGCTCGGTTGCCGAGTTATTATTGTTTAAAGTCCTTAAGAGCTAAGCCCGGCCTTAACCCTAGCGTTTTTGAAAAGTGCTTCAAATGGAGCAAACGAGGACTCATTAGACGCGGAATTGCACGGCAAATTCAAATCTGAAAACGGATTAATTCTATCGTGCTTGGTTGCCGAGTTATTAGTGTTTAAAGTCCTTAAGAGCTAAGCCCGGCCTTAACCCTAGCTTTTTTGTAAAGTGCTTCAAATGGGACAAACGAGGACTCATTAGACGCGGAATTGCACGGCAAATTCAAATCTAAAAATGGATTAATTCTATCGTGCTTGGTTGCCGAGTAATTATTGTTTAAAGTCCTTAAGAGCTAAGCCCGGCCTTAACCCTAGCGGTTTTTTAAAGTGCTTCAAAAGGAGCAAACGAGGACTCATTAGACGCGGAATTGCACGGCAAATTCAAATCTGAAAACGGATTAATTCTATCGTGCTCGGTTGCCGAGTTAATATTGTTTAAAGTCCTTAAGAGCTAAGCCCGGCCTTAACCCTAGCGTTTTTGAAAAGTGCTTCAAATGGGACAAACGAAGACTCATTAGACGCGGAATTGCACGGCAAATTCAAATCTGAAAACGGATTAATTCTATCGTGCTTGGTTGCCGAGTTATTAGTGTTTAAAGTCCTTAAGAGCTAAGCCCGGCCTTAACCCTAGCTTTTTTGTAAAGTGCTTCAAATGGGACAAACGAGGACTCATTAGACGCGGAATTGCACGGCAAATTCAAATCTGAAAATGGATTAATTCTATCGTGCTTGGTTGCCGAGTTATTATTGTTTAAAGTCCTTAAGAGCTAAGCCCGGCCTTAACCCTAGCGGTTTTTAAAAGTGCTTCAAAAGGAGCAAACGAGGACTCATTAGACGCGGAATTGCACGGCAAATTCAAATCTGAAAACGGATTAATTCTATCGTGCTCGGTTGCCGAGTTATTATTGTTTAAAGTCCTTAAAAGCTAAGCCCGGCCTTAACCCTAGCGTTTTTGAAAAGTGCTTCAAATGGGACAAACGAGGACTCATTAGACGCGGAATTGCACGGCAAATTCAAATCTGAAAACGGATTAATTCTATCGTGCTCGGTTGCAAAGTTATTAGTGTTTAAAGTCCTTAAGAGCTAAGCCCGGCCTTAACCCTAGCTTTTTTGTAAAGTGCTTCAAATGGGACAAACGAGGACTCATTAGACGCGGAATTGCACGGCAAATTCAAATCTGAAAACGGATTAATTCTATCGTGCTTGGTTGCCGAGTTATTATTGTTTAAAGTCCTTAAGAGCTAAGCCCGGCCTTAACCCTAGCGTTTTTGAAAAGTGCTTCAAATGGGACAAACGAGGACTCATTAGACGCGGAAGTGCACGGCAAATTCAAATCTGAAAACGGATTAATTCTATCGTGCTCGGTTGCCGAGTTATTAGTGTTTAAAGTCCTTAAGAGCTAAGCCCGGCCTTAACCCTAGCGTTTTTGAAAAGTGCTTCAAATGGAGCAAACGAGGACTCATTAGACGCGGAATTGCACGGCAAATTCAAATCTGAAAACGGATTAATTCTATCGTGCTCGGTTGCAAAGTTATTAGTGTTTAAAGTCCTTAAGAGCTAAGCCCGGCCTTAACCCTAGCTTTTTTGTAAAGTGCTTCAAATGGGACAAACGAGGACTCATTAGACGCGGAATTGCACGGCAAATTCAAATCTGAAAACGGATTAATTCTATCGTGCTCGGTTGCCGAGTTATTATTGTTTAAAGTCCTTAAGAGCTAAGCCCGGCCTTAACCCTAGCGTTTTTGAAAAGTGCTTCAAATGGGACAAACGAGGACTCATTAGACGCGGAAGTGCACGGCAAATTCAAATCTGAAAACGGATTAATTCTATCGTGCTCGGTTGCCGAGTTATTAGTGTTTAAAGTCCTTAAGAGCTAAGCCCGGCCTTAACCCTAGCTTTTTTGTAAAGTGCTTCAAATGGGACAAACGAGGACTCATTAGACGCGGAATTGCACGGCAAATTCAAATCTGAAAATGGATTAATTCTATCGTGCTTGGTTGCCGAGTAATTATTGTTTAAAGTCCTTAAGAGCTAAGCCCGGCCTTAACCCTAGCGGTTTTTTAAAGTGCTTCAAAAGGAGCAAACGAGGACTCATTAGACGCGGAATTGCACGGCAAATTCAAATCTGAAAACGGATTAATTCTATCGTGCTCGGTTGCCGAGTTATTATTGTTTAAAGTCCTTAAGAGCTAAGCCCGGCCTTAACCCTAGCGTTTTTGAAAAGTGCTTCAAATGGGACAAACGAAGACTCATTAGACGCGGAATTGCACGGCAAATTCAAATCTGAGAACGGATTAATTCTATCGTGCTTGGTTGCCGAGTTATTAGTGTTTAAAGTCCTTAAGAGCTAAGCCCGGCCTTAACCCTAGCTTTTTTGTAAAGTGCTTCAAATGGGACAAACGAGGACTCATTAGACGCGGAATTGCACGGCAAATTCAAATCTGAAAATGGATTAATTCTATCGTGCTTGGTTGCCGAGTTATTATTGTTTAAAGTCCTTAAGAGCTAAGCCCGGCCTTAACCCTAGCGGTTTTTAAAAGTGCTTCAAAAGGAGCAAACGAGGACTCATTAGACGCGGAATTGCACGGCAAATTCAAATCTGAAAACGGATTAATTCTATCGTGCTCGGTTGCCGAGTTATTATTGTTTAAAGTCCTTAAGAGCTAAGCCCGGCCTTAACCCTAGCGTTTTTGAAAAGTGCTTCAAATGGGACAAACGAGGACTCATTAGACGCGGAATTGCACGGCAAATTCAAATCTGAAAACGGATTAATTCTATCGTGCTCGGTTGCAAAGTTATTAGTGTTTAAAGTCCTTAAGAGCTAAGCCCGGCCTTAACCCTAGCTTTTTTGTAAAGTGCTTCAAATGGGACAAACGAGGACTCATTAGACGCGGAATTGCACGGCAAATTCAAATCTGAAAACGGATTAATTCTATCGTGCTCGGTTGCCGAGTTATTATTGTTTAAAGTCCTTAAGAGCTAAGCCCGGCCTTAACCCTAGCGTTTTTGAAAAGTGCTTCAAATGGGACAAACGAGGACTCATTAGACGCGGAAGTGCACGGCAAATTCAAATCTAAAAATGGATTAATTCTATCGTGCTTGGTTGCCGAGTAATTATTGTTTAAAGTCCTTAAGAGCTAAGCCCGGCCTTAACCCTAGCGGTTTTTTAAAGTGCTTCAAAAGGAGCAAACGAGGACTCATTAGACGCGGAATTGCACGGCAAATTCAAATCTGAAAACGGATTAATTCTATCGTGCTCGGTTGCCGAGTTAATATTGTTTAAAGTCCTTAAGAGCTAAGCCCGGCCTTAACCCTAGCGTTTTTGAAAAGTGCTTCAAATGGGACAAACGAAGACTCATTAGACGCGGAATTGCACGGCAAATTCAAATCTGAAAACGGATTAATTCTATCGTGCTTGGTTGCCGAGTTATTAGTGTTTAAAGTCCTTAAGAGCTAAGCCCGGCCTTAACCCTAGCTTTTTTGTAAAGTGCTTCAAATGGGACAAACGAGGACTCATTAGACGCGGAATTGCACGGCAAATTCAAATCTGAAAATGGATTAATTCTATCGTGCTTGGTTGCCGAGTTATTATTGTTTAAAGTCCTTAAGAGCTAAGCCCGGCCTTAACCCTAGCGGTTTTTAAAAGTGCTTCAAAAGGAGCAAACGAGGACTCATTAGACGCGGAATTGCACGGCAAATTCAAATCTGAAAACGGATTAATTCTATCGTGCTCGGTTGCCGAGTTATTATTGTTTAAAGTCCTTAAAAGCTAAGCCCGGCCTTAACCCTAGCGTTTTTGAAAAGTGCTTCAAATGGGACAAACGAGGACTCATTAGACGCGGAATTGCACGGCAAATTCAAATCTGAAAACGGATTAATTCTATCGTGCTCGGTTGCAAAGTTATTAGTGTTTAAAGTCCTTAAGAGCTAAGCCCGGCCTTAACCCTAGCTTTTTTGTAAAGTGCTTCAAATGGGACAAACGAGGACTCATTAGACGCGGAATTGCACGGCAAATTCAAATCTGAAAACGGATTAATTCTATCGTGCTTGGTTGCCGAGTTATTATTGTTTAAAGTCCTTAAGAGCTAAGCCCGGCCTTAACCCTAGCGTTTTTGAAAAGTGCTTCAAATGGGACAAACGAGGACTCATTAGACGCGGAAGTGCACGGCAAATTCAAATCTGAAAACGGATTAATTCTATCGTGCTCGGTTGCCGAGTTATTAGTGTTTAAAGTCCTTAAGAGCTAAGCCCGGCCTTAACCCTAGCGTTTTTGAAAAGTGCTTCAAATGGAGCAAACGAGGACTCATTAGACGCGGAATTGCACGGCAAATTCAAATCTGAAAACGGATTAATTCTATCGTGCTCGGTTGCAAAGTTATTAGTGTTTAAAGTCCTTAAGAGCTAAGCCCGGCCTTAACCCTAGCTTTTTTGTAAAGTGCTTCAAATGGGACAAACGAGGACTCATTAGACGCGGAATTGCACGGCAAATTCAAATCTGAAAACGGATTAATTCTATCGTGCTCGGTTGCCGAGTTATTATTGTTTAAAGTCCTTAAGAGCTAAGCCCGGCCTTAACCCTAGCGTTTTTGAAAAGTGCTTCAAATGGGACAAACGAGGACTCATTAGACGCGGAAGTGCACGGCAAATTCAAATCTGAAAACGGATTAATTCTATCGTGCTCGGTTGCCGAGTTATTAGTGTTTAAAGTCCTTAAGAGCTAAGCCCGGCCTTAACCCTAGCTTTTTTGTAAAGTGCTTCAAATGGGACAAACGAGGACTCATTAGACGCGGAATTGCACGGCAAATTCAAATCTGAAAATGGATTAATTCTATCGTGCTTGGTTGCCGAGTAATTATTGTTTAAAGTCCTTAAGAGCTAAGCCCGGCCTTAACCCTAGCGGTTTTTTAAAGTGCTTCAAAAGGAGCAAACGAGGACTCATTAGACGCGGAATTGCACGGCAAATTCAAATCTGAAAACGGATTAATTCTATCGTGCTCGGTTGCCGAGTTATTATTGTTTAAAGTCCTTAAGAGCTAAGCCCGGCCTTAACCCTAGCGTTTTTGAAAAGTGCTTCAAATGGGACAAACGAAGACTCATTAGACGCGGAATTGCACGGCAAATTCAAATCTGAGAACGGATTAATTCTATCGTGCTTGGTTGCCGAGTTATTAGTGTTTAAAGTCCTTAAGAGCTAAGCCCGGCCTTAACCCTAGCTTTTTTGTAAAGTGCTTCAAATGGGACAAACGAGGACTCATTAGACGCGGAATTGCACGGCAAATTCAAATCTGAAAATGGATTAATTCTATCGTGCTTGGTTGCCGAGTTATTATTGTTTAAAGTCCTTAAGAGCTAAGCCCGGCCTTAACCCTAGCGGTTTTTAAAAGTGCTTCAAAAGGAGCAAACGAGGACTCATTAGACGCGGAATTGCACGGCAAATTCAAATCTGAAAACGGATTAATTCTATCGTGCTCGGTTGCCGAGTTATTATTGTTTAAAGTCCTTAAGAGCTAAGCCCGGCCTTAACCCTAGCGTTTTTGAAAAGTGCTTCAAATGGGACAAACGAGGACTCATTAGACGCGGAATTGCACGGCAAATTCAAATCTGAAAACGGATTAATTCTATCGTGCTCGGTTGCAAAGTTATTAGTGTTTAAAGTCCTTAAGAGCTAAGCCCGGCCTTAACCCTAGCTTTTTTGTAAAGTGCTTCAAATGGGACAAACGAGGACTCATTAGACGCGGAATTGCACGGCAAATTCAAATCTGAAAACGGATTAATTCTATCGTGCTCGGTTGCCGAGTTATTATTGTTTAAAGTCCTTAAGAGCTAAGCCCGGCCTTAACCCTAGCGTTTTTGAAAAGTGCTTCAAATGGGACAAACGAGGACTCATTAGACGCGGAAGTGCACGGCAAATTCAAATCTGAAAACGGATTAATTCTATCGTGCTCGGTTGCCGAGTTATTAGTGTTTAAAGTCCTTAAGAGCTAAGCCCGGCCTTAACCCTAGCGTTTTTGAAAAGTGCTTCAAATGGAGCAAACGAGGACTCATTAGACGCGGAATTGCACGGCAAATTCAAATCTGAAAACGGATTAATTCTATCGTGCTCGGTTGCAAAGTTATTAGTGTTTAAAGTCCTTAAGAGCTAAGCCCGGCCTTAACCCTAGCTTTTTTGTAAAGTGCTTCAAATGGGACAAACGAGGACTCATTAGACGCGGAATTGCACGGCAAATTCAAATCTGAAAACGGATTAATTCTATCGTGCTCGGTTGCCGAGTTATTATTGTTTAAAGTCCTTAAGAGCTAAGCCCGGCCTTAACCCTAGCGTTTTTGAAAAGTGCTTCAAATGGGACAAACGAGGACTCATTAGACGCGGAAGTGCACGGCAAATTCAAATCTGAAAACGGATTAATTCTATCGTGCTCGGTTGCCGAGTTATTAGTGTTTAAAGTCCTTAAGAGCTAAGCCCGGCCTTAACCCTAGCTTTTTTGTAAAGTGCTTCAAATGGGACAAACGAGGACTCATTAGACGCGGAATTGCACGGCAAATTCAAATCTGAAAACGGATTAATTCTATCGTGCTCGGTTGCCGAGTTATTAGTGTTTAAAGTCCTTAAGAGCTAAGCCCGGCCTTAACCCTAGCTTTTTTGTAAAGTGCTTCAAATGGGACAAACGAGGACTCATTAGACGCGGAATTGCACGGCAAATTCAAATCTGAAAACGGATTAATTCTATCGTGCTTGGTTGCCGAGTTATTAGTGTTTAAAGTCCTTAAGAGCTAAGCCCGGCCTTAACCCTAGCTTTTTTGTAAAGTGCTTCAAATGGGACAAACGAGGACTCATTAGACGCGGAATTGCACGGCAAATTCAAATCTGAAAATGGATTAATTCTATCGTGCTTGGTTGCCGAGTTATTATTGTTTAAAGTCCTTAAGAGCTAAGCCCGGCCTTAACCCTAGCGGTTTTTAAAAGTGCTTCAAAAGGAGCAAACGAGGACTCATTAGACGCGGAATTGCACGGCAAATTCAAATCTGAAAACGGATTAATTCTATCGTGCTCGGTTGCCGAGTTATTATTGGTTAAAGTCCTTAAGAGCTAAGCCCGGCCTTAACCCTAGCGTTTTTGAAAAGTGCTTCAAATGGAGCAAACGAGGACTTCTTAGACGCGGAATTGCACGGTAAATTCAAATCTGAAAACGGATTAATTCTATCGTGCTTGGTTGCCGAGTTATTAGTGTTTAAAGTCCTTAAGAGCTAAGCCCGGCCTTAACCCTAGCGTTTTTGTAAAGTGCTTCAAATGGGACAAACGAGGACTCATTAGACGCGGAATTGCACGGCAAATTCAAATCTGAAAACGGGTTAATTTTATCGTGCTCGGTTGCCGAGTTATTATTGTTTAAAGTCCTTAAGAGCTAAGCCCGGCCTTAACCCTAGCTTTTTTGTAAAGTGCTTCAAATGGAGCAAACGATGACTCATTAGACGCGGAAGTGCACGGCAAATTCAAATCTGAAAACGGATTAATTCTATCGTGCTCGGTTGCAAAGTTATTAGTGTTTAAAGTCCTCAAGAGCTAAGCCCGGCCTTAACCCTAGCGTTTTTGAAAAGTGCTTCAAATGGGACAAACGAGGACTCATTAGACGCGGAATTGCACGGCAAATTCAAATCTGAAAACGGATTAATTTTATCGTGCTCGGTTGCCGAGTTATTATTGTTTAAAGTCCTTAAGAGCTAAGCCCGGCCTTAACCCTAGCGTTTTTGAAAAGTGCTTCAAATGGAGCAAACGAGGACTCATTAGACGCGGAATTGCACGGCAAATTCAAATCTGAAAACGGATTAATTCTATCGTGCTCGGTTGCAAAGTTATTAGTGTTTAAAGTCCTTAAGAGCTAAGCCCGGCCTTAACCCTAGCTTTTTTGTAAAGTGCTTCAAATGGGACAAACGAGGACTCATTAGACGCGGAATTGCACGGCAAATTCAAATCTGAAAACGGATTAATTCTATCGTGCTCGGTTGCCGAATTATTATTGTTTAAAGTCCTTAAGAGCTAAGCCCGGCCTTAACCCTAGCGTTTTTGAAAAGTGCTTCAAATGGGACAAACGAGGACTCATTAGACGCGGAATTGCACGGCAAATTCAAATCTGAAAACGGATTAATTCTATCGTGCTTGGTTGCCGAGTTATTATTGTTTAAAGTCCTTAAGAGCCAAGCCCGGCCTTAACCCTAGCGGTTTTTAAAAGTGCTTCAAAAGGAGCAAACGAGGACTCATTAGACGCGGAATTGCACGGCAAATTCAAATCTGAAAACGGATTAATTTTATCGTGCTCGGTTGCCGAGTTATTATTGTTTAAAGTCCTTAAGAGCTAAGCCCGGCCTTAACCCTAGCGTTTTTGAAAAGTGCTTCAAATGGAGCAAACGAGGACTCATTAGACGCGGAATTGCACGGCAAATTCAAATCTGAAAACGGATTAATTCTATCGTGCTTGGTTGCCGAGTTATTAGTGTTTAAAGTCCTTAAGAGCTAAGCCCGGCCTTAACCCTAGCTTTTTTGTAAAGTGCTTCAAATGGGACAAACGAGGACTCATTAGACGCGGAATTGCACGGCAAATTCAAATCTGAAAACGGATTAATTCTATCGTGCTCGGTTGCAAAGTTATTAGTGTTTAAAGTCCTCAAGAGCTAAGCCCGGCCTTAACCCTAGCGTTTTTAAAAAGTGCTTCAAATGGGACAAACGAGGACTCATTAGACGCGGAATTGCACGGCAAATTCAAATCTGAAAACGGATTAATTCTATCGTGCTCGGTTGCCGAGTTATTATTGTTTAAAGTCCTTAAGAGCTAAGCCCGGCCTTAACCCTAGCGTTTTTGAAAAGTGCTTCAAATGGAGCAAACGAGGACTCATTAGACGCGGAATTGCACGGCAAATTCAAATCTGAAAACGGATTAATTCTATCGTGCTCGGTTGCAAAGTTATTAGTGTTTAAAGTCCTTAAGAGCTAAGCCCGGCCTTAACCCTAGCTTTTTTGTAAAGTGCTTCAAATGGGACAAACGAGGACTCATTAGACGCGGAATTGCACGGCAAATTCAAATCTGAAAACGGATTAATTCTATCGTGCTCGGTTGCCGAATTATTATTGTTTAAAGTCCTTAAGAGCTAAGCCCGGCCTTAACCCTAGCGTTTTTGAAAAGTGCTTCAAATGGGACAAACGAGGACTCATTAGACGCGGAAGTGCACGGCAAATTCAAATCTGAAAACGGATTAATTCTATCGTGCTCGGTTGCCGAGTTATTAGTGTTTAAAGTCCTTAAGAGCTAAGCCCGGCCTTAACCCTAGCTTTTTTGTAAAGTGCTTCAAATGGGACAAACGAGGACTCATTAGACGCGGAATTGCACGGCAAATTCAAATCTGAAAACGGATTAATTCTATCGTGCTTGGTTGCCGAGTTATTATTGTTTAAAGTCCTTAAGAGCTAAGCCCGGCCTTAACCCTAGCGTTTTTGAAAAGTGCTTCAAATGGAGCAAACGAGGACTCATTAGACGCGGAATTGCACGGCAAATTCAAATCTGAAAACGGATTAATTCTATCGTGCTTGGTTGCCGAGTTATTAGTGTTTAAAGTCCTTAAGAGCTAAGCCCGGCCTTAACCCTAGCTTTTTTGTAAAGTGCTTCAAATGGGACAAACGAGGACTCATTAGACGCGGAATTGCACGGCAAATTCAAATCTGAAAATGGATTAATTCTATCGTGCTTGGTTGCCGAGTTATTATTGTTTAAAGTCCTTAAGAGCTAAGCCCGGCCTTAACCCTAGCGGTTTTTAAAAGTGCTTCAAAAGGAGCAAACGAGGACTCATTAGACGCGGAATTGCACGGCAAATTCAAATCTGAAAACGGATTAATTCTATCGTGCTCGGTTGCCGAGTTATTATTGTTTAAAGTCCTTAAGAGCTAAGCCCGGCCTTAACCCTAGCGTTTTTGAAAAGTGCTTTAAATGGGACAAACGAGGACTCATTAGACGCGGAATTGCACGGCAAATTCAAATCTGAAAACGGATTAATTCTATCGTGCTCGGTTGCCGAGTTATTAGTGTTTAAAGTCATTAAGGGCTAAGCCCGGCCTTAACCCTAGCTTTTTTGTCAAGTGCTTCAAATGGGACAAACGAGGACTCATTAGACGCGGAATTGCACGGCAAATTCAAATCTGAAAACGGATTAATTCTATCGTGCTTGGTTGCCGAGTTATTAGTGTTTAAAGTCCTTAAGGGCTAAGCCCGGCCTTAACCCTAGCTTTTTTGTAAAGTGCTTCAAATGGGACAAACGAGGACTCATTAGACGCGGAATTGCACGGCAAATTCAAATCTGAAAACGGATTAATTCTATCGTGCTTGGTTGCCGAGTTATTATTGTTTAAAGTCCTTAAGAGCCAAGCCCGGCCTTAACCCTAGCGGTTTTTAAAAGTGCTTCAAAAGGAGCAAACGAGGACTCATTAGACGCGGAATTGCACGGCAAATTCAAATCTGAAAACGGATTAATTTTATCGTGCTCGGTTGCCGAGTTATTAGTGTTTAAAGTCCTTAAGAGCTAAGCCCGGCCTTAACCCTAGCTTTTTTGTCAAGTGCTTCAAATGGGACAAACGAGGACTCATTAGACGCGGAATTGCACGGCAAATTCAAATCTGAAAACGGATTAATTCTATCGTGCTTGGTTGCCGAGTTATTATTGTTTAAAGTCCTTAAGAGCTAAGCCCGGCCTTAACCCTAGCGTTTTTGAAAAGTGCTTCAAATGGAGCAAACGAGGACTCATTAGACGCGGAATTGCACGGCAAATTCAAATCTGAAAACGGATTAATTCTATCGTGCTTGGTTGCCGAGTTATTAGTGTTTAAAGTCCTTAAGAGCTAAGCCCGGCCTTAACCCTAGCTTTTTTGTAAAGTGCTTCAAATGGGACAAACGAGGACTCATTAGACGCGGAATTGCACGGCAAATTCAAATCTGAAAATGGATTAATTCTATCGTGCTTGGTTGCCGAGTTATTATTGTTTAAAGTCCTTAAGAGCTAAGCCCGGCCTTAACCCTAGCGGTTTTTAAAAGTGCTTCAAAAGGAGCAAACGAGGACTCATTAGACGCGGAATTGCACGGCAAATTCAAATCTGAAAACGGATTAATTCTATCGTGCTCGGTTGCCGAGTTATTATTGTTTAAAGTCCTTAAGAGCTAAGCCCGGCCTTAACCCTAGCGTTTTTGAAAAGTGCTTTAAATGGGACAAACGAGGACTCATTAGACGCGGAATTGCACGGCAAATTCAAATCTGAAAACGGATTAATTCTATCGTGCTCGGTTGCCGAGTTATTAGTGTTTAAAGTCCTTAAGGGCTAAGCCCGGCCTTAACCCTAGCTTTTTTGTAAAGTGCTTCAAATGGGACAAACGAGGACTCATTAGACGCGGAATTGCACGGCAGATTCAAATCTGAAAACGGATTAATTCTATCGTGCTTGGTTGCCGAGTTATTATTGTTTAAAGTCCTTAAGAGCCAAGCCCGGCCTTAACCCTAGCGGTTTTTAAAAGTGCTTCAAAAGGAGCAAACGAGGACTCATTAGACGCGGAATTGCACGGCTAATTCAAATCTGAAAACGGATTAATTTTATCGTGCTCGGTTGCCGAGTTATTATTGGTTAAAGTCCTTAAGAGCTAAGCCCGGCCTTAACCCTAGCGTTTTTGAAAAGTGCTTCAAATGGAGCAAACGAGGACTCATTAGACGCGGAATTGCACGGCAAATTCAAATCTGAAAACGGATTAATTCTATCGTGCTTGGTTGCCGAGTTATTAGTGTTTAAAGTCCTTAAGAGCTAAGCCCGGCCTTAACCCTAGCTTTTTTGTAAAGTGCTTCAAATGGGACAAACGAGGACTCATTAGACGCGGAATTGCACGGCAAATTCAAATCTGAAAATGGATTAATTCTATCGTGCTTGGTTGCCGAGTTATTATTGTTTAAAGTCCTTAAGAGCTAAGCCCGGCCTTAACCCTAGCGTTTTTGAAAAGTGCTTTAAATGGGACAAACGAGGACTCATTAGACGCGGAATTGCACGGCAAATTCAAATCTGAAAACGGATTAATTCTATCGTGCTCGATTGCCGAGTTATTAGTGTTTAAAGTCCTTAAGAGCTAAGCCCGGCCTTAACCCTAGCTTTTTTGTAAAGTGCTTCAAATGGGACAAACGAGGACTCATTAGACGCGGAATTGCACGGCAAATTCAAATCTGAAAATGGATTAATTCTATCGTGCTTGGTTGCCGAGTTATTATTGTTTAAAGTCCTTAAGAGCTAAGCCCGGCCTTAACCCTAGCGGTTTTTAAAAGTGCTTCAAAAGGAGCAAACGAGGACTCATTAGACGCGGAATTGCACGGCAAATTCAAATCTGAAAACGGATTAATTCTATCGTGCTCGGTTGCCGAGTTATTATTGTTTAAAGTCCTTAAGAGCTAAGCCCGGCCTTAACCCTAGCGTTTTTGAAAAGTGCTTTAAATGGGACAAACGAGGACTCATTAGACGCGGAATTGCACGGCAAATTCAAATCTGAAAACGGATTAATTCTATCGTGCTCGGTTGCCGAGTTATTAGTGTTTAAAGTCCTTAAGGGCTAAGCCCGGCCTTAACCCTAGCTTTTTTGTAAAGTGCTTCAAATGGGACAAACGAGGACTCATTAGACGCGGAATTGCACGGCAAATTCAAATCTGAAAACGGATTAATTCTATCGTGCTTGGTTGCCGAGTTATTATTGTTTAAAGTCCTTAAGAGCCAAGCCCGGCCTTAACCCTAGCGGTTTTTAAAAGTGCTTCAAAAGGAGCAAACGAGGACTCATTAGACGCGGAATTGCACGGCTAATTCAAATCTGAAAACGGATTAATTTTATCGTGCTCGGTTGCCGAGTTATTATTGGTTAAAGTCCTTAAGAGCTAAGCCCGGCCTTAACCCTAGCGTTTTTGAAAAGTGCTTCAAATGGAGCAAACGAGGACTCATTAGACGCGGAATTGCACGGCAAATTCAAATCTGAAAACGGATTAATTCTATCGTGCTTGGTTGCCGAGTTATTAGTGTTTAAAGTCCTTAAGAGCTAAGCCCGGCCTTAACCCTAGCTTTTTTGTAAAGTGCTTCAAATGGGACAAACGAGGACTCATTAGACGCGGAATTGCACGGCAAATTCAAATCTGAAAACGGATTAATTTTATCGTGCTCGGTTGCCGAGTTATTATTGTTTAAAGTCCTTAAGAGCTAAGCCCGGCCTTAACCCTAGCGTTTTTGAAAAGTGCTTCAAATGGAGCAAACGAGGACTCATTAGACGCGGAATTGCACGGCAAATTCAAATCTGAAAACGGATTAATTCTATCGTGCTCGGTTGCAAAGTTATTAGTGTTTAAAGTCCTTAAGAGCTAAGCCCGGCCTTAACCCTAGCTTTTTTGTAAAGTGCTTCAAATGGGACAAACGAGGACTCATTAGACGCGGAATTGCACGGCAAATTCAAATCTGAAAACGGATTAATTCTATCGTGCTCGGTTGCAAAGTTATTAGTGTTTAAAGTCCTTAAGGGCTAAGCCCGGCCTTAACCCTAGCTTTTTTGTAAAGTGCTTCAAATGGGACAAACGAGGACTCATTAGACGCGGAATTGCACGGCAAATTCAAATCTGAAAACGGATTAATTCTATCGTGCTTGGTTGCCGAGTTATTATTGTTTAAAGTCCTTAAGAGCCAAGCCCGGCCTTAACCCTAGCGGTTTTTAAAAGTGCTTCAAAAGGAGCAAACGAGGACTCATTAGACGCGGAATTGCACGGCAAATTCAAATCTGAAAACGGATTAATTTTATCGTGCTCGGTTGCCGAGTTATTAGTGTTTAAAGTCCTTAAGAGCTAAGCCCGGCCTTAACCCTAGCTTTTTTGTCAAGTGCTTCAAATGGGACAAACGAGGACTCATTAGACGCGGAATTGCACGGCAAATTCAAATCTGAAAACGGATTAATTCTATCGTGCTTGGTTGCCGAGTTATTATTGTTTAAAGTCCTTAAGAGCTAAGCCCGGCCTTAACCCTAGCGTTTTTGAAAAGTGCTTCAAATGGAGCAAACGAGGACTCATTAGACGCGGAATTGCACGGCAAATTCAAATCTGAAAACGGATTAATTCTATCGTGCTTGGTTGCCGAGTTATTAGTGTTTAAAGTCCTTAAGAGCTAAGCCCGGCCTTAACCCTAGCTTTTTTGTAAAGTGCTTCAAATGGGACAAACGAGGACTCATTAGACGCGGAATTGCACGGCAAATTCAAATCTGAAAATGGATTAATTCTATCGTGCTTGGTTGCCGAGTTATTATTGTTTAAAGTCCTTAAGAGCTAAGCCCGGCCTTAACCCTAGCGGTTTTTAAAAGTGCTTCAAAAGGAGCAAACGAGGACTCATTAGACGCGGAATTGCACGGCAAATTCAAATCTGAAAACGGATTAATTCTATCGTGCTCGGTTGCCGAGTTATTATTGTTTAAAGTCCTTAAGAGCTAAGCCCGGCCTTAACCCTAGCGTTTTTGAAAAGTGCTTTAAATGGGACAAACGAGGACTCATTAGACGCGGAATTGCACGGCAAATTCAAATCTGAAAACGGATTAATTCTATCGTGCTCGGTTGCCGAGTTATTAGTGTTTAAAGTCCTTAAGGGCTAAGCCCGGCCTTAACCCTAGCTTTTTTGTAAAGTGCTTCAAATGGGACAAACGAGGACTCATTAGACGCGGAATTGCACGGCAGATTCAAATCTGAAAACGGATTAATTCTATCGTGCTTGGTTGCCGAGTTATTATTGTTTAAAGTCCTTAAGAGCCAAGCCCGGCCTTAACCCTAGCGGTTTTTAAAAGTGCTTCAAAAGGAGCAAACGAGGACTCATTAGACGCGGAATTGCACGGCTAATTCAAATCTGAAAACGGATTAATTTTATCGTGCTCGGTTGCCGAGTTATTATTGGTTAAAGTCCTTAAGAGCTAAGCCCGGCCTTAACCCTAGCGTTTTTGAAAAGTGCTTCAAATGGAGCAAACGAGGACTCATTAGACGCGGAATTGCACGGCAAATTCAAATCTGAAAACGGATTAATTCTATCGTGCTTGGTTGCCGAGTTATTAGTGTTTAAAGTCCTTAAGAGCTAAGCCCGGCCTTAACCCTAGCTTTTTTGTAAAGTGCTTCAAATGGGACAAACGAGGACTCATTAGACGCGGAATTGCACGGCAAATTCAAATCTGAAAATGGATTAATTCTATCGTGCTTGGTTGCCGAGTTATTATTGTTTAAAGTCCTTAAGAGCTAAGCCCGGCCTTAACCCTAGCGTTTTTGAAAAGTGCTTTAAATGGGACAAACGAGGACTCATTAGACGCGGAATTGCACGGCAAATTCAAATCTGAAAACGGATTAATTCTATCGTGCTCGATTGCCGAGTTATTAGTGTTTAAAGTCCTTAAGAGCTAAGCCCGGCCTTAACCCTAGCTTTTTTGTAAAGTGCTTCAAATGGGACAAACGAGGACTCATTAGACGCGGAATTGCACGGCAAATTCAAATCTGAAAATGGATTAATTCTATCGTGCTTGGTTGCCGAGTTATTATTGTTTAAAGTCCTTAAGAGCTAAGCCCGGCCTTAACCCTAGCGGTTTTTAAAAGTGCTTCAAAAGGAGCAAACGAGGACTCATTAGACGCGGAATTGCACGGCAAATTCAAATCTGAAAACGGATTAATTCTATCGTGCTCGGTTGCCGAGTTATTATTGTTTAAAGTCCTTAAGAGCTAAGCCCGGCCTTAACCCTAGCGTTTTTGAAAAGTGCTTTAAATGGGACAAACGAGGACTCATTAGACGCGGAATTGCACGGCAAATTCAAATCTGAAAACGGATTAATTCTATCGTGCTCGGTTGCCGAGTTATTAGTGTTTAAAGTCCTTAAGGGCTAAGCCCGGCCTTAACCCTAGCTTTTTTGTAAAGTGCTTCAAATGGGACAAACGAGGACTCATTAGACGCGGAATTGCACGGCAAATTCAAATCTGAAAACGGATTAATTCTATCGTGCTTGGTTGCCGAGTTATTATTGTTTAAAGTCCTTAAGAGCCAAGCCCGGCCTTAACCCTAGCGGTTTTTAAAAGTGCTTCAAAAGGAGCAAACGAGGACTCATTAGACGCGGAATTGCACGGCTAATTCAAATCTGAAAACGGATTAATTTTATCGTGCTCGGTTGCCGAGTTATTATTGGTTAAAGTCCTTAAGAGCTAAGCCCGGCCTTAACCCTAGCGTTTTTGAAAAGTGCTTCAAATGGAGCAAACGAGGACTCATTAGACGCGGAATTGCACGGCAAATTCAAATCTGAAAACGGATTAATTCTATCGTGCTTGGTTGCCGAGTTATTAGTGTTTAAAGTCCTTAAGAGCTAAGCCCGGCCTTAACCCTAGCTTTTTTGTAAAGTGCTTCAAATGGGACAAACGAGGACTCATTAGACGCGGAATTGCACGGCAAATTCAAATCTGAAAACGGATTAATTTTATCGTGCTCGGTTGCCGAGTTATTATTGTTTAAAGTCCTTAAGAGCTAAGCCCGGCCTTAACCCTAGCGTTTTTGAAAAGTGCTTCAAATGGAGCAAACGAGGACTCATTAGACGCGGAATTGCACGGCAAATTCAAATCTGAAAACGGATTAATTCTATCGTGCTCGGTTGCAAAGTTATTAGTGTTTAAAGTCCTTAAGAGCTAAGCCCGGCCTTAACCCTAGCTTTTTTGTAAAGTGCTTCAAATGGGACAAACGAGGACTCATTAGACGCGGAATTGCACGGCAAATTCAAATCTGAAAACGGATTAATTCTATCGTGCTCGGTTGCCGAATTATTATTGTTTAAAGTCCTTAAGAGCTAAGCCCGGCCTTAACCCTAGCGTTTTTGAAAAGTGCTTCAAATGGGACAAACGAGGACTCATTAGACGCGGAAGTGCACGGCAAATTCAAATCTGAAAACGGATTAATTCTATCGTGCTCGGTTGCCGAGTTATTAGTGTTTAAAGTCCTTAAGAGCTGAGCCCGGCCTTAACCCTAGCTTTTTTGTAAAGTGCTTCAAATGGGACAAACGAGGACTCATTAGACGCGGAATTGCACGGCAAATTCAAATCTGAAAACGGATTAATTCTATCGTGCTTGGTTGCCGAGTTATTATTGTTTAAAGTCCTTAAGAGCTAAGCCCGGCCTTAACCCTAGCGTTTTTGAAAAGTGCTTCAAATGGAGCAAACGAGGACTCATTAGACGCGGAATTGCACGGCAAATTCAAATCTGAAAACGGATTAATTCTATCGTGCTTGGTTGCCGAGTTATTAGTGTTTAAAGTCCTTAAGAGCTAAGCCCGGCCTTAACCCTAGCTTTTTTGTAAAGTGCTTCAAATGGGACAAACGAGGACTCATTAGACGCGGAATTGCACGGCAAATTCAAATCTGAAAATGGATTAATTCTATCGTGCTTGGTTGCCGAGTTATTATTGTTTAAAGTCCTTAAGAGCTAAGCCCGGCCTTAACCCTAGCGGTTTTTAAAAGTGCTTCAAAAGGAGCAAACGAGGACTCATTAGACGCGGAATTGCACGGCAAATTCAAATCTGAAAACGGATTAATTCTATCGTGCTCGGTTGCCGAGTTATTATTGTTTAAAGTCCTTAAGAGCTAAGCCCGGCCTTAACCCTAGCGTTTTTGAAAAGTGCTTTAAATGGGACAAACGAGGACTCATTAGACGCGGAATTGCACGGCAAATTCAAATCTGAAAACGGATTAATTCTATCGTGCTCGGTTGCCGAGTTATTAGTGTTTAAAGTCATTAAGGGCTAAGCCCGGCCTTAACCCTAGCTTTTTTGTCAAGTGCTTCAAATGGGACAAACGAGGACTCATTAGACGCGGAATTGCACGGCAATTCAAATCTGAAAGTGGATTAATTCTATCGTGCTCGGTTGCCGAGTTATTAGTGTTTAAAGTCCTTAAGGGCTAAGCCCGGCCTTAACCCTAGCTTTTTTGTAAAGTGCTTCAAATGGGACAAACGAGGACTCATTAGACGCGGAATTGCACGGCAAATTCAAATCTGAAAACGGATTAATTTTATCGTGCTCGGTTGCCGAGTTATTATTGGTTAAAGTCCTTAAGAGCTAAGCCCGGCCTTAACCCTAGCGTTTTTGAAAAGTGCTTCAAATGGAGCAAACGAGGACTTCTTAGACGCGGAATTGCACGGTAAATTCAAATCTGAAAACGGATTAATTCTATCGTGCTTGGTTGCCGAGTTATTAGTGTTTAAAGTCCTTAAGAGCTAAGCCCGGCCTTAACCCTAGCGTTTTTGTAAAGTGCTTCAAATGGGACAAACGAGGACTCATTAGACGCGGAATTGCACGGCAAATTCAAATCTGAAAACGGGTTAATTTTATCGTGCTCGGTTGCCGAGTTATTATTGTTTAAAGTCCTTAAGAGCTAAGCCCGGCCTTAACCCTAGCTTTTTTGTAAAGTGCTTCAAATGGAGCAAACGATGACTCATTAGACGCGGAAGTGCACGGCAAATTCAAATCTGAAAACGGATTAATTCTATCGTGCTCGGTTGCAAAGTTATTAGTGTTTAAAGTCCTCAAGAGCTAAGCCCGGCCTTAACCCTAGCGTTTTTGAAAAGTGCTTCAAATGGGACAAACGAGGACTCATTAGACGCGGAATTGCACGGCAAATTCAAATCTGAAAACGGATTAATTTTATCGTGCTCGGTTGCCGAGTTATTATTGTTTAAAGTCCTTAAGAGCTAAGCCCGGCCTTAACCCTAGCGTTTTTGAAAAGTGCTTCAAATGGAGCAAACGAGGACTCATTAGACGCGGAATTGCACGGCAAATTCAAATCTGAAAACGGATTAATTCTATCGTGCTCGGTTGCAAAGTTATTAGTGTTTAAAGTCCTTAAGAGCTAAGCCCGGCCTTAACCCTAGCTTTTTTGTAAAGTGCTTCAAATGGGACAAACGAGGACTCATTAGACGCGGAATTGCACGGCAAATTCAAATCTGAAAACGGATTAATTCTATCGTGCTCGGTTGCCGAATTATTATTGTTTAAAGTCCTTAAGAGCTAAGCCCGGCCTTAACCCTAGCGTTTTTGAAAAGTGCTTCAAATGGGACAAACGAGGACTCATTAGACGCGGAAGTGCACGGCAAATTCAAATCTGAAAACGGATTAATTCTATCGTGCTCGGTTGCCGAGTTATTAGTGTTTAAAGTCCTTAAGAGCTAAGCCCGGCCTTAACCCTAGCTTTTTTGTAAAGTGCTTCAAATGGGACAAACGAGGACTCATTAGACGCGGAATTGCACGGCAAATTCAAATCTGAAAACGGATTAATTCTATCGTGCTTGGTTGCCGAGTTATTATTGTTTAAAGTCCTTAAGAGCTAAGCCCGGCCTTAACCCTAGCGTTTTTGAAAAGTGCTTCAAATGGAGCAAACGAGGACTCATTAGACGCGGAATTGCACGGCAAATTCAAATCTGAAAACGGATTAATTCTATCGTGCTTGGTTGCCGAGTTATTAGTGTTTAAAGTCCTTAAGAGCTAAGCCCGGCCTTAACCCTAGCTTTTTTGTAAAGTGCTTCAAATGGGACAAACGAGGACTCATTAGACGCGGAATTGCACGGCAAATTCAAATCTGAAAATGGATTAATTCTATCGTGCTTGGTTGCCGAGTTATTATTGTTTAAAGTCCTTAAGAGCTAAGCCCGGCCTTAACCCTAGCGGTTTTTAAAAGTGCTTCAAAAGGAGCAAACGAGGACTCATTAGACGCGGAATTGCACGGCAAATTCAAATCTGAAAACGGATTAATTCTATCGTGCTCGGTTGCCGAGTTATTATTGTTTAAAGTCCTTAAGAGCTAAGCCCGGCCTTAACCCTAGCGGTTTTTAAAAGTGCTTCAAAAGGAGCAAACGAGGACTCATTAGACGCGGAATTGCACGGCAAATTCAAATCTGAAAACGGATTAATTCTATCGTGCTCGGTTGCCGAGTTATTATTGTTTAAAGTCCTTAAGAGCTAAGCCCGGCCTTAACCCTAGCGTTTTTGAAAAGTGCTTTAAATGGGACAAACGAGGACTCATTAGACGCGGAATTGCACGGCAAATTCAAATCTGAAAACGGATTAATTCTATCGTGCTCGGTTGCCGAGTTATTAGTGTTTAAAGTCATTAAGGGCTAAGCCCGGCCTTAACCCTAGCTTTTTTGTCAAGTGCTTCAAATGGGACAAACGAGGACTCATTAGACGCGGAATTGCACGGCAAATTCAAATCTGAAAGTGGATTAATTCTATCGTGCTCGGTTGCCGAGTTATTAGTGTTTAAAGTCCTTAAGGGCTAAGCCCGGCCTTAACCCTAGCTTTTTTGTAAAGTGCTTCAAATGGGACAAACGAGGACTCATTAGACGCGGAATTGCACGGCAAATTCAAATCTGAAAACGGATTAATTTTATCGTGCTCGGTTGCCGAGTTATTATTGGTTAAAGTCCTTAAGAGCTAAGCCCGGCCTTAACCCTAGCGTTTTTGAAAAGTGCTTCAAATGGAGCAAACGAGGACTTCTTAGACGCGGAATTGCACGGTAAATTCAAATCTGAAAACGGATTAATTCTATCGTGCTTGGTTGCCGAGTTATTAGTGTTTAAAGTCCTTAAGAGCTAAGCCCGGCCTTAACCCTAGCGTTTTTGTAAAGTGCTTCAAATGGGACAAACGAGGACTCATTAGACGCGGAATTGCACGGCAAATTCAAATCTGAAAACGGGTTAATTTTATCGTGCTCGGTTGCCGAGTTATTATTGTTTAAAGTCCTTAAGAGCTAAGCCCGGCCTTAACCCTAGCTTTTTTGTAAAGTGCTTCAAATGGAGCAAACGATGACTCATTAGACGCGGAAGTGCACGGCAAATTCAAATCTGAAAACGGATTAATTCTATCGTGCTCGGTTGCAAAGTTATTAGTGTTTAAAGTCCTCAAGAGCTAAGCCCGGCCTTAACCCTAGCGTTTTTGAAAAGTGCTTCAAATGGGACAAACGAGGACTCATTAGACGCGGAATTGCACGGCAAATTCAAATCTGAAAACGGATTAATTTTATCGTGCTCGGTTGCCGAGTTATTATTGTTTAAAGTCCTTAAGAGCTAAGCCCGGCCTTAACCCTAGCGTTTTTTAAAAGTGCTTCAAATGGAGCAAACGAGGACTCATTAGACGCGGAATTGCACGGCAAATTCAAATCTGAAAACGGATTAATTCTATCGTGCTCGGTTGCAAAGTTATTAGTGTTTAAAGTCCTTAAGAGCTAAGCCCGGCCTTAACCCTAGCTTTTTTGTAAAGTGCTTCAAATGGGACAAACGAGGACTCATTAGACGCGGAATTGCACGGCAAATTCAAATCTGAAAACGGATTAATTCTATCGTGCTCGGTTGCCGAATTATTATTGTTTAAAGTCCTTAAGAGCTAAGCCCGGCCTTAACCCTAGCGTTTTTGAAAAGTGCTTCAAATGGGACAAACGAGGACTCATTAGACGCGGAAGTGCACGGCAAATTCAAATCTGAAAACGGATTAATTCTATCGTGCTCGGTTGCCGAGTTATTAGTGTTTAAAGTCCTTAAGAGCTAAGCCCGGCCTTAACCCTAGCTTTTTTGTAAAGTGCTTCAAATGGGACAAACGAGGACTCATTAGACGCGGAATTGCACGGCAAATTCAAATCTGAAAACGGATTAATTCTATCGTGCTTGGTTGCCGAGTTATTATTGTTTAAAGTCCTTAAGAGCTAAGCCCGGCCTTAACCCTAGCGTTTTTGAAAAGTGCTTCAAATGGAGCAAACGAGGACTCATTAGACGCGGAATTGCACGGCAAATTCAAATCTGAAAACGGATTAATTCTATCGTGCTCGGTTGCCGAGTTATTATTGGTTAAAGTCCTTAAGAGCTAAGCCCGGCCTTAACCCTAGCGTTTTTGAAAAGTGCTTCAAATGGAGCAAACGAGGACTTCTTAGACGCGGAATTGCACGGTAAATTCAAATCTGAAAACGGATTAATTCTATCGTGCTTGGTTGCCGAGTTATTAGTGTTTAAAGTCCTTAAGAGCTAAGCCCGGCCTTAACCCTAGCGTTTTTGTAAAGTGCTTCAAATGGGACAAACGAGGACTCATTAGACGCGGAATTGCACGGCAAATTCAAATCTGAAAACGGGTTAATTTTATCGTGCTCGGTTGCCGAGTTATTATTGTTTAAAGTCCTTAAGAGCTAAGCCCGGCCTTAACCCTAGCTTTTTTGTAAAGTGCTTCAAATGGAGCAAACGATGACTCATTAGACGCGGAAGTGCACGGCAAATTCAAATCTGAAAACGGATTAATTCTATCGTGCTCGGTTGCAAAGTTATTAGTGTTTAAAGTCCTCAAGAGCTAAGCCCGGCCTTAACCCTAGCGTTTTTGAAAAGTGCTTCAAATGGGACAAACGAGGACTCATTAGACGCGGAATTGCACGGCAAATTCAAATCTGAAAACGGATTAATTTTATCGTGCTCGGTTGCCGAGTTATTATTGTTTAAAGTCCTTAAGAGCTAAGCCCGGCCTTAACCCTAGCGTTTTTGAAAAGTGCTTCAAATGGAGCAAACGAGGACTCATTAGACGCGGAATTGCACGGCAAATTCAAATCTGAAAACGGATTAATTCTATCGTGCTCGGTTGCAAAGTTATTAGTGTTTAAAGTCCTTAAGAGCTAAGCCCGGCCTTAACCCTAGCTTTTTTGTAAAGTGCTTCAAATGGGACAAACGAGGACTCATTAGACGCGGAATTGCACGGCAAATTCAAATCTGAAAACGGATTAATTCTATCGTGCTCGGTTGCCGAATTATTATTGTTTAAAGTCCTTAAGAGCTAAGCCCGGCCTTAACCCTAGCGTTTTTGAAAAGTGCTTCAAATGGGACAAACGAGGACTCATTAGACGCGGAAGTGCACGGCAAATTCAAATCTGAAAACGGATTAATTCTATCGTGCTCGGTTGCCGAGTTATTAGTGTTTAAAGTCCTTAAGAGCTAAGCCCGGCCTTAACCCTAGCTTTTTTGTAAAGTGCTTCAAATGGGACAAACGAGGACTCATTAGACGCGGAATTGCACGGCAAATTCAAATCTGAAAACGGATTAATTCTATCGTGCTTGGTTGCCGAGTTATTATTGTTTAAAGTCCTTAAGAGCTAAGCCCGGCCTTAACCCTAGCGTTTTTGAAAAGTGCTTCAAATGGAGCAAACGAGGACTCATTAGACGCGGAATTGCACGGCAAATTCAAATCTGAAAACGGATTAATTCTATCGTGCTTGGTTGCCGAGTTATTAGTGTTTAAAGTCCTTAAGAGCTAAGCCCGGCCTTAACCCTAGCTTTTTTGTAAAGTGCTTCAAATGGGACAAACGAGGACTCATTAGACGCGGAATTGCACGGCAAATTCAAATCTGAAAATGGATTAATTCTATCGTGCTTGGTTGCCGAGTTATTATTGTTTAAAGTCCTTAAGAGCTAAGCCCGGCCTTAACCCTAGCGGTTTTTAAAAGTGCTTCAAAAGGAGCAAACGAGGACTCATTAGACGCGGAATTGCACGGCAAATTCAAATCTGAAAACGGATTAATTCTATCGTGCTCGGTTGCCGAGTTATTATTGTTTAAAGTCCTTAAGAGCTAAGCCCGGCCTTAACCCTAGCGTTTTTGAAAAGTGCTTTAAATGGGACAAACGAGGACTCATTAGACGCGGAATTGCACGGCAAATTCAAATCTGAAAACGGATTAATTCTATCGTGCTCGGTTGCCGAGTTATTAGTGTTTAAAGTCATTAAGGGCTAAGCCCGGCCTTAACCCTAGCTTTTTTGTCAAGTGCTTCAAATGGGACAAACGAGGACTCATTAGACGCGGAATTGCACGGCAAATTCAAATCTGAAAGTGGATTAATTCTATCGTGCTTGGTTGCCGAGTTATTAGTGTTTAAAGTCCTTAAGGGCTAAGCCCGGCCTTAACCCTAGCTTTTTTGTAAAGTGCTTCAAATGGGACAAACGAGGACTCATTAGACGCGGAATTGCACGGCAAATTCAAATCTGAAAACGGATTAATTCTATCGTGCTTGGTTGCCGAGTTATTATTGTTTAAAGTCCTTAAGAGCCAAGCCCGGCCTTAACCCTAGCGGTTTTTAAAAGTGCTTCAAAAGGAGCAAACGAGGACTCATTAGACGCGGAATTGCACGGCAAATTCAAATCTGAAAACGGATTAATTCTATCGTGCTCGGTTGCCGAGTTATTAGTGTTTAAAGTCCTTAAGAGCTAAGCCCGGCCTTAACCCTAGCTTTTTTGTAAAGTGCTTCAAATGGGACAAACGAGGACTCATTAGACGCGGAATTGCACGGCAAATTCAAATCTAAAAACGGATTAATTCTATCGTGCTTGGTTGCCGAGTTATTATTGTTTAAAGTCCTTAAGAGCTAAGCCCGGCCTTAACCCTAGCGTTTTTGAAAAGTGCTTCAAATGGAGCAAACGAGGACTCATTAGACGCGGAATTGCACGGCAAATTCAAATCTGAAAACGGATTAATTCTATCGTGCTTGGTTGCCGAGTTATTAGTGTTTAAAGTCCTTAAGAGCTAAGCCCGGCCTTAACCCTAGCTTTTTTGTAAAGTGCTTCAAATGGGACAAACGAGGACTCATTAGACGCGGAATTGCACGGCAAATTCAAATCTGAAAATGGATTAATTCTATCGTGCTTGGTTGCCGAGTTATTATTGTTTAAAGTCCTTAAGAGCTAAGCCCGGCCTTAACCCTAGCGGTTTTTAAAAGTGCTTCAAAAGGAGCAAACGAGGACTCATTAGACGCGGAATTGCACGGCTAATTCAAATCTGAAAACGGATTAATTTTATCGTGCTCGGTTGCCGAGTTATTATTGGTTAAAGTCCTTAAGAGCTAAGCCCGGCCTTAACCCTAGCGTTTTTGAAAAGTGCTTCAAATGGAGCAAACGAGGACTCATTAGACGCGGAATTGCACGGCAAATTCAAATCTGAAAACGGATTAATTCTATCGTGCTTGGTTGCCGAGTTATTAGTGTTTAAAGTCCTTAAGAGCTAAGCCCGGCCTTAACCCTAGCTTTTTTGTAAAGTGCTTCAAATGGAGCAAACGATGACTCATTAGACGCGGAAGTGCACGGCAAATTCAAATCTGAAAACGGATTAATTCTATCGTGCTCGGTTGCAAAGTTATTAGTGTTTAAAGTCCTCAAGAGCTAAGCCCGGCCTTAACCCTAGCGTTTTTGAAAAGTGCTTCAAATGGGACAAACGAGGACTCATTAGACGCGGAATTGCACGGCAAATTCAAATCTGAAAACGGATTAATTTTATCGTGCTCGGTTGCCGAGTTATTATTGTTTAAAGTCCTTAAGAGCTAAGCCCGGCCTTAACCCTAGCGTTTTTGAAAAGTGCTTCAAATGGAGCAAACGAGGACTCATTAGACGCGGAATTGCACGGCAAATTCAAATCTGAAAACGGATTAATTCTATCGTGCTCGGTTGCAAAGTTATTAGTGTTTAAAGTCCTTAAGAGCTAAGCCCGGCCTTAACCCTAGCTTTTTTGTAAAGTGCTTCAAATGGGACAAACGAGGACTCATTAGACGCGGAATTGCACGGCAAATTCAAATCTGAAAACGGATTAATTCTATCGTGCTCGGTTGCCGAATTATTATTGTTTAAAGTCCTTAAGAGCTAAGCCCGGCCTTAACCCTAGCGTTTTTGAAAAGTGCTTCAAATGGGACAAACGAGGACTCATTAGACGCGGAAGTGCACGGCAAATTCAAATCTGAAAACGGATTAATTCTATCGTGCTCGGTTGCCGAGTTATTAGTGTTTAAAGTCCTTAAGAGCTAAGCCCGGCCTTAACCCTAGCTTTTTTGTAAAGTGCTTCAAATGGGACAAACGAGGACTCATTAGACGCGGAATTGCACGGCAAATTCAAATCTGAAAACGGATTAATTCTATCGTGCTTGGTTGCCGAGTTATTATTGTTTAAAGTCCTTAAGAGCTAAGCCCGGCCTTAACCCTAGCGTTTTTGAAAAGTGCTTCAAATGGAGCAAACGAGGACTCATTAGACGCGGAATTGCACGGCAAATTCAAATCTGAAAACGGATTAATTCTATCGTGCTTGGTTGCCGAGTTATTAGTGTTTAAAGTCCTTAAGAGCTAAGCCCGGCCTTAACCCTAGCTTTTTTGTAAAGTGCTTCAAATGGGACAAACGAGGACTCATTAGACGCGGAATTGCACGGCAAATTCAAATCTGAAAATGGATTAATTCTATCGTGCTTGGTTGCCGAGTTATTATTGTTTAAAGTCCTTAAGAGCTAAGCCCGGCCTTAACCCTAGCGGTTTTTAAAAGTGCTTCAAAAGGAGCAAACGAGGACTCATTAGACGCGGAATTGCACGGCAAATTCAAATCTGAAAACGGATTAATTCTATCGTGCTCGGTTGCCGAGTTATTATTGTTTAAAGTCCTTAAGAGCTAAGCCCGGCCTTAACCCTAGCGTTTTTGAAAAGTGCTTTAAATGGGACAAACGAGGACTCATTAGACGCGGAATTGCACGGCAAATTCAAATCTGAAAACGGATTAATTCTATCGTGCTCGGTTGCCGAGTTATTAGTGTTTAAAGTCATTAAGGGCTAAGCCCGGCCTTAACCCTAGCTTTTTTGTCAAGTGCTTCAAATGGGACAAACGAGGACTCATTAGACGCGGAATTGCACGGCAAATTCAAATCTGAAAGTGGATTAATTCTATCGTGCTCGGTTGCCGAGTTATTAGTGTTTAAAGTCCTTAAGGGCTAAGCCCGGCCTTAACCCTAGCTTTTTTGTAAAGTGCTTCAAATGGGACAAACGAGGACTCATTAGACGCGGAATTGCACGGCAAATTCAAATCTGAAAACGGATTAATTTTATCGTGCTCGGTTGCCGAGTTATTATTGGTTAAAGTCCTTAAGAGCTAAGCCCGGCCTTAACCCTAGCGTTTTTGAAAAGTGCTTCAAATGGAGCAAACGAGGACTTCTTAGACGCGGAATTGCACGGTAAATTCAAATCTGAAAACGGATTAATTCTATCGTGCTTGGTTGCCGAGTTATTAGTGTTTAAAGTCCTTAAGAGCTAAGCCCGGCCTTAACCCTAGCGTTTTTGTAAAGTGCTTCAAATGGGACAAACGAGGACTCATTAGACGCGGAATTGCACGGCAAATTCAAATCTGAAAACGGGTTAATTTTATCGTGCTCGGTTGCCGAGTTATTATTGTTTAAAGTCCTTAAGAGCTAAGCCCGGCCTTAACCCTAGCTTTTTTGTAAAGTGCTTCAAATGGAGCAAACGATGACTCATTAGACGCGGAAGTGCACGGCAAATTCAAATCTGAAAACGGATTAATTCTATCGTGCTCGGTTGCAAAGTTATTAGTGTTTAAAGTCCTCAAGAGCTAAGCCCGGCCTTAACCCTAGCGTTTTTGAAAAGTGCTTCAAATGGGACAAACGAGGACTCATTAGACGCGGAATTGCACGGCAAATTCAAATCTGAAAACGGATTAATTTTATCGTGCTCGGTTGCCGAGTTATTATTGTTTAAAGTCCTTAAGAGCTAAGCCCGGCCTTAACCCTAGCGTTTTTGAAAAGTGCTTCAAATGGAGCAAACGAGGACTCATTAGACGCGGAATTGCACGGCAAATTCAAATCTGAAAACGGATTAATTCTATCGTGCTCGGTTGCAAAGTTATTAGTGTTTAAAGTCCTTAAGAGCTAAGCCCGGCCTTAACCCTAGCTTTTTTGTAAAGTGCTTCAAATGGGACAAACGAGGACTCATTAGACGCGGAATTGCACGGCAAATTCAAATCTGAAAACGGATTAATTCTATCGTGCTCGGTTGCCGAATTATTATTGTTTAAAGTCCTTAAGAGCTAAGCCCGGCCTTAACCCTAGCGTTTTTGAAAAGTGCTTCAAATGGGACAAACGAGGACTCATTAGACGCGGAAGTGCACGGCAAATTCAAATCTGAAAACGGATTAATTCTATCGTGCTCGGTTGCCGAGTTATTAGTGTTTAAAGTCCTTAAGAGCTAAGCCCGGCCTTAACCCTAGCTTTTTTGTAAAGTGCTTCAAATGGGACAAACGAGGACTCATTAGACGCGGAATTGCACGGCAAATTCAAATCTGAAAACGGATTAATTCTATCGTGCTTGGTTGCCGAGTTATTATTGTTTAAAGTCCTTAAGAGCTAAGCCCGGCCTTAACCCTAGCGTTTTTGAAAAGTGCTTCAAATGGAGCAAACGAGGACATTAGACGCGGAATTGCACGGCAAATTCAAATCTGAAAACGGATTAATTCTATCGTGCTTGGTTGCCGAGTTATTAGTGTTTAAAGTCCTTAAGAGCTAAGCCCGGCCTTAACCCTAGCTTTTTTGTAAAGTGCTTCAAATGGGACAAACGAGGACTCATTAGACGCGGAATTGCACGGCAAATTCAAATCTGAAAATGGATTAATTCTATCGTGCTTGGTTGCCGAGTTATTATTGTTTAAAGTCCTTAAGAGCTAAGCCCGGCCTTAACCCTAGCGGTTTTTAAAAGTGCTTCAAAAGGAGCAAACGAGGACTCATTAGACGCGGAATTGCACGGCAAATTCAAATCTGAAAACGGATTAATTCTATCGTGCTCGGTTGCCGAGTTATTATTGTTTAAAGTCCTTAAGAGCTAAGCCCGGCCTTAACCCTAGCGTTTTTGAAAAGTGCTTTAAATGGGACAAACGAGGACTCATTAGACGCGGAATTGCACGGCAAATTCAAATCTGAAAACGGATTAATTCTATCGTGCTCGGTTGCCGAGTTATTAGTGTTTAAAGTCATTAAGGGCTAAGCCCGGCCTTAACCCTAGCTTTTTTGTCAAGTGCTTCAAATGGGACAAACGAGGACTCATTAGACGCGGAATTGCACGGCAAATTCAAATCTGAAAGTGGATTAATTCTATCGTGCTTGGTTGCCGAGTTATTAGTGTTTAAAGTCCTTAAGGGCTAAGCCCGGCCTTAACCCTAGCTTTTTTGTAAAGTGCTTCAAATGGGACAAACGAGGACTCATTAGACGCGGAATTGCACGGCAAATTCAAATCTGAAAACGGATTAATTCTATCGTGCTTGGTTGCCGAGTTATTATTGTTTAAAGTCCTTAAGAGCCAAGCCCGGCCTTAACCCTAGCGGTTTTTAAAAGTGCTTCAAAAGGAGCAAACGAGGACTCATTAGACGCGGAATTGCACGGCAAATTCAAATCTGAAAACGGATTAATTCTATCGTGCTCGGTTGCCGAGTTATTAGTGTTTAAAGTCCTTAAGAGCTAAGCCCGGCCTTAACCCTAGCTTTTTTGTAAAGTGCTTCAAATGGGACAAACGAGGACTCATTAGACGCGGAATTGCACGGCAAATTCAAATCTGAAAACGGATTAATTCTATCGTGCTTGGTTGCCGAGTTATTATTGTTTAAAGTCCTTAAGAGCTAAGCCCGGCCTTAACCCTAGCGTTTTTGAAAAGTGCTTCAAATGGAGCAAACGAGGACTCATTAGACGCGGAATTGCACGGCAAATTCAAATCTGAAAACGGATTAATTCTATCGTGCTTGGTTGCCGAGTTATTAGTGTTTAAAGTCCTTAAGAGCTAAGCCCGGCCTTAACCCTAGCTTTTTTGTAAAGTGCTTCAAATGGGACAAACGAGGACTCATTAGACGCGGAATTGCACGGCAAATTCAAATCTGAAAATGGATTAATTCTATCGTGCTTGGTTGCCGAGTTATTATTGTTTAAAGTCCTTAAGAGCCAAGCCCGGCCTTAACCCTAGCGGTTTTTAAAAGTGCTTCAAAAGGAGCAAACGAGGACTCATTAGACGCGGAATTGCACGGCAAATTCAAATCTGAAAACGGATTAATTTTATCGTGCTCGGTTGCCGAGTTATTATTGGTTAAAGTCCTTAAGAGCTAAGCCCGGCCTTAACCCTAGCGTTTTTGAAAAGTGCTTCAAATGGGACAAACGAGGACTCATTAGACGCGGAATTGCACGGCAAATTCAAATCTGAAAACGGATTAATTCTATCGTGCTTGGTTGCCGAGTTATTATTGTTTAAAGTCCTTAAGAGCTAAGCCCGGCCTTAACCCTAGCGTTTTTTGTAAAGTGCTTTAAATGGGACAAACGAGGACTCATTAGACGCGGAATTGCACGGCAAATTCAAATCTGAAAACGGATTAATTTTATCGTGCTCGGTTGTCGAGTTATTATTGTTTGAAGTCCTTAAGAGCTAAGCCCGGCCTTAACCCTAGCGTTTTTGTAAAGTGCTTCAAATGGAGCAAACGAGGACTCATTAGACGCGGAAGTGCACGGCAAATTCAAATCTGAAAACGGATTAATTCTATCGTGCTTGGTTGCCGAGTTATTATTGTTTAAAGTCCTTAAGAGCCAAGCCCGGCCTTAACCCTAGCGGTTTTTAAAAGTGCTTCAAAAGGAGCAAACGAGGACTCATTAGACGCGGAATTGCACGGCAAATTCAAATCTGAAAACGGATTAATTTTATCGTGCTCGGTTGCCGAGTTATTATTGTTTAAAGTCCTTAAGAGCTAAGCCCGGCCTTAACCCTAGCGTTTTTGAAAAGTGCTTCAAATGGGACAAACGAGGACTCATTAGACGCGGAATTGCACGGCAAATTCAAATCTGAAAACGGATTAATTCTATCGTGCTTGGTTGCCGAGTTATTATTGTTTAAAGTCCTTAAGAGCTAAGCCCGGCCTTAACCCTAGCGTTTTTGAAAAGTGCTTCAAATGGGACAAACGAGGACTCATTAGACGCGGAATTGCACGGCAAATTCAAATCTGAAAACGGATTAATTCTATCCTGCTTGGTTGCCGAGTTATTAGTGTTTAAAGTCCTTAAGAGCTAAGCCCGGCCTTAACCCTAGCTTATTTGTAAAGTCCTTAAAATGGGACAAACGAGGACTCATTAGACGCGGAATTGCACGGCAAATTCAAATCTGAAAACGGATTAATTTTATCGTGCTTGGTTGCCGAGTTATTAGTGTTTAAAGTCCTCAAGAGCTAAGCCCGGCCTTAACCCTAGCGTTTTTTAAAAGTGCTTCAAATGGGACAAACGAGGACTCATTAGACGCGGAATTGCACGGCAAATTCAAATCTGAAAACGGATTAATTTTATCGTGCTCGGTTGCCGAGTTATTATCGTTTAAAGTCCTTAAGAGCTAAGCCCTGCCTTAACCCTAGCGTTTTTGTAAAGTGCTTCAAATGGGACAAACGAGGACTCACTAGACGCGGAATTGCACGGCAAATTCAAATCTGAAAACGGATTAATTCTATCGTGCTTGGTTGCCGAGTTATTAGTGTTTAAAGTCCTTAAGAGCTAAGCCCGGCCTTAACCCTAGCTTATTTGTAAAGTGCTTCAAATGGGACAAACGAGGACTCATTAGACGCAGAAGTGCACGGCAAATTCAAATCTGAAAACAGATTAATTCTATCGTGCTTGGTTGCCGAGTTATTAGTGTTTAAAGTCCTTAAGAGCTAAGCCCGGCCTTAACCCTAGCGTTTTTGAAAAGTGCTTCAAATGGGACAAACGAGGACTCATTAGACGCGGAATTGCACGGCAAATTCAAATCTGAAAACGGATTAATTTTATCGTGCTCGGTTGCCGAGTTATTATTGTTTAAAGTCCTTAAGAGCTAAGCCCGGCCTTAACCCTAGCGTTTTTGTAAAGTGCTTCAAATGGAGCAAACGAGGACTCATTAGACGCGGAATTGCACGGCAAATTCAAATCTGAAAACGGATTAATTTTATCGTGCTTGGTTGCCGAGTTATTAGTGTTTAAAGTCCTTAAGAGCTAAGCCCGGCCTTAACCCTAGCGTTTTTGAAAAGTGCTTCAAATGGGACAAACGAGGACTCATTAGACGCGAAATTGCACGGCAAATTCAAATCTGAAAACGGGTTAATTTTATCGTGCTCGGTTGCCGAGTTATTATTGTTTAAAGTCCTTAAGAGCTAAGCCCGGCCTTAACCCTAGCTTTTTTGTAAAGTGCTTCAAATGGAGCAAACGATGACTCATTAGACGCGGAATTGCACGGCAAATTCAAATCTGAAAACGGATTAATTCTATCGTGCTCGGTTGCAAAGCTATTAGTGTTTAAAGTCCTCAAGAGCTAAGCCCGGCCTTAACCCTAGCGTTTTTGAAAAGTGCTTCAAATGGGACAAACGAGGACTCATTAGACGCGGAATTGCACGGCAAATTCAAATCTGAAAACGGATTAATTTTATCGTGCTCGGTTGCCGAGTTATTATTGTTTAAAGTCCTTAAGAGCCAAGCCCGGCCTTAACCCTAGCGGTTTTTAAAAGTGCTTCAAAAGGAGCAAACGAGAACTCATTAGACGCGGAATTGCACGGCAAATTCAAATCTGAAAACGAATTAATTCTATCGTGCTCGGTTGCAAAGTTATTAGTGTTTAAAGTCCTTAAGAGCTAAGCCCGGCCTTAACCCTAGCTTTTTTGTAAAGTGCTTCAAATGGGACAAACGAGGACTCATTAGACGCAGAATTGCACGGCAAATTCAAATCTGAAAACGGATTAATTCTATCGTGCTTGGTTGCCGAGTTATTATTGTTTAAAGTCCTTAAGAGCTAAGCCCGGCCTTAACCCTAGCGTTTTTGAAAAGTGCTTCAAATGGAGCAAACGAGGACTCATTAGACGCGGAATTGCACGGCAAATTCAAATCTGAAAACGGATTAATTCTATCGTGCTTGGTTGCCGAGTTATTATTGTTTAAAGTCCTTAAGAGCTAAGCCCGGCCTTAACCCTAGCTTTTTTGTTAAGTGCTTCAAATGGAGCAAACGATGACTCATTAGACGCGGAATTGCACGGCAAATTCAAATCTGAAAACGGATTAATTCTATCGTGCTCGGTTGCAAAGCTATTTGTGTTTAAAGTCCTCAAGAGCTAAGCCCGGCCTTAACCCTAGCGTTTTTGAAAAGTGCTTCAAATGGGACAAACGAGGACTCATTAGACGCGGAATTGCACGGCAAATTCAAATCTGAAAACGGATTAATTTTATCGTGCTCGGTTGCCGAGTTATTATTGTTTAAAGTCCTTAAGAGCCAAGCCCGGCCTTAACCCTAGCGGTTTTTAAAAGTGCTTCAAAAGGAGCAAACGAGAACTCATTAGACGCGGAATTGCACGGCAAATTCAAATCTGAAAACGGATTAATTTTATCGTGCTCGGTTGCCGAGTTATTATTGTTTAAAGTCCTTAAGAGCTAAGCCCGGCCTTAATCCTAGCTTTTTTGTAAAGTGCTTCAAATGGGACAAACGAGGACTCATTAGACGCAGAATTGCACGGCAAATTCAAATCTGAAAACGGATTAATTCTATCGTGCTTGGTTGCCGAGTTATTATTGTTTAAAGTCCTTAAGAGCTAAGCCCGGCCTTAACCCTAGCGTTTTTGAAAAGTGCTTCAAATGGAGCAAACGAGGACTCATTAGACGCGGAATTGCACGGCAAATTCAAATCTGAAAACGGATTAATTCTATCGTGCTTGGTTGCCGAGTTATTAGTGTTTAAAGTCCTTAAGAGCTAAGCCCGGCCTTAACCCTAGCTTATTTGTAAAGTCCTTAAAATGGGACAAACGAGGACTCATTAGACGCGGAATTGCACGGCAAATTCAAATCTGAAAACGGATTAATTTTATCGTGCTTGGTTGCCGAGTTATTAGTGTTTAAAGTCCTCAAGAGCTAAGCCCGGCCTTAACCCTAGCGTTTTTGAAAAGTGCTTCAAATGGGACAAACGAGGACTCATTAGACGCGGAATTGCACGGCAAATTCAAATCTGAAAACGGATTAATTTTATCGTGCTCGGTTGCCGAGTTATTATTGTTTAAAGTCCTTAAGAGCTAAGCCCGGCCTTAACCCTAGCGTTTTTGAAAAGTCCTTAAAATGGGACAAACGAGGACTCATTAGACGCGGAATTGCACGGCAAATTCAAATCTGAAAACGGATTAATTCTATCGTGCTTGGTTGCCGAGTTATTATTGTTTAAAGTCCTTAAGAGCTAAGCCCGGCCTTAACCCTAGCTTTTTTGTAAAGTGCTTCAAATGGAGCAAACGAGGACTCATTAGACGCGGAATTGCACGGCAAATTCAAATCTGAAAACGGATTAATTCTATCGTGCTCGGTTGCAAAGCTATTAGTGTTTAAAGTCCTCAAGAGCTAAGCCCGGCCTTAACCCTAGCGTTTTTGAAAAGTGCTTCAAATGGGACAAACGAGGACTCATTAGACGCGGAATTGCACGGCAAATTCAAATCTGAAAACGGATTAATTTTATCGTGCTCGGTTGCCGAGTTATTATTGTTTAAAGTCCTTAAGAGCCAAGCCCGGCCTTAACCCTAGCGGTTTTTAAAAGTGCTTCAAAAGGAGCAAACGAGAACTCATTAGACGCGGAATTGCACGGCAAATTCAAATCTGAAAACGGATTAATTTTATCGTGCTCGGTTGCCGAGTTATTATTGTTTAAAGTCCTTAAGAGCTAAGCCCGGCCTTAATCCTAGCTTTTTTGTAAAGTGCTTCAAATGGGACAAACGAGGACTCATTAGACGCAGAATTGCACGGCAAATTCAAATCTGAAAACGGATTAATTCTATCGTGCTTGGTTGCCGAGTTATTATTGTTTAAAGTCCTTAAGAGCTAAGCCCGGCCTTAACCCTAGCGTTTTTGAAAAGTGCTTCAAATGGAGCAAACGAGGACTCATTAGACGCGGAATTGCACGGCAAATTCAAATCTGAAAACGGATTAATTCTATCGTGCTTGGTTGCCGAGTTATTAGTGTTTAAAGTCCTTAAGAGCTAAGCCCGGCCTTAACCCTAGCTTATTTGTAAAGTCCTTAAAATGGGACAAACGAGGACTCATTAGACGCGGAATTGCACGGCAAATTCAAATCTGAAAACGGATTAATTTTATCGTGCTTGGTTGCCGAGTTATTAGTGTTTAAAGTCCTCAAGAGCTAAGCCCGGCCTTAACCCTAGCGTTTTTGAAAAGTGCTTCAAATGGGACAAACGAGGACTCATTAGACGCGGAATTGCACGGCAAATTCAAATCTGAAAACGGATTAATTTTATCGTGCTCGGTTGCCGAGTTATTATTGTTTAAAGTCCTTAAGAGCTAAGCCCGGCCTTAACCCTAGCGTTTTTGAAAAGTGCTTCAAATGGAGCAAACGAGGACTCATTAGACGCGGAATTGCACGGCAAATTCAAATCTGAAAACGGATTAATTCTATCGTGCTTGGTTGCCGAGTTATTAGTGTTTAAAGTCCTTAAGAGCTAAGCCCGGCCTTAACCCTAGCTTATTTGTAAAGTCCTTAAAATGGGACAAACGAGGACTCATTAGACGCGGAATTGCACGGCAAATTCAAATCTGAAAACGGATTAATTTTATCGTGCTTGGTTGCCGAGTTATTAGTGTTTAAAGTCCTCAAGAGCTAAGCCCGGCCTTAACCCTAGCGTTTTTGAAAAGTGCTTCAAATGGGACAAACGAGGACTCATTAGACGCGGAATTGCACGGCAAATTCAAATCTGAAAACGGATTAATTTTATCGTGCTCGGTTGCCGAGTTATTATTGTTTAAAGTCCTTAAGAGCTAAGCCCGGCCTTAACCCTAGCGTTTTTGAAAAGTCCTTAAAATGGGACAAACGAGGACTCATTAGACGCGGAATTGCACGGCAAATTCAAATCTGAAAACGGATTAATTCTATCGTGCTTGGTTGCCGAGTTATTATTGTTTAAAGTCCTTAAGAGCTAAGCCCGGCCTTAACCCTAGCTTTTTTGTAAAGTGCTTCAAATGGAGCAAACGAGGACTCATTAGACGCGGAATTGCACGGCAAATTCAAATCTGAAAACGGATTAATTCTATCGTGCTCGGTTGCAAAGCTATTAGTGTTTAAAGTCCTCAAGAGCTAAGCCCGGCCTTAACCCTAGCGTTTTTGAAAAGTGCTTCAAATGGGACAAACGAGGACTCATTAGACGCGGAATTGCACGGCAAATTCAAATCTGAAAACGGATTAATTTTATCGTGCTCGGTTGCCGAGTTATTATTGTTTAAAGTCCTTAAGAGCCAAGCCCGGCCTTAACCCTAGCGGTTTTTAAAAGTGCTTCAAAAGGAGCAAACGAGAACTCATTAGACGCGGAATTGCACGGCAAATTCAAATCTGAAAACGGATTAATTTTATCGTGCTCGGTTGCCGAGTTATTATTGTTTAAAGTCCTTAAGAGCTAAGCCCGGCCTTAATCCTAGCTTTTTTGTAAAGTGCTTCAAATGGGACAAACGAGGACTCATTAGACGCAGAATTGCACGGCAAATTCAAATCTGAAAACGGATTAATTCTATCGTGCTTGGTTGCCGAGTTATTATTGTTTAAAGTCCTTAAGAGCTAAGCCCGGCCTTAACCCTAGCGTTTTTGAAAAGTGCTTCAAATGGAGCAAACGAGGACTCATTAGACGCGGAATTGCACGGCAAATTCAAATCTGAAAACGGATTAATTCTATCGTGCTTGGTTGCCGAGTTATTAGTGTTTAAAGTCCTTAAGAGCTAAGCCCGGCCTTAACCCTAGCTTATTTGTAAAGTCCTTAAAATGGGACAAACGAGGACTCATTAGACGCGGAATTGCACGGCAAATTCAAATCTGAAAACGGATTAATTTTATCGTGCTTGGTTGCCGAGTTATTAGTGTTTAAAGTCCTCAAGAGCTAAGCCCGGCCTTAACCCTAGCGTTTTTGAAAAGTGCTTCAAATGGGACAAACGAGGACTCATTAGACGCGGAATTGCACGGCAAATTCAAATCTGAAAACGGATTAATTTTATCGTGCTCGGTTGCCGAGTTATTATTGTTTAAAGTCCTTAAGAGCTAAGCCCGGCCTTAATCCTAGCTTTTTTGTAAAGTGCTTCAAATGGGACAAACGAGGACTCATTAGACGCGGAATTGCACGGCAAATTCAAATCTGAAAACGGATTAATTCTATCGTGCTTGGTTGCCGAGTTATTATTGTTTAAAGTCCTTAAGAGCTAAGCCCGGCCTTAACCCTAGCTTTTTTGTAAAGTGCTTCAAATGGAGCAAACGATGACTCATTAGACGCGGAAGTGCACGGCAAATTCAAATCTGAAAACGGATTAATTCTATCGTGCTCGGTTGCAAAGCTATTAGTGTTTAAAGTCCTCAAGAGCTAAGCCCGGCCTTAACCCTAGCGTTTTTGAAAAGTGCTTCAAATGGGACAAACGAGGACTCATTAGACGCGGAATTGCACGGCAAATTCAAATCTGAAAACGGATTAATTTTATCGTGCTCGGTTGCCGAGTTATTATTGTTTAAAGTCCTTAAGAGCTAAGCCCGGCCTTAACCCTAGCTTTTTTGTAAAGTGCTTCAAATGGGACAAACGAGGACTCATTAGACGCGGAATTGCACGGCAAATTCAAATCTGAAAACGGATTAATTTTATCGTGCTCGGTTGCCGAGTTATTATTGTTTAAAGTCCTTAAGAGCCAAGCCCGGCCTTAACCCTAGCGGTTTTTAAAAGTGCTTCAAAAGGAGCAAACGAGAACTCATTAGACGCGGAATTGCACGGCAAATTCAAATCTGAAAACGGATTAATTTTATCGTGCTCGGTTGCCGAGTTATTATTGTTTAAAGTCCTTAAGAGCTAAGCCCGGCCTTAATCCTAGCTTTTTTGTAAAGTGCTTCAAATGGGACAAACGAGGACTCATTAGACGCAGAATTGCACGGCAAATTCAAATCTGAAAACGGATTAATTCTATCGTGCTTGGTTGCCGAGTTATTATTGTTTAAAGTCCTTAAGAGCTAAGCCCGGCCTTAACCCTAGCGTTTTTGAAAAGTGCTTCAAATGGAGCAAACGAGGACTCATTAGACGCGGAATTGCACGGCAAATTCAAATCTGAAAACGGATTAATTCTATCGTGCTTGGTTGCCGAGTTATTAGTGTTTAAAGTCCTTAAGAGCTAAGCCCGGCCTTAACCCTAGCTTATTTGTAAAGTCCTTAAAATGGGACAAACGAGGACTCATTAGACGCGGAATTGCACGGCAAATTCAAATCTGAAAACGGATTAATTTTATCGTGCTTGGTTGCCGAGTTATTAGTGTTTAAAGTCCTCAAGAGCTAAGCCCGGCCTTAACCCTAGCGTTTTTGAAAAGTGCTTCAAATGGGACAAACGAGGACTCATTAGACGCGGAATTGCACGGCAAATTCAAATCTGAAAACGGATTAATTTTATCGTGCTCGGTTGCCGAGTTATTATTGTTTAAAGTCCTTAAGAGCTAAGCCCGGCCTTAATCCTAGCTTTTTTGTAAAGTGCTTCAAATGGGACAAACGAGGACTCATTAGACGCGGAATTGCACGGCAAATTCAAATCTGAAAACGGATTAATTCTATCGTGCTTGGTTGCCGAGTTATTATTGTTTAAAGTCCTTAAGAGCTAAGCCCGGCCTTAACCCTAGCTTTTTTGTAAAGTGCTTCAAATGGAGCAAACGATGACTCATTAGACGCGGAAGTGCACGGCAAATTCAAATCTGAAAACGGATTAATTCTATCGTGCTCGGTTGCAAAGCTATTAGTGTTTAAAGTCCTCAAGAGCTAAGCCCGGCCTTAACCCTAGCGTTTTTGAAAAGTGCTTCAAATGGGACAAACGAGGACTCATTAGACGCGGAATTGCACGGCAAATTCAAATCTGAAAACGGATTAATTTTATCGTGCTCGGTTGCCGAGTTATTATTGTTTAAAGTCCTTAAGAGCTAAGCCCGGCCTTAACCCTAGCTTTTTTGTAAAGTGCTTCAAATGGGACAAACGAGGACTCATTAGACGCGGAATTGCACGGCAAATTCAAATCTGAAAACGGATTAATTTTATCGTGCTCGGTTGCCGAGTTATTATTGTTTAAAGTCCTTAAGAGCCAAGCCCGGCCTTAACCCTAGCGGTTTTTAAAAGTGCTTCAAAAGGAGCAAACGAGAACTCATTAGACGCGGAATTGCACGGCAAATTCAAATCTGAAAACGGATTAATTTTATCGTGCTCGGTTGCCGAGTTATTATTGTTTAAAGTCCTTAAGAGCTAAGCCCGGCCTTAATCCTAGCTTTTTTGTAAAGTGCTTCAAATGGGACAAACGAGGACTCATTAGACGCAGAATTGCACGGCAAATTCAAATCTGAAAACGGATTAATTCTATCGTGCTTGGTTGCCGAGTTATTATTGTTTAAAGTCCTTAAGAGCTAAGCCCGGCCTTAACCCTAGCGTTTTTGAAAAGTGCTTCAAATGGAGCAAACGAGGACTCATTAGACGCGGAATTGCACGGCAAATTCAAATCTGAAAACGGATTAATTCTATCGTGCTTGGTTGCCGAGTTATTAGTGTTTAAAGTCCTTAAGAGCTAAGCCCGGCCTTAACCCTAGCTTATTTGTAAAGTCCTTAAAATGGGACAAACGAGGACTCATTAGACGCGGAATTGCACGGCAAATTCAAATCTGAAAACGGATTAATTTTATCGTGCTTGGTTGCCGAGTTATTAGTGTTTAAAGTCCTCAAGAGCTAAGCCCGGCCTTAACCCTAGCGTTTTTGAAAAGTGCTTCAAATGGGACAAACGAGGACTCATTAGACGCGGAATTGCACGGCAAATTCAAATCTGAAAACGGATTAATTTTATCGTGCTCGGTTGCCGAGTTATTATTGTTTAAAGTCCTTAAGAGCTAAGCCCGGCCTTAATCCTAGCTTTTTTGTAAAGTGCTTCAAATGGGACAAACGAGGACTCATTAGACGCGGAATTGCACGGCAAATTCAAATCTGAAAACGGATTAATTCTATCGTGCTTGGTTGCCGAGTTATTATTGTTTAAAGTCCTTAAGAGCTAAGCCCGGCCTTAACCCTAGCTTTTTTGTAAAGTGCTTCAAATGGAGCAAACGATGACTCATTAGACGCGGAAGTGCACGGCAAATTCAAATCTGAAAACGGATTAATTCTATCGTGCTCGGTTGCAAAGCTATTAGTGTTTAAAGTCCTCAAGAGCTAAGCCCGGCCTTAACCCTAGCGTTTTTGAAAAGTGCTTCAAATGGGACAAACGAGGACTCATTAGACGCGGAATTGCACGGCAAATTCAAATCTGAAAACGGATTAATTTTATCGTGCTCGGTTGCCGAGTTATTATTGTTTAAAGTCCTTAAGAGCTAAGCCCGGCCTTAACCCTAGCTTTTTTGTAAAGTGCTTCAAATGGGACAAACGAGGACTCATTAGACGCGGAATTGCACGGCAAATTCAAATCTGAAAACGGATTAATTCTATCCTGCTTGGTTGCCGAGTTATTAGTGTTTAAAGTCCTTAAAAGCTAAGCCCGGCCTTAACCCTAGCTTATTTGTAAAGTGCTTCAAATGGAGCAAACGAGGACTCATTAGACGCGGAAGTGCACGGCAAATTCAAATCTGAAAACGGATTAATTCTATCGTGCTCGGTTGCAAAGTTATTAGTGTTTAAAGTCCTCAAGAGCTAAGCCCGGCCTTAACCCTAGCGTTTTTGAAAAGTGCTTCAAATGGGACAAACGAGGACTCATTAGACGCGGAATTGCACGGCAAATTCAAATCTGAAAACGGATTAATTTTATCGTGCTCGGTTGCCGAGTTATTATTGTTTAAAGTCCTTAAGAGCTAAGCCCGGCCTTAACCCTAGCGTTTTTGTAAAGTGCTTCAAATGGAGCAAACGAGGACTCATTAGACGCGGAATAGCACGGCAAATTCAAATCTGAAAACGGATTAATTCTATCGTGCTTGGTTGCCGAGTTATTAGTGTTTAAAGTCCTTAAGAGCTAAGCCCGGCCTTAACCCTAGCGTTTTTGAAAAGTGCTTTAAATGGAGCAAACGAGGACTCATTAGACGCGGAATTGCACGGCAAATTCAAATCTGAAAACGGATTAATTCTATCGTGCTTGGTTGCCGAGTTATTATTGTTTAAAGTCCTTAAGAGCTAAGCCCGGCCTTAACCCTAGCTTTTTTGTAAAGTGCTTCAAATGGAGCAAACGATGACTCATTAGACGCGAAAGTGCACGGCAAATTCAAATCTGAAAACGGATTAATTCTATCGTGCTCGGTTGCAAAGCTATTAGTGTTTAAAGTCCTCAAGAGCTAAGCCCGGCCTTAACCCTAGCGTTTTTGAAAAGTGCTTCAAATGGGACAAACGAGGACTCATTAGACGCGGAATTGCACGGCAAATTCAAATCTGAAAACGGATTAATTTTATCGTGCTCGGTTGCCGAGTTATTATTGTTTAAAGTCCTTAAGAGCTAAGCCCGGCCTTAACCCTAGCTTTTTTGTTAAGTGCTTCAAATGGGACAAACGAGGACTCATTAGACGCGGAATTGCACGGCAAATTCAAATCTGAAAACGGATTAATTCTATCCTGCTTGGTTGCCGAGTTATTAGTGTTTAAAGTCCTTAAGAGCTAAGCCCGGCCTTAACCCTAGCTTATTTGTAAAGTGCTTCAAATGGAGCAAACGAGGACTCATTAGACGCGGAAGTGCACGGCAAATTCAAATCTGAAAACGGATTAATTCTATCGTGCTCGGTTGCAAAGTTATTAGTGTTTAAAGTCCTCAAGAGCTAAGCCCGGCCTTAACCCTAGCGTTTTTGAAAAGTGCTTCAAATGGGACAAACGAGGACTCATTAGACGCGGAATTGCACGGCAAATTCAAATCTGAAAACGGATTAATTTTATCGTGCTCGGTTGCCGAGTTATTATTGTTTAAAGTCCTTAAGAGCTAAGCCCGGCCTTAACCCTAGCGTTTTTGAAAAGTGCTTCAAATGGGACAAACGAGGACTCATTAGACGCGGAATTGCACGGCAAATTCAAATCTGAAAACGGATTAATTTTATCGTGCTCGGTTGCCGAGTTATTATTGTTTAAAGTCCTTAAAAGCTAAGCCCGGCCTTAACCCTAGCGTTTTTGTAAAGTGCTTCAAATGGAGCAAACGAGGACTCATTAGACGCGGAATAGCACGGCAAATTCAAATCTGAAAACGGATTAATTCTATCGTGCTTGGTTGCCGAGTTATTAGTGTTTAAAGTCCTTAAGAGCTAAGCCCGGCCTTAACCCTAGCGTTTTTGAAAAGTGCTTCAAATGGGACGAACGAGGACTCATTAGACGCGGAATTGCACGGCAAATTCAAATCTGAAAACGGATTAATTCTATCGTGCTCGGTTGCCGAGTTATAAGTGTTTAAAGTCCTTAAGAGCTAAGCCCGGCCTTAACCCTAGCGTTTTTGAAAAGTGCTTCAAATGGAGCAAACGAGGACTCATTAGACGCGGAATAGCACGGCAAATTCAAATCTGAAAACGGATTAATTCTATCGTGCTTGGTTGCCGAGTTATTAGTGTTTAAAGTCCTTAAGAGCTAAGCCCGGCCTTAACCCTAGCGTTTTTGAAAAGTGCTTCAAATGGGACGAACGAGGACTCATTAGACGCGGAATTGCACGGCAAATTCAAATCTGAAAACGGATTAATTCTATCGTGCTCGGTTGCCGAGTTATAAGTGTTTAAAGTCCTTAAGAGCTAAGCCCGGCCTTAACCCTAGCGTTTTTGAAAAGTCCTTAAAATGGGACAAACGAGGACTCATTAGACGCGGAATTGCACGGCAAATTCAAATCTGAAAACGGATTAATTCTATCGTGCTTGGTTGCCGAGTTATTAGTGTTTAAAGTCCTTAAGAGCTAAGCCCGGCCTTAACCCTAGCTTTTTTGTAAAGTGCTTCAAATGGGACAAACGAGGATTCATTAGACGCGGAATTGCACGGCAAATTCAAATCTGAAAACGGATTAATTCTATCGTGCTTGGTTGCCGAGTTATTAGTGTTTAAAGTCCTTAAGGGCTAAGCCCGGCCTTAACCCTAGCTTTTTTGTAAAGTGCTTCAAATGGGACAAACGAGGACTCGTTAGACGCGGAATTGCACGGCAAATTCAAATCTGAAAACGGATTAATTCTATCGTGCTTGGTTGCCGAGTTATTATTGTTTAAAGTCCTTAAGAGCCAAGCCCGGCCTTAACCCTAGCGGTTTTTAAAAGTGCTTCAAAAGGAGCAAACGAGGACTCATTAGACGCGGAATTGCACGGCAAATTCAAATCTGAAAACGGATTAATTTTATCGTGCTCGGTTGCCGAGTTATTATTGTTTAAAGTCCTTAAGAGCTAAGCCCGGCCTTAACCCTAGCGTTTTTGAAAAGTGCTTTAAATGGAGCCAACGAGGACTCATTAGACGCGGAATTGCACGGCAAATTCAAATCTGAAAACGGATTAATTCTATCGTGCTTGGTTGCCGAGTTATTATTGTTTAAAGTCCTTAAGAGCTAAGCCCGGCCTTAACCCTAGCTTTTTTGTAAAGTGCTTCAAATGGAGCAAACGATGACTCATTAGACGCGAAAGTGCACGGCAAATTCAAATCTGAAAACGGATTAATTCTATCGTGCTCGGTTGCAAAGCTATTAGTGTTTAAAGTCCTCAAGAGCTAAGCCCGGCCTTAACCCTAGCGTTTTTGAAAAGTGCTTCAAATGGGACAAACGAGGACTCATTAGACGCGGAATTGCACGGCAAATTCAAATCTGAAAACGGATTAATTTTATCGTGCTCGGTTGCCGAGTTATTATTGTTTAAAGTCCTTAAGAGCTAAGCCCGGCCTTAACCCTAGCTTTTTTGTTAAGTGCTTCAAATGGGACAAACGAGGACTCATTAGACGCGGAATTGCACGGCAAATTCAAATCTGAAAACGGATTAATTCTATCCTGCTTGGTTGCCGAGTTATTAGTGTTTAAAGTCCTTAAGAGCTAAGCCCGGCCTTAACCCTAGCTTATTTGTAAAGTGCTTCAAATGGAGCAAACGAGGACTCATTAGACGCGGAAGTGCACGGCAAATTCAAATCTGAAAACGGATTAATTCTATCGTGCTCGGTTGCAAAGTTATTAGTGTTTAAAGTCCTCAAGAGCTAAGCCCGGCCTTAACCCTAGCGTTTTTGAAAAGTGCTTCAAATGGGACAAACGAGGACTCATTAGACGCGGAATTGCACGGCAAATTCAAATCTGAAAACGGATTAATTTTATCGTGCTCGGTTGCCGAGTTATTATTGTTTAAAGTCCTTAAGAGCTAAGCCCGGCCTTAACCCTAGCGTTTTTGAAAAGTGCTTCAAATGGGACAAACGAGGACTCATTAGACGCGGAATTGCACGGCAAATTCAAATCTGAAAACGGATTAATTTTATCGTGCTCGGTTGCCGAGTTATTATTGTTTAAAGTCCTTAAAAGCTAAGCCCGGCCTTAACCCTAGCGTTTTTGTAAAGTGCTTCAAATGGAGCAAACGAGGACTCATTAGACGCGGAATAGCACGGCAAATTCAAATCTGAAAACGGATTAATTCTATCGTGCTTGGTTGCCGAGTTATTAGTGTTTAAAGTCCTTAAGAGCTAAGCCCGGCCTTAACCCTAGCGTTTTTGAAAAGTGCTTCAAATGGGACGAACGAGGACTCATTAGACGCGGAATTGCACGGCAAATTCAAATCTGAAAACGGATTAATTCTATCGTGCTCGGTTGCCGAGTTATAAGTGTTTAAAGTCCTTAAGAGCTAAGCCCGGCCTTAACCCTAGCGTTTTTGAAAAGTGCTTCAAATGGAGCAAACGAGGACTCATTAGACGCGGAATAGCACGGCAAATTCAAATCTGAAAACGGATTAATTCTATCGTGCTTGGTTGCCGAGTTATTAGTGTTTAAAGTCCTTAAGAGCTAAGCCCGGCCTTAACCCTAGCGTTTTTGAAAAGTGCTTCAAATGGGACGAACGAGGACTCATTAGACGCGGAATTGCACGGCAAATTCAAATCTGAAAACGGATTAATTCTATCGTGCTCGGTTGCCGAGTTATAAGTGTTTAAAGTCCTTAAGAGCTAAGCCCGGCCTTAACCCTAGCGTTTTTGAAAAGTCCTTAAAATGGGACAAACGAGGACTCATTAGACGCGGAATTGCACGGCAAATTCAAATCTGAAAACGGATTAATTCTATCGTGCTTGGTTGCCGAGTTATTAGTGTTTAAAGTCCTTAAGAGCTAAGCCCGGCCTTAACCCTAGCTTTTTTGTAAAGTGCTTCAAATGGGACAAACGAGGATTCATTAGACGCGGAATTGCACGGCAAATTCAAATCTGAAAACGGATTAATTCTATCGTGCTTGGTTGCCGAGTTATTAGTGTTTAAAGTCCTTAAGGGCTAAGCCCGGCCTTAACCCTAGCTTTTTTGTAAAGTGCTTCAAATGGGACAAACGAGGACTCGTTAGACGCGGAATTGCACGGCAAATTCAAATCTGAAAACGGATTAATTCTATCGTGCTTGGTTGCCGAGTTATTATTGTTTAAAGTCCTTAAGAGCCAAGCCCGGCCTTAACCCTAGCGGTTTTTAAAAGTGCTTCAAAAGGAGCAAACGAGGACTCATTAGACGCGGAATTGCACGGCAAATTCAAATCTGAAAACGGATTAATTTTATCGTGCTCGGTTGCCGAGTTATTATTGTTTAAAGTCCTTAAGAGCTAAGCCCGGCCTTAACCCTAGCGTTTTTGAAAAGTGCTTCAAATGGGACAAACGAGGACTCATTAGACGCGGAATTGCACGGCAAATTCAAATCTGAAAACGGATTAATTCTATCCTGCTTGGTTGCCGAGTTATTAGTGTTTAAAGTCCTTAAGAGCTAAGCCCGGCCTTAACCCAAGCTTATTTGTAAAGTCCTTAAAATGGGACAAACGAGGACTCATTAGACGCGGAATTGCACGGCAAATTCAAATCTGAAAACGGATTAATTTTATCGTGCTTGGTTGCCGAGTTATTAGTGTTTAAAGTCCTCAAGAGCTAAGCCCGGCCTTAACCCTAGCGTTTTTGAAAAGTGCTTCAAATGGGACAAACGAGGACTCATTAGACGCGGAATTGCACGGCAAATTCAAATCTGAAAACGGATTAATTTTATCGTGCTCGGTTGCCGAGTTATTATTGTTTAAAGTCCTTAAGAGCTAAGCCCGGCCTTAACCCTAGCGTTTTTGTAAAGTGCTTCAAATGGAGCAAACGAGGACTCATTAGACGCGGAAGTGCACGGCAAATTCAAATCTGAAAACGGATTAATTCTATCGTGCTTGGTTGCCGAGTTATTAGTGTTTAAAGTCCTTAAGAGCTAAGCCCGGCCTTAACCCTAGCGTTTTTGAAAAGTGCTTCAAATGGGACGAACGAGGACTCATTAGACGCGGAATTGCACGGCAAATTCAAATCTGAAAACGGATTAATTCTATCGTGCTCGGTTGCCGAGTTATAAGTGTTTAAAGTCCTTAAGAGCTAAGCCCGGCCTTAACCCTAGCGTTTTTGAAAAGTGCTTCAAATGGAGCAAACGAGGACTCATTAGACGCGGAATAGCACGGCAAATTCAAATCTGAAAACGGATTAATTCTATCGTGCTTGGTTGCCGAGTTATTAGTGTTTAAAGTCCTTAAGAGCTAAGCCCGGCCTTAACCCTAGCGTTTTTGAAAAGTGCTTCAAATGGGACGAACGAGGACTCATTAGACGCGGAATTGCACGGCAAATTCAAATCTGAAAACGGATTAATTCTATCGTGCTCGGTTGCCGAGTTATAAGTGTTTAAAGTCCTTAAGAGCTAAGCCCGGCCTTAACCCTAGCGTTTTTGAAAAGTCCTTAAAATGGGACAAACGAGGACTCATTAGACGCGGAATTGCACGGCAAATTCAAATCTGAAAACGGATTAATTCTATCGTGCTTGGTTGCCGAGTTATTAGTGTTTAAAGTCCTTAAGAGCTAAGCCCGGCCTTAACCCTAGCTTTTTTGTAAAGTGCTTCAAATGGGACAAACGAGGATTCATTAGACGCGGAATTGCACGGCAAATTCAAATCTGAAAACGGATTAATTCTATCGTGCTTGGTTGCCGAGTTATTAGTGTTTAAAGTCCTTAAGGGCTAAGCCCGGCCTTAACCCTAGCTTTTTTGTAAAGTGCTTCAAATGGGACAAACGAGGACTCGTTAGACGCGGAATTGCACGGCAAATTCAAATCTGAAAACGGATTAATTCTATCGTGCTTGGTTGCCGAGTTATTATTGTTTAAAGTCCTTAAGAGCCAAGCCCGGCCTTAACCCTAGCGGTTTTTAAAAGTGCTTCAAAAGGAGCAAACGAGGACTCATTAGACGCGGAATTGCACGGCAAATTCAAATCTGAAAACGGATTAATTTTATCGTGCTCGGTTGCCGAGTTATTATTGTTTAAAGTCCTTAAGAGCTAAGCCCGGCCTTAACCCTAGCGTTTTTGAAAAGTGCTTCAAATGGGACAAACGAGGACTCATTAGACGCGGAATTGCACGGCAAATTCAAATCTGAAAACGGATTAATTCTATCCTGCTTGGTTGCCGAGTTATTAGTGTTTAAAGTCCTTAAGAGCTAAGCCCGGCCTTAACCCTAGCTTATTTGTAAAGTCCTTAAAATGGGACAAACGAGGACTCATTAGACGCGGAATTGCACGGCAAATTCAAATCTGAAAACGGATTAATTTTATCGTGCTTGGTTGCCGAGTTATTAGTGTTTAAAGTCCTCAAGAGCTAAGCCCGGCCTTAACCCTAGCGTTTTTGAAAAGTGCTTCAAATGGGACAAACGAGGACTCATTAGACGCGGAATTGCACGGCAAATTCAAATCTGAAAACGGATTAATTTTATCGTGCTCGGTTGCCGAGTTATTATTGTTTAAAGTCCTTAAGAGCTAAGCCCGGCCTTAACCCTAGCGTTTTTGTAAAGTGCTTCAAATGGAGCAAACGAGGACTCATTAGACGCGGAAGTGCACGGCAAATTCAAATCTGAAAACGGATTAATTCTATCGTGCTTGGTTGCCGAGTTATTAGTGTTTAAAGTCCTTAAGAGCTAAGCCCGGCCTTAACCCTAGCGTTTTTGAAAAGTGCTTCAAATGGGACAAACGAGGACTCATTAGACGCGGAATTGCACGGCAAATTCAAATCTGAAAACGGGTTAATTCTATCGTGCTCGGTTGCCGAGTTATAAGTGTTTAAAGTCCTTAAGAGCTAAGCCCGGCCTTAACCCTAGCGTTTTTGAAAAGTCCTTAAAATGGGACAAACGAGGACTCATTAGACGCGGAATTGCACGGCAAATTCAAATCTGAAAACGGATTAATTCTATCGTGCTTGGTTGCCGAGTTATTATTGTTTAAAGTCCTTAAGAGCTAAGCCCGGCCTTAACCCTAGCGTTTTTGAAAAGTGCTTCAAATGGGACAAACGAGGACTCATTAGACGCGGAATTGCACGGCAAATTCAAATCTGAAAACGGATTAATTCTATCGTGCTTGGTTGCCGAGTTATTAGTGTTTAAAGTCCTTAAGAGCTAAGCCCGGCCTTAACCCTAGCTTTTTTGTAAAGTGCTTCAAATGGGACAAACGAGGACTCATTAGACGCGGAATTGCACGGCAAATTCAAATCTGAAAACGGATTAATTCTATCCTGCTTGGTTGCCGAGTTATTATTGTTTAAAGTCCTTAAGAGCTAAGCCCGGCCTTAACCCTAGCGTTTTTGAAAAGTGCTTCAAATGGGACAAACGAGGACTCATTAGACGCGAAATTGCACGGCAAATTCAAATCTGAAAACGGGTTAATTTTATCGTGCTCGGTTGCCGAGTTATTATTGTTTAAAGTCCTTAAGAGCTAAGCCCGGCCTTAACCCTAGCTTTTTTGTAAAGTGCTTCAAATGGAGCAAACGATGACTCATTAGACGCGGAATTGCACGGCAAATTCAAATCTGAAAACGGATTAATTCTATCGTGCTCGGTTGCAAAGCTATTAGTGTTTAAAGTCCTCAAGAGCTAAGCCCGGCCTTAACCCTAGCGTTTTTGAAAAGTGCTTCAAATGGGACAAACGAGGACTCATTAGACGCGGAATTGCACGGCAAATTCAAATCTGAAAACGGATTAATTTTATCGTGCTCGGTTGCCGAGTTATTATTGTTTAAAGTCCTTAAGAGCCAAGCCCGGCCTTAACCCTAGCGGTTTTTAAAAGTGCTTCAAAAGGAGCAAACGAGAACTCATTAGACGCGGAATTGCACGGCAAATTCAAATCTGAAAACGGATTAATTTTATCGTGCTTGGTTGCCGAGTTATTAGTGTTTAAAGTCCTTAAGAGCTAAGCCCGGCCTTAACCCTAGCTTTTTTGTAAAGTGCTTCAAATGGGACAAACGAGGATTCATTAGACGCGGAATTGCACGGCAAATTCAAATCTGAAAACGGATTAATTCTATCGTGCTTGGTTGCCGAGTTATTAGTGTTTAAAGTCCTTAAGGGCTAAGCCCGGCCTTAACCCTAGCTTTTTTGTAAAGTGCTTCAAATGGGACAAACGAGGACTCGTTAGACGCGGAATTGCACGGCAAATTCAAATCTGAAAACGGATTAATTCTATCGTGCTTGGTTGCCGAGTTATTATTGTTTAAAGTCCTTAAGAGCCAAGCCCGGCCTTAACCCTAGCGGTTTTTAAAAGTGCTTCAAAAGGAGCAAACGAGGACTCATTAGACGCGGAATTGCACGGCAAATTCAAATCTGAAAACGGATTAATTTTATCGTGCTCGGTTGCCGAGTTATTATTGTTTAAAGTCCTTAAGAGCTAAGCCCGGCCTTAACCCTAGCGTTTTTGAAAAGTGCTTCAAATGGGACAAACGAGGACTCATTAGACGCGGAATTGCACGGCAAATTCAAATCTGAAAACGGATTAATTTTATCGTGCTTGGTTGCCGAGTTATTATTGTTTAAAGTCCTTAAGAGCTAAGCCCGGCCTTAACCCTAGCGTTTTTGAAAAGTGCTTCAAATGGGACAAACGAGGACTCATTAGACGCGGAATTGCACGGCAAATTCAAATCTGAAAACGGATTAATTCTATCCTGCTTGGTTGCCGAGTTATTAGTGTTTAAAGTCCTTAAGAGCTAAGCCCGGCCTTAACCCTAGCTTATTTGTAAAGTCCTTAAAATGGGACAAACGAGGACTCATTAGACGCGGAATTGCACGGCAAATTCAAATCTGAAAACGGATTAATTTTATCGTGCTTGGTTGCCGAGTTATTAGTGTTTAAAGTCCTCAAGAGCTAAGCCCGGCCTTAACCCTAGCGTTTTTGAAAAGTGCTTCAAATGGGACAAACGAGGACTCATTAGACGCGGAATTGCACGGCAAATTCAAATCTGAAAACGGATTAATTTTATCGTGCTCGGTTGCCGAGTTATTATTGTTTAAAGTCCTTAAGAGCTAAGCCCGGCCTTAACCCTAGCGTTTTTGTAAAGTGCTTCAAATGGAGCAAACGAGGACTCATTAGACGCGGAAGTGCACGGCAAATTCAAATCTGAAAACGGATTAATTCTATCGTGCTTCGTTGCCGAGTTATTAGTGTTTAAAGTCCTTAAGAGCTAAGCCCGGCCTTAACCCTAGCGTTTTTGAAAAGTGCTTCAAATGGGACAAACGAGGACTCATTAGACGCGGAATTGCACGGCAAATTCAAATCTGAAAACGGGTTAATTCTATCGTGCTCGGTTGCCGAGTTATAAGTGTTTAAAGTCCTTAAGAGCTAAGCCCGGCCTTAACCCTAGCGTTTTTGAAAAGTCCTTAAAATGGGACAAACGAGGACTCATTAGACGCGGAATTGCACGGCAAATTCAAATCTGAAAACGGATTAATTCTATCGTGCTTGGTTGCCGAGTTATTAGTGTTTAAAGTCCTTAAGAGCTAAGCCCGGCCTTAACCCTAGCTTTTTTGTAAAGTGCTTCAAAAGGAGCAAACGAGGACTCATTAGACGCGGAATTGCACGGCAAATTCAAATCTGAAAACGGATTAATTTTATCGTGCTCGGTTGCCGAGTTATTAGTGTTTAAAGTCCTTAAGAGCTAAGCCCGGCCTTAACCCTAGCGTTTTTGAAAAGTGCTTCAAATGGGACAAACGAGGACTCATTAGACGCGGAATTGCACGGCAAATTCAAATCTGAAAACGGATTAATTCTATCGTGCTTGGTTGCCGAGTTATTATTGTTTAAAGTCCTTAAGAGCTAAGCCCGGCCTTAACCCTAGCGTTTTTGAAAAGTGCTTCAAATGGGACAAACGAGGACTCATTAGACGCGGAAGTGCACGGCAAATTCAAATCTGAAAACGGATTAATTCTATCGTGCTTGGTTGCCGAGTTATTAGTGTTTAAAGTCCTTAAGAGCTAAGCCCGGCCTTAACCCTAGCTTTTTTGTAAAGTGCTTCAAATGGGACAAACGAGGACTCATTAGACGCGGAATTGCACGGCAAATTCAAATCTGAAAACGGATTAATTCTATCCTGCTTGGTTGCCGAGTTATTATTGTTTAAAGTCCTTAAGAGCTAAGCCCGGCCTTAACCCTAGCGTTTTTGAAAAGTGCTTCAAATGGGACAAACGAGGACTCATTAGACGCGAAATTGCACGGCAAATTCAAATCTGAAAACGGATTAATTTTATCGTGCTCGGTTGCCGAGTTATTAGTGTTTAAAGTCCTTAAGAGCTAAGCCCGGCCTTAACCCTAGCGTTTTTGAAAAGTGCTTCAAATGGGACAAACGAGGACTCATTAGACGCGGAATTGCACGGCAAATTCAAATCTGAAAACGGATTAATTCTATCGTGCTTGGTTGCCGAGTTATTATTGTTTAAAGTCCTTAAGAGCTAAGCCCGGCCTTAACCCTAGCGTTTTTGAAAAGTGCTTCAAATGGGACAAACGAGGACTCATTAGACGCGGAAGTGCACGGCAAATTCAAATCTGAAAACGGATTAATTCTATCGTGCTTGGTTGCCGAGTTATTAGTGTTTAAAGTCCTTAAGAGCTAAGCCCGGCCTTAACCCTAGCTTTTTTGTAAAGTGCTTCAAATGGGACAAACGAGGACTCATTAGACGCGGAATTGCACGGCAAATTCAAATCTGAAAACGGATTAATTCTATCCTGCTTGGTTGCCGAGTTATTATTGTTTAAAGTCCTTAAGAGCTAAGCCCGGCCTTAACCCTAGCGTTTTTGAAAAGTGCTTCAAATGGGACAAACGAGGACTCATTAGACGCGAAATTGCACGGCAAATTCAAATCTGAAAACGGATTAATTTTATCGTGCTCGGTTGCCGAGTTATTAGTGTTTAAAGTCCTTAAGAGCTAAGCCCGGCCTTAACCCTAGCGTTTTTGAAAAGTGCTTCAAATGGGACAAACGAGGACTCATTAGACGCGGAATTGCACGGCAAATTCAAATCTGAAAACGGATTAATTCTATCGTGCTTGGTTGCCGAGTTATTATTGTTTAAAGTCCTTAAGAGCTAAGCCCGGCCTTAACCCTAGCGTTTTTGAAAAGTGCTTCAAATGGGACAAACGAGGACTCATTAGACGCGGAATTGCACGGCAAATTCAAATCTGAAAACGGATTAATTCTATCGTGCTTGGTTGCCGAGTTATTAGTGTTTAAAGTCCTTAAGAGCTAAGCCCGGCCTTAACCCTAGCTTTTTTGTAAAGTGCTTTAAATGGGACAAACGAGGACTCATTAGACGCGGAATTGCACGGCAAATTCAAATCTGAAAACGGATTAATTCTATCCTGCTTGGTTGCCGAGTTATTATTGTTTAAAGTCCTTAAGAGCTAAGCCCGGCCTTAACCCTAGCGTTTTTGAAAAGTGCTTCAAATGGGACAAACGAGGACTCATTAGACGCGAAATTGCACGGCAAATTCAAATCTGAAAACGGGTTAATTTTATCGTGCTCGGTTGCCGAGTTATTATTGTTTAAAGTCCTTAAGAGCTAAGCCCGGCCTTAACCCTAGCTTTTTTGTAAAGTGCTTCAAATGGAGCAAACGATGACTCATTAGACGCGGAATTGCACGGCAAATTCAAATCTGAAAACGGATTAATTCTATCGTGCTCGGTTGCAAAGCTATTAGTGTTTAAAGTCCTCAAGAGCTAAGCCCGGCCTTAACCCTAGCGTTTTTGAAAAGTGCTTCAAATGGGACAAACGAGGACTCATTAGACGCGGAATTGCACGGCAAATTCAAATCTGAAAACGGATTAATTTTATCGTGCTCGGTTGCCGAGTTATTATTGTTTAAAGTCCTTAAGAGCCAAGCCCGGCCTTAACCCTAGCGGTTTTTAAAAGTGCTTCAAAAGGAGCAAACGAGAACTCATTAGACGCGGAATTGCACGGCAAATTCAAATCTGAAAACGGATTAATTTTATCGTGCTCGGTTGCCGAGTTATTATTGTTTAAAGTCCTTAAGAGCTAAGCCCGGCCTTAATCCTAGCTTTTTTGTAAAGTGCTTCAAATGGGACAAACGAGGACTCATTAGACGCGGAATTGCACGGCAAATTCAAATCTGAAAACGGATTAATTCTATCGTGCTTGGTTGCCGAGTTATTATTGTTTAAAGTCCTTAAGAGCTAAGCCCGGCCTTAACCCTAGCGTTTTTGAAAAGTGCTTCAAATGGAGCAAACGAGGACTCATTAGACGCGGAATTGCACGGCAAATTCAAATCTGAAAACGGATTAATTCTATCCTGCTTGGTTGCCGAGTTATTATTGTTTAAAGTCCTTAAGAGCTAAGCCCGGCCTTAACCCTAGCTTTTTTGTAAAGTGCTTCAAATGGAGCAAACGATGACTCATTAGACGCGGAAGTGCACGGCAAATTCAAATCTGAAAACGGATTAATTCTATCGTGCTCGGTTGCAAAGCTACTAGTGTTTTAAGTCCTCAAGAGCTAAGCCCGGCCTTAACCCTAGCGTTTTTGAAAAGTGCTTCAAATGGGACAAACGAGGACTCATTAGACGCGGAATTGCACGGCAAATTCAAATCTGAAAACGGATTAATTTTATCGTGCTCGGTTGCCGAGTTATTATTGTTTAAAGTCCTTAAGAGCTAAGCCCGGCCTTAACCCTAGCTTTTTTGTAAAGTGCTTCAAATGGGACAAACGAGGACTCATTAGACGCGGAATTGCACGGCAAATTCAAATCTGAAAACGGATTAATTCTATCCTGCTTGGTTGCCGAGTTATTAGTGTTTAAAGTCCTTAAGAGCTAAGCCCGGCCTTAACCCTAGCTTATTTGTAAAGTGCTTCAAATGGAGCAAACGAGGACTCATTAGACGCAGAAGTGCACGGCAAATTCAAATCTGAAAACAGATTAATTCTATCGTGCTTGGTTGCCGAGTTATTAGTGTTTAAAGTCCTTAAGAGCTAAGCCCGGCCTTAACCCTAGCGTTTTTGAAAAGTCCTTAAAATGGGACAAACGAGGACTCATTAGACGCGGAATTGCACGGCAAATTCAAATCTGAAAACGGATTAATTCTATCGTGCTCGGTTGCCGAGTTATAAGTGTTTAAAGTCCTTAAGAGCTAAGCCCGGCCTTAACCCTAGCGTTTTTGAAAAGTCCTTAAAATGGGACAAACGAGGACTCATTAGACGCGGAATTGCACGGCAAATTCAAATCTGAAAACGGATTAATTCTATCGTGCTTGGTTGCCGAGTTATTAGTGTTTAAAGTCCTTAAGAGCTAAGCCCGGCCTTAACCCTAGCTTTTTTGTAAAGTGCTTCAAATGGGACAAACGAGGATTCATTAGACGCGGAATTGCACGGCAAATTCAAATCTGAAAACGGATTAATTCTATCGTGCTTGGTTGCCGAGTTATTATTGTTTAAAGTCCTTAAGAGCCAAGCCCGGCCTTAACCCTAGCGGTTTTTAAAAGTGCTTCAAAAGGAGCAAACGAGGACTCATTAGACGCGGAATTGCACGGCAAATTCAAATCTGAAAACGGATTAATTTTATCGTGCTCGGTTGCCGAGTTATTATTGTTTAAAGTCCTTAAGAGCTAAGCCCGGCCTTAACCCTAGCGTTTTTGAAAAGTCCTTAAAATGGGACAAACGAGGACTCATTAGACGCGGAATTGCACGGCAAATTCAAATCTGAAAACGGATTAATTCTATCGTGCTTGGTTGCCGAGTTATTAGTGTTTAAAGTCCTTAAGAGCTAAGCCCGGCCTTAACCCTAGCTTTTTTGTAAAGTGCTTCAAATGGGACAAACGAGGACTCATTAGACGCGGAATTGCACGGCAAATTCAAATCTGAAAACGGATGATTAATTCTATCGTGCTTGGTTGCCGAGTTATTATTGTTTAAAGTCCTTAAGAGCCAAGCCCGGCCTTAACCCTAGCGGTTTTTAAAAGTGCTTCAAAAGGAGCAAACGAGGACTCATTAGACGCGGAATTGCACGGCAAATTCAAATCTGAAAACGGATTAATTCTATCGTGCTCGGTTGCCGAGTTATTATTGTTTAAAGTCCTTAAGAGCTAAGCCCGGCCTTAACCCTAGCGTTTTTGAAAAGTGCTTCAAATGGGACAAACGAGGACTCATTAGACGCGGAATTGCACGGCAAATTCAAATCTGAAAACGGATTAATTCTATCGTGCTTGGTTGCCGAGTTATTATTGTTTAAAGTCCTTAAGAGCTAAGCCCGGCCTTAACCCTAGCGTTTTTGAAAAGTGCTTAAAATGGGACAAACGAGGACTCATTTGACGCGGAATTGCACGGCAAATTCAAATCTGAAAACGGATTAATTCTATCGTGCTCGGTTGCAAAGTTATTAGTGTTTAAAGTCCTTAAGAGCTAAGACTCATTAGACGCGGAATTGCACGGCAAATTCAAATCTGAAAACGGATTAATTCTATCGTGCTCGGTTGCCGAGTTATTATTGTTTAAAGTCCTTAAGAGCTAAGCCCGGCCTTAACCCTAGCGTTTTTGAAAAGTGCTTCAAATGGGACAAACGAGGACTCATTAGACGCGGAATTGCACGGCAAATTCAAATCTGAAAACGGATTAATTCTATCGTGCTTGGTTGCCGAGTTATTATTGTTTAAAGTCCTTAAGAGCTAAGCCCGGCCTTAACCCTAGCGTTTTTGAAAAGTGCTTAAAATGGGACAAACGAGGACTCATTTGACGCGGAATTGCACGGCAAATTCAAATCTGAAAACGGATTAATTCTATCGTGCTCGGTTGCAAAGTTATTAGTGTTTAAAGTCCTTAAGAGCTAAGCCCAACCTTAATCCTAGCTTTTTTGTAAAGTGCTTCAAATGGGACAAACGAGGACTCATTAGACGCGGAATTGCACGGCAAATTCAAATCTGAAAACGGATTAATTCTATCGTGCTCGGTTGCAAAGTTATTATTGTTTAAAGTCCTTAAGAGCTAAGCCCGGCCTTAACCCTAGCGTTTTTGAAAAGTGCTTCAAATGGAGCAAACGAGGACTCATTAGACGCGGAATTGCACGGCAAATTCAAATCTGAAAACGGATTAATTCTATCCTGCTTGGTTGCCGAGTTATTATTGTTTAAAGTCCTTAAGAGCTAAGCCCGGCCTTAACCCTAGCGTTTTTGAAAAGTGCTTCAAATGGGACAAACGAGGACTCATTAGACGCGGAATTGCACGGCAAATTCAATCTGAAAACGTACTAATTCTATCGTGCTCGGTTGCCGAGTTGTAAGTGTTTAAAGTCCTTAAGAGCTAAGCCCGGCCTAAACCCTAGCGTTTTTGAAAAGTGCTTAAAATGGGACAAACGAGGACTCATTAGACGCGGAATTGCACGGCAAATTCAAATCTGAAAACGGATTAATTCTATCGTGCTTGGTTGCCGAGTTATTAGTGTTTAAAGTCCTTAAGAGCTAAGCCCGGCCTTAACCCTAGCTTTTTTGTAAAGTGCTTCAAATGGGACAAACGAGGACTCATTAGACGCGGAATTGCACGGCAAATTCAATCTGAAAATGGATTAATTCTATCGTGCTCGGTTGCCGAGTTATTAGTGTTTAAAGTCCTTAAGAGCTAAGCCCGGCCTTAACCCTAGCGTTTTTGAAAAGTGCTTCAAATGGGACAAACGAGGACTCATTAGACGCGGAATTGCACGGCAAATTCAAATCTGAAAACGGGTTAATTTTATCGTGCTCGGTTGCCGAGTTATTATTGTTTAAAGTCCTTAAGAGCTAAGCCCGGCCTTAACCCTAGCTTTTTTGTAAAGTGCTTCAAATGGAGCAAACGATGACTCATTAGACGCGGAAGTGCACGGCAAATTCAAATCTGAAAACGGATTAATTCTATCGTGCTCGGTTGCAAAGTTATTAGCGTTTAAAGTCCTCAAGAGCTAAGCCCGGCCTTAACCCTAGCGTTTTTGAAAAGTGCTTCAAATGGGACAAACGAGGACTCATTAGACGCGGAATTGCACGGCAAATTCAAATCTGAAAATGGATTAATTCTATCGTGCTTGGTTGCCGAGTTATTATTGTTTAAAGTCCTTAAGAGCCAAGCCCGGCCTTAACCCTAGCGGTTTTTAAAAGTCCTTAAAATGGGACAAACGAGGACTCATTAGACGCGGAATTGCACGGCAAATTCAAATCTGAAAACGGATTAATTCTATCGTGCTTGGTTGCCGAGTTATTAGTGTTTAAAGTCCTTAAGAGCTAAGCCCGGCCTTAACCCTAGCTTTTTTGTAAAGTGCTTCAAATGGGACAAACGAGGATTCATTAGACGCGGAATTGCACGGCAAATTCAAATCTGAAAACGGATTAATTCTATCGTGCTTGGTTGCCGAGTTATTAGTGTTTAAAGTCCTTAAGAGCTAAGCCCGGCCTTAACCCTAGTTTTTTTGTAAAGTGCTTCAAATGGGACAAACGAGGATTCATTAGACGCGGAATTGCACGGCAAATTCAAATCTGAAAACGGATTAATTCTATCGTGCTTGGTTGCCGAGTTATTATTGTTTAAAGTCCTTAAGAGCCAAGCCCGGCCTTAACCCTAGCGGTTTTTAAAAGTGCTTCAAAAGGAGCAAACGAGGACTCATTAGACGCGGAATTGCACGGCAAATTCAAATCTGAAAACGGATTAATTTTATCGTGCTCGGTTGCCGAGTTATTATTGTTTAAAGTCCTTAAGAGCTAAGCCCGGCCTTAACCCTAGCGTTTTTGAAAAGTCCTTAAAATGGGACAAACGAGGACTCATTAGACGCGGAATTGCACGGCAAATTCAAATCTGAAAACGGATTAATTCTATCGTGCTTGGTTGCCGAGTTATTAGTGTTTAAAGTCCTTAAGAGCTAAGCCCGGCCTTAACCCTAGCTTTTTTGTAAAGTGCTTCAAATGGGACAAACGAGGACTCATTAGACGCGGAATTGCACGGCAAATTCAAATCTGAAAACGGATGATTAATTCTATCGTGCTTGGTTGCCGAGTTATTATTGTTTAAAGTCCTTAAGAGCCAAGCCCGGCCTTAACCCTAGCGGTTTTTAAAAGTGCTTCAAAAGGAGCAAACGAGGACTCATTAGACGCGGAATTGCACGGCAAATTCAAATCTGAAAACGGATTAATTCTATCGTGCTCGGTTGCAAAGTTATTAGCGTTTAAAGTCCTCAAGAGCTAAGCCCGGCCTTAACCCTAGCGTTTTTGAAAAGTGCTTCAAATGGGACAAACGAGGACTCATTAGACGCGGAATTGCACGGCAAATTCAAATCTGAAAATGGATTAATTCTATCGTGCTTGGTTGCCGAGTTATTATTGTTTAAAGTCCTTAAGAGCCAAGCCCGGCCTTAACCCTAGCGGTTTTTAAAAGTCCTTAAAATGGGACAAACGAGGACTCATTAGACGCGGAATTGCACGGCAAATTCAAATCTGAAAACGGATTAATTCTATCGTGCTTGGTTGCCGAGTTATTAGTGTTTAAAGTCCTTAAGAGCTAAGCCCGGCCTTAACCCTAGCTTTTTTGTAAAGTGCTTCAAATGGGACAAACGAGGATTCATTAGACGCGGAATTGCACGGCAAATTCAAATCTGAAAACGGATTAATTCTATCGTGCTTGGTTGCCGAGTTATTAGTGTTTAAAGTCCTTAAGAGCTAAGCCCGGCCTTAACCCTAGTTTTTTTGTAAAGTGCTTCAAATGGGACAAACGAGGATTCATTAGACGCGGAATTGCACGGCAAATTCAAATCTGAAAACGGATTAATTCTATCGTGCTTGGTTGCCGAGTTATTATTGTTTAAAGTCCTTAAGAGCCAAGCCCGGCCTTAACCCTAGCGGTTTTTAAAAGTGCTTCAAAAGGAGCAAACGAGGACTCATTAGACGCGGAATTGCACGGCAAATTCAAATCTGAAAACGGATTAATTTTATCGTGCTCGGTTGCCGAGTTATTATTGTTTAAAGTCCTTAAGAGCTAAGCCCGGCCTTAACCCTAGCGTTTTTGAAAAGTCCTTAAAATGGGACAAACGAGGACTCATTAGACGCGGAATTGCACGGCAAATTCAAATCTGAAAACGGATTAATTCTATCGTGCTTGGTTGCCGAGTTATTAGTGTTTAAAGTCCTTAAGAGCTAAGCCCGGCCTTAACCCTAGCTTTTTTGTAAAGTGCTTCAAATGGGACAAACGAGGACTCATTAGACGCGGAATTGCACGGCAAATTCAAATCTGAAAACGGATGATTAATTCTATCGTGCTTGGTTGCCGAGTTATTATTGTTTAAAGTCCTTAAGAGCCAAGCCCGGCCTTAACCCTAGCGGTTTTTAAAAGTGCTTCAAAAGGAGCAAACGAGGACTCATTAGACGCGGAATTGCACGGCAAATTCAAATCTGAAAACGGATTAATTCTATCGTGCTCGGTTGCCGAGTTATTATTGTTTAAAGTCCTTAAGAGCTAAGCCCGGCCTTAACCCTAGCGTTTTTGAAAAGTGCTTCAAATGGGACAAACGAGGACTCATTAGACGCGGAATTGCACGGCAAATTCAAATCTGAAAACGGATTAATTCTATCGTGCTTGGTTGCCGAGTTATTATTGTTTAAAGTCCTTAAGAGCTAAGCCCGGCCTTAACCCTAGCGTTTTTGAAAAGTGCTTAAAATGGGACAAACGAGGACTCATTTGACGCGGAATTGCACGGCAAATTCAAATCTGAAAACGGATTAATTCTATCGTGCTCGGTTGCAAAGTTATTAGTGTTTAAAGTCCTTAAGAGCTAAGCCCAACCTTAATCCTAGCTTTTTTGTAAAGTGCTTCAAATGGGACAAACGAGGACTCATTAGACGCGGAATTGCACGGCAAATTCAAATCTGAAAACGGATTAATTCTATCGTGCTTGGTTGCCGAGTTATTATTGTTTAAAGTCCTTAAGAGCTAAGCCCGGCCTTAACCCTAGCGTTTTTGAAAAGTGCTTCAAATGGGACAAACGAGGACTCATTTGACGCGGAATTGCACGGCAAATTCAAATCTGAAAACGGATTAATTCTATCGTGCTCGGTTGCAAAGTTATTAGTGTTTAAAGTCCTTAAGAGCTAAGCCCAACCTTAATCCTAGCTTTTTTGTAAAGTGCTTCAAATGGGACAAACGAGGACTCATTAGACGCGGAATTGCACGGCAAATTCAAATCTGAAAACGGATTAATTCTATCGTGCTTGGTTGCCGAGTTATTATTGTTTAAAGTCCTTAAGAGCTAAGCCCGGCCTTAACCCTAGCGTTTTTGAAAAGTGCTTCAAATGGAGCAAACGAGGACTCATTAGACGCGGAATTGCACGGCAAATTCAAATCTGAAAACGGATTAATTCTATCCTGCTTGGTTGCCGAGTTATCATTGTTTAAAGTCCTTAAGAGCTAAGCCCGGCCTTAACCCTAGCGTTTTTGAAAAGTGCTTCAAATGGGACAAACGAGGACTCATTAGACGCGGAATTGCACGGCAAATTCAATCTGAAAACGTACTAATTCTATCGTGCTCGGTTGCCGAGTTGTAAGTGTTTAAAGTCCTTAAGAGCTAAGCCCGGCCTAAACCCTAGCGTTTTTGAAAAGTGCTTAAAATGGGACAAACGAGGACTCATTAGACGCGGAATTGCACGGCAAATTCAAATCTGAAAACGGATTAATTCTATCGTGCTTGGTTGCCGAGTTATTAGTGTTTAAAGTCCTTAAGAGCTAAGCCCGGCCTTAACCCTAGCTTTTTTGTAAAGTGCTTCAAATGGGACAAACGAGGACTCATTAGACGCGGAATTGCACGGCAAATTCAAATCTGAAAATGGATTAATTCTATCGTGCTCGGTTGCCGAGTTATTAGTGTTTAAAGTCCTTAAGAGCTAAGCCCGGCCTTAACCCTAGCGTTTTTGAAAAGTGCTTCAAATGGGACAAACGAGGACTCATTAGACGCGAAATTGCACGGCAAATTCAAATCTGAAAACGGGTTAATTTTATCGTGCTCGGTTGCCGAGTTATTATTGTTTAAAGTCCTTAAGAGCTAAGCCCGGCCTTAACCCTAGCTTTTTTGTAAAGTGCTTCAAATGGAGCAAACGATGACTCATTAGACGCGGAAGTGCACGGCAAATTCAAATCTGAAAACGGATTAATTCTATCGTGCTCGGTTGCAAAGTTATTAGCGTTTAAAGTCCTCAAGAGCTAAGCCCGGCCTTAACCCTAGCGTTTTTGAAAAGTGCTTCAAATGGGACAAACGAGGACTCATTAGACGCGGAATTGCACGGCAAATTCAAATCTGAAAATGGATTAATTCTATCGTGCTTGGTTGCCGAGTTATTATTGTTTAAAGTCCTTAAGAGCTAAGCCCGGCCTTAACCCTAGCGTTTTTGTAAAGTGCTTCAAATGGGACAAACGAGGACTCATTAGACGCCAAATTGCACGGCAAATTCAAATCTGAAAACGGGTTAATTTTATCGTGCTCGGTTGCCGAGTTATTATTGTTTAAAGTCCTTAAGAGCTAAGCCCGGCCTTAACCCTAGCTTTTTTGTAAAGTGCTTCAAAAGGAGCAAACGATGACTCATTAGACGCGGAAGTGCACGGCAAATTCAAATCTGAAAACGGATTAATTCTATCGTGCTCGGTTGCAAAGTTATTAGTGTTTAAAGTCCTCAAGAGCTAAGCCCGGCCTTAACCCTAGCGTTTTTGAAAAGTGCTTCAAATGGGACAAACGAGGACTCATTAGACGCGGAATTGCACGGCAAATTCAAATCTGAAAACGGATTAATTTTATCGTGCTCGGTTGCCGAGTTATTATTGTTTAAAGTCCTTAAGAGCTAAGCCCGGCCTTAACCCTAGCGTTTTTGTAAAGTGCTTCAAATGGAGCAAACGAGGACTCATTAGACGCGGAAGTGCACGGCAAATTCAAATCTGAAAACGGATTAATTCTGTCGTGCTTGGTTGCCGAGTTATTAGTGTTTAAAGTCCTTAAGAGCTAAGCCCGGCCTTAACCCTAGCGTTTTTGAAAAGTGCTTCAAATGGGACAAACGAGGACTCATTAGACGCGGAATTGCACGGCAAATTCAATCTGAAAACGTACTAATTCTATCGTGCTCGGTTGCCAAGTTGTAAGTGTTTAAAGTCCTTAAGAGCTAAGCCCGGCCTAAACCCTAGCGTTTTTGAAAAGTGCTTCAAATGGGACAAACGAGGACTCATTAGACGCGGAATTGCACGGCAAATTCAAATCTGAAAACGGATTAATTCTATCGTGCTTGGTTGCCGAGTTATTAGTGTTTAAAGTCCTTAAGAGCTAAGCCCGGCCTAAACCCTAGCTTTTTTGTAAAGTGCTTCAAATGGGACAAACGAGGACTCATTAGACGCGGAATTGCACGGCAAATTCAATCTGAAAATGGATTAATTCTATCGTGCTCGGTTGCCGAGTTATTAGTGTTTAAAGTCCTTAAGAGCTAAGCCCGGCCTTAACCCTAGCGTTTTTGAAAAGTGCTTCAAATGGGACAAACGAGGACTCATTAGACGCGGAATTGCACGGCAAATTCAATCTGAAAATGGATTAATTTTATCGTGCTCGGTTGCCGAGTTATTATTGTTTAAAGTCCTTAAGAGCTAAGCCCGGCCTTAACCCTAGCGTTTTTGAAAAGTGCTTCAAATGGGACAAACGAGGACTCATTAGACGCGGAATTGCACGGCAAATTCAAATCTGAAAACGGATTAATTCTATCGTGCTCGGTTGCAAAGTTATTAGTGTTTAAAGTCCTTAAGAGCTAAGCCCGGCCTTAACCCTAGCTTTTTTGTAAAGTGCTTCAAATGGGACAAACGAGGACTCATTAGACGCGGAATTGCACGGCAAATTCAAATCTGAAAACGGATTAATTTTATCGTGCTCGGTTGCCGAGTTATTATTGTTTAAAGTCCTTAAGAGCTAAGCCCGGCCTTAACCCTAGCGTTTTTGAAAAGTCCTTAAAATGGGACAAACGAGGACTCATTAGACGCGGAATTGCACGGCAAATTCAAATCTGAAAACGGATTAATTCTATCGTGCTTGGTTGCCGAGTTATTAGTGTTTAAAGTCCTTAAGAGCCAAGCCCGGCCTTAACCCTAGCGGTTTTTAAAAGTGCTTCAAAAGGAGCAAACGAGGACTCATTAGACGCGGAATTGCACGGCAAATTCAAATCTGAAAACGGATTAATATTATCGTGCTCGGTTGCCGAGTTATTATTGTTTAAAGTCCTTAAGAGCTAAGCCCGGCCTTAACCCTAGCGTTTTTGAAAAGTCCTTAAAATGGGACAAACGAGGACTCATTAGACGCGGAATTGCACGGCAAATTCAAATCTGAAAACGGATTAATTCTATCGTGCTTGGTTGCCGAGTTATTAGTGTTTAAAGTCCTTAAGAGCTAAGCCCGGCCTTAACCCTAGCTTTTTTGTAAAGTGCTTCAAATGGGACAAACGAGGACTCATTAGACGCGGAATTGCACGGCAAATTCAAATCTGAAAACGGATGATTAATTCTATCGTGCTTGGTTGCCGAGTTATTATTGTTTAAAGTCCTTAAGAGCCAAGCCCGGCCTTAACCCTAGCGGTTTTTAAAAGTGCTTCAAAAGGAGCAAACGAGGACTCATTAGACGCGGAATTGCACGGCAAATTCAAATCTGAAAACGGATTAATTCTATCGTGCTCGGTTGCCGAGTTATTATTGTTTAAAGTCCTTAAGAGCTAAGCCCGGCCTTAACCCTAGTTTTTTTGTAAAGTGCTTCAAATGGAGCAAACGATGACTCATTAGACGCGGAAGTGCATGGCAAATTCAAATCTGAAAACGGATTAATTCTATCGTGCTCGGTTGCAAAGTTATTAGTGTTTAAAGTCCTCAAGAGCTAAGCCCGGCCTTAACCCTAGCGTTTTTGTAAAGTGCTTCAAATGGGACAAACGAGGACTCATTAGACGCGAAATTGCACGGCAAATTCAAATCTGAAAACGGGTTAATTTTATCGTGCTCGTTTGAAGAGTTATTATTGTTTAAAGTCCTTAAGAGCTAAGCCCGGCCTTAACCCTAGCTTTTTTGTAAAGTGCTTCAAATGGAGCAAACGATGACTCATTAGACGCGGAAGTGCACGGCAAATTCAAATCTGAAAACGGGTTAATTTTATCGTGCTTGGTTGCCGAGTTATTATTGTTTAAAGTCCTTAAGAGCCAAGCCCGGCCTTAACCCTAGCGTTTTTGAAAAGTGCTTCAAATGGGACAAACGAGGACTCATTAGACGCGGAATTGCACGGCAAATTCAAATCTGAAAATGGATTAATTCTATCGTGCTTGGTTGCCGAGTTATTAGTGTTTAAAGTCCTTAAGAGCTAAGCCCGGCCTTAACCCTAGCGGTTTTTAAAAGTGCTTCAAAAGGAGCAAACGAGGACTCATTAGACGCGGAATTGCACGGCAAATTCAAATCTGAAAACGGATTAATTCTATCGTGCTCGGTTGCCGAGTTATTATTGTTTAAAGTCCTTAAGAGCTAAGCCCGGCCTTAACCCTAGCTTTTTTGTAAAGTGCTTCAAATGGGACAAACGAGGACTCATTAGACGCGGAATTGCACGGCAAATTCAAATCTGAAAATGGATTAATTCTATCGTGCTTGTTTGCCGAGTTATTATCGTTTAAAGTCCTTAAGAGCTAAGCCCTGCCTTAACCCTAGCGTTTTTGTAAAGTGCTTCAAATGGGACAAACGAGGACTCATTAGACGCGAAATTGCACGGCAAATTCAAATCTGAAAACGGGTTAATTTTATCGTGCTCGGTTGCCGAGTTATTATTGTTTAAAGTCCTTAAGAGCTAAGCCCGGCCTTAACCCTAGCTTTTTTGTAAAGTGCTTCAAATGGAGCAAACGATGACTCATTAGACGCGGAAGTGCACGGCAAATTCAAATCTGAAAACGGATTAATTCTATCGTGCTCGGTTGCAAAGTTATTAGTGTTTAAAGTCCTCAAGAGCTAAGCCCGGCCTTAACCCTAGCGTTTTTGAAAAGTGCTTCAAATGGGACAAACGAGGACTCATTAGACGCGGAATTGCACGGCAAATTCAAATCTGAAAACGGATTAATTTTATCGTGCTCGGTTGCCGAGTTATTATTGTTTAAAGTCCTTAAGAGCTAAGCCCGGCCTTAACCCTAGCGTTTTTGTAAAGTGCTTCAAATGGAGCAAACGAGGACTCATTAGACGCGGAAGTGCACGGCAAATTCAAATCTGAAAACGGATTAATTCTGTCGTGCTTGGTTGCCGAGTTATTAGTGTTTAAAGTCCTTAAGAGCTAAGCCCGGCCTTAACCCTAGCGTTTTTGAAAAGTTCTTCAAATGGGACAAACGAGGACTCATTAGACGCGGAATTGCACGGCAAATTCAAATCTGAAAACGTACTAATTCTATCGTGCTCGGTTGCCGAGTTATAAGTGTTTAAAGTCCTTAAGAGCTAAGCCCGGCCTAAACCCTAGCGTTTTTGAAAAGTGCTTAAAATGGGACAAACGAGGACTCATTAGACGCGGAATTGCACGGCAAATTCAAATCTGAAAACGGATTAATTCTATCGTGCTTGGTTGCCGAGTTATTATTGTTTAAAGTCCTTAAGAGCTAAGCCCGGCCTTAACCCTAGCTTTTTTGTAAAGTGCTTCAAATGGAGCAAACGATGACTCATTAGACGCGGAAGTGCATGGCAAATTCAAATCTGAAAACGGATTAATTCTATCGTGCTCGGTTGCAAAGTTATTAGTGTTTAAAGTCCTCAAGAGCTAAGCCCGGCCTTAACCCTAGCGTTTTTGTAAAGTGCTTCAAATGGGACAAACGAGGACTCATTAGACGCGAAATTGCACGGCAAATTCAAATCTGAAAACGGGTTAATTTTATCGTGCTCGTTTGAAGAGTTATTATTGTTTAAAGTCCTTAAGAGCTAAGCCCGGCCTTAACCCTAGCTTTTTTGTAAAGTGCTTCAAATGGAGCAAACGATGACTCATTAGACGCGGAAGTGCACGGCAAATTCAAATCTGAAAACGGATTAATTCTATCGTGCTCGGTTGCAAAGTTATTAGTGTTTAAAGTCCTCAAGAGCTAAGCCCGGCCTTAACCCTAGCGTTTTTGAAAAGTGCTTCAAATGGGACAAACGAGGACTCATTAGACGCGGAATTGCACGGCAAATTCAAATCTGAAAACGGATTAATTTTATCGTGCTCGGTTGCCGAGTTATTATTGTTTAAAGTCCTTAAGAGCTAAGCCCGGCCTTAACCCTAGCGTTTTTGTAAAGTGCTTCAAATGGAGCAAACGAGGACTCATTAGACGCGGAAGTGCACGGCAAATTCAAATCTGAAAACGGATTAATTCTGTCGTGCTTGGTTGCCGAGTTATTAGTGTTTAAAGTCCTTAAGAGCTAAGCCCGGCCTTAACCCTAGCGTTTTTGAAAAGTGCTTCAAATGGGACAAACGAGGACTCATTAGACGCGGAATTGCACGGCAAATTCAATCTGAAAACGTACTAATTCTATCGTGCTCGGTTGCCGAGTTGTAAGTGTTTAAAGTCCTTAAGAGCTAAGCCCGGCCTAAACCCTAGCGTTTTTGAAAAGTGCTTCAAATGGGACAAACGAGGACTCATTAGACGCGGAATTGCACGGCAAATTCAAATCTGAAAACGGATTAATTCTATCGTGCTTGGTTGCCGAGTTATTAGTGTTTAAAGTCCTTAAGAGCTAAGCCCGGCCTTAACCCTAGCTTTTTTGTAAAGTGCTTCAAATGGGACAAACGAGGACTCATTAGACGCGGAATTGCACGGCAAATTCAAATCTGAAAACGGATTAATTCTATCGTGCTCGGTTGCCGAGTTATTATTGTTTAAAGTCCTTAAGAGCCAAGCCCGGCCTTAACCCTAGCGTTTTTGAAAAGTGCTTCAAATGGGACAAACGAGGACTCATTAGACGCGGAATTGCACGGCAAATTCAAATCTGAAAATGGATTAATTCTATCGTGCTTGGTTGCCGAGTTATTATTGTTTAAAGTCCTTAAGAGCTAAGCCCGGCCTTAACCCTAGCGGTTTTTAAAAGTGCTTCAAATGGGACAAACGAGGACTCATTAGACGCGGAATTGCACGGCAAATTCAATCTGAAAACGTACTAATTCTATCGTGCTCGGTTGCCGAGTTGTAAGTGTTTAAAGTCCTTAAGAGCTAAGCCCGGCCTAAACCCTAGCTTTTTTGTAAAGTGCTTCAAATGGGACAAACGAGGACTCATTAGACGCGGAATTGCACGGCAAATTCAAATCTGAAAACGGATTAATTCTATCGTGCTTGGTTGCCGAGTTATTATTGTTTAAAGTCCTTAAGAGCTAAGCCCGGCCTTAACCCTAGCGGTTTTTAAAAGTGCTTCAAAAGGAGCAAACGAGGACTCATTAGACGCGGAATTGCACGGCAAATTCAAATCTGAAAACGGATTAATTCTATCGTGCTCGGTTGCCGAGTTATTATTGTTTAAAGTCCTTAAGAGCTAAGCCCGGCCTTAACCCTAGCTTTTTTGTAAAGTGCTTCAAATGGGACAAACGAGGACTCATTAGACGCGGAATTGCACGGCAAATTCAAATCTGAAAATGGATTAATTCTATCGTGCTTGTTTGCCGAGTTATTATCGTTTAAAGTCCTTAAGAGCTAAGCCCTGCCTTAACCCTAGCGTTTTTGTAAAGTGCTTCAAATGGGACAAACGAGGACTCATTAGACGCGAAATTGCACGGCAAATTCAAATCTGAAAACGGGTTAATTTTATCGTGCTCGGTTGCCGAGTTATTATTGTTTAAAGTCCTTAAGAGCTAAGCCCGGCCTTAACCCTAGCTTTTTTGTAAAGTGCTTCAAATGGAGCAAACGATGACTCATTAGACGCGGAAGTGCACGGCAAATTCAAATCTGAAAACGGATTAATTCTATCGTGCTCGGTTGCAAAGTTATTAGTGTTTAAAGTCCTCAAGAGCTAAGCCCGGCCTTAACCCTAGCGTTTTTGAAAAGTGCTTCAAATGGGACAAACGAGGACTCATTAGACGCGGAATTGCACGGCAAATTCAAATCTGAAAACGGATTAATTTTATCGTGCTCGGTTGCCGAGTTATTATTGTTTAAAGTCCTTAAGAGCTAAGCCCGGCCTTAACCCTAGCGTTTTTGTAAAGTGCTTCAAATGGAGCAAACGAGGACTCATTAGACGCGGAAGTGCACGGCAAATTCAAATCTGAAAACGGATTAATTCTGTCGTGCTTGGTTGCCGAGTTATTAGTGTTTAAAGTCCTTAAGAGCTAAGCCCGGCCTTAACCCTAGCGTTTTTGAAAAGTTCTTCAAATGGGACAAACGAGGACTCATTAGACGCGGAATTGCACGGCAAATTCAAATCTGAAAACGTACTAATTCTATCGTGCTCGGTTGCCGAGTTATAAGTGTTTAAAGTCCTTAAGAGCTAAGCCCGGCCTAAACCCTAGCGTTTTTGAAAAGTGCTTAAAATGGGACAAACGAGGACTCATTAGACGCGGAATTGCACGGCAAATTCAAATCTGAAAACGGATTAATTCTATCGTGCTTGGTTGCCGAGTTATTATTGTTTAAAGTCCTTAAGAGCTAAGCCCGGCCTTAACCCTAGCTTTTTTGTAAAGTGCTTCAAATGGAGCAAACGATGACTCATTAGACGCGGAAGTGCATGGCAAATTCAAATCTGAAAACGGATTAATTCTATCGTGCTCGGTTGCAAAGTTATTAGTGTTTAAAGTCCTCAAGAGCTAAGCCCGGCCTTAACCCTAGCGTTTTTGTAAAGTGCTTCAAATGGGACAAACGAGGACTCATTAGACGCGAAATTGCACGGCAAATTCAAATCTGAAAACGGGTTAATTTTATCGTGCTCGTTTGAAGAGTTATTATTGTTTAAAGTCCTTAAGAGCTAAGCCCGGCCTTAACCCTAGCTTTTTTGTAAAGTGCTTCAAATGGAGCAAACGATGACTCATTAGACGCGGAAGTGCACGGCAAATTCAAATCTGAAAACGGATTAATTCTATCGTGCTCGGTTGCAAAGTTATTAGTGTTTAAAGTCCTCAAGAGCTAAGCCCGGCCTTAACCCTAGCGTTTTTGAAAAGTGCTTCAAATGGGACAAACGAGGACTCATTAGACGCGGAATTGCACGGCAAATTCAAATCTGAAAACGGATTAATTTTATCGTGCTCGGTTGCCGAGTTATTATTGTTTAAAGTCCTTAAGAGCTAAGCCCGGCCTTAACCCTAGCGTTTTTGTAAAGTGCTTCAAATGGAGCAAACGAGGACTCATTAGACGCGGAAGTGCACGGCAAATTCAAATCTGAAAACGGATTAATTCTGTCGTGCTTGGTTGCCGAGTTATTAGTGTTTAAAGTCCTTAAGAGCTAAGCCCGGCCTTAACCCTAGCGTTTTTGAAAAGTGCTTCAAATGGGACAAACGAGGACTCATTAGACGCGGAATTGCACGGCAAATTCAATCTGAAAACGTACTAATTCTATCGTGCTCGGTTGCCGAGTTGTAAGTGTTTAAAGTCCTTAAGAGCTAAGCCCGGCCTAAACCCTAGCGTTTTTGAAAAGTGCTTCAAATGGGACAAACGAGGACTCATTAGACGCGGAATTGCACGGCAAATTCAAATCTGAAAACGGATTAATTCTATCGTGCTTGGTTGCCGAGTTATTAGTGTTTAAAGTCCTTAAGAGCTAAGCCCGGCCTTAACCCTAGCTTTTTTGTAAAGTGCTTCAAATGGGACAAACGAGGACTCATTAGACGCGGAATTGCACGGCAAATTCAAATCTGAAAACGGATTAATTCTATCGTGCTCGGTTGCCGAGTTATTATTGTTTAAAGTCCTTAAGAGCCAAGCCCGGCCTTAACCCTAGCGTTTTTGAAAAGTGCTTCAAATGGGACAAACGAGGACTCATTAGACGCGGAATTGCACGGCAAATTCAAATCTGAAAATGGATTAATTCTATCGTGCTTGGTTGCCGAGTTATTATTGTTTAAAGTCCTTAAGAGCTAAGCCCGGCCTTAACCCTAGCGGTTTTTAAAAGTGCTTCAAATGGGACAAACGAGGACTCATTAGACGCGGAATTGCACGGCAAATTCAAATCTGAAAACGGATTAATTCTATCGTGCTCGGTTGCCGAGTTATTATTGTTTAAAGTCCTTAAGAGCTAAGCCCGGCCTTAACCCTAGCTTTTTTGTAAAGTGCTTCAAATGGGACAAACGATGACTCATTAGACGCGGAAGTGCACGGCAAATTCAAATCTGAAAATGGATTAATTCTATCGTGCTTGGTTGCCGAGTTATTGGTGTTTAAAGTCCTTAAGAGCTAAGCCCGGCCTTAACCCTAGCGGTTTTTAAAAGTGCTTCAAAAGGAGCAAACGAGGACTCATTAGACGCGGAATTGCACGGCAAATTCAAATCTGAAAACGGATTAATTCTATCGTGCTCGGTTGCCGAGTTATTATTGTTTAAAGTCCTTAAGAGCTAAGCCCGGCCTTAACCCTAGCTTTTTTGTAAAGTGCTTCAAATGGGACAAACGAGGACTCATTAGACGCGGAATTGCACGGCAAATTCAAATCTGAAAATGGATTAATTCTATCGTGCTTGGTTGCCGAGTTATTATTGTTTAAAGTCCTTAAGAGCTAAGCCCGGCCTTAACCCTAGCGTTTTTGTAAAGTGCTTCAAATGGGACAAACGAGGACTCATTAGACGCGGAATTGCACGGCAAATTCAAATCTGAAAACGGATTAATTTTATCGTGCTCGGTTGCCGAGTTATTATTGTTTAAAGTCCTTAAGAGCTAAGCCCGGCCTTAACCCTAGCGGTTTTGAAAAGTGCTTCAAATGGGACAAACGAGGACTCATTAGACGCGGAATTGCACGGCAAATTCAAATCTGAAAACGGATTAATTTTATCGTGCTTGGTTGCCGAGTTATTATTGTTTAAAGTCCTTAAGAGCCAAGCCCGGCCTTAACCCTAGCGTTTTTGAAAAGTGCTTCAAATGGGACAAACGAGGACTCATTAGACGCGGAATTGCACGGCAAATTCAAATCTGAAAATGGATTAATTCTATCGTGCTTGGTTGCCGAGTTATTAGTGTTTAAAGTCCTTAAGAGCTAAGCCCGGCCTTAACCCTAGCTTTTTTGTAAAGTGCTTCAAATGGGACAAACGAGGACTTATTAGACGCGGAATTGCACGGCAAATTCAAATCTGAAAATGGATTAATTCTATCGTGCTTGGTTGCCGAGTTATTATTGTTTAAAGTCCTTAAGAGCTAAGCCCGGCCTTAACCCTAGCGTTTTTGTAAAGTGCTTCAAATGGGACAAACGAGGACTCATTAGACGCGGAATTGCACGGCAAATTCAAATCTGAAAACGGATTAATTTTATCGTGCTCGGTTGCCGAGTTATTATTGTTTAAAGTCCTTAAGAGCTAAGCCCGGCCTTAACCCTAGCGTTTTTGTAAAGTGCTTCAAATGGACAAACGAGGACTCATTAGACGCGGAAGTGCACGGCAAATTCAAATCTGAAAACGGATTAATTCTGTCGTGCTTGGTTGCCGAGTTATTAGTGTTTAAAGTCCTTAAGAGCTAAGCCCGGCCTTAACCCTAGCGTTTTTGAAAAGTGCTTCAAATGGGACAAACGAGGACTCATTAGACGCGGAATTGCACGGCAAATTCAATCTGAAAACGTACTAATTCTATCGTGCTCGGTTGCCGAGTTGTAAGTGTTTAAAGTCCTTAAGAGCTAAGCCCGGCCTAAACCCTAGCGTTTTTGAAAAGTGCTTCAAATGGGACAAACGAGGACTCATTAGACGCGGAATTGCACGGCAAATTCAAATCTGAAAACGGATTAATTCTATCGTGCTTGGTTGCCGAGTTATTATTGTTTAAAGTCCTTAAGAGCCAAGCCCGGCCTTAACCCTAGCGTTTTTGAAAAGTGCTTCAAATGGGTCAAACGAGGACTCATTAGACGCGGAATTGCACGGCAAATTCAAATCTGAAAATGGATTAATTCTATCGTGCTTGGTTGCCGAGTTATTAGTGTTTAAAGTCCTTAAGAGCTAAGCCCGGCCTTAACCCTAGCGGTTTTTAAAAGTGCTTCAAAAGGAGCAAACGAGGACTCATTAGACGCGGAATTGCACGGCAAATTCAAATCTGAAAACGGATTAATTCTATCGTGCTCGGTTGCCGAGTTATTATTGTTTAAAGTCCTTAAGAGCTAAGCCCGGCCTTAACCCTAGCTTTTTTGTAAAGTGCTTCAAATGGGACAAACGAGGACTCATTAGACGCGGAATTGCACGGCAAATTCAAATCTGAAAATGGATTAATTCTATCGTGCTTGGTTGCCGAGTTATTATCGTTTAAAGTCCTTAAGAGCTAAGCCCTGCCTTAACCCTAGCGTTTTTGTAAAGTGCTTCAAATGGGACAAACGAGGACTCATTAGACGCGAAATTGCACGGCAAATTCAAATCTGAAAACGGGTTAATTTTATCGTGCTCGGTTGCCGAGTTATTATTGTTTAAAGTCCTTAAGAGCTAAGCCCGGCCTTAACCCTAGCGTTTTTGAAAAGTGCTTCAAATGGGACAAACGAGGACTCATTAGACGCGGAATTGCACGGCAAATTCAAATCTGAAAATGGATTAATTTTATCGTGCTTGGTTGCCGAGTTATTATTGTTTAAAGTCCTTAAGAGCTAAGCCCGGCCTTAACCCTAGCGGTTTTTAAAAGTGCTTCAAAAGGAGCAAACGAGGACTCATTAGACGCGGAATTGCACGGCAAATTCAAATCTGAAAACGGATTAATTCTATCGTGCTCGGTTGCCGAGTTATTATTGTTTAAAGTCCTTAAGAGCTAAGCCCGGCCTTAACCCTAGCTTTTTTGTAAAGTGCTTCAAATGGAACAAACGAGGACTCATCAGACGCGGAATTGCACGGCAAATTCAAATCTGCAAATGGATTAATTCTATCGTGCTTGGTTGCCGAGTTATTATTGTTTAAAGTCCTTAAGAGCTAAGCCCGGCCTTAACCCTAGCGTTTTTGAAAAGTGCTTCAAATGGAGCAAACGAGGACTCATTAGACGCGGAATTGCACGGCAAATTCAAATCTGAAAACGGATTAATTCTATCGTGCTCGGTTGCCGAGTTATTAGTGTTAAAAGTCCTTAAGAGCTAAGCCCGGCCTTAACCCTAGCGTTTTTGAAAAGTGCTTCAATTGGGACAAACGAGGACTCATTAGACGCGGAAGTGCACGGCAAATTCAAATCTGAAATTGGATTAATTCTGTCGTGCTTGGTTGCCGAGTTATTAGTGTTTAAAGTCCTTAAGAGCTAAGCCCGGCCTTAACCCTAGCGTTTTTGAAAAGTGCTTCAAATGGGACAAACGAGGACTCATTAGACGCGGAATTGCACGGCAAATTCAAATCTGAAAACGGATTAATTCTGTCGTGCTTGGTTGCCGAGTTATTAGTGTTTAAAGTCCTTAAGAGCTAAGCCCGGCCTTAACCCTAGCGTTTTTGAAAAGTGCTTCAAATGGGACAAACGAGGGCTCATTAGACGCGGAATTGCACGGCAAATTCAAATCTGAAAACGGATTAATTCTATCGTGCTCGGTTGCCGAGTTGTAAGTGTTTAAAGTCCTTAAGAGCTAAGCCCGGCCTTAACCCTAGCTTTTTTGTAAAGTGCTTCAAATGGGACAAACGAGGACTCATTAGACGCGGAATTGCACGGCAAATTCAAATCTGAAAATGGATTAATTCTATCGTGCTTGGTTGCCGAGTTATTATCGTTTAAAGTCCTTAAGAGCTAAGCCCTGCCTTAACCCTAGCGTTTTTGTAAAGTGCTTCAAATGGGACAAACGAGGACTCATTAGACGCGAAATTGCACGGCAAATTCAAATCTGAAAACGGGTTAATTTTATCGTGCTCGGTTGCCGAGTTATTATTGTTTAAAGTCCTTAAGAGCTAAGCCCGGCCTTAACCCTAGCGTTTTTGAAAAGTGCTTCAAATGGGACAAACGAGGACTCATTAGACGCGGAATTGCACGGCAAATTCAAATCTGAAAATGGATTAATTTTATCGTGCTTGGTTGCCGAGTTATTATTGTTTAAAGTCCTTAAGAGCTAAGCCCGGCCTTAACCCTAGCGGTTTTTAAAAGTGCTTCAAAAGGAGCAAACGAGGACTCATTAGACGCGGAATTGCACGGCAAATTCAAATCTGAAAACGGATTAATTCTATCGTGCTCGGTTGCCGAGTTATTATTGTTTAAAGTCCTTAAGAGCTAAGCCCGGCCTTAACCCTAGCTTTTTTGTAAAGTGCTTCAAATGGAACAAACGAGGACTCATTAGACGCGGAATTGCACGGCAAATTCAAATCTGAAAACGGATTAATTCTATCGTGCTCGGTTGCCGAGTTATTAGTGTTAAAAGTCCTTAAGAGCTAAGCCCGGCCTTAACCCTAGCGTTTTTGAAAAGTGCTTCAATTGGGACAAACGAGGACTCATTAGACGCGGAAGTGCACGGCAAATTCAAATCTGAAATTGGATTAATTCTGTCGTGCTTGGTTGCCGAGTTATTAGTGTTTAAAGTCCTTAAGAGCTAAGCCCGGCCTTAACCCTAGCGTTTTTGAAAAGTGCTTCAAATGGGACAAACGAGGACTCATTAGACGCGGAATTGCACGGCAAATTCAAATCTGAAAACGGATTAATTCTATCGTGCTCGGTTGCCGAGTTATTATTGTTTAAAGTCCTTAAGAGCTAAGCCCGGCCTTAACCCTAGCTTTTTTGTAAAGTGCTTCAAATGGGACAAACGAGGACTCATTAGACGCGGAATTGCACGGCAAATTCAAATCTGAAAATGGATTAATTCTATCGTGCTTGGTTGCCGAGTTATTATTGTTTAAAGTCCTTAAGAGCTAAGCCCGGCCTTAACCCTAGCGTTTTTGTAAAGTGCTTCAAATGGGACAAACGAGGACTCATTAGACGCGGAATTGCACGGCAAATTCAAATCTGAAAACGGATTAATTTTATCGTGCTCGGTTGCCGAGTTATTATTGTTTAAAGTCCTTAAGAGCTAAGCCCGGCCTTAACCCTAGCGGTTTTGAAAAGTGCTTCAAATGGGACAAACGAGGACTCATTAGACGCGGAATTGCACGGCAAATTCAAATCTGAAAACGGATTAATTTTATCGTGCTTGGTTGCCGAGTTATTATTGTTTAAAGTCCTTAAGAGCCAAGCCCGGCCTTAACCCTAGCGTTTTTGAAAAGTGCTTCAAATGGGACAAACGAGGACTCATTAGACGCGGAATTGCACGGCAAATTCAAATCTGAAAATGGATTAATTCTATCGTGCTTGGTTGCCGAGTTATTAGTGTTTAAAGTCCTTAAGAGCTAAGCCCGGCCTTAACCCTAGCTTTTTTGTAAAGTGCTTCAAATGGGACAAACGAGGACTTATTAGACGCGGAATTGCACGGCAAATTCAAATCTGAAAATGGATTAATTCTATCGTGCTTGGTTGCCGAGTTATTATTGTTTAAAGTCCTTAAGAGCTAAGCCCGGCCTTAACCCTAGCGTTTTTGTAAAGTGCTTCAAATGGGACAAACGAGGACTCATTAGACGCGGAATTGCACGGCAAATTCAAATCTGAAAACGGATTAATTTTATCGTGCTCGGTTGCCGAGTTATTATTGTTTAAAGTCCTTAAGAGCTAAGCCCGGCCTTAACCCTAGCGTTTTTGTAAAGTGCTTCAAATGGACAAACGAGGACTCATTAGACGCGGAAGTGCACGGCAAATTCAAATCTGAAAACGGATTAATTCTGTCGTGCTTGGTTGCCGAGTTATTAGTGTTTAAAGTCCTTAAGAGCTAAGCCCGGCCTTAACCCTAGCGTTTTTGAAAAGTGCTTCAAATGGGACAAACGAGGACTCATTAGACGCGGAATTGCACGGCAAATTCAATCTGAAAACGTACTAATTCTATCGTGCTCGGTTGCCGAGTTGTAAGTGTTTAAAGTCCTTAAGAGCTAAGCCCGGCCTAAACCCTAGCGTTTTTGAAAAGTGCTTCAAATGGGACAAACGAGGACTCATTAGACGCGGAATTGCACGGCAAATTCAAATCTGAAAACGGATTAATTCTATCGTGCTTGGTTGCCGAGTTATTATTGTTTAAAGTCCTTAAGAGCCAAGCCCGGCCTTAACCCTAGCGTTTTTGAAAAGTGCTTCAAATGGGTCAAACGAGGACTCATTAGACGCGGAATTGCACGGCAAATTCAAATCTGAAAATGGATTAATTCTATCGTGCTTGGTTGCCGAGTTATTAGTGTTTAAAGTCCTTAAGAGCTAAGCCCGGCCTTAACCCTAGCGGTTTTTAAAAGTGCTTCAAAAGGAGCAAACGAGGACTCATTAGACGCGGAATTGCACGGCAAATTCAAATCTGAAAACGGATTAATTCTATCGTGCTCGGTTGCCGAGTTATTATTGTTTAAAGTCCTTAAGAGCTAAGCCCGGCCTTAACCCTAGCTTTTTTGTAAAGTGCTTCAAATGGGACAAACGAGGACTCATTAGACGCGGAATTGCACGGCAAATTCAAATCTGAAAATGGATTAATTCTATCGTGCTTGGTTGCCGAGTTATTATCGTTTAAAGTCCTTAAGAGCTAAGCCCTGCCTTAACCCTAGCGTTTTTGTAAAGTGCTTCAAATGGGACAAACGAGGACTCATTAGACGCGAAATTGCACGGCAAATTCAAATCTGAAAACGGGTTAATTTTATCGTGCTCGGTTGCCGAGTTATTATTGTTTAAAGTCCTTAAGAGCTAAGCCCGGCCTTAACCCTAGCGTTTTTGAAAAGTGCTTCAAATGGGACAAACGAGGACTCATTAGACGCGGAATTGCACGGCAAATTCAAATCTGAAAATGGATTAATTTTATCGTGCTTGGTTGCCGAGTTATTATTGTTTAAAGTCCTTAAGAGCTAAGCCCGGCCTTAACCCTAGCGGTTTTTAAAAGTGCTTCAAAAGGAGCAAACGAGGACTCATTAGACGCGGAATTGCACGGCAAATTCAAATCTGAAAACGGATTAATTCTATCGTGCTCGGTTGCCGAGTTATTATTGTTTAAAGTCCTTAAGAGCTAAGCCCGGCCTTAACCCTAGCTTTTTTGTAAAGTGCTTCAAATGGAACAAACGAGGACTCATTAGACGCGGAATTGCACGGCAAATTCAAATCTGCAAATGGATTAATTCTATCGTGCTTGGTTGCCGAGTTATTATTGTTTAAAGTCCTTAAGAGCTAAGCCCGGCCTTAACCCTAGCGTTTTTGAAAAGTGCTTCAAATGGAGCAAACGAGGACTCATTAGACGCGGAATTGCACGGCAAATTCAAATCTGAAAACGGATTAATTCTATCGTGCTCGGTTGCCGAGTTATTAGTGTTAAAAGTCCTTAAGAGCTAAGCCCGGCCTTAACCCTAGCGTTTTTGAAAAGTGCTTCAATTGGGACAAACGAGGACTCATTAGACGCGGAAGTGCACGGCAAATTCAAATCTGAAATTGGATTAATTCTGTCGTGCTTGGTTGCCGAGTTATTAGTGTTTAAAGTCCTTAAGAGCTAAGCCCGGCCTTAACCCTAGCGTTTTTGAAAAGTGCTTCAAATGGGACAAACGAGGACTCATTAGACGCGGAATTGCACGGCAAATTCAAATCTGAAAACGGATTAATTCTGTCGTGCTTGGTTGCCGAGTTATTAGTGTTTAAAGTCCTTAAGAGCTAAGCCCGGCCTTAACCCTAGCGTTTTTGAAAAGTGCTTCAAATGGGACAAACGAGGGCTCATTAGACGCGGAATTGCACGGCAAATTCAAATCTGAAAACGGATTAATTCTATCGTGCTCGGTTGCCGAGTTATTATTGTTTAAAGTCCTTAAGAGCTAAGCCCGGCCTTAACCCTAGCTTTTTTGTAAAGTGCTTCAAATGGGACAAACGAGGACTCATTAGACGCGGAATTGCACGGCAAATTCAAATCTGAAAATGGATTAATTCTATCGTGCTTGGTTGCCGAGTTATTATCGTTTAAAGTCCTTAAGAGCTAAGCCCTGCCTTAACCCTAGCGTTTTTGTAAAGTGCTTCAAATGGGACAAACGAGGACTCATTAGACGCGAAATTGCACGGCAAATTCAAATCTGAAAACGGGTTAATTTTATCGTGCTCGGTTGCCGAGTTATTATTGTTTAAAGTCCTTAAGAGCTAAGCCCGGCCTTAACCCTAGCGTTTTTGAAAAGTGCTTCAAATGGGACAAACGAGGACTCATTAGACGCGGAATTGCACGGCAAATTCAAATCTGAAAATGGATTAATTTTATCGTGCTTGGTTGCCGAGTTATTATTGTTTAAAGTCCTTAAGAGCTAAGCCCGGCCTTAACCCTAGCGGTTTTTAAAAGTGCTTCAAAAGGAGCAAACGAGGACTCATTAGACGCGGAATTGCACGGCAAATTCAAATCTGAAAACGGATTAATTCTATCGTGCTCGGTTGCCGAGTTATTATTGTTTAAAGTCCTTAAGAGCTAAGCCCGGCCTTAACCCTAGCTTTTTTGTAAAGTGCTTCAAATGGAACAAACGAGGACTCATTAGACGCGGAATTGCACGGCAAATTCAAATCTGAAAACGGATTAATTCTATCGTGCTCGGTTGCCGAGTTATTAGTGTTAAAAGTCCTTAAGAGCTAAGCCCGGCCTTAACCCTAGCGTTTTTGAAAAGTGCTTCAATTGGGACAAACGAGGACTCATTAGACGCGGAAGTGCACGGCAAATTCAAATCTGAAATTGGATTAATTCTGTCGTGCTTGGTTGCCGAGTTATTAGTGTTTAAAGTCCTTAAGAGCTAAGCCCGGCCTTAACCCTAGCGTTTTTGAAAAGTGCTTCAAATGGGACAAACGAGGACTCATTAGACGCGGAATTGCACGGCAAATTCAAATCTGAAAACGGATTAATTCTGTCGTGCTTGGTTGCCGAGTTATTAGTGTTTAAAGTCCTTAAGAGCTAAGCCCGGCCTTAACCCTAGCGTTTTTGAAAAGTGCTTCAAATGGGACAAACGAGGGCTCATTAGACGCGGAATTGCACGGCAAATTCAAATCTGAAAACGGATTAATTCTATCGTGCTCGGTTGCCGAGTTATTATTGTTTAAAGTCCTTAAGAGCTAAGCCCGGCCTTAACCCTAGCTTTTTTGTAAAGTGCTTCAAATGGGACAAACGAGGACTCATTAGACGCGGAATTGCACGGCAAATTCAAATCTGAAAATGGATTAATTCTATCGTGCTTGGTTGCCGAGTTATTATCGTTTAAAGTCCTTAAGAGCTAAGCCCTGCCTTAACCCTAGCGTTTTTGTAAAGTGCTTCAAATGGGACAAACGAGGACTCATTAGACGCGAAATTGCACGGCAAATTCAAATCTGAAAACGGGTTAATTTTATCGTGCTCGGTTGCCGAGTTATTATTGTTTAAAGTCCTTAAGAGCTAAGCCCGGCCTTAACCCTAGCTTTTTTGTAAAGTGCTTCAAATGGAACAAACGAGGACTCATTAGACGCGGAATTGCACGGCAAATTCAAATCTGCAAATGGATTAATTCTATCGTGCTTGGTTGCCGAGTTATTATTGTTTAAAGTCCTTAAGAGCTAAGCCCGGCCTTAACCCTAGCGTTTTTGAAAAGTGCTTCAAATGGAGCAAACGAGGACTCATTAGACGCGGAATTGCACGGCAAATTCAAATCTGAAAACGGATTAATTCTATCGTGCTCGGTTGCCGAGTTATTAGTGTTAAAAGTCCTTAAGAGCTAAGCCCGGCCTTAACCCTAGCGTTTTTGAAAAGTGCTTCAATTGGGACAAACGAGGACTCATTAGACGCGGAAGTGCACGGCAAATTCAAATCTGAAATTGGATTAATTCTGTCGTGCTTGGTTGCCGAGTTATTAGTGTTTAAAGTCCTTAAGAGCTAAGCCCGGCCTTAACCCTAGCGTTTTTGAAAAGTGCTTCAAATGGGACAAACGAGGACTCATTAGACGCGGAATTGCACGGCAAATTCAAATCTGAAAACGGATTAATTCTGTCGTGCTTGGTTGCCGAGTTATTAGTGTTTAAAGTCCTTAAGAGCTAAGCCCGGCCTTAACCCTAGCGTTTTTGAAAAGTGCTTCAAATGGGACAAACGAGGGCTCATTAGACGCGGAATTGCACGGCAAATTCAAATCTGAAAACGGATTAATTCTATCGTGCTCGGTTGCCGAGTTATTATTGTTTAAAGTCCTTAAGAGCTAAGCCCGGCCTTAACCCTAGCTTTTTTGTAAAGTGCTTCAAATGGGACAAACGAGGACTCATTAGACGCGGAATTGCACGGCAAATTCAAATCTGAAAATGGATTAATTCTATCGTGCTTGGTTGCCGAGTTATTATCGTTTAAAGTCCTTAAGAGCTAAGCCCTGCCTTAACCCTAGCGTTTTTGTAAAGTGCTTCAAATGGGACAAACGAGGACTCATTAGACGCGAAATTGCACGGCAAATTCAAATCTGAAAACGGGTTAATTTTATCGTGCTCGGTTGCCGAGTTATTATTGTTTAAAGTCCTTAAGAGCTAAGCCCGGCCTTAACCCTAGCGTTTTTGAAAAGTGCTTCAAATGGGACAAACGAGGACTCATTAGACGCGGAATTGCACGGCAAATTCAAATCTGAAAATGGATTAATTTTATCGTGCTTGGTTGCCGAGTTATTATTGTTTAAAGTCCTTAAGAGCTAAGCCCGGCCTTAACCCTAGCGGTTTTTAAAAGTGCTTCAAAAGGAGCAAACGAGGACTCATTAGACGCGGAATTGCACGGCAAATTCAAATCTGAAAACGGATTAATTCTATCGTGCTCGGTTGCCGAGTTATTATTGTTTAAAGTCCTTAAGAGCTAAGCCCGGCCTTAACCCTAGCTTTTTTGTAAAGTGCTTCAAATGGAACAAACGAGGACTCATTAGACGCGGAATTGCACGGCAAATTCAAATCTGAAAACGGATTAATTCTATCGTGCTCGGTTGCCGAGTTATTAGTGTTAAAAGTCCTTAAGAGCTAAGCCCGGCCTTAACCCTAGCGTTTTTGAAAAGTGCTTCAATTGGGACAAACGAGGACTCATTAGACGCGGAAGTGCACGGCAAATTCAAATCTGAAATTGGATTAATTCTGTCGTGCTTGGTTGCCGAGTTATTAGTGTTTAAAGTCCTTAAGAGCTAAGCCCGGCCTTAACCCTAGCGTTTTTGAAAAGTGCTTCAAATGGGACAAACGAGGACTCATTAGACGCGGAATTGCACGGCAAATTCAAATCTGAAAACGGATTAATTCTGTCGTGCTTGGTTGCCGAGTTATTAGTGTTTAAAGTCCTTAAGAGCTAAGCCCGGCCTTAACCCTAGCGTTTTTGAAAAGTGCTTCAAATGGGACAAACGAGGGCTCATTAGACGCGGAATTGCACGGCAAATTCAAATCTGAAAACGGATTAATTCTATCGTGCTCGGTTGCCGAGTTATTATTGTTTAAAGTCCTTAAGAGCTAAGCCCGGCCTTAACCCTAGCTTTTTTGTAAAGTGCTTCAAATGGGACAAACGAGGACTCATTAGACGCGGAATTGCACGGCAAATTCAAATCTGAAAATGGATTAATTCTATCGTGCTTGGTTGCCGAGTTATTATTGTTTAAAGTCCTTAAGAGCTAAGCCCGGCCTTAACCCTAGCGTTTTTGAAAAGTGCTTCAAATGGGACAAACGAGGACTCATTAGACGCGGAATTGCACGGCAAATTCAAATCTGAAAACGGATTAATTCTATCGTGCTCGGTTGCCGAGTTATTAGTGTTAAAAGTCCTTAAGAGCTAAGCCCGGCCTTAACCCTAGCGTTTTTGAAAAGTGCTTCAAATGGGACAAACGAGGACTCATTAGACGCGGAATTGCACGGCAAATTCAATCTGAAAACGGATTAATTCTATCGTGCTCGGTTGCCGAGTTGTAAGTGTTTAAAGTCCTTAAGAGCTAAGCCCGGCCTAAACCCTAGCGTTTTTGTAAAGTGCTTCAAATGGGACAAACGAGGACTCATTAGACGCGGAAATGCACGGCAAATTCAAATCTGAAAACGGATTAATTCTATCGTGCTTGGTTGCCGAGTTATTAGTGTTTAAAGTCCTTAAGAGCTAAGCCCGGCCTTAACCCTAGCGTTTTTGAAAAGTGCTTCAAATGGGACAAACGAGGACTCATTAGACGCGGAATTGCACGGCAAATTCAATCTGAAAACGTACTAATTCTATCGTGCTCGGTTGCCGAGTTGTAAGTGTTTAAAGTCCTTAAGAGCTAAGCCCGGCCTAAACCCTAGCGTTTTTGTAAAGTGCTTCAAATGGGACAAACGAGGACTCATTAGACGCGGAAATGCACGGCAAATTCAAATCTGAAAACGGATTAATTCTATCGTGCTTGGTTGCCGAGTTATTAGTGTTTAAAGTCCTTAAGAGCTAAGCCCGGCCTTAACCCTAGCGTTTTTGAAAAGTGCTTCAAATGGGACAAACGAGGACTCATTAGACGCGGAAGTGCACGGCAAATTCAAATCTGAAAACGGATTAATTCTGTCGTGCTTGGTTGCCGAGTTATTAGTGTTTAAAGTCCTTAAGAGCTAAGCCCGGCCTTAACCCTAGCGTTTTTGAAAAGTGCTTCAAATGGGACAAACGAGGACTCATTAGACGCGGAATTGCACGGCAAATTCAAATCTGAAAATGGATTAATTCTGTCGTGCTTGGTTGCCGAGTTATTAGTGTTTAAAGTCCTTAAGAGCTAAGCCCGGCCTTAACCCTAGCGTTTTTGAAAAGTGCTTCAAATGGGACAAACGAGGACTCATTAGACGCGGAATTGCACGGCAAATTCAAATCTGAAAACGGATTAATTCTATCGTGCTCGGTTGCCGAGTTATTATTGTTTAAAGTCCTTAAGAGCTAAGCCCGGCCTTAACCCTAGCTTTTTTGTAAAGTGCTTCAAATGGGACAAACGAGGACTCATTAGACGCGGAATTGCACGGCAAATTCAAATCTGAAAATGGATTAATTCTATCGTGCTTGGTTGCCGAGTTATTATTGTTTAAAGTCCTTAAGAGCTAAGCCCGGCCTTAACCCTAGCGTTTTTGAAAAGTGCTTCAAATGGGACAAACGAGGACTCATTAGACGCGGAATTGCACGGCAAATTCAAATCTGAAAACGGATTAATTCTATCGTGCTCGGTTGCCGAGTTATTAGTGTTAAAAGTCCTTAAGAGCTAAGCCCGGCCTTAACCCTAGCGTTTTTGAAAAGTGCTTCAAATGGGACAAACGAGGACTCATTAGACGCGGAAGTGCACGGCAAATTCAAATCTGAAAACGGATTAATTCTGTCGTGCTTGGTTGCCGAGTTATTAGTGTTTAAAGTCCTTAAGAGCTAAGCCCGGCCTTAACCCTAGCGTTTTTGAAAAGTGCTTCAAATGGGACAAACGAGGACTCATTAGACGCGGAATTGCACGGCAAATTCAATCTGAAAACGTACTAATTCTATCGTGCTCGGTTGCCGAGTTGTAAGTGTTTAAAGTCCTTAAGAGCTAAGCCCGGCCTAAACCCTAGCGTTTTTGTAAAGTGCTTCAAATGGGACAAACGAGGACTCATTAGACGCGGAATTGCACGGCAAATTCAAATCTGAAAACGGATTAATTCTATCGTGCTTGGTTGCCGAGTTATTAGTGTTTAAAGTCCTTAAGAGCTAAGCCCGGCCTTAACCCTAGCGTTTTTGAAAAGTGCTTCAAATGGGACAAACGAGGACTCATTAGACGCGGAATTGCACGGCAAATTCAATCTGAAAACGTACTAATTCTATCGTGCTCGGTTGCCGAGTTGTAAGTGTTTAAAGTCCTTAAGAGCTAAGCCCGGCCTAAACCCTAGCGTTTTTGAAAAGTGCTTAAAATGGGACAAACGAGGACTCATTAGACGCGGAATTGCACGGCAAATTCAAATCTGAAAACGGATTAATTCTATCGTGCTTGGTTGCCGAGTTATTAGTGTTTAAAGTCCTTAAGAGCTAAGCCCGGCCTTAACCCTAGCTTTTTTGTAAAGTGCTTCAAATGGGACAAACGAGGACTCATTAGACGCGGAATTGCACGGCAAATTCAAATCTGAAAATGGATTAATTCTATCGTGCTTGGTTGCCGAGTTATTATTGTTTAAAGTCCTTAAGAGCTAAGCCCGGCCTTAACCCTAGCTTTTTTGTAAAGTGCTTCAAATGGGACAAACGAGGACTCATTAGACGCGGAATTGCACGGCAAATTCAAATCTGAAAACGGATTAATTCTATCGTGCTTGGTTGCCGAGTTATTATTGTTTAAAGTCCTTAAGAGCTAAGCCCGGCCTTAACCCTAGCGTTTTTGAAAAGTGCTTCAAATGGGACAAACGAGGACTCATTAGACGCGGAATTGCACGGCAAATTCAAATCTGAAAACGGATTAATTCTGTCGTGCTTGGTTGCCGAGTTATTAGTGTTTAAAGTCCTTAAGAGCTAAGCCCGGCCTTAACCCTAGCGTTTTTGAAAAGTGCTTCAAATGGGACAAACGAGGACTCATTAGACGCGGAATTGCACGGCAAATTCAAATCTGAAAACGGATTAATTCTATCGTGCTCGGTTGCCGAGTTATTATTGTTTAAAGTCCTTAAGAGCTAAGCCCGGCCTTAACCCTAGCTTTTTTGTAAAGTGCTTCAAATGGGACAAACGAGGACTCATTAGACGCGGAATTGCACGGCAAATTCAAATCTGAAAATGGATTAATTCTATCGTGCTTGGTTGCCGAGTTATTATTGTTTAAAGTCCTTAAGAGCTAAGCCCGGCCTTAACCCTAGCGTTTTTGAAAAGTGCTTCAAATGGGACAAACGAGGACTCATTAGACGCGGAATTGCACGGCAAATTCAAATCTGAAAACGGATTAATTCTATCGTGCTCGGTTGCCGAGTTATTAGTGTTAAAAGTCCTTAAGAGCTAAGCCCGGCCTTAACCCTAGCGTTTTTGAAAAGTGCTTCAAATGGGACAAACGAGGACTCATTAGACGCGGAAGTGCACGGCAAATTCAAATCTGAAAACGGATTAATTCTGTCGTGCTTGGTTGCCGAGTTATTAGTGTTTAAAGTCCTTAAGAGCTAAGCCCGGCCTTAACCCTAGCGTTTTTGAAAAGTGCTTCAAATGGGACAAACGAGGACTCATTAGACGCGGAATTGCACGGCAAATTCAATCTGAAAACGTACTAATTCTATCGTGCTCGGTTGCCGAGTTGTAAGTGTTTAAAGTCCTTAAGAGCTAAGCCCGGCCTAAACCCTAGCGTTTTTGTAAAGTGCTTCAAATGGGACAAACGAGGACTCATTAGACGCGGAATTGCACGGCAAATTCAAATCTGAAAACGGATTAATTCTATCGTGCTTGGTTGCCGAGTTATTAGTGTTTAAAGTCCTTAAGAGCTAAGCCCGGCCTTAACCCTAGCGTTTTTGAAAAGTGCTTCAAATGGGACAAACGAGGACTCATTAGACGCGGAATTGCACGGCAAATTCAATCTGAAAACGTACTAATTCTATCGTGCTCGGTTGCCGAGTTGTAAGTGTTTAAAGTCCTTAAGAGCTAAGCCCGGCCTAAACCCTAGCGTTTTTGTAAAGTGCTTCAAATGGGACAAACGAGGACTCATTAGACGCGGAATTGCACGGCAAATTCAAATCTGAAAACGGATTAATTCTATCGTGCTTGGTTGCCGAGTTATTAGTGTTTAAAGTCCTTAAGAGCTAAGCCCGGCCTTAACCCTAGCTTTTTTGTAAAGTGCTTCAAATGGGACAAACGAGGACTCATTAGACGCGGAATTGCACGGCAAATTCAAATCTGAAAACGGATTAATTCTATCGTGCTTGGTTGCCGAGTTATTATTGTTTAAAGTCCTTAAGAGCTAAGCCCGGCCTTAACCCTAGCTTTTTTGTAAAGTGCTTCAAATGGGACAAACGAGGACTCATTAGACGCGGAATTGCACGGCAAATTCAAATCTGAAAACGGATTAATTCTATCGTGCTTGGTTGCCGAGTTATTATTGTTTAAAGTCCTTAAGAGCTAAGCCCGGCCTTAACCCTAGCGTTTTTGAAAAGTGCTTCAAATGGGACAAACGAGGACTCATTAGACGCGGAATTGCACGGCAAATTCAAATCTGAAAATGGATTAATTTTATCGTGCTTGGTTGCCGAGTTATTATTGTTTAAAGTCCTTAAGAGCTAAGCCCGGCCTTAACCCTAGCGGTTTTTAAAAGTGCTTCAAAAGGAGCAAACGAGGACTCATTAGACGCGGAATTGCACGGCAAATTCAAATCTGAAAACGGATTAATTCTATCGTGCTCGGTTGCCGAGTTATTATTGTTTAAAGTCCTTAAGAGCTAAGCCCGGCCTTAACCCTAGCTTTTTTGTAAAGTGCTTCAAATGGAACAAACGAGGACTCATTAGACGCGGAATTGCACGGCAAATTCAAATCTGCAAATGGATTAATTCTATCGTGCTTGGTTGCCGAGTTATTATTGTTTAAAGTCCTTAAGAGCTAAGCCCGGCCTTAACCCTAGCGTTTTTGAAAAGTGCTTCAAATGGAGCAAACGAGGACTCATTAGACGCGGAATTGCACGGCAAATTCAAATCTGAAAACGGATTAATTCTATCGTGCTCGGTTGCCGAGTTATTAGTGTTAAAAGTCCTTAAGAGCTAAGCCCGGCCTTAACCCTAGCGTTTTTGAAAAGTGCTTCAAATGGGACAAAGGAGGACTCATTAGACGCGGAAGTGCACGGCAAAGTCAAATCTGAAATTGGATTAATTCTGTCGTGCTTGGTTGCCGAGTTATTAGTGTTTAAAGTCCTTAAGAGCTAAGCCCGGCCTTAACCCTAGCGTTTTTGAAAAGTGCTTCAAATGGGACAAACGAGGACTCATTAGACGCGGAATTGCACGGCAAATTCAATCTGAAAACGTACTAATTCTATCGTGCTCGGTTGCCGAGTTGTAAGTGTTTAAAGTCCTTAAGAGCAGCTGTCTGTAAAAACCAAGCAAAATGAGAAAAAAGTGGCCAAGTTCAAAAAATGAAATTTTCTTAGATTTTGTGTGGTGGTAGGGTCTTGGCCCAAACCTACAAAAATGCGAAAGTTTTGGGTCGGAGGTTACCAGTTGCCATGGCAACGGCCATTTTTCAAAATGGCGGATTTTCGCCTTGTGAAGGCCTCTCTCTCGCTCAAAATGGACCATCTTTGGCCTACTGTAACACTCACAAATGAACAGAAATGTAGCTGCCTCTAACATATTATATTATCCATATCTTAACAAGGCAAATGATATAAAGTGTTGCTCGAAATGTTTTGGCTGTGAGATGCCACAAACGTTTAAAGATGACCTGTTTTGGTATAATTTCAAAATTGACAAAACGCCATTTTTTGGACGTTTTTAGCAAGCAATACCTCCTTAAAAGGCACTTCAAATTTGTTGAGTTTTAGCACAACTCTAGTTTAGACCTTTATAAATATCATATTAAAAAAGATGTTTGGGTTCTCAATGGGGCGGGCCACAGTGACCCAAAGACTAAGCCATTATTTCCATTGTAGCAGAATTTCAACTACAGAATTGAAGGTGAAATAAACATGTGCAACTTGGTGATTGAGATAAGAATGACTTTTCTTTAACTTTTTTATGCTGCAAAAAACCTGCCTGGCACTTAGAAAAGTATTTTGTAACAGTTGACTGTTGGTTGCCATGGCAACGGTCATCCTTGTTGTTAATGATGGATTTTCACATGGTTGTATTAGGAAAACATCCCTACCTGCTGATTGCACTGGAGATATGGACATAACTTTTATATTTCCATATAGCATGGTTTTCAACGTTTCATAGACCAAAAGTTCAAGATCAAGCATTAAGATTAAGAGGGTGTACTAGGGGGTTATCAGAATCAATGAAATCAGAATTTTCATCTTGCTAAATTTTAGTCATTTTTAAGGGGATCCCATCATTGGCAAAGTTGATGAATGGTTTTAACATTGTTGGAGAGAGGAACATCTATTGAGTCAACAACTAACATTGTTTCGTTGTGACACACATGACGGGAGCCGTGACTTAAGGGTCTTTATGTGTATTTTTCGTGTTTTGGGACTGATACGAAATAACTTAATAAGTGAGGTAATCACGTCTCACTACGGTGTGAGCTATGGCCATCTTAGTGTCGCTGTGTGAAAACCATGGATAGATGCCATGAAATGCTTACAATAATCAAAAATGTCAATTAGGGCACTACATGGGGTTTATAGGGACACTTGAAATGGAATAAAGCTGTTTTACACATTCTATTATTCTCTAAGACACCAATCACTAAGTTACTTTCTCAATCATTTTGTGTATTCACTATGTAGTACATAAAGACAAAGGGTCCACATGCATTGGGGTTATCATGACTCCACATACCAGGGGTATAATATCGTATAGGTGAAAATATTGATAAAGATAAAAGAACTAAGGCGCATTGCGGAACACTTCTGTTTACCACTTCCTATGTTAAGACTGACCTCTTACATACATCCACTGGAGAATATTGTAGACACATTTTAGACGTTTTATCTTTGGATAGTTTTGTGAATTCTCCGAAAGTGAATACTTTCTGCATCTGTGCTAATTTTGACCTACAACTTGTTACTGCAGGTCAACCTATAGCTGAAATAGAATTTTAGGCTTTTCTTAAATCAGTGGCTTTTGGTTTCTTAAATAGTAAAAAAAACTGTATATTGTTGATATGATACACGTAAAAAATTCTGAAGGCACTCATCGCTGAGGTACTCGGATATAGGATATACATTTTTTTGTTTCGCAAGGCCGTTTCCCTCAAATTCATTGTGACAGAATGCATAAAAAGTATGCAGTAAATATAGAATAATTCTATAAAAAGAAATCTTAACTTTATTAGCATAAATAGTCCAATCAAAGTATAGTCCCTGACAAAACTACAAGGCCCCTCTTAAGCTCAGTTCATTAACTTTGTTTCAATGAGCTATTGGTTAAAAGTACTACTTCGTCTTCAATTTTATGATGGTCTACTCATTATAATTTTCAGATTGTATAAACAATCTTAAAAACAACTGTCTCCGCATATGGATGTATCATATCAGATGCATAGCGTCCTACTACTCCCCTTTTTTGTCAGTGGGAGCTGCAGAAGGTCAAATACTTTACTGTGCGCATAACTATGACATTTACCTTGTGAATATATCCGTCATTAAGTATGGCCGTTTCACATTAATACAATGATAAAGGTGTAAGAAATAATGATATGTAATCATATACTTAAACAATATTGTTTGGAGGCAAATTACAATTGATATTTATAAGATATTAAGGGAGGCTATGATTATCTGTAAGTGTATGTCTTGTGTGCTGCACATGTACACATTGTCCCGGTTTTTATTTGGCTTTTGTTGTGACCCATGTATGTCTATATTCTGTTAGTAGTTGTATTGGTAATTCATTTTGTCACAATCAATTAAGAGAGAAAATAAAAGAATGGCCGTTGCCATGGCAACCAGCAATCAACTGTTACAAAAAATTAGAAGTGCCTGGTAGGTTCCTTGCAGCATAAAGGATAAAAAAATCATCTTATCATCTCAATTTCCAACTTGCCAATCCTGAAGACGAACCAATTTTGAACCTTTGAAAGACTGTTACCATGGTAACCAGATGTCGGTCCTGAAGAAACCTACTGTCCTAAGTGATAGGTAGGTTTCTTTGTTATATGAAAAAAACGTCAGATTTTCTTTACATTATATAGCAAAGCTATGGATGTTTTCCTCCTACAACAATGTGAACATCTACCTTTAAGAACAAATATGGCCGTTGCCATGGCAACCAGCAGTCAACTGTTTACATAATACTTTTCTATGTGCCATGCATTCATCAACTTTGCCCATGATGGAAGAAAACGCCCCTTAAAAATGACCTAAAATTTTGGCAAGATGAAAATTCTGATTTCATTGATTCTGATAACCCCCTAGTACACCCTCTTAATCTTAATGCTTGATCTTGAACTTTTGGTCTATGAAACGTTGAAAACCATGCTATATGGAAATATAAAAGTTATGTCCATATCTCCAGTGCAATCAGCAGGTAGGGATGTTTTCCTAATACAACCATGTGAAAATCCATCATTAACAACAAGGATGACCGTTGCCATGGCAACCAACAGTCAACTGTTACAAAATACTTTTCTAAGTGCCAGGCAGGTTTCTTGCAGCATAAAAAAGTTAAAGAAAAGTCATTCTTATCTCAATCACCAAGTTGCACATGTTTATTTCACCTTCAATTCTGTAGTTGAAATTCTGCTACAATGGAAATAATGGCTTAGTCTTTGGGTCACTGTGGCCCGCCCCAATGAGAACCCAAATATCTTTTTTAATATGATATTTATAAAGGTCTAAACTAGAGTTGTGCTAAAACTCAACAAATTTGAAGTGCCTTTTAAGGAGGTATTGCTTGCTAAAAACGTCCAAAAAATGGCGTTTTGTCAATTTTGAAATTATACAAAAACAGGTCATCTTTAAACGTTTGTTGCATCTCACAGCCAAAACATTTCGAGCAACACTTTATATCATTTGTCTTGTTAAGATATGGATAATATAATATGTTAGAGGCAGCTACATTTCTGTTCATTTGTGGGTGTTACAGTAGGCCATAGATGGTCCATTTTGAGCGAGAGAGAGGCCTTCACAAGGCGAAAATCCGCCATTTTGAAAAATGGCCGTTGCCATGGCAACTGGTAACCTCCGACCCAAAACTTTCGCATTTTTGTAGGTTTGGGCCAAGACCCTACCACCACACAAAATCTAGGAAAATTTCATTTTTTGACTTTGGCCACCTTATGCTTGGTTTTTACAGACAGCTGCTCTTAAGAGCTAAGCCCGGCCTAAACCCTAGCGTTTTTGTAAAGTGCTTCAAATGGGACAAACGAGGACTCATTAGACGCGGAATTGCACGGCAAATTCAAATCTGAAAACGGATTAATTCTATCGTGCTTGGTTGCCGAGTTATTAGTGTTTAAAGTCCTTAAGAGCTAAGCCCGGCCTTAACCCTAGCGTTTTTGAAAAGTGCTTCAAATGGGACAAACGAGGACTCATTAGACGCGGAAGTGCACGGCAAATTCAAATCTGAAAACGGATTAATTCTGTCGTGCTTGGTTGCCGAGTTATTAGTGTTTAAAGTCCTTAAGAGCTAAGCCCGGCCTTAACCCTAGCTTTTTTGTAAAGTGCTTCAAATGGGACAAACGAGGACTCATTAGACGCGGAATTGCACGGCAAATTCAAATCTGAAAATGGATTAATTCTATCGTGCTTGGTTGCCGAGTTATTATTGTTTAAAGTCCTTAAGAGCTAAGCCCGGCCTTAACCCTAGCGTTTTTGAAAAGTGCTTCAAATGGGACAAACGAGGACTCATTAGACGCGGAATTGCACGGCAAATTCAAATCTGAAAACGGATTAATTCTATCGTGCTCGGTTGCCGAGTTATTATTGTTTAAAGTCCTTAAGAGCTAAGCCCGGCCTTAACCCTAGCTTTTTTGTAAAGTGCTTCAAATGGGACAAACGAGGACTCATTAGACGCGGAATTGCACGGTAAATTCAAATCTGAAAACGGATTAATTCTATCGTGCTCGGTTGCCGAGTTATAAGTGTTTAAAGTCCTTAAGAGCTAAGCCCGGCCTTAACCCTAGCGTTTTTGAAAAGTGCTTCAAATGGGACAAACGAGGACTCATTAGACGCGGAATTGCACGGCAAATTCAAATCTGAAAATGGATTAATTCTATCGTGCTTGGTTGCCGAGTTATTATTGTTTAAAGTCCTTAAGAGCTAAGCCCGGCCTTAACCCTAGCGGTTTTTAAAAGTGCTTCAAAAGGAGCAAACGAGGACTCATTAGACGCGGAATTGCACGGCAAATTCAAATCTGAAAATGGATTAATTCTATCGTGCTCGGTTGCCGAGTTATTATTGTTTAAAGTCCTTAAGAGCTAAGCCCGGCCTTAACCCTAGCTTTTTTGTAAAGTGCTTCAAATGGGACAAACGAGGACTCATTAGACGCGGAATTGCACGGCAAATTCAAATCTGAAAATGGATTAATTCTATCGTGCTTGGTTGCCGAGTTATTATTGTTTAAAGTCCTTAAGAGCTAAGCCCGGCCTTAACCCTAGCGGTTTTTAAAAGTGCTTCAAATGGGACAAACGAGGACTCATTAGACGCGGAATTGCACGGCAAATTCAAATCTGAAAACGGATTAATTCTATCGTGCTCGGTTGCCGAGTTATTATTGTTTAAAGTCCTTAAGAGCTAAGCCCGGCCTTAACCCTAGCTTTTTTGTAAAGTGCTTCAAATGGGACAAACGAGGACTCATTAGACGCGGAATTGCACGGCAAATTCAAATCTGAAAATGGATTAATTCTATCGTTCTTGGTTGCCGAGTTATTAGTGTTTAAAGTCCTTAAGAGCTAAGCCCGGCCTTAACCCTAGCGTTTTTGAAAAGTGCTTCAAATGGGACAAACGAGGACTCATTAGACGCGGAATTGCACGGCAAATTCAAATCTGAAAACGGATTAATTCTATCGTGCTCGGTTGCCGAGTTATAAGTGTTTAAAGTCCTTAAGAGCTTAGCCCGGCCTTAGGCTTCAAAAGGAGCAAACGAGGACTTATTAGACGCGGAATTGCACGGCAAATTCAAATCTGAAAACGGATTAATTCTATCGTGCTCGGTTGCCGAGTTATTATTGTTTAAAGTCCTTAAGAGCTAAGCCCGGCCTTAACCCTAGCGTTTTTGTAAAGTGCTTCAAATGGGACAAACGAGGACTCATTAGACGCGGAATTGCACGGAAAATCCAAATCTGAAAACGGATTAATTCTATCGTGCTTGGTTGCCGAGTTATTAGTGTTTAAAGTCCTTAAGAGCTAAGCCCGGCCTTAACCCTAGCTTTTTTGTAAAGTGCTTCAAATGGGACAAACGAGGACTCATTAGACGCGGAATTGCACGGTAAATTCAAATCTGAAAACGGATTAATTCTATCGTGCTCGGTTGCCGAGTTATAAGTGTTTAAAGTCCTTAAGAGCTAAGCCCGGCCTTAACCCTAGCGTTTTTGAAAAGTGCTTCAAATGGGACAAACGAGGACTCATTAGACGCGGAATTGCACGGCAAATTCAAATCTGAAAATGGATTAATTCTATCGTGCTTGGTTGCCGAGTTATTATTGTTTAAAGTCCTTAAGAGCTAAGCCCGGCCTTAACCCTAGCGGTTTTTAAAAGTGCTTCAAAAGGAGCAAACGAGGACTCATTAGACGCGGAATTGCACGGCAAATTCAAATCTGAAAATGGATTAATTCTATCGTGCTTGGTTGCCGAGTTATTATTGTTTAAAGTCCTTAAGAGCTAAGCCCGGCCTTAACCCTAGCTTTTTTGTAAAGTGCTTCAAATGGGACAAACGAGGACTCATTAGACGCGGAATTGCACGGCAAATTCAAATCTGAAAATGGATTAATTCTATCGTGCTTGGTTGCCGAGTTATTAGTGTTTAAAGTCCTTAAGAGCTAAGCCCGGCCTTAACCCTAGCGTTTTTGAAAAGTGCTTCAAATGGGACAAACGAGGACTCATTAGACGCGGAATTGCACGGCAAATTCAATCTGAAAACGTACTAATTCTATCGTGCTCGGTTGCCGAGTTGTAAGTGTTTAAAGTCCTTAAGAGCTAAGCCCGGCCTAAACCCTAGCGTTTTTGAAAAGTGCTTCAAATGGGACAAACGAGGACTCATTAGACGCGGAATTGCACGGCAAATTCAAATCTGAAAACGGATTAATTCTATCGTGCTTGGTTGCCGAGTTATTAGTGTTTAAAGTCCTTAAGAGCTAAGCCCGGCCTTAACCCTAGCTTTTTTGTAAAGTGCTTTAAATGGGACAAACGAGGACTCATTAGACGCGGAATTGCACGGCAAATTCAAATCTGAAAACGGATTAATTCTATCGTGCTTGGTTGCCGAGTTATTATTGTTTAAAGTCCTTAAGAGCTAAGCCCGGCCTTAACCCTAGCTTTTTTGAAAAGTGCTTCAAATGGGACAAACGAGGACTCATTAGACGCGGAATTGCACGGCAAATTCAAATCTGAAAACGGATTAATTCTATCGTGCTTGGTTGCCGAGTTATTATTGTTTAAAGTCCTTAAGAGCTAAGCCCGGCCTTAACCCTAGCGTTTTTGAAAAGTGCTTCAAATGGGACAAACGAGGACTCATTAGACGCGGAATTGCACGGCAAATTCAAATCTGAAAATGGATTAATTTTATCGTGCTTGGTTGCCGAGTTATTATTGTTTAAAGTCCTTAAGAGCTAAGCCCGGCCTTAACCCTAGCGGTTTTTAAAAGTGCTTCAAAAGGAGCAAACGAGGACTCATTAGACGCGGAATTGCACGGCAAATTCAAATCTGAAAACGGATTAATTCTATCGTGCTCGGTTGCCGAGTTATTATTGTTTAAAGTCCTTAAGAGCTAAGCCCGGCCTTAACCCTAGCTTTTTTGTAAAGTGCTTCAAATGGAACAAACGAGGACTCATTAGACGCGGAATTGCACGGCAAATTCAAATCTGCAAATGGATTAATTCTATCGTGCTTGGTTGCCGAGTTATTATTGTTTAAAGTCCTTAAGAGCTAAGCCCGGCCTTAACCCTAGCGTTTTTGAAAAGTGCTTCAAATGGAGCAAACGAGGACTCATTAGACGCGGAATTGCACGGCAAATTCAAATCTGAAAACGGATTAATTCTATCGTGCTCGGTTGCCGAGTTATTAGTGTTAAAAGTCCTTAAGAGCTAAGCCCGGCCTTAACCCTAGCGTTTTTGAAAAGTGCTTCAAATGGGACAAAGGAGGACTCATTAGACGCGGAAGTGCACGGCAAATTCAAATCTGAAATTGGATTAATTCTGTCGTGCTTGGTTGCCGAGTTATAAGTGTTTAAAGTCCTTAAGAGCTTAGCCCGGCCTTAGGCTTCAAAAGGAGCAAACGAGGACTTATTAGACGCGGAATTGCACGGCAAATTCAAATCTGAAAACGGATTAATTCTATCGTGCTCGGTTGCCGAGTTATTATTGTTTAAAGTCCTTAAGAGCTAAGCCCGGCCTTAACCCTAGCGTTTTTGTAAAGTGCTTCAAATGGGACAAACGAGGACTCATTAGACGCGGAATTGCACGGAAAATCCAAATCTGAAAACGGATTAATTCTATCGTGCTTGGTTGCCGAGTTATTAGTGTTTAAAGTCCTTAAGAGCTAAGCCCGGCCTTAACCCTAGCTTTTTTGTAAAGTGCTTCAAATGGGACAAACGAGGACTCATTAGACGCGGAATTGCACGGTAAATTCAAATCTGAAAACGGATTAATTCTATCGTGCTCGGTTGCCGAGTTATAAGTGTTTAAAGTCCTTAAGAGCTAAGCCCGGCCTTAACCCTAGCGTTTTTGAAAAGTGCTTCAAATGGGACAAACGAGGACTCATTAGACGCGGAATTGCACGGCAAATTCAAATCTGAAAATGGATTAATTCTATCGTGCTTGGTTGCCGAGTTATTATTGTTTAAAGTCCTTAAGAGCTAAGCCCGGCCTTAACCCTAGCTTTTTTGTAAAGTGCTTCAAATGGGACAAACGAGGACTCATTAGACGCGGAATTGCACGGTAAATTCAAATCTGAAAACGGATTAATTCTATCGTGCTCGGTTGCCGAGTTATAAGTGTTTAAAGTCCTTAAGAGCTAAGCCCGGCCTTAACCCTAGCGTTTTTGAAAAGTGCTTCAAATGGGACAAACGAGGACTCATTAGACGCGGAATTGCACGGCAAATTCAAATCTGAAAATGGATTAATTCTATCGTGCTTGGTTGCCGAGTTATTATTGTTTAAAGTCCTTAAGAGCTAAGCCCGGCCTTAACCCTAGCGGTTTTTAAAAGTGCTTCAAAAGGAGCAAACGAGGACTCATTAGACGCGGAATTGCACGGCAAATTCAAATCTGAAAATGGATTAATTCTATCGTGCTCGGTTGCCGAGTTATTATTGTTTAAAGTCCTTAAGAGCTAAGCCCGGCCTTAACCCTAGCTTTTTTGTAAAGTGCTTCAAATGGGACAAACGAGGACTCATTAGACGCGGAATTGCACGGCAAATTCAAATCTGAAAATGGATTAATTCTATCGTGCTTGGTTGCCGAGTTATTATTGTTTAAAGTCCTTAAGAGCTAAGCCCGGCCTTAACCCTAGCGGTTTTTAAAAGTGCTTCAAATGGGACAAACGAGGACTCATTAGACGCGGAATTGCACGGCAAATTCAAATCTGAAAACGGATTAATTCTATCGTGCTCGGTTGCCGAGTTATTATTGTTTAAAGTCCTTAAGAGCTAAGCCCGGCCTTAACCCTAGCTTTTTTGTAAAGTGCTTCAAATGGGACAAACGAGGACTCATTAGACGCGGAATTGCACGGCAAATTCAAATCTGAAAATGGATTAATTCTATCGTTCTTGGTTGCCGAGTTATTAGTGTTTAAAGTCCTTAAGAGCTAAGCCCGGCCTTAACCCTAGCGTTTTTGAAAAGTGCTTCAAATGGGACAAACGAGGACTCATTAGACGCGGAATTGCACGGCAAATTCAAATCTGAAAACGGATTAATTCTATCGTGCTCGGTTGCCGAGTTATAAGTGTTTAAAGTCCTTAAGAGCTTAGCCCGGCCTTAGGCTTCAAAAGGAGCAAACGAGGACTTATTAGACGCGGAATTGCACGGCAAATTCAAATCTGAAAACGGATTAATTCTATCGTGCTCGGTTGCCGAGTTATTATTGTTTAAAGTCCTTAAGAGCTAAGCCCGGCCTTAACCCTAGCGTTTTTGTAAAGTGCTTCAAATGGGACAAACGAGGACTCATTAGACGCGGAATTGCACGGCAAATTCAAATCTGAAAATGGATTAATTCTATCGTGCTTGGTTGCCGAGTTATTAGTGTTTAAAGTCCTTAAGAGCTAAGCCCGGCCTTAACCCTAGCTTTTTTGTAAAGTGCTTCAAATGGGACAAACGAGGACTCATTAGACGCGGAATTGCACGGTAAATTCAAATCTGAAAACGGATTAATTCTATCGTGCTCGGTTGCCGAGTTATAAGTGTTTAAAGTCCTTAAGAGCTAAGCCCGGCCTTAACCCTAGCGTTTTTGAAAAGTGCTTCAAATGGGACAAACGAGGACTCATTAGACGCGGAATTGCACGGCAAATTCAAATCTGAAAATGGATTAATTCTATCGTGCTTGGTTGCCGAGTTATTATTGTTTAAAGTCCTTAAGAGCTAAGCCCGGCCTTAACCCTAGCTTTTTTGTAAAGTGCTTCAAATGGAACAAACGAGGACTCATTAGACGCGGAATTGCACGGCAAATTCAAATCTGCAAATGGATTAATTCTATCGTGCTTGGTTGCCGAGTTATTATTGTTTAAAGTCCTTAAGAGCTAAGCCCGGCCTTAACCCTAGCGTTTTTGAAAAGTGCTTCAAATGGAGCAAACGAGGACTCATTAGACGCGGAATTGCACGGCAAATTCAAATCTGAAAACGGATTAATTCTATCGTGCTCGGTTGCCGAGTTATTAGTGTTAAAAGTCCTTAAGAGCTAAGCCCGGCCTTAACCCTAGCGTTTTTGAAAAGTGCTTCAAATGGGACAAAGGAGGACTCATTAGACGCGGAAGTGCACGGCAAATTCAAATCTGAAATTGGATTAATTCTGTCGTGCTTGGTTGCCGAGTTATAAGTGTTTAAAGTCCTTAAGAGCTTAGCCCGGCCTTAGGCTTCAAAAGGAGCAAACGAGGACTTATTAGACGCGGAATTGCACGGCAAATTCAAATCTGAAAACGGATTAATTCTATCGTGCTCGGTTGCCGAGTTATTATTGTTTAAAGTCCTTAAGAGCTAAGCCCGGCCTTAACCCTAGCGTTTTTGTAAAGTGCTTCAAATGGGACAAACGAGGACTCATTAGACGCGGAATTGCACGGAAAATCCAAATCTGAAAACGGATTAATTCTATCGTGCTTGGTTGCCGAGTTATTAGTGTTTAAAGTCCTTAAGAGCTAAGCCCGGCCTTAACCCTAGCTTTTTTGTAAAGTGCTTCAAATGGGACAAACGAGGACTCATTAGACGCGGAATTGCACGGTAAATTCAAATCTGAAAACGGATTAATTCTATCGTGCTCGGTTGCCGAGTTATAAGTGTTTAAAGTCCTTAAGAGCTAAGCCCGGCCTTAACCCTAGCGTTTTTGAAAAGTGCTTCAAATGGGACAAACGAGGACTCATTAGACGCGGAATTGCACGGCAAATTCAAATCTGAAAATGGATTAATTCTATCGTGCTTGGTTGCCGAGTTATTATTGTTTAAAGTCCTTAAGAGCTAAGCCCGGCCTTAACCCTAGCTTTTTTGTAAAGTGCTTCAAATGGGACAAACGAGGACTCATTAGACGCGGAATTGCACGGTAAATTCAAATCTGAAAACGGATTAATTCTATCGTGCTCGGTTGCCGAGTTATAAGTGTTTAAAGTCCTTAAGAGCTAAGCCCGGCCTTAACCCTAGCGTTTTTGAAAAGTGCTTCAAATGGGACAAACGAGGACTCATTAGACGCGGAATTGCACGGCAAATTCAAATCTGAAAATGGATTAATTCTATCGTGCTTGGTTGCCGAGTTATTATTGTTTAAAGTCCTTAAGAGCTAAGCCCGGCCTTAACCCTAGCGGTTTTTAAAAGTGCTTCAAAAGGAGCAAACGAGGACTCATTAGACGCGGAATTGCACGGCAAATTCAAATCTGAAAATGGATTAATTCTATCGTGCTCGGTTGCCGAGTTATTATTGTTTAAAGTCCTTAAGAGCTAAGCCCGGCCTTAACCCTAGCTTTTTTGTAAAGTGCTTCAAATGGGACAAACGAGGACTCATTAGACGCGGAATTGCACGGCAAATTCAAATCTGAAAATGGATTAATTCTATCGTGCTTGGTTGCCGAGTTATTATTGTTTAAAGTCCTTAAGAGCTAAGCCCGGCCTTAACCCTAGCGGTTTTTAAAAGTGCTTCAAATGGGACAAACGAGGACTCATTAGACGCGGAATTGCACGGCAAATTCAAATCTGAAAACGGATTAATTCTATCGTGCTCGGTTGCCGAGTTATTATTGTTTAAAGTCCTTAAGAGCTAAGCCCGGCCTTAACCCTAGCTTTTTTGTAAAGTGCTTCAAATGGGACAAACGAGGACTCATTAGACGCGGAATTGCACGGCAAATTCAAATCTGAAAATGGATTAATTCTATCGTTCTTGGTTGCCGAGTTATTAGTGTTTAAAGTCCTTAAGAGCTAAGCCCGGCCTTAACCCTAGCGTTTTTGAAAAGTGCTTCAAATGGGACAAACGAGGACTCATTAGACGCGGAATTGCACGGCAAATTCAAATCTGAAAACGGATTAATTCTATCGTGCTCGGTTGCCGAGTTATAAGTGTTTAAAGTCCTTAAGAGCTTAGCCCGGCCTTAGGCTTCAAAAGGAGCAAACGAGGACTTATTAGACGCGGAATTGCACGGCAAATTCAAATCTGAAAACGGATTAATTCTATCGTGCTCGGTTGCCGAGTTATTATTGTTTAAAGTCCTTAAGAGCTAAGCCCGGCCTTAACCCTAGCGTTTTTGTAAAGTGCTTCAAATGGGACAAACGAGGACTCATTAGACGCGGAATTGCACGGCAAATTCAAATCTGAAAATGGATTAATTCTATCGTGCTTGGTTGCCGAGTTATTAGTGTTTAAAGTCCTTAAGAGCTAAGCCCGGCCTTAACCCTAGCTTTTTTGTAAAGTGCTTCAAATGGGACAAACGAGGACTCATTAGACGCGGAATTGCACGGTAAATTCAAATCTGAAAACGGATTAATTCTATCGTGCTCGGTTGCCGAGTTATAAGTGTTTAAAGTCCTTAAGAGCTAAGCCCGGCCTTAACCCTAGCGTTTTTGAAAAGTGCTTCAAATGGGACAAACGAGGACTCATTAGACGCGGAATTGCACGGCAAATTCAAATCTGAAAATGGATTAATTCTATCGTGCTTGGTTGCCGAGTTATTATTGTTTAAAGTCCTTAAGAGCTAAGCCCGGCCTTAACCCTAGCGGTTTTTAAAAGTGCTTCAAAAGGAGCAAACGAGGACTCATTAGACGCGGAATTGCACGGCAAATTCAAATCTGAAAATGGATTAATTCTATCGTGCTTGGTTGCCGAGTTATTATTGTTTAAAGTCCTTAAGAGCTAAGCCCGGCCTTAACCCTAGCTTTTTTGTAAAGTGCTTCAAATGGGACAAACGAGGACTCATTAGACGCGGAATTGCACGGCAAATTCAAATCTGAAAATGGATTAATTCTATCGTGCTTGGTTGCCGAGTTATTATTGTTTAAAGTCCTTAAGAGCTAAGCCCGGCCTTAACCCTAGCGTTTTTGAAAAGTGCTTCAAATGGGACAAACGAGGACTCATTAGACGCGGGATTGCACGGAAAATCCAAATCTGAAAACGGATTAATTCTATCGTGCTTGGTTGCCGAGTTATTAGTGTTTAAAGTCCTTAAGAGCTAAGCCCGGCCTTAACCCTAGCTTTTTTGTAAAGTGCTTCAAATGGGACAAACGAGGACTCATTAGACGCGGAATTGCACGGCAAATTCAAATCTGAAAATGGATTAATTCTATCGTGCTTGGTTGCCGAGTTATTATTGTTTAAAGTCCTTAAGAGCTAAGCCCGGCCTTAACCCTAGCGTTTTTGAAAAGTGCTTCAAATGGAGCAAACGAGGACTCATTAGACGCGGAATTGCACGGCAAATTCAAATCTGAAAACGGATTAATTCTATCGTGCTCGGTTGCCGAGTTATTAGTGTTAAAAGTCCTTAAGAGCTAAGCCCGGCCTTAACCCTAGCGTTTTTGAAAAGTGCTTCAAATGGGACAAACGAGGACTCATTAGACGCGGAATTGCACGGCAAATTCAAATCTGAAAATGGATTAATTCTATCGTGCTTGGTTGCCGAGTTATTATTGTTTAAAGTCCTTAAGAGCTAAGCCCGGCCTTAACCCTAGCTTTTTTGTAAAGTGCTTCAAATGGGACAAACGAGGACTCATTAGACGCGGAATTGCACGGTAAATTCAAATCTGAAAACGGATTAATTCTATCGTGCTCGGTTGCCGAGTTATAAGTGTTTAAAGTCCTTAAGAGCTAAGCCCGGCCTTAACCCTAGCGTTTTTGAAAAGTGCTTCAAATGGGACAAACGAGGACTCATTAGACGCGGAATTGCACGGCAAATTCAAATCTGAAAATGGATTAATTCTATCGTGCTTGGTTGCCGAGTTATTATTGTTTAAAGTCCTTAAGAGCTAAGCCCGGCCTTAACCCTAGCGGTTTTTAAAAGTGCTTCAAAAGGAGCAAACGAGGACTCATTAGACGCGGAATTGCACGGCAAATTCAAATCTGAAAACGGATTAATTCTATCGTGCTCGGTTGCCGAGTTATTATTGTTTAAATTCCTTAAGAGCTAAGCCCGGCCTTAACCCTAGCTTTTTTGTAAAGTGCTTCAAATGGGACAAACGAGGACTCATTAGACGCGGAATTGCACGGCAAATTCAAATCTGAAAATGGATTAATTCTATCGTGCTTGGTTGCCGAGTTATTATTGTTTAAAGTCCTTAAGAGCTAAGCCCGGCCTTAACCCTAGCGGTTTTTAAAAGTGCTTCAAAAGGAGCAAACGAGGACTCATTAGACGCGGAATTGCACGGCAAATTCAAATCTGAAAACGGATTAATTCTATCGTGCTCAGTTGCCGAGTTATTATTGTTTAAAGTCCTTAAGAGCTAAGCCCGGCCTTAACCCTAGCGTTTTTGAAAAGTGCTTCAAATGGGACAAACGAGGACTCATTAGACGCGGAATTGCACGGCAAATTCAAATCTGAAAATGGATTAATTCTATCGTGCTTGGTTGCCGAGTTATTATTGTTTAAAGTCCTTAAGAGCTAAGCCCGGCCTTAACCCTAGCGGTTTTTAAAAGTGCTTCAAAAGGAGCAAACGAGGACTCATTAGACGCGGAATTGCACGGCAAATTCAAATCTGAAAATGGATTAATTCTATCGTGCTTGGTTGCCGAGTTATTATTGTTTAAAGTCCTTAAGAGCTAAGCCCGGCCTTAACCCTAGCGGTTTTTAAAAGTGCTTCAAAAGGAGCAAACGAGGACTCATTAGACGCGGAATTGCACGGCAAATTCAAATCTGAAAATGGATTAATTCTATCGTGCTCGGTTGCCGAGTTATTATTGTTAAAAAAAGAGCTAAGCCCGGCCTTAACCCTAGCTTTTTTGTAAAGTGCTTCAAATGGGACAAACGAGGACTCATTAGACGCGGAATTGCACGGCAAATTCAAATCTGAAAATGGATTAATTCTATCGTGCTTGGTTGCCGAGTTATTATTGTTTAAAGTCCTTAAGAGCTAAGCCCGGCCTTAACCCTAGCGTTTTTGAAAAGTGCTTCAAATGGGACAAACGAGGACTCATTAGACGCGGGATTGCACGGAAAATCCAAATCTGAAAACGGATTAATTCTATCGTGCTTGGTTGCCGAGTTATTAGTGTTTAAAGTCCTTAAGAGCTAAGCCCGGCCTTAACCCTAGCTTTTTTGTAAAGTGCTTCAAATGGGACAAACGAGGACTCATTAGACGCGGAATTGCACGGCAAATTCAAATCTGAAAATGGATTAATTCTATCGTGCTTGGTTGCCGAGTTATTATTGTTTAAAGTCCTTAAGAGCTAAGCCCGGCCTTAACCCTAGCTTTTTTGTAAAGTGCTTCAAATGGGACAAACGAGGACTCATTAGACGCGGAATTGCACGGCAAATTCAAATCTGAAAACGGATTAATTCTATCGTGCTCGGTTGCCGAGTGATTAGTGTTAAAAGTCCTTAAGAGCTAAGCCCGGCCTTAACCCTAGCTTTTTTGTAAAGTGCTTCAAATGGGACAAACGAGGACTCATTAGACGCGGAATTGCACGGCAAATTCAAATCTGAAAATGGATTAATTCTATCGTGCTTGGTTGCCGAGTTATTATTGTTTAAAGTCCTTAAGAGCTAAGCCCGGCCTTAACCCTAGCGTTTTTGAAAAGTGCTTCAAATGGGACAAACGAGGACTCATTAGACGCGGAATTGCACGGCAAATTCAAATCTGAAAACGGATTAATTCTATCGTGCTCGGTTGCCGAGTTATAAGTGTTTAAAGTCCTTAAGAGCTAAGCCCGGCCTTAACCCTAGCGTTTTTGTAAAGTGCTTCAAATGGGACAAACGAGGACTCATTAGACGCGGAATTGCACGGCAAATTCAAATCTGAAAATGGATTAATTCTATCGTGCTTGGTTGCCGAGTTATTATTGTTTAAAGTCCTTAAGAGCTAAGCCCGGCCTTAACCCTAGCGGTTTTTAAAAGTGCTTCAAAAGGAGCAAACGAGGACTCATTAGACGCGGAATTGCACGGCAAATTCAAATCTGAAAATGGATTAATTCTATCGTGCTCGGTTGCCGAGTTATTATTGTTTAAAGTCCTTAAGAGCTAAGCCCGGCCTTAACCCTAGCTTTTTTGTAAAGTGCTTCAAATGGGACAAACGAGGACTCATTAGACGCGGAATTGCACGGCAAATTCAAATCTGAAAACGGATTAATTCTATCGTGCTCGGTTGCCGAGTTATTATTGTTTAAAGTCCTTAAGAGCTAAGCCCGGCCTTAACCCTAGCGTTTTTGAAAAGTGCTTCAAATGGAGCAAACGAGGACTCATTAGACGCGGAATTGCACGGCAAATTCAAATCTGAAAACGGATTAATTCTATCGTGCTCGGTTGCCGAGTTATTAGTGTTAAAAGTCCTTAAGAGCTAAGCCCGGCCTTAACCCTAGCGTTTTTGAAAAGTGCTTCAAATGGGACAAACGAGGACTCATTAGACGCGGAATTGCACGGCAAATTCAAATCTGAAAATGGATTAATTCTATCGTGCTTGGTTGCCGAGTTATTATTGTTTAAAGTCCTTAAGAGCTAAGCCCGGCCTTAACCCTAGCTTTTTTGTAAAGTGCTTCAAATGGGACAAACGAGGACTCATTAGACGCGGAATTGCACGGTAAATTCAAATCTGAAAACGGATTAATTCTATCGTGCTCGGTTGCCGAGTTATAAGTGTTTAAAGTCCTTAAGAGCTAAGCCCGGCCTTAACCCTAGCGGTTTTTAAAAGTGCTTCAAAAGGAGCAAACGAGGACTCATTAGACGCGGAATTGCACGGCAAATTCAAATCTGAAAACGGATTAATTCTATCGTGCTCGGTTGCCGAGTTATTATTGTTTAAATTCCTTAAGAGCTAAGCCCGGCCTTAACCCTAGCTTTTTTGTAAAGTGCTTCAAATGGGACAAACGAGGACTCATTAGACGCGGAATTGCACGGCAAATTCAAATCTGAAAATGGATTAATTCTATCGTGCTTGGTTGCCGAGTTATTATTGTTTAAAGTCCTTAAGAGCTAAGCCCGGCCTTAACCCTAGCGGTTTTTAAAAGTGCTTCAAAAGGAGCAAACGAGGACTCATTAGACGCGGAATTGCACGGCAAATTCAAATCTGAAAACGGATTAATTCTATCGTGCTCAGTTGCCGAGTTATTATTGTTTAAAGTCCTTAAGAGCTAAGCCCGGCCTTAACCCTAGCGTTTTTGAAAAGTGCTTCAAATGGGACAAACGAGGACTCATTAGACGCGGAATTGCACGGCAAATTCAAATCTGAAAATGGATTAATTCTATCGTGCTTGGTTGCCGAGTTATTATTGTTTAAAGTCCTTAAGAGCTAAGCCCGGCCTTAACCCTAGCGGTTTTTAAAAGTGCTTCAAAAGGAGCAAACGAGGACTCATTAGACGCGGAATTGCACGGCAAATTCAAATCTGAAAATGGATTAATTCTATCGTGCTTGGTTGCCGAGTTATTATTGTTTAAAGTCCTTAAGAGCTAAGCCCGGCCTTAACCCTAGCGGTTTTTAAAAGTGCTTCAAAAGGAGCAAACGAGGACTCATTAGACGCGGAATTGCACGGCAAATTCAAATCTGAAAATGGATTAATTCTATCGTGCTCGGTTGCCGAGTTATTATTGTTAAAAAAAGAGCTAAGCCCGGCCTTAACCCTAGCTTTTTTGTAAAGTGCTTCAAATGGGACAAACGAGGACTCATTAGACGCGGAATTGCACGGCAAATTCAAATCTGAAAATGGATTAATTCTATCGTGCTTGGTTGCCGAGTTATTATTGTTTAAAGTCCTTAAGAGCTAAGCCCGGCCTTAACCCTAGCGTTTTTGAAAAGTGCTTCAAATGGGACAAACGAGGACTCATTAGACGCGGGATTGCACGGAAAATCCAAATCTGAAAACGGATTAATTCTATCGTGCTTGGTTGCCGAGTTATTAGTGTTTAAAGTCCTTAAGAGCTAAGCCCGGCCTTAACCCTAGCTTTTTTGTAAAGTGCTTCAAATGGGACAAACGAGGACTCATTAGACGCGGAATTGCACGGCAAATTCAAATCTGAAAATGGATTAATTCTATCGTGCTTGGTTGCCGAGTTATTATTGTTTAAAGTCCTTAAGAGCTAAGCCCGGCCTTAACCCTAGCTTTTTTGAAAAGTGCTTCAAATGGGACAAACGAGGACTCATTAGACGCGGAATTGCACGGCAAATTCAAATCTGAAAACGGATTAATTCTATCGTGCTCGGTTGCCGAGTTATAAGTGTTTAAAGTCCTTAAGAGCTAAGCCCGGCCTTAACCCTAGCTTTTTTGAAAAGTGCTTCAAATGGGACAAACGAGGACTCATTAGACGCGGAATTGCACGGCAAATTCAAATCTGAAAACGGATTAATTCTATCGTGCTTGGTTGCCGAGTTATAAGTGTTTAAAGTCCTTAAGAGCTAAGCCCGGCCTTAACCCTAGCTTTTTTGTAAAGTGCTTCAAATGGGACAAACGAGGACTCATTAGACGCGGAATTGCACGGCAAATTCAAATCTGAAAACGGATTAATTCTATCGTGCTCGGTTGCCGAGTTATAAGTGTTTAAAGTCCTTAAGAGCTAAGCCCGGCCTTAACCCTAGCGTTTTTGAAAAGTGCTTCAAATGGGACAAACGAGGACTCATTAGACGCGGAATTGCACGGCAAATTCAAATCTGAAAATGGATTAATTCTATCGTGCTTGGTTGCCGAGTTATTATTGTTTAAAGTCCTTAAGAGCTAAGCCCGGCCTTAACCCTAGCGGTTTTTAAAAGTGCTTCAAATGGGACAAACGAGGACTCATTAGACGCGGAATTGCACGGCAAATTCAAATCTGAAAATGGATTAATTCTATCGTGCTTGGTTGCCGAGTTATTATTGTTTAAAGTCCTTAAGAGCTAAGCCCGGCCTTAACCCTAGCGGTTTTTAAAAGTGCTTCAAAAGGAGCAAACGAGGACTCATTAGACGCGGAATTGCACGGCAAATTCAAATCTGAAAATGGATTAATTCTATCGTGCTCGGTTGCCGAGTTATTATTGTTTAAAGTCCTTAAGAGCTAAGCCCGGCCTTAACCCTAGCTTTTTTGTAAAGTGCTTCAAATGGGACAAACGAGGACTCATTAGACGCGGAATTGCACGGCAAATTCAAATCTGAAAATGGATTAATTCTATCGTGCTTGGTTGCCGAGTTATTATTGTTTAAAGTCCTTAAGAGCTAAGCCCGGCCTTAACCCTAGCGGTTTTTAAAAGTGCTTCAAATGGGACAAACGAGGACTCATTAGACGCGGAATTGCACGGCAAATTCAAATCTGAAAACGGATTAATTCTATCGTGCTCGGTTGCCGAGTTATTATTGTTTAAAGTCCTTAAGAGCTAAGCCCGGCCTTAACCCTAGCTTTTTTGTAAAGTGCTTCAAATGGGACAAACGAGGACTCATTAGACGCGGAATTGCACGGCAAATTCAAATCTGAAAATGGATTAATTCTATCGTTCTTGGTTGCCGAGTTATTAGTGTTTAAAGTCCTTAAGAGCTAAGCCCGGCCTTAACCCTAGCTTTTTTGTAAAGTGCTTCAAATGGGACAAACGAGGACTCATTAGACGCGGAATTGCACGGTTAATTCAAATCTGAAAACGGATTAATTCTATCGTGCTCGGTTGCCGAGTTATAAGTGTTTAAAGTCCTTAAGAGCTAAGCCCGGCCTTAACCCTAGCGTTTTTGAAAAGTGCTTCAAATGGGACAAACGAGGACTCATTAGACGCGGAATTGCACGGCAAATTCAAATCTGAAAATGGATTAATTCTATCGTGCTTGGTTGCCGAGTTATTATTGTTTAAAGTCCTTAAGAGCTAAGCCCGGCCTTAACCCTAGCGGTTTTTAAAAGTGCTTCAAAAGGAGCAAACGAGGACTCATTAGACGCGGAATTGCACGGCAAATTCAAATCTGAAAATGGATTAATTCTATCGTGCTCGGTTGCCGAGTTATTATTGTTTAAAGTCCTTAAGAGCTAAGCCCGGCCTTAACCCTAGCTTTTTTGTAAAGTGCTTCAAATGGGACAAACGAGGACTCATTAGACGCGGAATTGCACGGCAAATTCAAATCTGAAAATGGATTAATTCTATCGTGCTTGGTTGCCGAGTTATTATTGTTTAAAGTCCTTAAGAGCTAAGCCCGGCCTTAACCCTAGCGGTTTTTAAAAGTGCTTCAAATGGGACAAACGAGGACTCATTAGACGCGGAATTGCACGGCAAATTCAAATCTGAAAACGGATTAATTCTATCGTGCTCGGTTGCCGAGTTATTATTGTTTAAAGTCCTTAAGAGCTAAGCCCGGCCTTAACCCTAGCTTTTTTGTAAAGTGCTTCAAATGGGACAAACGAGGACTCATTAGACGCGGAATTGCACGGCAAATTCAAATCTGAAAATGGATTAATTCTATCGTTCTTGGTTGCCGAGTTATTAGTGTTTAAAGTCCTTAAGAGCTAAGCCCGGCCTTAACCCTAGCGTTTTTGAAAAGTGCTTCAAATGGGACAAACGAGGACTCATTAGACGCGGAATTGCACGGCAAATTCAAATCTGAAAACGGATTAATTCTATCGTGCTCGGTTGCCGAGTTATTATTGTTTAAAGTCCTTAAGAGCTAAGCCCGGCCTTAACCCTAGCGTTTTTGTAAAGTGCTTCAAATGGGACAAACGAGGACTCATTAGACGCGGAATTGCACGGAAAATCCAAATCTGAAAACGGATTAATTCTATCGTGCTTGGTTGCCGAGTTATTAGTGTTTAAAGTCCTTAAGAGCTAAGCCCGGCCTTTACCCTAGCGGTTTTTAAAAGTGCTTCAAAAGGAGCAAACGAGGACTCATTAGACGCGGAATTGCACGGCAAATTCAAATCTGAAAATGGATTAATTCTATCGTGCTCGGTTGCCGAGTTATTATTGTTTAAAGTCCTTAAGAGCTAAGCCCGGCCTTAACCCTAGCCTTTTTTGTAAAGTGCTTCAAATGGGACAAACGAGGACTCATTAGACGCGGAATTGCACGGCAAATTCAAATCTGAAAATGGATTAATTCTATCGTGCTTGGTTGCCGAGTTATTATTGTTTAAAGTCCTTAAGAGCTAAGCCCGGCCTTAACCCTAGCGTTTTTGAAAAGTGCTTCAAATGGGACAAACGAGGACTCATTAGACGCGGAATTGCACGGCAAATTCAAATCTGAAAACGGATTAATTCTATCGTGCTCGGTTGCCGAGTTATAAGTGTTTAAAGTCCTTAAGAGCTAAGCCCGGCCTTAACCCTAGCTTTTTTGTAAAGTGCTTCAAATGGGACAAACGAGGACTCATTAGACGCGGAATTGCACGGCAAATTCAAATCTGAAAACGGATTAATTCTATCGTGCTTGGTTGCCGAGTTATTAGTGTTTAAAGTCCTTAAGAGCTAAGCCCGGCCTTAACCCTAGCTTTTTTGTAAAGTGCTTCAAATGGGACAAACGAGGACTCATTAGACGCGGAATTGCACGGTTAATTCAAATCTGAAAACGGATTAATTCTATCGTGCTCGGTTGCCGAGTTATAAGTGTTTAAAGTCCTTAAGAGCTAAGCCCGGCCTTAACCCTAGCGTTTTTGAAAAGTGCTTCAAATGGGACAAACGAGGACTCATTAGACGCGGAATTGCACGGCAAATTCAAATCTGAAAATGGATTAATTCTATGGTGCTTGGTTGCCGAGTTATTATTGTTTAAAGTCCTTAAGAGCTAAGCCCGGCCTTAACCCTAGCGGTTTTTAAAAGTGCTTCAAAAGGAGCAAACGAGGACTCATTAGACGCGGAATTGCACGGCAAATTCAAATCTGAAAATGGATTAATTCTATCGTGCTCGGTTGCCGAGTTATTATTGTTTAAAGTCCTTAAGAGCTAAGCCCGGCCTTAACCCTAGCTTTTTTGTAAAGTGCTTCAAATGGGACAAACGAGGACTCATTAGACGCGGAATTGCACGGCAAATTCAAATCTGAAAATGGATTAATTCTATCGTGCTTGGTTGCCGAGTTATTATTGTTTAAAGTCCTTAAGAGCTAAGCCCGGCCTTAACCCTAGCGGTTTTTAAAAGTGCTTCAAATGGGACAAACGAGGACTCATTAGACGCGGAATTGCACGGCAAATTCAAATCTGAAAACGGATTAATTCTATCGTGCTCGGTTGCCGAGTTATCATTGTTTAAAGTCCTTAAGAGCTAAGCCCGGCCTTAACCCTAGCTTTTTTGTAAAGTGCTTCAAATGGGACAAACGAGGACTCATTAGACGCGGAATTGCACGGCAAATTCAAATCTGAAAATGGATTAATTCTATCGTTCTTGGTTGCCGAGTTATTAGTGTTTAAAGTCCTTAAGAGCTAAGCCCGGCCTTAACCCTAGCTTTTTTGTAAAGTGCTTCAAATGGGACAAACGAGGACTCATTAGACGCGGAATTGCACGGTTAATTCAAATCTGAAAACGGATTAATTCTATCGTGCTCAGTTGCCGAGTTATAAGTGTTTAAAGTCCTTAAGAGCTAAGCCCGGCCTTAACCCTAGCGTTTTTGAAAAGTGCTTCAAATGGGACAAACGAGGACTCATTAGACGCGGAATTGCACGGCAAATTCAAATCTGAAAATGGATTAATTCTATCGTGCTTGGTTGCCGAGTTATTATTGTTTAAAGTCCTTAAGAGCTAAGCCCGGCCTTAACCCTAGCGGTTTTTAAAAGTGCTTCAAAAGGAGCAAACGAGGACTCATTAGACGCGGAATTGCACGGCAAATTCAAATCTGAAAATGGATTAATTCTATCGTGCTCGGTTGCCGAGTTATAAGTGTTTAAAGTCCTTAAGAGCTAAGCCCGGCCTTAACCCTAGCGTTTTTGAAAAGTGCTTCAAATGGGACAAACGAGGACTCATTAGACGCGGAATTGCACGGCAAATTCAAATCTGAAAATGGATTAATTCTATGGTGCTTGGTTGCCGAGTTATTATTGTTTAAAGTCCTTAAGAGCTAAGCCCGGCCTTAACCCTAGCGGTTTTTAAAAGTGCTTCAAAAGGAGCAAACGAGGACTCATTAGACGCGGAATTGCACGGCAAATTCAAATCTGAAAATGGATTAATTCTATCGTGCTCGGTTGCCGAGTTATTATTGTTTAAAGTCCTTAAGAGCTAAGCCCGGCCTTAACCCTAGCTTTTTTGTAAAGTGCTTCAAATGGGACAAACGAGGACTCATTAGACGCGGAATTGCACGGCAAATTCAAATCTGAAATTGGATTAATTCTATCGTGCTTGGTTGCCGAGTTATTATTGTTTAAAGTCCTTAAGAGCTAAGCCCGGCCTTAACCCTAGCGGTTTTTAAAAGTGCTTCAAATGGGACAAACGAGGACTCATTAGACGCGGAATTGCACGGCAAATTCAAATCTGAAAACGGATTAATTCTATCGTGCTCGGTTGCCGAGTTATTATTGTTTAAAGTCCTTAAGAGCTAAGCCCGGCCTTAACCCTAGCTTTTTTGTAAAGTGCTTCAAATGGGACAAACGAGGACTCATTAGACGCGGAATTGCACGGCAAATTCAAATCTGAAAATGGATTAATTCTATCGTTCTTGGTTGCCGAGTTATTAGTGTTTAAAGTCCTTAAGAGCTAAGCCCGGCCTTAACCCTAGCTTTTTTGTAAAGTGCTTCAAATGGGACAAACGAGGACTCATTAGACGCGGAATTGCACGGTTAATTCAAATCTGAAAACGGATTAATTCTATCGTGCTCAGTTGCCGAGTTATAAGTGTTTAAAGTCCTTAAGAGCTAAGCCCGGCCTTAACCCTAGCGTTTTTGAAAAGTGCTTCAAATGGGACAAACGAGGACTCATTAGACGCGGAATTGCACGGCAAATTCAAATCTGAAAATGGATTAATTCTATCGTGCTTGGTTGCCGAGTTATTATTGTTTAAAGTCCTTAAGAGCTAAGCCCGGCCTTAACCCTAGCGGTTTTTAAAAGTGCTTCAAAAGGAGCAAACGAGGACTCATTAGACGCGGAATTGCACGGCAAATTCAAATCTGAAAATGGATTAATTCTATCGTGCTCGGTTGCCGAGTTATTATTGTTTAAAGTCCTTAAGAGCTAAGCCCGGCCTTAACCCTAGCTTTTTTGTAAAGTGCTTCAAATGGGACAAACGAGGACTCATTAGACGCGGAATTGCACGGCAAATTCAAATCTGAAAATGGATTAATTCTATCGTGCTTGGTTGCCGAGTTATTATTGTTTAAAGTCCTTAAGAGCTAAGCCCGGCCTTAACCCTAGCGGTTTTTAAAAGTGCTTTAAATGGGACAAACGAGGACTCATTAGACGCGGAATTGCACGGCAAATTCAAATCTGAAAACGGATTAATTCTATCGTGCTCGGTTGCCGAGTTATTATTGTTTAAAGTCCTTAAGAGCTAAGCCCGGCCTTAACCCTAGCTTTTTTGTAAAGTGCTTCAAATGGGACAAACGAGGACTCATTAGACGCGGAATTGCACGGCAAATTCAAATCTGAAAATGGATTAATTCTATCGTTCTTGGTTGCCGAGTTATTAGTGTTTAAAGTCCTTAAGAGCTAAGCCCGGCCTTAACCCTAGCGTTTTTGAAAAGTGCTTCAAATGGGACAAACGAGGACTCATTAGACGCGGAATTGCACGGCAAATTCAAATCTGCAAATGGATTAATTCTATCGTGCTTGGTTGCCGAGTTATTATTGTTTAAAGTCCTTAAGAGCTAAGCCCGGCCTTAACCCTAGCGGTTTTTAAAAGTGCTTCAAATGGGACAAACGAGGACTCATTAGACGCGGAATTGCACGGCAAATTCAAATCTGAAAATGGATTAATTCTATCGTTCTTGGTTGCCGAGTTATTAGTGTTTAAAGTCCTTAAGAGCTAAGCCCGGCCTTAACCCTAGCTTTTTTGTAAAGTGCTTCAAATGGGACAAACGAGGACTCATTAGACGCGGAATTGCACGGTTAATTCAAATCTGAAAACGGATTAATTCTATCGTGCTCAGTTGCCGAGTTATAAGTGTTTAAAGTCCTTAAGAGCTAAGCCCGGCCTTAACCCTAGCGTTTTTGAAAAGTGCTTCAAATGGGACAAACGAGGACTCATTAGACGCGGAATTGCACGGCAAATTCAAATCTGAAAATGGATTAATTCTATCGTGCTTGGTTGCCGAGTTATTATTGTTTAAAGTCCTTAAGAGCTAAGCCCGGCCTTAACCCTAGCGGTTTTTAAAAGTGCTTCAAAAGGAGCAAACGAGGACTCATTAGACGCGGAATTGCACGGCAAATTCAAATCTGAAAATGGATTAATTCTATCGTGCTCGGTTGCCGAGTTATTATTGTTTAAAGTCCTTAAGAGCTAAGCCCGGCCTTAACCCTAGCTTTTTTGTAAAGTGCTTCAAATGGGACAAACGAGGACTCATTAGACGCGGAATTGCACGGCAAATTCAAATCTGAAAATGGATTAATTCTATCGTGCTTGGTTGCCGAGTTATTATTGTTTAAAGTCCTTAAGAGCTAAGCCCGGCCTTAACCCTAGCGGTTTTTAAAAGTGCTTTAAATGGGACAAACGAGGACTCATTAGACGCGGAATTGCACGGCAAATTCAAATCTGAAAACGGATTAATTCTATCGTGCTCGGTTGCCGAGTTATTATTGTTTAAAGTCCTTAAGAGCTAAGCCCGGCCTTAACCCTAGCTTTTTTGTAAAGTGCTTCAAATGGGACAAACGAGGACTCATTAGACGCGGAATTGCACGGCAAATTCAAATCTGAAAATGGATTAATTCTATCGTTCTTGGTTGCCGAGTTATTAGTGTTTAAAGTCCTTAAGAGCTAAGCCCGGCCTTAACCCTAGCGTTTTTGAAAAGTGCTTCAAATGGGACAAACGAGGACTCATTAGACGCGGAATTGCACGGCAAATTCAAATCTGCAAATGGATTAATTCTATCGTGCTTGGTTGCCGAGTTATTATTGTTTAAAGTCCTTAAGAGCTAAGCCCGGCCTTAACCCTAGCGGTTTTTAAAAGTGCTTCAAATGGGACAAACGAGGACTCATTAGACGCGGAATTGCACGGCAAATTCAAATCTGAAAACGGATTAATTCTATCGTGCTCGGTTGCCGAGTTATTATTGTTTAAAGTCCTTAAGAGCTAAGCCCGGCCTTAACCCTAGCTTTTTTGTAAAGTGCTTCAAATGGGACAAACGAGGACTCATTAGACGCGGAATTGCACGGCAAATTCAAATCTGAAAACGGATTAATTCTATCGTGCTCGGTTGCCGAGTTATTATTGTTTAAAGTCCTTAAGAGCTAAGCCCGGCCTTAACCCTAGCTTTTTTGTAAAGTGCTTCAAATGGGACAAACGAGGACTCATTAGACGCGGAATTGCACGGTTAATTCAAATCTGAAAACGGATTAATTCTATCTTGCTCGGTTGCCGAGTTATAAGTGTTTAAAGTCCTTAAGAGCTAAGCCCGGCCTTAACCCTAGCGTTTTTGAAAAGTGCTTCAAATGGGACAAACGAGGACTCATTAGACGCGGAATTGCACGGCAAATTCAAATCTGAAAATGGATTAATTCTATCGTGCTTGGTTGCCGAGTTATTATTGTTTAAAGTCCTTAAGAGCTAAGCCCGGCCTTAACCCTAGCGGTTTTTAAAAGTGCTTCAAAAGGAGCAAACGAGGACTCATTAGACGCGGAATTGCACGGCAAATTCAAATCTGAAAATGGATTAATTCTATCGTGCTCGGTTGCCGAGTTATTATTGTTTAAAGTCCTTAAGAGCTAAGCCCGGCCTTAACCCTAGCTTTTTTGTAAAGTGCTTCAAATGGGACAAACGAGGACTCATTAGACGCGGAATTGCACGGCAAATTCAAATCTGAAAATGGATTAATTCTATCGTGCTTGGTTGCCGAGTTATTATTGTTTAAAGTCCTTAAGAGCTAAGCCCGGCCTTAACCCTAGCGGTTTTTAAAAGTGCTTCAAATGGGACAAACGAGGACTCATTAGACGCGGAATTGCACGGCAAATTCAAATCTGAAAACGGATTAATTCTATCGTGCTCGGTTGCCGAGTTATTATTGTTTAAAGTCCTTAAGAGCTAAGCCCGGCCTTAACCCTAGCTTTTTTGTAAAGTGCTTCAAATGGGACAAACGAGGACTCATTAGACGCGGAATTGCACGGCAAATTCAAATCTGAAAATGGATTAATTCTATCGTTCTTGGTTGCCGAGTTATTAGTGTTTAAAGTCCTTAAGAGCTAAGCCCGGCCTTAACCCTAGCTTTTTTGTAAAGTGCTTCAAATGGGACAAACGAGGACTCATTAGACGCGGAATTGCACGGTTAATTCAAATCTGAAAACGGATTAATTCTATCGTGCTCGGTTGCCGAGTTATAAGTGTTTAAAGTCCTTAAGAGCTAAGCCCGGCCTTAACCCTAGCGTTTTTGAAAAGTGCTTCAAATGGGACAAACGAGGACTCATTAGACGCGGAATTGCACGGCAAATTCAAATCTGAAAATGGATTAATTCTATCGTGCTTGGTTGCCGAGTTATTATTGTTTAAAGTCCTTAAGAGCTAAGCCCGGCCTTAACCCTAGCGGTTTTTAAAAGTGCTTCAAAAGGAGCAAACGAGGACTCATTAGACGCGGAATTGCACGGCAAATTCAAATCTGAAAATGGATTAATTCTATCGTGCTCGGTTGCCGAGTTATTATTGTTTAAAGTCCTTAAGAGCTAAGCCCGGCCTTAACCCTAGCTTTTTTGTAAAGTGCTTCAAATGGGACAAACGAGGACTCATTAGACGCGGAATTGCACGGCAAATTCAAATCTGAAAATGGATTAATTCTATCGTGCTTGGTTGCCGAGTTATTATTGTTTAAAGTCCTTAAGAGCTAAGCCCGGCCTTAACCCTAGCGGTTTTTAAAAGTGCTTCAAATGGGACAAACGAGGACTCATTAGACGCGGAATTGCACGGCAAATTCAAATCTGAAAACGGATTAATTCTATCGTGCTCGGTTGCCGAGTTATTATTGTTTAAAGTCCTTAAGAGCTAAGCCCGGCCTTAACCCTAGCTTTTTTGTAAAGTGCTTCAAATGGGACAAACGAGGACTCATTAGACGCGGAATTGCACGGCAAATTCAAATCTGAAAATGGATTAATTCTATCGTTCTTGGTTGCCGAGTTATTAGTGTTTAAAGTCCTTAAGAGCTAAGCCCGGCCTTAACCCTAGCGTTTTTGAAAAGTGCTTCAAATGGGACAAACGAGGACTCATTAGACGCGGAATTGCACGGCAAATTCAAATCTGAAAACGGATTAATTCTATCGTGCTCGGTTGCCGAGTTATAAGTGTTTAAAGTCCTTAAGAGCTTAGCCCGGCCTTAGGCTTCAAAAGGAGCAACGAGGACTCATTAGACGCGGAATTGCACGGCAAATTCAAATCTGAAAACGGATTAATTCTATCGTGCTCGGTTGCCGAGTTATTATTGTTTAAAGTCCTTAAGAGCTAAGCCCGGCCTTAACCCTAGCGTTTTTGTAAAGTGCTTCAAATGGGACAAACGAGGACTCATTAGACGCGGAATTGCACGGAAAATCCAAATCTGAAAACGGATTAATTCTATCGTGCTTGGTTGCCGAGTTATTAGTGTTTAAAGTCCTTAAGAGCTAAGCCCGGCCTTTACCCTAGCGGTTTTTAAAAGTGCTTCAAAAGGAGCAAACGAGGACTCATTAGACGCGGAATTGCACGGCAAATTCAAATCTGAAAATGGATTAATTCTATCGTGCTCGGTTGCCGAGTTATTATTGTTTAAAGTCCTTAAGAGCTAAGCCCGGCCTTAACCCTAGCCTTTTTTGTAAAGTGCTTCAAATGGGACAAACGAGGACTCATTAGACGCGGAATTGCACGGCAAATTCAAATCTGAAAATGGATTAATTCTATCGTGCTTGGTTGCCGAGTTATTATTGTTTAAAGTCCTTAAGAGCTAAGCCCGGCCTTAACCCTAGCGTTTTTGAAAAGTGCTTCAAATGGGACAAACGAGGACTCATTAGACGCGGAATTGCACGGCAAATTCAAATCTGAAAACGGATTAATTCTATCGTGCTCGGTTGCCGAGTTATAAGTGTTTAAAGTCCTTAAGAGCTAAGCCCGGCCTTAACCCTAGCTTTTTTGTAAAGTGCTTCAAATGGGACAAACGAGGACTCATTAGACGCGGAATTGCACGGCAAATTCAAATCTGAAAACGGATTAATTCTATCGTGCTTGGTTGCCGAGTTATTAGTGTTTAAAGTCCTTAAGAGCTAAGCCCGGCCTTAACCCTAGCTTTTTTGTAAAGTGCTTCAAATGGGACAAACGAGGACTCATTAGACGCGGAATTGCACGGTTAATTCAAATCTGAAAACGGATTAATTCTATCGTGCTCGGTTGCCGAGTTATAAGTGTTTAAAGTCCTTAAGAGCTAAGCCCGGCCTTAACCCTAGCGTTTTTGAAAAGTGCTTCAAATGGGACAAACGAGGACTCATTAGACGCGGAATTGCACGGCAAATTCAAATCTGAAAATGGATTAATTCTATCGTGCTTGGTTGCCGAGTTATTATTGTTTAAAGTCCTTAAGAGCTAAGCCCGGCCTTAACCCTAGCGGTTTTTAAAAGTGCTTCAAAAGGAGCAAACGAGGACTCATTAGACGCGGAATTGCACGGCAAATTCAAATCTGAAAATGGATTAATTCTATCGTGCTCGGTTGCCGAGTTATTATTGTTTAAAGTCCTTAAGAGCTAAGCCCGGCCTTAACCCTAGCTTTTTTGTAAAGTGCTTCAAATGGGACAAACGAGGACTCATTAGACGCGGAATTGCACGGCAAATTCAAATCTGAAAATGGATTAATTCTATCGTGCTTGGTTGCCGAGTTATTATTGTTTAAAGTCCTTAAGAGCTAAGCCCGGCCTTAACCCTAGCGGTTTTTAAAAGTGCTTCAAATGGGACAAACGAGGACTCATTAGACGCGGAATTGCACGGCAAATTCAAATCTGAAAACGGATTAATTCTATCGTGCTCGGTTGCCGAGTTATTATTGTTTAAAGTCCTTAAGAGCTAAGCCCGGCCTTAACCCTAGCTTTTTTGTAAAGTGCTTCAAATGGGACAAACGAGGACTCATTAGACGCGGAATTGCACGGCAAATTCAAATCTGAAAATGGATTAATTCTATCGTTCTTGGTTGCCGAGTTATTAGTGTTTAAAGTCCTTAAGAGCTAAGCCCGGCCTTAACCCTAGCTTTTTTGTAAAGTGCTTCAAATGGGACAAACGAGGACTCATTAGACGCGGAATTGCACGGTTAATTCAAATCTGAAAACGGATTAATTCTATCGTGCTCGGTTGCCGAGTTATAAGTGTTTAAAGTCCTTAAGAGCTAAGCCCGGCCTTAACCCTAGCGTTTTTGAAAAGTGCTTCAAATGGGACAAACGAGGACTCATTAGACGCGGAATTGCACGGCAAATTCAAATCTGAAAATGGATTAATTCTATCGTGCTTGGTTGCCGAGTTATTATTGTTTAAAGTCCTTAAGAGCTAAGCCCGGCCTTAACCCTAGCGGTTTTTAAAAGTGCTTCAAAAGGAGCAAACGAGGACTCATTAGACGCGGAATTGCACGGCAAATTCAAATCTGAAAATGGATTAATTCTATCGTGCTCGGTTGCCGAGTTATTATTGTTTAAAGTCCTTAAGAGCTAAGCCCGGCCTTAACCCTAGCTTTTTTGTAAAGTGCTTCAAATGGGACAAACGAGGACTCATTAGACGCGGAATTGCACGGCAAATTCAAATCTGAAAATGGATTAATTCTATCGTGCTTGGTTGCCGAGTTATTATTGTTTAAAGTCCTTAAGAGCTAAGCCCGGCCTTAACCCTAGCGGTTTTTAAAAGTGCTTCAAATGGGACAAACGAGGACTCATTAGACGCGGAATTGCACGGCAAATTCAAATCTGAAAACGGATTAATTCTATCGTGCTCGGTTGCCGAGTTATTATTGTTTAAAGTCCTTAAGAGCTAAGCCCGGCCTTAACCCTAGCTTTTTTGTAAAGTGCTTCAAATGGGACAAACGAGGACTCATTAGACGCGGAATTGCACGGCAAATTCAAATCTGAAAATGGATTAATTCTATCGTTCTTGGTTGCCGAGTTATTAGTGTTTAAAGTCCTTAAGAGCTAAGCCCGGCCTTAACCCTAGCGTTTTTGAAAAGTTCTTCAAATGGGACAAACGAGGACTCATTAGACGCGGAATTGCACGGCAAATTCAAATCTGAAAACGGATTAATTCTATCGTGCTCGGTTGCCGAGTTATAAGTGTTTAAAGTCCTTAAGAGCTTAGCCCGGCCTTAGGCTTCAAAAGGAGCAACGAGGACTCATTAGACGCGGAATTGCACGGCAAATTCAAATCTGAAAACGGATTAATTCTATCGTGCTCGGTTGCCGAGTTATTATTGTTTAAAGTCCTTAAGAGCTAAGCCCGGCCTTAACCCTAGCGTTTTTGTAAAGTGCTTCAAATGGGACAAACGAGGACTCATTAGACGCGGAATTGCACGGAAAATCCAAATCTGAAAACGGATTAATTCTATCGTGCTTGGTTGCCGAGTTATTAGTGTTTAAAGTCCTTAAGAGCTAAGCCCGGCCTTAACCCTAGCTTTTTTGTAAAGTGCTTCAAATGGGACAAACGAGGACTCATTAGACGCGGAATTGCACGGTAAATTCAAATCTGAAAACGGATTAATTCTATCGTGCTCGGTTGCCGAGTTATAAGTGTTTAAAGTCCTTAAGAGCTAAGCCCGGCCTTAACCCTAGCGTTTTTGAAAAGTGCTTCAAATGGGACAAACGAGGACTCATTAGACGCGGAATTGCACGGCAAATTCAAATCTGAAAATGGATTAATTCTATCGTGCTCGGTTGCCGAGTTATTATTGTTTAAAGTCCTTAAGAGCTAAGCCCGGCCTTAACCCTAGCTTTTTTGTAAAGTGCTTCAAATGGGACAAACGAGGACTCATTAGACGCGGAATTGCACGGCAAATTCAAATCTGAAAATGGATTAATTCTATCGTGCTCGGTTGCCGAGTTATTATTGTTTAAAGTCCTTAAGAGCTAAGCCCGGCCTTAACCCTAGCTTTTTTGTAAAGTGCTTCAAATGGGACAAACGAGGACTCATTAGACGCGGAATTGCACGGCAAATTCAAATCTGAAAATGGATTAATTCTATCGTGCTTGGTTGCCGAGTTATTATTGTTTAAAGTCCTTAAGAGCTAAGCCCGGCCTTAACCCTAGCGGTTTTTAAAAGTGCTTCAAATGGGACAAACGAGGACTCATTAGACGCGGAATTGCACGGCAAATTCAAATCTGAAAACGGATTAATTCTATCGTGCTCGGTTGCCGAGTTATTATTGTTTAAAGTCCTTAAGAGCTAAGCCCGGCCTTAACCCTAGCTTTTTTGTAAAGTGCTTCAAATGGGACAAACGAGGACTCATTAGACGCGGAATTGCACGGCAAATTCAAATCTGAAAATGGATTAATTCTATCGTTCTTGGTTGCCGAGTTATTAGTGTTTAAAGTCCTTAAGAGCTAAGCCCGGCCTTAACCCTAGCGTTTTTGAAAAGTTCTTCAAATGGGACAAACGAGGACTCATTAGACGCGGAATTGCACGGCAAATTCAAATCTGAAAACGGATTAATTCTATCGTGCTCGGTTGCCGAGTTATAAGTGTTTAAAGTCCTTAAGAGCTTAGCCCGGCCTTAGGCTTCAAAAGGAGCAACGAGGACTCATTAGACGCGGAATTGCACGGCAAATTCAAATCTGAAAACGGATTAATTCTATCGTGCTCGGTTGCCGAGTTATTATTGTTTAAAGTCCTTAAGAGCTAAGCCCGGCCTTAACCCTAGCGTTTTTGTAAAGTGCTTCAAATGGGACAAACGAGGACTCATTAGACGCGGAATTGCACGGAAAATCCAAATCTGAAAACGGATTAATTCTATCGTGCTTGGTTGCCGAGTTATTAGTGTTTAAAGTCCTTAAGAGCTAAGCCCGGCCTTAACCCTAGCTTTTTTGTAAAGTGCTTCAAATGGGACAAACGAGGACTCATTAGACGCGGAATTGCACGGTAAATTCAAATCTGAAAACGGATTAATTCTATCGTGCTCGGTTGCCGAGTTATAAGTGTTTAAAGTCCTTAAGAGCTAAGCCCGGCCTTAACCCTAGCGTTTTTGAAAAGTGCTTCAAATGGGACAAACGAGGACTCATTAGACGCGGAATTGCACGGCAAATTCAAATCTGAAAATGGATTAATTCTATCGTGCTCGGTTGCCGAGTTATTATTGTTTAAAGTCCTTAAGAGCTAAGCCCGGCCTTAACCCTAGCTTTTTTGTAAAGTGCTTCAAATGGGACAAACGAGGACTCATTAGACGCGGAATTGCACGGCAAATTCAAATCTGAAAATGGATTAATTCTATCGTGCTCGGTTGCAAAGTTATTAGTGTTTAAAGTCCTCAAGAGCTAAGCCCGGCCTTAACCCTAGCGTTTTTGAAAAGTGCTTCAAATGGGACAAACGAGGACTCATTAGACGCGGAATTGCACGGCAAATTCAAATCTGAAAACGGATTAATTCTATCGTGCTTGGTTGCCGAGTTATTAGTGTTTAAAGTCCTTAAGAGCTAAGCCCGGCCTTAACCCTAGCTTTTTTGTAAAGTGCTTCAAATGGGACAAACGAGGACTCATTAGACGCGGAATTGCACGGTTAATTCAAATCTGAAAACGGATTAATTCTATCGTGCTCGGTTGCCGAGTTATAAGTGTTTAAAGTCCTTAAGAGCTAAGCCCGGCCTTAACCCTAGCGTTTTTGAAAAGTGCTTCAAATGGGACAAACGAGGACTCATTAGACGCGGAATTGCACGGCAAATTCAAATCTGAAAATGGATTAATTCTATCGTGCTTGGTTGCCGAGTTATTATTGTTTAAAGTCCTTAAGAGCTAAGCCCGGCCTTAACCCTAGCGGTTTTTAAAAGTGCTTCAAAAGGAGCAAACGAGGACTCATTAGACGCGGAATTGCACGGCAAATTCAAATCTGAAAATGGATTAATTCTATCGTGCTCGGTTGCCGAGTTATTATTGTTTAAAGTCCTTAAGAGCTAAGCCCGGCCTTAACCCTAGCTTTTTTGTAAAGTGCTTCAAATGGGACAAACGAGGACTCATTAGACGCGGAATTGCACGGCAAATTCAAATCTGAAAATGGATTAATTCTATCGTGCTTGGTTGCCGAGTTATTATTGTTTAAAGTCCTTAAGAGCTAAGCCCGGCCTTAACCCTAGCGGTTTTTAAAAGTGCTTCAAATGGGACAAACGAGGACTCATTAGACGCGGAATTGCACGGCAAATTCAAATCTGAAAACGGATTAATTCTATCGTGCTCGGTTGCCGAGTTATTATTGTTTAAAGTCCTTAAGAGCTAAGCCCGGCCTTAACCCTAGCTTTTTTGTAAAGTGCTTCAAATGGGACAAACGAGGACTCATTAGACGCGGAATTGCACGGCAAATTCAAATCTGAAAATGGATTAATTCTATCGTTCTTGGTTGCCGAGTTATTAGTGTTTAAAGTCCTTAAGAGCTAAGCCCGGCCTTAACCCTAGCTTTTTTGTAAAGTGCTTCAAATGGGACAAACGAGGACTCATTAGACGCGGAATTGCACGGTTAATTCAAATCTGAAAACGGATTAATTCTATCGTGCTCGGTTGCCGAGTTATAAGTGTTTAAAGTCCTTAAGAGCTAAGCCCGGCCTTAACCCTAGCGTTTTTGAAAAGTGCTTCAAATGGGACAAACGAGGACTCATTAGACGCGGAATTGCACGGCAAATTCAAATCTGAAAATGGATTAATTCTATCGTGCTTGGTTGCCGAGTTATTATTGTTTAAAGTCCTTAAGAGCTAAGCCCGGCCTTAACCCTAGCGGTTTTTAAAAGTGCTTCAAAAGGAGCAAACGAGGACTCATTAGACGCGGAATTGCACGGCAAATTCAAATCTGAAAATGGATTAATTCTATCGTGCTCGGTTGCCGAGTTATTATTGTTTAAAGTCCTTAAGAGCTAAGCCCGGCCTTAACCCTAGCTTTTTTGTAAAGTGCTTCAAATGGGACAAACGAGGACTCATTAGACGCGGAATTGCACGGCAAATTCAAATCTGAAAATGGATTAATTCTATCGTGCTTGGTTGCCGAGTTATTATTGTTTAAAGTCCTTAAGAGCTAAGCCCGGCCTTAACCCTAGCGGTTTTTAAAAGTGCTTCAAATGGGACAAACGAGGACTCATTAGACGCGGAATTGCACGGCAAATTCAAATCTGAAAACGGATTAATTCTATCGTGCTCGGTTGCCGAGTTATTATTGTTTAAAGTCCTTAAGAGCTAAGCCCGGCCTTAACCCTAGCTTTTTTGTAAAGTGCTTCAAATGGGACAAACGAGGACTCATTAGACGCGGAATTGCACGGCAAATTCAAATCTGAAAATGGATTAATTCTATCGTTCTTGGTTGCCGAGTTATTAGTGTTTAAAGTCCTTAAGAGCTAAGCCCGGCCTTAACCCTAGCGTTTTTGAAAAGTTCTTCAAATGGGACAAACGAGGACTCATTAGACGCGGAATTGCACGGCAAATTCAAATCTGAAAACGGATTAATTCTATCGTGCTCGGTTGCCGAGTTATAAGTGTTTAAAGTCCTTAAGAGCTTAGCCCGGCCTTAGGCTTCAAAAGGAGCAACGAGGACTCATTAGACGCGGAATTGCACGGCAAATTCAAATCTGAAAACGGATTAATTCTATCGTGCTCGGTTGCCGAGTTATTATTGTTTAAAGTCCTTAAGAGCTAAGCCCGGCCTTAACCCTAGCGTTTTTGTAAAGTGCTTCAAATTGGACAAACGAGGACTCATTAGACGCGGAATTGCACGGAAAATCCAAATCTGAAAACGGATTAATTCTATCGTGCTTGGTTGCCGAGTTATTAGTGTTTAAAGTCCTTAAGAGCTAAGCCCGGCCTTAACCCTAGCTTTTTTGTAAAGTGCTTCAAATGGGACAAACGAGGACTCATTAGACGCGGAATTGCACGGTAAATTCAAATCTGAAAACGGATTAATTCTATCGTGCTCGGTTGCCGAGTTATAAGTGTTTAAAGTCCTTAAGAGCTAAGCCCGGCCTTAACCCTAGCGTTTTTGAAAAGTGCTTCAAATGGGACAAACGAGGACTCATTAGACGCGGAATTGCACGGCAAATTCAAATCTGAAAATGGATTAATTCTATCGTGCTTGGTTGCCGAGTTATTATTGTTTAAAGTCCTTAAGAGCTAAGCCCGGCCTTAACCCTAGCGTTTTTGAAAAGTGCTTCAAATGGAGCAAACGAGGACTCATTAGACGCGGAATTGCACGGCAAATTCAAATCTGAAAACGGATTAATTCTATCGTGCTCGGTTGCCGAGTGATTAGTGTTAAAAGTCCTTAAGAGCTAAGCCCGGCCTTAACCCTAGCGTTTTTGAAAAGTGCTTCAAATGGGACAAACGAGGACTCATTAGACGCGGAATTGCACGGCAAATTCAAATCTGAAAACGGATTAATTCTATCGTGCTCGGTTGCCGAGTTATTATTGTTTAAAGTCCTTAAGAGCTAAGCCCGGCCTTAACCCTAGCTTTTTTGTAAAGTGCTTCAAATGGGACAAACGAGGACTCATTAGACGCGGAATTGCACGGCAAATTCAAATCTGAAAATGGATTAATTCTATCGTTCTTGGTTGCCGAGTTATTAGTGTTTAAAGTCCTTAAGAGCTAAGCCCGGCCTTAACCCTAGCTTTTTTGTAAAGTGCTTCAAATGGGACAAACGAGGACTCATTAGACGCGGAATTGCACGGTTAATTCAAATCTGAAAACGGATTAATTCTATCGTGCTCGGTTGCCGAGTTATAAGTGTTTAAAGTCCTTAAGAGCTAAGCCCGGCCTTAACCCTAGCGGTTTTTAAAAGTGCTTCAAATGGGACAAACGAGGACTCATTAGACGCGGAATTGCACGGCAAATTCAAATCTGAAAATGGATTAATTCTATCGTGCTTGGTTGCCGAGTTATTATTGTTTAAAGTCCTTAAGAGCTAAGCCCGGCCTTAACCCTAGCGTTTTTGAAAAGTGCTTCAAATGGAGCAAACGAGGACTCATTAGACGCGGAATTGCACGGCAAATTCAAATCTGAAAACGGATTAATTCTATCGTGCTCGGTTGCCGAGTGATTAGTGTTAAAAGTCCTTAAGAGCTAAGCCCGGCCTTAACCCTAGCGTTTTTGAAAAGTGCTTCAAATGGGACAAACGAGGACTCATTAGACGCGGAATTGCACGGCAAATTCAAATCTGAAAACGGATTAATTCTATCGTGCTCGGTTGCCGAGTTATTATTGTTTAAAGTCCTTAAGAGCTAAGCCCGGCCTTAACCCTAGCTTTTTTGTAAAGTGCTTCAAATGGGACAAACGAGGACTCATTAGACGCGGAATTGCACGGCAAATTCAAATCTGAAAATGGATTAATTCTATCGTTCTTGGTTGCCGAGTTATTAGTGTTTAAAGTCCTTAAGAGCTAAGCCCGGCCTTAACCCTAGCTTTTTTGTAAAGTGCTTCAAATGGGACAAACGAGGACTCATTAGACGCGGAATTGCACGGTTAATTCAAATCTGAAAACGGATTAATTCTATCGTGCTCGGTTGCCGAGTTATAAGTGTTTAAAGTCCTTAAGAGCTAAGCCCGGCCTTAACCCTAGCGTTTTTGAAAAGTGCTTCAAATGGGACAAACGAGGACTCATTAGACGCGGAATTGCACGGCAAATTCAAATCTGAAAATGGATTAATTCTATCGTGCTTGGTTGCCGAGTTATTATTGTTTAAAGTCCTTAAGAGCTAAGCCCGGCCTTAACCCTAGCGGTTTTTAAAAGTGCTTCAAAAGGAGCAAACGAGGACTCATTAGACGCGGAATTGCACGGCAAATTCAAATCTGAAAATGGATTAATTCTATCGTGCTCGGTTGCCGAGTTATTATTGTTTAAAGTCCTTAAGAGCTAAGCCCGGCCTTAACCCTAGCTTTTTTGTAAAGTGCTTCAAATGGGACAAACGAGGACTCATTAGACGCGGAATTGCACGGCAAATTCAAATCTGAAAATGGATTAATTCTATCGTGCTTGGTTGCCGAGTTATTATTGTTTAAAGTCCTTAAGAGCTAAGCCCGGCCTTAACCCTAGCGGTTTTTAAAAGTGCTTCAAATGGGACAAACGAGGACTCATTAGACGCGGAATTGCACGGCAAATTCAAATCTGAAAACGGATTAATTCTATCGTGCTCGGTTGCCGAGTTATTATTGTTTAAAGTCCTTAAGAGCTAAGCCCGGCCTTAACCCTAGCTTTTTTGTAAAGTGCTTCAAATGGGACAAACGAGGACTCATTAGACGCGGAATTGCACGGCAAATTCAAATCTGAAAATGGATTAATTCTATCGTTCTTGGTTGCCGAGTTATTAGTGTTTAAAGTCCTTAAGAGCTAAGCCCGGCCTTAACCCTAGCGTTTTTGAAAAGTTCTTCAAATGGGACAAACGAGGACTCATTAGACGCGGAATTGCACGGCAAATTCAAATCTGAAAACGGATTAATTCTATCGTGCTCGGTTGCCGAGTTATAAGTGTTTAAAGTCCTTAAGAGCTTAGCCCGGCCTTAGGCTTCAAAAGGAGCAACGAGGACTCATTAGACGCGGAATTGCACGGCAAATTCAAATCTGAAAACGGATTAATTCTATCGTGCTCGGTTGCCGAGTTATTATTGTTTAAAGTCCTTAAGAGCTAAGCCCGGCCTTAACCCTAGCGTTTTTGTAAAGTGCTTCAAATTGGACAAACGAGGACTCATTAGACGCGGAATTGCACGGAAAATCCAAATCTGAAAACGGATTAATTCTATCGTGCTTGGTTGCCGAGTTATTAGTGTTTAAAGTCCTTAAGAGCTAAGCCCGGCCTTAACCCTAGCTTTTTTGTAAAGTGCTTCAAATGGGACAAACGAGGACTCATTAGACGCGGAATTGCACAGTAAATTCAAATCTGAAAACGGATTAATTCTATCGTGCTCGGTTGCCGAGTTATAAGTGTTTAAAGTCCTTAAGAGCTAAGCCCGGCCTTAACCCTAGCGTTTTTGAAAAGTGCTTCAAATGGGACAAACGAGGACTCATTAGACGCGGAATTGCACGGCAAATTCAAATCTGAAAATGGATTAATTCTATCGTGCTTGGTTGCCGAGTTATTATTGTTTAAAGTCCTTAAGAGCTAAGCCCGGCCTTAACCCTAGCGTTTTTGAAAAGTGCTTCAAATGGAGCAAACGAGGACTCATTAGACGCGGAATTGCACGGCAAATTCAAATCTGAAAACGGATTAATTCTATCGTGCTCGGTTGCCGAGTGATTAGTGTTAAAAGTCCTTAAGAGCTAAGCCCGGCCTTAACCCTAGCGTTTTTGAAAAGTGCTTCAAATGGGACAAACGAGGACTCATTAGACGCGGAATTGCACGGCAAATTCAAATCTGAAAATGGATTAATTCTATCGTGCTTGGTTGCCGAGTTATTATTGTTTAAAGTCCTTAAGAGCTAAGCCCGGCCTTAACCCTAGCTTTTTTGTAAAGTGCTTCAAATGGGACAAACGAGGACTCATTAGACGCGGAATTGCACGGCAAATTCAAATCTGAAAATGGATTAATTCTATCGTGCTTGGTTGCCGAGTTATTATTGTTTAAAGTCCTTAAGAGCTAAGCCCGGCCTTAACCCTAGCGGTTTTTAAAAGTGCTTCAAAAGGAGCAAACGAGGACTCATTAGACGCGGAATTGCACGGCAAATTCAAATCTGAAAATGGATTAATTCTAGTTCTATCGTGCTCGGTTGCCGAGTTATTATTGTTTAAAGTCCTTAAGAGCTAAGCCCGGCCTTAACCCTAGCTTTTTTGTAAAGTGCTTCAAATGGGACAAACGAGGACTCATTAGACGCGGAATTGCACGGCAAATTCAAATCTGAAAATGGATTAATTCTATCGTGCTTGGTTGCCGAGTTATTATTGTTTAAAGTCCTTAAGAGCTAAGCCCGGCCTTAACCCTAGCGTTTTTGAAAAGTGCTTCAAATGGGACAAACGAGGACTCATTAGACGCGGGATTGCACGGAAAATCCAAATCTGAAAACGGATTAATTCTATCGTGCTTGGTTGCCGAGTTATTAGTGTTTAAAGTCCTTAAGAGCTAAGCCCGGCCTTAACCCTAGCTTTTTTGTAAAGTGCTTCAAATGGGACAAACGAGGACTCATTAGACGCGGAATTGCACGGCAAATTCAAATCTGAAAATGGATTAATTCTATCGTGCTTGGTTGCCGAGTTATTATTGTTTAAAGTCCTTAAGAGCTAAGCCCGGCCTTAACCCTAGCGGTTTTTAAAAGTGCTTCAAATGGGACAAACGAGGACTCATTAGACGCGGAATTGCACGGCAAATTCAAATCTGAAAACGGATTAATTCTATCGTGCTCGGTTGCCGAGTTATTATTGTTTAAAGTCCTTAAGAGCTAAGCCCGGCCTTAACCCTAGCTTTTTTGTAAAGTGCTTCAAATGGGACAAACGAGGACTCATTAGACGCGGAATTGCACGGCAAATTCAAATCTGAAAATGGATTAATTCTATCGTTCTTGGTTGCCGAGTTATTAGTGTTTAAAGTCCTTAAGAGCTAAGCCCGGCCTTAACCCTAGCGTTTTTGAAAAGTTCTTCAAATGGGACAAACGAGGACTCATTAGACGCGGAATTGCACGGCAAATTCAAATCTGAAAACGGATTAATTCTATCGTGCTCGGTTGCCGAGTTATAAGTGTTTAAAGTCCTTAAGAGCTTAGCCCGGCCTTAGGCTTCAAAAGGAGCAACGAGGACTCATTAGACGCGGAATTGCACGGCAAATTCAAATCTGAAAACGGATTAATTCTATCGTGCTCGGTTGCCGAGTTATTATTGTTTAAAGTCCTTAAGAGCTAAGCCCGGCCTTAACCCTAGCGTTTTTGTAAAGTGCTTCAAATTGGACAAACGAGGACTCATTAGACGCGGAATTGCACGGAAAATCCAAATCTGAAAACGGATTAATTCTATCGTGCTTGGTTGCCGAGTTATTAGTGTTTAAAGTCCTTAAGAGCTAAGCCCGGCCTTAACCCTAGCTTTTTTGTAAAGTGCTTCAAATGGGACAAACGAGGACTCATTAGACGCGGAATTGCACAGTAAATTCAAATCTGAAAACGGATTAATTCTATCGTGCTCGGTTGCCGAGTTATAAGTGTTTAAAGTCCTTAAGAGCTAAGCCCGGCCTTAACCCTAGCGTTTTTGAAAAGTGCTTCAAATGGGACAAACGAGGACTCATTAGACGCGGAATTGCACGGCAAATTCAAATCTGAAAATGGATTAATTCTATCGTGCTTGGTTGCCGAGTTATTATTGTTTAAAGTCCTTAAGAGCTAAGCCCGGCCTTAACCCTAGCGTTTTTGAAAAGTGCTTCAAATGGAGCAAACGAGGACTCATTAGACGCGGAATTGCACGGCAAATTCAAATCTGAAAACGGATTAATTCTATCGTGCTCGGTTGCCGAGTGATTAGTGTTAAAAGTCCTTAAGAGCTAAGCCCGGCCTTAACCCTAGCGTTTTTGAAAAGTGCTTCAAATGGGACAAACGAGGACTCATTAGACGCGGAATTGCACGGCAAATTCAAATCTGAAAATGGATTAATTCTATCGTGCTTGGTTGCCGAGTTATTATTGTTTAAAGTCCTTAAGAGCTAAGCCCGGCCTTAACCCTAGCTTTTTTGTAAAGTGCTTCAAATGGGACAAACGAGGACTCATTAGACGCGGAATTGCACGGCAAATTCAAATCTGAAAATGGATTAATTCTATCGTGCTTGGTTGCCGAGTTATTATTGTTTAAAGTCCTTAAGAGCTAAGCCCGGCCTTAACCCTAGCGGTTTTTAAAAGTGCTTCAAATGGGACAAACGAGGACTCATTAGACGCGGAATTGCACGGCAAATTCAAATCTGAAAACGGATTAATTCTATCGTGCTCGGTTGCCGAGTTATTATTGTTTAAAGTCCTTAAGAGCTAAGCCCGGCCTTAACCCTAGCTTTTTTGTAAAGTGCTTCAAATGGGACAAACGAGGACTCATTAGACGCGGAATTGCACGGCAAATTCAAATCTGAAAATGGATTAATTCTATCGTTCTTGGTTGCCGAGTTATTAGTGTTTAAAGTCCTTAAGAGCTAAGCCCGGCCTTAACCCTAGCGTTTTTGAAAAGTGCTTCAAATGGGACAAACGAGGACTCATTAGACGCGGAATTGCACGGCAAATTCAAATCTGAAAACGGATTAATTCTATCGTGCTCGGTTGCCGAGTTATAAGTGTTTAAAGTCCTTAAGAGCTTAGCCCGGCCTTAGGCTTCAAAAGGAGCAACGAGGACTCATTAGACGCGGAATTGCACGGCAAATTCAAATCTGAAAACGGATTAATTCTATCGTGCTCGGTTGCCGAGTTATTATTGTTTAAAGTCCTTAAGAGCTAAGCCCGGCCTTAACCCTAGCGTTTTTGTAAAGTGCTTCAAATTGGACAAACGAGGACTCATTAGACGCGGAATTGCACGGAAAATCCAAATCTGAAAATGGATTAATTCTATCGTGCTTGGTTGCCGAGTTATTAGTGTTTAAAGTCCTTAAGAGCTAAGCCCGGCCTTAACCCTAGCTTTTTTGTAAAGTGCTTCAAATGGGACAAACGAGGACTCATTAGACGCGGAATTGCACGGTAAATTCAAATCTGAAAACGGATTAATTCTATCGTGCTCGGTTGCCGAGTTATAAGTGTTTAAAGTCCTTAAGAGCTAAGCCCGGCCTTAACCCTAGCGTTTTTGAAAAGTGCTTCAAATGGGACAAACGAGGACTCATTAGACGCGGAATTGCACGGCAAATTCAAATCTGAAAATGGATTAATTCTATCGTGCTTGGTTGCCGAGTTATTATTGTTTAAAGTCCTTAAGAGCTAAGCCCGGCCTTAACCCTAGCGGTTTTTAAAAGTGCTTCAAAAGGAGCAAACGAGGACTCATTAGACGCGGAATTGCACGGCAAATTCAAATCTGAAAATGGATTAATTCTAGTTCTATCGTGCTCGGTTGCCGAGTTATTATTGTTTAAAGTCCTTAAGAGCTAAGCCCGGCCTTAACCCTAGCTTTTTTGTAAAGTGCTTCAAATGGGACAAACGAGGACTCATTAGACGCGGAATTGCACGGCAAATTCAAATCTGAAAATGGATTAATTCTATCGTGCTTGGTTGCCGAGTTATTATTGTTTAAAGTCCTTAAGAGCTAAGCCCGGCCTTAACCCTAGCGTTTTTGAAAAGTGCTTCAAATGGGACAAACGAGGACTCATTAGACGCGGGATTGCACGGAAAATCCAAATCTGAAAACGGATTAATTCTATCGTGCTTGGTTGCCGAGTTATTAGTGTTTAAAGTCCTTAAGAGCTAAGCCCGGCCTTAACCCTAGCTTTTTTGTAAAGTGCTTCAAATGGGACAAACGAGGACTCATTAGACGCGGAATTGCACGGCAAATTCAAATCTGAAAATGGATTAATTCTATCGTGCTTGGTTGCCGAGTTATTATTGTTTAAAGTCCTTAAGAGCTAAGCCCGGCCTTAACCCTAGCGTTTTTGAAAAGTGCTTCAAATGGGACAAACGAGGACTCATTAGACGCGGAATTGCACGGCAAATTCAAATCTGAAAATGGATTAATTCTATCGTGCTTGGTTGCCGAGTTATTATTGTTTAAAGTCCTTAAGAGCTAAGCCCGGCCTTAACCCTAGCGGTTTTTAAAAGTGCTTCAAAAGGAGCAAACGAGGACTCATTAGACGCGGAATTGCACGGCAAATTCAAATCTGAAAATGGATTAATTCTAGTTCTATCGTGCTCGGTTGCCGAGTTATTATTGTTTAAAGTCCTTAAGAGCTAAGCCCGGCCTTAACCCTAGCTTTTTTGTAAAGTGCTTCAAATGGGACAAACGAGGACTCATTAGACGCGGAATTGCACGGCAAATTCAAATCTGAAAATGGATTAATTCTATCGTGCTTGGTTGCCGAGTTATTATTGTTTAAAGTCCTTAAGAGCTAAGCCCGGCCTTAACCCTAGCGTTTTTGAAAAGTGCTTCAAATGGGACAAACGAGGACTCATTAGACGCGGGATTGCACGGAAAATCCAAATCTGAAAACGGATTAATTCTATCGTGCTTGGTTGCCGAGTTATTAGTGTTTAAAGTCCTTAAGAGCTAAGCCCGGCCTTAACCCTAGCTTTTTTGTAAAGTGCTTCAAATGGGACAAACGAGGACTCATTAGACGCGGAATTGCACGGCAAATTCAAATCTGAAAATGGATTAATTCTATCGTGCTTGGTTGCCGAGTTATTATTGTTTAAAGTCCTTAAGAGCTAAGCCCGGCCTTAACCCTAGCGTTTTTGAAAAGTGCTTCAAATGGAGCAAACGAGGACTCATTAGACGCGGAATTGCACGGCAAATTCAAATCTGAAAACGGATTAATTCTATCGTGCTCGGTTGCCGAGTGATTAGTGTTAAAAGTCCTTAAGAGCTAAGCCCGGCCTTAACCCTAGCGTTTTTGAAAAGTGCTTCAAATGGGACAAACGAGGACTCATTAGACGCGGAATTGCACGGCAAATTCAAATCTGAAAATGGATTAATTCTATCGTGCTTGGTTGCCGAGTTATTATTGTTTAAAGTCCTTAAGAGCTAAGCCCGGCCTTAACCCTAGCTTTTTTGTAAAGTGCTTCAAATGGGACAAACGAGGACTCATTAGACGCGGAATTGCACGGTAAATTCAAATCTGAAAACGGATTAATTCTATCGTGCTCGGTTGCCGAGTTATAAGTGTTTAAAGTCCTTAAGAGCTAAGCCCGGCCTTAACCCTAGCGTTTTTGAAAAGTGCTTCAAATGGGACAAACGAGGACTCATTAGACGCGGAATTGCACGGCAAATTCAAATCTGAAAATGGATTAATTCTATCGTGCTTGGTTGCCGAGTTATTATTGTTTAAAGTCCTTAAGAGCTAAGCCCGGCCTTAACCCTAGCGGTTTTTAAAAGTGCTTCAAAAGGAGCAAACGAGGACTCATTAGACGCGGAATTGCACGGCAAATTCAAATCTGAAAATGGATTAATTCTATCGTGCTTGGTTGCCGAGTTATTATTGTTTAAAGTCCTTAAGAGCTAAGCCCGGCCTTAACCCTAGCTTTTTTGAAAAGTGCTTCAAATGGAGCAAACGAGGACTCATTAGACGCGGAATTGCACGGCAAATTCAAATCTGAAAATGGATTAATTCTATCGTGCTTGGTTGCCGAGTTATTATTGTTTAAAGTCCTTAAGAGCTAAGCCCGGCCTTAACCCTAGCGGTTTTTAAAAGTGCTTCAAAAGGAGCAAACGAGGACTCATTAGACGCGGAATTGCACGGCAAATTCAAATCTGAAAATGGATTAATTCTAGTTCTATCGTGCTCGGTTGCCGAGTTATTATTGTTTAAAGTCCTTAAGAGCTAAGCCCGGCCTTAACCCTAGCTTTTTTGTAAAGTGCTTCAAATGGGACAAACGAGGACTCATTAGACGCGGAATTGCACGGCAAATTCAAATCTGAAAATGGATTAATTCTATCGTGCTTGGTTGCCGAGTTATTATTGTTTAAAGTCCTTAAGAGCTAAGCCCGGCCTTAACCCTAGCGTTTTTGAAAAGTGCTTCAAATGGGACAAACGAGGACTCATTAGACGCGGGATTGCACGGAAAATCCAAATCTGAAAACGGATTAATTCTATCGTGCTTGGTTGCCGAGTTATTAGTGTTTAAAGTCCTTAAGAGCTAAGCCCGGCCTTAACCCTAGCTTTTTTGTAAAGTGCTTCAAATGGGACAAACGAGGACTCATTAGACGCGGAATTGCACGGCAAATTCAAATCTGAAAATGGATTAATTCTATCGTGCTTGGTTGCCGAGTTATTATTGTTTAAAGTCCTTAAGAGCTAAGCCCGGCCTTAACCCTAGCGTTTTTGAAAAGTGCTTCAAATGGGACAAACGAGGACTCATTAGACGCGGAATTGCACGGCAAATTCAAATCTGAAAATGGATTAATTCTATCGTGCTTGGTTGCCGAGTTATTATTGTTTAAAGTCCTTAAGAGCTAAGCCCGGCCTTAACCCTAGCGGTTTTTAAAAGTGCTTCAAAAGGAGCAAACGAGGACTCATTAGACGCGGAATTGCACGGCAAATTCAAATCTGAAAATGGATTAATTCTAGTTCTATCGTGCTCGGTTGCCGAGTTATTATTGTTTAAAGTCCTTAAGAGCTAAGCCCGGCCTTAACCCTAGCTTTTTTGTAAAGTGCTTCAAATGGGACAAACGAGGACTCATTAGACGCGGAATTGCACGGCAAATTCAAATCTGAAAATGGATTAATTCTATCGTGCTTGGTTGCCGAGTTATTATTGTTTAAAGTCCTTAAGAGCTAAGCCCGGCCTTAACCCTAGCGTTTTTGAAAAGTGCTTCAAATGGGACAAACGAGGACTCATTAGACGCGGGATTGCACGGAAAATCCAAATCTGAAAACGGATTAATTCTATCGTGCTTGGTTGCCGAGTTATTAGTGTTTAAAGTCCTTAAGAGCTAAGCCCGGCCTTAACCCTAGCTTTTTTGTAAAGTGCTTCAAATGGGACAAACGAGGACTCATTAGACGCGGAATTGCACGGCAAATTCAAATCTGAAAATGGATTAATTCTATCGTGCTTGGTTGCCGAGTTATTATTGTTTAAAGTCCTTAAGAGCTAAGCCCGGCCTTAACCCTAGCGTTTTTGAAAAGTGCTTCAAATGGAGCAAACGAGGACTCATTAGACGCGGAATTGCACGGCAAATTCAAATCTGAAAACGGATTAATTCTATCGTGCTCGGTTGCCGAGTGATTAGTGTTTAAAGTCCTTAAGAGCTAAGCCCGGCCTTAACCCTAGCGTTTTTGAAAAGTGCTTCAAATGGGACAAACGAGGACTCATTAGACGCGGAATTGCACGGCAAATTCAAATCTGAAAATGGATTAATTCTATCGTGCTTGGTTGCCGAGTTATTATTGTTTAAAGTCCTTAAGAGCTAAGCCCGGCCTTAACCCTAGCTTTTTTGTAAAGTGCTTCAAATGGGACAAACGAGGACTCATTAGACGCGGAATTGCACGGTAAATTCAAATCTGAAAACGGATTAATTCTATCGTGCTCGGTTGCCGAGTTATAAGTGTTTAAAGTCCTTAAGAGCTAAGCCCGGCCTTAACCCTAGCGTTTTTGAAAAGTGCTTCAAATGGGACAAACGAGGACTCATTAGACGCGGAATTGCACGGCAAATTCAAATCTGAAAATGGATTAATTCTATCGTGCTTGGTTGCCGAGTTATTATTGTTTAAAGTCCTTAAGAGCTAAGCCCGGCCTTAACCCTAGCGGTTTTTAAAAGTGCTTCAAAAGGAGCAAACGAGGACTCATTAGACGCGGAATTGCACGGCAAATTCAAATCTGAAAATGGATTAATTCTATCGTGCTTGGTTGCCGAGTTATTATTGTTTAAAGTCCTTAAGAGCTAAGCCCGGCCTTAACCCTAGCTTTTTTGAAAAGTGCTTCAAATGGAGCAAACGAGGACTCATTAGACGCGGAATTGCACGGCAAATTCAAATCTGAAAACGGATTAATTCTATCGTGCTCGGTTGCCGAGTGATTAGTGTTAAAAGTCCTTAAGAGCTAAGCCCGGCCTTAACCCTAGCGTTTTTGAAAAGTGCTTCAAATGGAGCAAACGAGGACTCATTAGACGCGGAATTGCACGGCAAATTCAAATCTGAAAACGGATTAATTCTATCGTGCTCGGTTGCCGAGTGATTAGTGTTAAAAGTCCTTAAGAGCTAAGCCCGGCCTTAACCCTAGCTTTTTTGTAAAGTGCTTCAAATGGGACAAACGAGGACTCATTAGACGCGGAATTGCACGGTAAATTCAAATCTGAAAACGGATTAATTCTATCGTGCTCGGTTGCCGAGTTATAAGTGTTTAAAGTCCTTAAGAGCTAAGCCCGGCCTTAACCCTAGCGTTTTTGAAAAGTGCTTCAAATGGGACAAACGAGGACTCATTAGACGCGGAATTGCACGGCAAATTCAAATCTGAAAATGGATTAATTCTATCGTGCTTGGTTGCCGAGTTATTATTGTTTAAAGTCCTTAAGAGCTAAGCCCGGCCTTAACCCTAGCGGTTTTTAAAAGTGCTTCAAAAGGAGCAAACGAGGACTCATTAGACGCGGAATTGCACGGCAAATTCAAATCTGAAAACGGATTAATTCTATCGTGCTCGGTTGCCGAGTTATTATTGTTTAAATTCCTTAAGAGCTAAGCCCGGCCTTAACCCTAGCTTTTTTGTAAAGTGCTTCAAATGGGACAAACGAGGACTCATTAGACGCGGAATTGCACGGCAAATTCAAATCTGAAAATGGATTAATTCTATCGTGCTTGGTTGCCGAGTTATTATCGTTTAAAGTCCTTAAGAGCTAAGCCCTGCCTTAACCCTAGCGTTTTTGTAAAGTGCTTCAAATGGGACAAACGAGGACTCATTAGACGCGAAATTGCACGGCAAATTCAAATCTGAAAACGGGTTAATTTTATCGTGCTCGGTTGCCGAGTTATTATTGTTTAAAGTCCTTAAGAGCTAAGCCCGGCCTTAACCCTAGCTTTTTTGTAAAGTGCTTCAAATGGAGCAAACGATGACTCATTAGACGCGGAAGTGCACGGCAAATTCAAATCTGAAAACGGATTAATTCTATCGTGCTCGGTTGCAAAGTTATTAGTGTTTAAAGTCCTCAAGAGCTAAGCCCGGCCTTAACCCTAGCGTTTTTGAAAAGTGCTTCAAATGGGACAAACGAGGACTCATTAGACGCGGAATTGCACGGCAAATTCAAATCTGAAAACGGATTAATTTTATCGTGCTCGGTTGCCGAGTTATTATTGTTTAAAGTCCTTAAGAGCTAAGCCCGGCCTTAACCCTAGCGTTTTTGTAAAGTGCTTCAAATGGAGCAAACGAGGACTCATTAGACGCGGAATTGCACGGCAAATTCAAATCTGAAAATGGATTAATTCTATCGTGCTCGGTTGCCGAGTTATTATTGTTTAAAGTCCTTAAGAGCTAAGCCCGGCCTTAACCCTAGCTTTTTTGTAAAGTGCTTCAAATGGGACAAACGAGGACTCATTAGACGCGGAATTGCACGGCAAATTCAAATCTGAAAATGGATTAATTCTATCGTGCTTGGTTGCCGAGTTATTATTGTTTAAAGTCCTTAAGAGCTAAGCCCGGCCTTAACCCTAGCGGTTTTTAAAAGTGCTTCAAAAGGAGCAAACGAGGACTCATTAGACGCGGAATTGCACGGCAAATTCAAATCTGAAAATGGATTAATTCTATCGTGCTCGGTTGCCGAGTTATTATTGTTTAAAGTCCTTAAGAGCTAAGCCCGGCCTTAACCCTAGCTTTTATGTAAAGTGCTTCAAATGGGACAAACGAGGACTCATTAGACGCGGAATTGCACGGCAAATTCAAATCTGAAAATGGATTAATTCTATCGTGCTTGGTTGCCGAGTTATTATTGTTTAAAGTCCTTAAGAGCTAAGCCCGGCCTTAACCCTAGCGGTTTTTAAAAGTGCTTCAAATGGGACAAACGAGGACTCATTAGACGCGGAATTGCACGGCAAATTCAAATCTGAAAACGGATTAATTCTATCGTGCTCGGTTGCCGAGTTATTATTGTTTAAAGTCCTTAAGAGCTAAGCCCGGCCTTAACCCTAGCTTTTTTGTAAAGTGCTTCAAATGGGACAAACGAGGACTCATTAGACGCGGAATTGCACGGCAAATTCAAATCTGAAAATGGATTAATTCTATCGTTCTTGGTTGCCGAGTTATTAGTGTTTAAAGTCCTTAAGAGCTAAGCCCGGCCTTAACCCTAGCGTTTTTGAAAAGTTCTTCAAATGGGACAAACGAGGACTCATTAGACGCGGAATTGCACGGCAAATTCAAATCTGAAAACGGATTAATTCTATCGTGCTCGGTTGCCGAGTTATAAGTGTTTAAAGTCCTTAAGAGCTTAGCCCGGCCTTAGGCTTCAAAAGGAGCAACGAGGACTCATTAGACGCGGAATTGCACGGCAAATTCAAATCTGAAAACGGATTAATTCTATCGTGCTCGGTTGCCGAGTTATTATTGTTTAAAGTCCTTAAGAGCTAAGCCCGGCCTTAACCCTAGCGTTTTTGTAAAGTGCTTCAAATTGGACAAACGAGGACTCATTAGACGCGGAATTGCACGGCAAATTCAAATCTGAAAATGGATTAATTCTATCGTGCTTGGTTGCCGAGTTATTATTGTTTAAAGTCCTTAAGAGCTAAGCCCGGCCTTAACCCTAGCTTTTTTGTAAAGTGCTTCAAATGGAACAAACGAGGACTCATTAGACGCGGAATTGCACGGTAAATTCAAATCTGAAAACGGATTAATTCTATCGTGCTCGGTTGCCGAGTTATAAGTGTTTAAAGTCCTTAAGAGCTAAGCCCGGCCTTAACCCTAGCGTTTTTGAAAAGTGCTTCAAATGGGACAAACGAGGACTCATTAGACGCGGAATTGCACGGCAAATTCAAATCTGAAAATGGATTAATTCTATCGTGCTTGGTTGCCGAGTTATTATTGTTTAAAGTCCTTAAGAGCTAAGCCCGGCCTTAACCCTAGCGTTTTTGAAAAGTGCTTCAAATGGAGCAAACGAGGACTCATTAGACGCGGAATTGCACGGCAAATTCAAATCTGAAAACGGATTAATTCTATCGTGCTCGGTTGCCGAGTGATTAGTGTTAAAAGTCCTTAAGAGCTAAGCCCGGCCTTAACCCTAGCGTTTTTGAAAAGTGCTTCAAATGGGACAAACGAGGACTCATTAGACGCGGAATTGCACGGCAAATTCAAATCTGAAAATGGATTAATTCTATCGTGCTTGGTTGCCGAGTTATTATTGTTTAAAGTCCTTAAGAGCTAAGCCCGGCCTTAACCCTAGCTTTTTTGTAAAGTGCTTCAAATGGGACAAACGAGGACTCATTAGACGCGGAATTGCACGGCAAATTCAAATCTGAAAATGGATTAATTCTATCGTGCTTGGTTGCCGAGTTATTATTGTTTAAAGTCCTTAAGAGCTAAGCCCGGCCTTAACCCTAGCGGTTTTTAAAAGTGCTTCAAATGGGACAAACGAGGACTCATTAGACGCGGAATTGCACGGCAAATTCAAATCTGAAAACGGATTAATTCTATCGTGCTCGGTTGCCGAGTTATTATTGTTTAAAGTCCTTAAGAGCTAAGCCCGGCCTTAACCCTAGCTTTTTTGTAAAGTGCTTCAAATGGGACAAACGAGGACTCATTAGACGCGGAATTGCACGGCAAATTCAAATCTGAAAATGGATTAATTCTATCGTTCTTGGTTGCCGAGTTATTAGTGTTTAAAGTCCTTAAGAGCTAAGCCCGGCCTTAACCCTAGCGTTTTTGAAAAGTGCTTCAAATGGGACAAACGAGGACTCATTAGACGCGGAATTGCACGGCAAATTCAAATCTGAAAACGGATTAATTCTATCGTGCTCGGTTGCCGAGTTATAAGTGTTTAAAGTCCTTAAGAGCTTAGCCCGGCCTTAGGCTTCAAAAGGAGCAACGAGGACTCATTAGACGCGGAATTGCACGGCAAATTCAAATCTGAAAACGGATTAATTCTATCGTGCTCGGTTGCCGAGTTATTATTGTTTAAAGTCCTTAAGAGCTAAGCCCGGCCTTAACCCTAGCGTTTTTGTAAAGTGCTTCAAATTGGACAAACGAGGACTCATTAGACGCGGAATTGCACGGAAAATCAAAATCTGAAAATGGATTAATTCTATCGTGCTTGGTTGCCGAGTTATTAGTGTTTAAAGTCCTTAAGAGCTAAGCCCGGCCTTAACCCTAGCTTTTTTGTAAAGTGCTTCAAATGGGACAAACGAGGACTCATTAGACGCGGAATTGCACGGTAAATTCAAATCTGAAAACGGATTAATTCTATCGTGCTCGGTTGCCGAGTTATAAGTGTTTAAAGTCCTTAAGAGCTAAGCCCGGCCTTAACCCTAGCGTTTTTGAAAAGTGCTTCAAATGGGACAAACGAGGACTCATTAGACGCGGAATTGCACGGCAAATTCAAATCTGAAAATGGATTAATTCTATCGTGCTTGGTTGCCGAGTTATTATTGTTTAAAGTCCTTAAGAGCTAAGCCCGGCCTTAACCCTAGCGGTTTTTAAAAGTGCTTCAAAAGGAGCAAACGAGGACTCATTAGACGCGGAATTGCACGGCAAATTCAAATCTGAAAATGGATTAATTCTAGTTCTATCGTGCTCGGTTGCCGAGTTATTATTGTTTAAAGTCCTTAAGAGCTAAGCCCGGCCTTAACCCTAGCTTTTTTGTAAAGTGCTTCAAATGGGACAAACGAGGACTCATTAGACGCGGAATTGCACGGCAAATTCAAATCTGAAAATGGATTAATTCTATCGTGCTTGGTTGCCGAGTTATTATTGTTTAAAGTCCTTAAGAGCTAAGCCCGGCCTTAACCCTAGCGTTTTTGAAAAGTGCTTCAAATGGGACAAACGAGGACTCATTAGACGCGGGATTGCACGGAAAATCCAAATCTGAAAACGGATTAATTCTATCGTGCTTGGTTGCCGAGTTATTAGTGTTTAAAGTCCTTAAGAGCTAAGCCCGGCCTTAACCCTAGCTTTTTTGTAAAGTGCTTCAAATGGGACAAACGAGGACTCATTAGACGCGGAATTGCACGGCAAATTCAAATCTGAAAATGGATTAATTCTATCGTGCTTGGTTGCCGAGTTATTATTGTTTAAAGTCCTTAAGAGCTAAGCCCGGCCTTAACCCTAGCGTTTTTGAAAAGTGCTTCAAATGGAGCAAACGAGGACTCATTAGACGCGGAATTGCACGGCAAATTCAAATCTGAAAACGGATTAATTCTATCGTGCTCGGTTGCCGAGTGATTAGTGTTAAAAGTCCTTAAGAGCTAAGCCCGGCCTTAACCCTAGCGTTTTTGAAAAGTGCTTCAAATGGGACAAACGAGGACTCATTAGACGCGGAATTGCACGGCAAATTCAAATCTGAAAATGGATTAATTCTATCGTGCTTGGTTGCCGAGTTATTATTGTTTAAAGTCCTTAAGAGCTAAGCCCGGCCTTAACCCTAGCTTTTTTGTAAAGTGCTTCAAATGGGACAAACGAGGACTCATTAGACGCGGAATTGCACGGCAAATTCAAATCTGAAAATGGATTAATTCTATCGTGCTTGGTTGCCGAGTTATTATTGTTTAAAGTCCTTAAGAGCTAAGCCCGGCCTTAACCCTAGCGGTTTTTAAAAGTGCTTCAAAAGGAGCAAACGAGGACTCATTAGACGCGGAATTGCACGGCAAATTCAAATCTGAAAACGGATTAATTCTATCGTGCTCGGTTGCCGAGTTATTATTGTTTAAATTCCTTAAGAGCTAAGCCCGGCCTTAACCCTAGCTTTTTTGTAAAGTGCTTCAAATGGGACAAACGAGGACTCATTAGACGCGGAATTGCACGGCAAATTCAAATCTGAAAATGGATTAATTCTATCGTGCTTGGTTGCCGAGTTATTATCGTTTAAAGTCCTTAAGAGCTAAGCCCTGCCTTAACCCTAGCGTTTTTGTAAAGTGCTTCAAATGGGACAAACGAGGACTCATTAGACGCGAAATTGCACGGCAAATTCAAATCTGAAAACGGGTTAATTTTATCGTGCTCGGTTGCCGAGTTATTATTGTTTAAAGTCCTTAAGAGCTAAGCCCGGCCTTAACCCTAGCTTTTTTGTAAAGTGCTTCAAATGGAGCAAACGATGACTCATTAGACGCGGAAGTGCACGGCAAATTCAAATCTGAAAACGGATTAATTCTATCGTGCTCGGTTGCAAAGTTATTAGTGTTTAAAGTCCTCAAGAGCTAAGCCCGGCCTTAACCCTAGCGTTTTTGAAAAGTGCTTCAAATGGGACAAACGAGGACTCATTAGACGCGGAATTGCACGGCAAATTCAAATCTGAAAACGGATTAATTTTATCGTGCTCGGTTGCCGAGTTATTATTGGTTAAAGTCCTTAAGAGCTAAGCCCGGCCTTAACCCTAGCGTTTTTGTAAAGTGCTTCAAATGGAGCAAACGAGGACTCATTAGACGCGGAATTGCACGGCAAATTCAAATCTGAAAATGGATTAATTCTATCGTGCTCGGTTGCCGAGTTATTATTGTTTAAAGTCCTTAAGAGCTAAGCCCGGCCTTAACCCTAGCTTTTTTGTAAAGTGCTTCAAATGGGACAAACGAGGACTCATTAGACGCGGAATTGCACGGCAAATTCAAATCTGAAAATGGATTAATTCTATCGTGCTTGGTTGCCGAGTTATTATTGTTTAAAGTCCTTAAGAGCTAAGCCCGGCCTTAACCCTAGCGTTTTTGAAAAGTGCTTCAAATGGGACAAACGAGGACTCATTAGACGCGGGATTGCACGGAAAATCCAAATCTGAAAACGGATTAATTCTATCGTGCTTGGTTGCCGAGTTATTAGTGTTTAAAGTCCTTAAGAGCTAAGCCCGGCCTTAACCCTAGCTTTTTTGTAAAGTGCTTCAAATGGGACAAACGAGGACTCATTAGACGCGGAATTGCACGGCAAATTCAAATCTGAAAATGGATTAATTCTATCGTGCTTGGTTGCCGAGTTATTATTGTTTAAAGTCCTTAAGAGCTAAGCCCGGCCTTAACCCTAGCGTTTTTGATAAGTGCTTCAAATGGAGCAAACGAGGACTCATTAGACGCGGAATTGCACGGTTAATTCAAATCTGAAAATGGATTAATTCTATCGTGCTTGGTTGCCGAGTTATTATTGTTTAAAGTCCTTAAGAGCTAAGCCCGGCCTTAACCCTAGCTTTTTTGAAAAGTGCTTCAAATGGGACAAACGAGGACTCATTAGACGCGGAATTGCACGGCAAATTCAAATCTGAAAACGGATTAATTCTATCGTGCTCGGTTGCCGAGTTATTAGTGTTTAAAGTCCTTAAGAGCTAAGCCCGGCCTTAACCCTAGCGGTTTTTAAAAGTGCTTCAAATGGGACAAACGAGGACTCATTAGACGCGGAATTGCACGGCAAATTCAAATCTGAAAACGGATTAATTCTATCGTGCTCGGTTGCCGAGTTATTAGTGTTTAAAGTTCTTAAGAGCTAAGCCCGGCCTTAACCCTAGCGTTTTTGAAAAGTGCTTCAAATGGGACAAACGAGGACTCATTAGACGCGGAATTGCACGGCAAATTCAAATCTGAAAATGGATTAATTCTATCGTGCTCGGTTGCCGAGTTATTATTGTTTAAAGTCCTTAAGAGCTAAGCCCGGCCTTAACCCTAGCTTTTTTGTAAAGTGCTTCAAATGGGACAAACGAGGACTCATTAGACGCGGAATTGCACGGCAAATTCAAATCTGAAAATGGATTAATTCTATCGTGCTTGGTTGCCGAGTTATTATTGTTTAAAGTCCTTAAGAGCTAAGCCCGGCCTTAACCCTAGCGTTTTTGAAAAGTGCTTCAAATGGAGCAAACGAGGACTCATTAGACGCGGAATTGCACGGCAAATTCAAATCTGAAAACGGATTAATTCTATCGTGCTCGGTTGCCGAGTGATTAGTGTTAAAAGTCCTTAAGAGCTAAGCCCGGCCTTAACCCTAGCGTTTTTGAAAAGTGCTTCAAATGGGACAAACGAGGACTCATTAGACGCGGAATTGCACGGCAAATTCAAATCTGAAAATGGATTAATTCTATCGTGCTTGGTTGCCGAGTTATTATTGTTTAAAGTCCTTAAGAGCTAAGCCCGGCCTTAACCCTAGCTTTTTTGTAAAGTGCTTCAAATGGGACAAACGAGGACTCATTAGACGCGGAATTGCACGGCAAATTCAAATCTGAAAATGGATTAATTCTATCGTGCTTGGTTGCCGAGTTATTATTGTTTAAAGTCCTTAAGAGCTAAGCCCGGCCTTAACCCTAGCGGTTTTTAAAAGTGCTTCAAAAGGAGCAAACGAGGACTCATTAGACGCGGAATTGCACGGCAAATTCAAATCTGAAAACGGATTAATTCTATCGTGCTCGGTTGCCGAGTTATTATTGTTTAAATTCCTTAAGAGCTAAGCCCGGCCTTAACCCTAGCTTTTTTGTAAAGTGCTTCAAATGGGACAAACGAGGACTCATTAGACGCGGAATTGCACGGCAAATTCAAATCTGAAAATGGATTAATTCTATCGTGCTTGGTTGCCGAGTTATTATCGTTTAAAGTCCTTAAGAGCTAAGCCCTGCCTTAACCCTAGCGTTTTTGTAAAGTGCTTCAAATGGGACAAACGAGGACTCATTAGACGCGAAATTGCACGGCAAATTCAAATCTGAAAACGGGTTAATTTTATCGTGCTCGGTTGCCGAGTTATTATTGTTTAAAGTCCTTAAGAGCTAAGCCCGGCCTTAACCCTAGCTTTTTTGTAAAGTGCTTCAAATGGAGCAAACGATGACTCATTAGACGCGGAAGTGCACGGCAAATTCAAATCTGAAAACGGATTAATTCTATCGTGCTCGGTTGCAAAGTTATTAGTGTTTAAAGTCCTCAAGAGCTAAGCCCGGCCTTAACCCTAGCGTTTTTGAAAAGTGCTTCAAATGGGACAAACGAGGACTCATTAGACGCGGAATTGCACGGCAAATTCAAATCTGAAAACGGATTAATTTTATCGTGCTCGGTTGCCGAGTTATTATTGGTTAAAGTCCTTAAGAGCTAAGCCCGGCCTTAACCCTAGCGTTTTTGTAAAGTGCTTCAAATGGAGCAAACGAGGACTCATTAGACGCGGAATTGCACGGCAAATTCAAATCTGAAAATGGATTAATTCTATCGTGCTCGGTTGCCGAGTTATTATTGTTTAAAGTCCTTAAGAGCTAAGCCCGGCCTTAACCCTAGCTTTTTTGTAAAGTGCTTCAAATGGGACAAACGAGGACTCATTAGACGCGGAATTGCACGGCAAATTCAAATCTGAAAATGGATTAATTCTATCGTGCTTGGTTGCCGAGTTATTATTGTTTAAAGTCCTTAAGAGCTAAGCCCGGCCTTAACCCTAGCGTTTTTGAAAAGTGCTTCAAATGGGACAAACGAGGACTCATTAGACGCGGGATTGCACGGAAAATCCAAATCTGAAAACGGATTAATTCTATCGTGCTTGGTTGCCGAGTTATTAGTGTTTAAAGTCCTTAAGAGCTAAGCCCGGCCTTAACCCTAGCTTTTTTGTAAAGTGCTTCAAATGGGACAAACGAGGACTCATTAGACGCGGAATTGCACGGCAAATTCAAATCTGAAAATGGATTAATTCTATCGTGCTTGGTTGCCGAGTTATTATTGTTTAAAGTCCTTAAGAGCTAAGCCCGGCCTTAACCCTAGCGTTTTTGATAAGTGCTTCAAATGGAGCAAACGAGGACTCATTAGACGCGGAATTGCACGGCAAATTCAAATCTGGAAACGGATTAATTCTATCGTGCTCGGTTGCCGAGTGATTAGTGTTAAAAGTCCTTAAGAGCTAAGCCCGGCCTTAACCCCTGGCGTTTTTGAAAAGTGCTTCAAATGGGACAAACGAGGACTCATTAGACGCGGAATTGCACGGCAAATTCAAATCTGAAAATGGATTAATTCTATCGTGCTTGGTTGCCGAGTTATTATTGTTTAAAGTCCTTAAGAGCTAAGCCCGGCCTTAACCCTAGCTTTTTTGTAAAGTGCTTCAAATGGGACAAACGAGGACTCATTAGACGCGGAATTGCACGGTAAATTCAAATCTGAAAACGGATTAATTCTATCGTGCTCGGTTGCCGAGTTATAAGTGTTTAAAGTCCTTAAGAGCTAAGCCCGGCCTTAACCCTAGCGTTTTTGAAAAGTGCTTCAAATGGGACAAACGAGGACTCATTAGACGCGGAATTGCACGGCAAATTCAAATCTGAAAATGGATTAATTCTATCGTGCTTGGTTGCCGAGTTATTATTGTTTAAAGTCCTTAAGAGCTAAGCCCGGCCTTAACCCTAGCGGTTTTTAAAAGTGCTTCAAAAGGAGCAAACGAGGACTCATTAGACGCGGAATTGCACGGCAAATTCAAATCTGAAAACGGATTAATTCTATCGTGCTCGGTTGCCGAGTTATTATTGTTTAAATTCCTTAAGAGCTAAGCCCGGCCTTAACCCTAGCTTTTTTGTAAAGTGCTTCAAATGGGACAAACGAGGACTCATTAGACGCGGAATTGCACGGCAAATTCAAATCTGAAAATGGATTAATTCTATCGTGCTTGGTTGCCGAGTTATTATTGTTTAAAGTCCTTAAGAGCTAAGCCCGGCCTTAACCCTAGCGGTTTTTAAAAGTGCTTCAAAAGGAGCAAACGAGGACTCATTAGACGCGGAATTGCACGGCAAATTCAAATCTGAAAACGGATTAATTCTATCGTGCTCGGTTGCCGAGTTATTATTGTTTAAAGTCCTTAAGAGCTAAGCCCGGCCTTAACCCTAGCGTTTTTGAAAAGTGCTTCAAATGGGACAAACGAGGACTCATTAGACGCGGAATTGCACGGAAAATCCAAATCTGAAAATGGATTAATTCTATCGTGCTTGGTTGCCGAGTTATTAGTGTTTAAAGTCCTTAAGAGCTAAGCCCGGCCTTAACCCTAGCTTTTTTGTAAAGTGCTTCAAATGGGACAAACGAGGACTCATTAGACGCGGAATTGCACGGCAAATTCAAATCTGAAAATGGATTAATTCTATCGTGCTTAGTTGCCGAGTTTTTATTGTTTAAAGTCCTTAAGAGCTAAGCCCGGCCTTAACCCTAGCGTTTTTGAAAAGTGCTTCAAATGGAGCAAACGAGGACTCATTAGACGCGGAATTGCACGGCAAATTCAAATCTGAAAACGGATTAATTCTATCGTGCTTGGTTGCCGAGTTATTAGTGTTAAAAGTCCTTAAGAGCTAAGCCCGGCCTTAACCCTAGCGTTTTTGAAAAGTGCTTCAAATGGGACAAACGAGGACTCATTAGACGCGGAATTGCACGGCAAATTCAAATCTGAAAATGGATTAATTCTATCGTGCTTGGTTGCCGAGTTATTATTGTTTAAAGTCCTTAAGAGCTAAGCCCGGCCTTAACCCTAGCGTTTTTTAAAAGTGCTTCAAATGGGACAAACGAGGACTCATTAGACGCGGAATTGCACGGCAAATTCAAATCTGAAAACGGATTAATTCTATCGTGCTTGGTTGCCGAGTTATTAGTGTTTAAAGTCCTTAAGAGCTAAGCCCGGCCTTAACCCTAGCGTTTTTGAAAAGTGCTTCAAATGGGACAAACGAGGACTCATTAGACGCGGAATTGCACGGTTAATTCAAATCTGAAAACGGATTAATTCTATCGTGCTCGGTTGCCGAGTTATAAGTGTTTAAAGTCCTTAAGAGCTAAGCCCGGCCTTAACCCTAGCGTTTTTGAAAAGTGCTTCAAATGGGACAAACGAGGACTCATTAGACGCGGAATTGCACGGCAAATTCAAATCTGAAAATGGATTAATTCTATCGTGCTTGGTTGCCGAGTTATTATTGTTTAAAGTCCTTAAGAGCTAAGCCCGGCCTTAACCCTAGCGTTTTTTAAAAGTGCTTCAAAAGGAGCAAACGAGGACTCATTAGACGCGGAATTGCACGGCAAATTCAAATCTGAAAATGGATTAATTCTATCGTGCTCGGTTGCCGAGTTATTATTGTTTAAAGTCCTTAAGAGCTAAGCCCGGCCTTAACCCTAGCTTTTTTGTAAAGTGCTTCAAATGGGACAAACGAGGACTCATTAGACGCGGAATTGCACGGTTAATTCAAATCTGAAAATGGATTAATTCTATCGTGCTTGGTTGCCGAGTTATTATTGTTTAAAGTCCTTAAGAGCTAAGCCCGGCCTTAACCCTAGCTTTTTTGAAAAGTGCTTCAAATGGGACAAACGAGGACTCATTAGACGCGGAATTGCACGGCAAATTCAAATCTGAAAACGGATTAATTCTATCGTGCTCGGTTGCCGAGTTATTAGTGTTTAAAGTCCTTAAGAGCTAAGCCCGGCCTTAACCCTAGCGGTTTTTAAAAGTGCTTCAAATGGGACAAACGAGGACTCATTAGACGCGGAATTGCACGGCAAATTCAAATCTGAAAACGGATTAATTCTATCGTGCTCGGTTGCCGAGTTATTAGTGTTTAAAGTTCTTAAGAGCTAAGCCCGGCCTTAACCCTAGCGTTTTTGAAAAGTGCTTCAAATGGGACAAACGAGGACTCATTAGACGCGGAATTGCACGGCAAATTCAAATCTGAAAATGGATTAATTCTATCGTGCTCGGTTGCCGAGTTATTATTGTTTAAAGTCCTTAAGAGCTAAGCCCGGCCTTAACCCTAGCTTTTTTGTAAAGTGCTTCAAATGGGACAAACGAGGACTCATTAGACGCGGAATTGCACGGCAAATTCAAATCTGAAAATGGATTAATTCTATCGTGCTTGGTTGCCGAGTTATTATTGTTTAAAGTCCTTAAGAGCTAAGCCCGGCCTTAACCCTAGCTTTTTTGAAAAGTGCTTCAAATGGGACAAACGAGGACTCATTAGACGCGGAATTGCACGGCAAATTCAAATCTGAAAACGGATTAATTCTATCGTGCTCGGTTGCCGAGTTATTAGTGTTTAAAGTCCTTAAGAGCTAAGCCCGGCCTTAACCCTAGCTTTTTTGTAAAGTGCTTCAAATGGGACAAACGAGGACTCATTAGACGCGGAATTGCACGGCAAATTCAAATCTGAAAAGGGGTTAATTCTATCGTGCTCGGTTGCCGAGTGATTAGTGTTAAAAGTCCTTAAGAGCTAAGCCCGGCCTTAACCCTAGCGTTTTTGAAAAGTGCTTCAAATGAGACAAACGAGGACTCATTAGACGCGGAATTGCACGGCAAATTCAAATCTGAAAATGGATTAATTCTATCGTGCTTGGTTGCCGAGTTATTATTGTTTAAAGTCCTTAAGAGCTAAGCCCGGCCTTAACCCTAGCGTTTTTGAAAAGTGCTTCAAATGGGACAAACGAGGACTCATTAGACGCGGAATTGCACGGCAAATTCAAATCTGAAAACGTACTAACCGAGCACGATAGAATTAATCCGTTTTCAGATTTGAATTTGCCGTGCAATTCCGCGTCTAATGAGTCCTCGTTTGTCCCATTTGAAGCCCTTTACAAAAAAGCTAGGGTTAAGGCCGGGCTTAGCTCTTAAGGACTTTAAACAATAATAACTCGGCAACCGAGCACGATAGAATTAATCCGTTTTCAGATTTGAATTTGCCGTGAACTTCCGCGTCTAATGAGTCCTCGTTTGTCCCATTTGAAGCACTTTACAAAAAAGCTAGGGTTAAGGCCGGGCTTAGCTCTTAAGGACTTTAAACACTAATAACTCGGCAACCGAGCATGATAGAATTAATCCGTTTTCAGATTTGAATTTGCCGTGCACTTCCGCGTCTAATGAGTCCTCGTTTGTCCCATTTGAAGCACTTTTCAAAAACGCTAGGGTTAAGGCCGGGCTTAGCTCTTAAGGACTTTAAACACTAATAACTCGGCAACCAAGCACGATAGAATTAATCCGTTTTCAGATTTGAATTTGCCGTGCACTTCCGCGTCTAATGAGTCCTCGTTTGCTCCATTTGAAGCACTTTACAAAAAAGCTAGGGTTAAGGCCGGGCTTAGCTCTTAAGGACTTTAAACACTAATAACTCGGCAACCAAGCACGATAGAATTAATCCGTTTTCAGATTTGAATTTGCCGTGCAATTCCGCGTCTAATGAGTCCTCGTTTGTCCCATTTGAAGCACTTTTCAAAAACGCTAGGGTTAAGGCCGGGCTTAGCTCTTAAGGACTTTAAACACTAATAACTCGGCAACCAAGCACGATAGAATTAATCCGTTTTTAGATTTGAATTTGCCGTGCAATTCCGCGTCTAATGAGTCCTCGTTTGCTCCATTTGAAGCAGTTTTAAAAACCGCTAGGGTTAAGGCTGGGCTTAGCTCTTAAGAATTTTAAACACTAATAACTCGGCAACCGAGCACGATAGAATTAACCCGTTTTCAGATTTGAATTTGCCGTGCAATTCCGCGTCTAATGAGTCCTCGTTTGTCCCATTTGAAGCACTTTTCAAAAACGCTAGGGTTAAGGCCGGGCTTAGCTCTTAAGGACTTTAAACACTAATAACTCGGCAACCAAGCACGATAGAATTAATCCGTTTTCAGATTTGAATTTGCCGTGCACTTCCGCGTCTAATGAGTCCTCGTTTGCTCCATTTGAAGCACTTTACAAAAAAGCTAGGGTTAAGGCCGGGCTTAGCTCTTAAGGACTTTAAACAATAATAACTCGGCAACCAAGCACGATAGAATTAATCCGTTTTCAGATTTGAATTTGCCGTGCAATTCCGCGTCTAATGAGTCCTCGTTTGTCCCATTTGAAGCACTTTTCAAAAACGCTAGGGTTAAGGCCGGGCTTAGCTCTTAAGGACTTTAAACAATAATAACTCGGCAACCGAGCACGATAGAATTAATCCGTTTTCAGATTTGAATTTGCCGTGCAATTCCGCGTCTAATGAGTCCTCGTTTGTCCCATTTGAAGCACTTTACAAAAAAGCTAGGGTTAAGGCCGGGCTTAGCCCTTAAGGACTTTAAACACTTATAACTCGGCAACCGAGCACGATAAAATTAACCCGTTTTCAGATTTGAATTTGCCGTGCAATTCCGCGTCTAATGAGTCCTCGTTTGTCCCATTTGAAGCACATTTCAAAAACGCTAGGGTTAAGGCCGGGCTTAGCTCTTAAGGACTTTAAACACTAATAACTCGGCAACCAAGCACGATAGAATTAATCCGTTTTTAGATTTGAATTTGCCGTGCAATTCCGCGTCTAATGAGTCCTCGTTTGCTCCATTTGAAGCAGTTTTAAAAACCGCTAGGGTTAAGGCTGGGCTTAGCTCTTAAGAATTTTAAACACTAATAACTCGGCAACCGAGCACGATAGAATTAACCCGTTTTCAGATTTGAATTTGCCGTGCAATTCCGCGTCTAAAGAGTCCTCGTTTGTCCCATTTGAAGCACTTTTCAAAAACGCTAGGGTTAAGGCCGGGCTTAGCTCTTAAGGACTTTAAACACTAATAACTCGGCAACCAAGCACGATAGAATTAATCCGTTTTCAGATTTGAATTTGCCGTGCACTTCCGCGTCTAATGAGTCCTCGTTTGCTCCATTTGAAGCACTTTACAAAAAAGCTAGGGTTAAGGCCGGGCTTAGCTCTTAAGGACTTTAAACACTAATAACTCGGCAACCAAGCACGATAGAATTAATCCGTTTTCAGATTTGAATTTGCCGTGCAATTCCGCGTCTAATGAGTTCTCGTTTGTCCCATTTGAAGCCCTTTACAAAAAAGCTAGGGTTAAGGCCGGGCTTAGCTCTTAAGGACTTTAAACAATAATAACTCGGCAACCGAGCACGATAGAATTAATCCGTTTTCAGATTTGAATTTGCCGTGAACTTCCGCGTCTAATGAGTCCTCGTTTGTCCCATTTGAAGCACTTTACAAAAAAGCTAGGGTTAAGGCCGGGCTTAGCTCTTAAGGACTTTAAACACTAATAACTCGGCAACCGAGCATGATAGAATTAATCCGTTTTCAGATTTGAATTTGCCGTGCAATTCCGCGTCTAATGAGTCCTCGTTTGTCCCATTTGAAGCACTTTTCAAAAACGCTAGGGTTAAGGCCGGGCTTAGCTCTTAAGGACTTTAAACACTAATAACTCGGCAACCAAGCACGATAGAATTAATCCGTTTTCAGATTTGAATTTGCCGTGCACTTCCGCGTCTAATGAGTCCTCGTTTGCTCCATTTGAAGCACTTTACAAAAAAGCTAGGGTTAAGGCCGGGCTTAGCTCTTAAGGACTTTAAACACTAATAACTCGGCAACCAAGCACGATAGAATTAATCCGTTTTCAGATTTGAATTTGCCGTGCAATTCCGCGTCTAATGAGTCCTCGTTTGTCCCATTTGAAGCACTTTTCAAAAACGCTAGGGTTAAGGCCGGGCTTAGCTCTTAAGGACTTTAAACACTAATAACTCGGCAACCAAGCACGATAGAATTAATCCGTTTTTAGATTTGAATTTGCCGTGCAATTCCGCGTCTAATGAGTCCTCGTTTGCTCCATTTGAAGCAGTTTTAAAAACCGCTAGGGTTAAGGCTGGGCTTAGCTCTTAAGAATTTTAAACACTAATAACTCGGCAACCGAGCACGATAGAATTAACCCGTTTTCAGATTTGAATTTGCCGTGCAATTCCGCGTCTAATGAGTCCTCGTTTGCTCCATTTGAAGCACTTTTCAAAAACGCTAGGGTTAAGGCCGGGCTTAGCTCTTAAGGACTTTAAACACTAATAACTCGGCAACCAAGCACGATAGAATTAATCCGTTTTCAGATTTGAATTTGCCGTGCACTTCCGCGTCTAATGAGTCCTCGTTTGCTCCATTTGAAGCACTTTACAAAAAAGCTAGGGTTAAGGCCGGGCTTAGCTCTTAAGGACTTTAAACAATAATAACTCGGCAACCAAGCACGATAGAATTAATCCGTTTTCAGATTTGAATTTGCCGTGCAATTCCGCGTCTAATGAGTCCTCGTTTGTCCCATTTGAAGCACTTTTCAAAAACGCTAGGGTTAAGGCCGGGCTTAGCTCTTAAGGACTTTAAACAATAATAACTCGGCAACCGAGCACGATAGAATTAATCCGTTTTCAGATTTGAATTTGCCGTGCAATTCCGCGTCTAATGAGTCCTCGTTTGTCCCATTTGAAGCACTTTACAAAAAAGCTAGGGTTAAGGCCGGGCTTAGCCCTTAAGGACTTTAAACACTTATAACTCGGCAACCGAGCACGATAAAATTAACCCGTTTTCAGATTTGAATTTGCCGTGCAATTCCGCGTCTAATGAGTCCTCGTTTGTCCCATTTGAAGCACATTTCAAAAACGCTAGGGTTAAGGCCGGGCTTAGCTCTTAAGGACTTTAAACACTAATAACTCGGCAACCAAGCACGATAGAATTAATCCGTTTTTAGATTTGAATTTGCCGTGCAATTCCGCGTCTAATGAGTCCTCGTTTGCTCCATTTGAAGCAGTTTTAAAAACCGCTAGGGTTAAGGCTGGGCTTAGCTCTTAAGAATTTTAAACACTAATAACTCGGCAACCGAGCACGATAGAATTAACCCGTTTTCAGATTTGAATTTGCCGTGCAATTCCGCGTCTAAAGAGTCCTCGTTTGTCCCATTTGAAGCACTTTTCAAAAACGCTAGGGTTAAGGCCGGGCTTAGCTCTTAAGGACTTTAAACACTAATAACTCGGCAACCAAGCACGATAGAATTAATCCGTTTTCAGATTTGAATTTGCCGTGCACTTCCGCGTCTAATGAGTCCTCGTTTGCTCCATTTGAAGCACTTTACAAAAAAGCTAGGGTTAAGGCCGGGCTTAGCTCTTAAGGACTTTAAACACTAATAACTCGGCAACCAAGCACGATAGAATTAATCCGTTTTCAGATTTGAATTTGCCGTGCAATTCCGCGTCTAATGAGTTCTCGTTTGTCCCATTTGAAGCACTTTTCAAAAACGCTAGGGTTAAGGCCGGGCTTAGCTCTTAAGGACTTTAAACAATAATAACTCGGCAACCGAGCACGATAGAATTAATGCGTTTTCAGATTTGAATTTGCCGTGCAATTCCGCGTCTAATGAGTCCTCGTTTGTCCCATTTGAAGCACTTTTCAAAAACGCTAGGGTTAAGGCCGGGCTTAGCTCTTAAGGACTTTAAACAATAATAACTCGGCAACCGAGCACGATAGAATTAATCCGTTTTCAGATTTGAATTTGCCGTGCAATTCCGCGTCTAATGAGTCCTCGTTTGTCCCATTTGAAGCACTTTACAAAAAAGCTAGGGTTAAGGCCGGGCTTAGCCCTTAAGGACTTTAAACACTTATAACTCGGCAACCGAGCACGATAAAATTAACCCGTTTTCAGATTTGAATTTGCCGTGCAATTCCGCGTCTAATGAGTCCTCGTTTGTCCCATTTGAAGCACATTTCAAAAACGCTAGGGTTAAGGCCGGGCTTAGCTCTTAAGGACTTTAAACACTAATAACTCGGCAACCAAGCACGATAGAATTAATCCGTTTTTAGATTTGAATTTGCCGTGCAATTCCGCGTCTAATGAGTCCTCGTTTGTCCCATTTGAAGCAGTTTTAAAAACCGCTAGGGTTAAGGCTGGGCTTAGCTCTTAAGAATTTTAAACACTAATAACTCGGCAACCGAGCACGATAGAATTAACCCGTTTTCAGATTTGAATTTGCCGTGCAATTCCGCGTCTAAAGAGTCCTCGTTTGTCCCATTTGAAGCACTTTTCAAAAACGCTAGGGTTAAGGCCGGGCTTAGCTCTTAAGGACTTTAAACACTAATAACTCGGCAACCAAGCACGATAGAATTAATCCGTTTTCAGATTTGAATTTGCCGTGCACTTCCGCGTCTAATGAGTCCTCGTTTGCTCCATTTGAAGCACTTTACAAAAAAGCTAGGGTTAAGGCCGGGCTTAGCTCTTAAGGACTTTAAACACTTATAACTCGGCAACCAAGCACGATAGAATTAATCCGTTTTCAGATTTGAATTTGCCGTGCAATTCCGCGTCTAATGAGTTCTCGTTTGTCCCATTTGAAGCACTTTTCAAAAACGCTAGGGTTAAGGCCGGGCTTAGCTCTTAAGGACTTTAAACAATAATAACTCGGCAACCGAGCACGATAGAATTAATCCGTTTTCAGATTTGAATTTGCCGTGCAATTCCGCGTCTAATGAGTCCTCGTTTGTCCCATTTGAAGCACTTTTCAAAAACGCTAGGGTTAAGGCCGGGCTTAGCTCTTAAGGACTTTAAACAATAATAACTCGGCAACCGAGCACGATAGAATTAATCCGTTTTCAGATTTGAATTTGCCGTGCAATTCCGCGTCTAATGAGTCCTCGTTTGTCCCATTTGAAGCACTTTACAAAAAAGCTAGGGTTAAGGCCGGGCTTAGCCCTTAAGGACTTTAAACACTTATAACTCGGCAACCGAGCACGATAAAATTAACCCGTTTTCAGATTTGAATTTGCCGTGCAATTCCGCGTCTAATGAGTCCTCGTTTGTCCCATTTGAAGCACATTTCAAAAACGCTAGGGTTAAGGCCGGGCTTAGCTCTTAAGGACTTTAAACACTAATAACTCGGCAACCAAGCACGATAGAATTAATCCGTTTTTAGATTTGAATTTGCCGTGCAATTCCGCGTCTAATGAGTCCTCGTTTGTCCCATTTGAAGCAGTTTTAAAAACCGCTAGGGTTAAGGCTGGGCTTAGCTCTTAAGAATTTTAAACACTAATAACTCGGCAACCGAGCACGATAGAATTAACCCGTTTTCAGATTTGAATTTGCCGTGCAATTCCGCGTCTAATGAGTCCTCGTTTGTCCCATTTGAAGCACTTTTCAAAAACGCTAGGGTTAAGGCCGGGCTTAGCTCTTAAGGACTTTAAACACTAATAACTCGGCAACCAAGCACGATAGAATTAATCCGTTTTTAGATTTGAATTTGCCGTGCAATTCCGCGTCTAATGAGTCCTCGTTTGCTCCATTTGAAGCAGTTTTAAAAACCGCTAGGGTTAAGGCTGGGCTTAGCTCTTAAGAATTTTAAACACTAATAACTCGGCAACCGAGCACGATAGAATTAACCCGTTTTCAGATTTGAATTTGCCGTGCAATTCCGCGTCTAATGAGTCCTCGTTTGCTCCATTTGAAGCAGTTTTAAAAACCGCTAGGGTTAAGGCTGGGCTTAGCTCTTAAGAATTTTAAACACTAATAACTCGGCAACCAAGCATGATAGAATTATTCCGTTTTCAGATTTGAATTTGCCGTGCAATTCCGCGTCTAATGAGTCCTCGTTTGTCCCATTTGAAGCACTTTTCAAAAACGCTAGGGTTAAGGCCGGGCTTAGCTCTTAAGAACTTTAAACACTAATAACTCGGCAACCGAGCACGATAGAATTAATCCGTTTTCAGATTTGAATTTGCCGTGCAATTCCGCGTCTAATGAGTCCTCGTTTGCTCCTTTTGAAGCACTTTTAAAAACCGCTAGGGTTAAGGCCGGGCTTAGCTCTTAAGGACTTTAAACAATAATAACTCGGCAACCAAGCACGATAGAATTAATCCGTTTTCAGATTTGAATTTGCCTTGCAATTCCGCGTCTAATGAGTCCTCGTTTGTCCCATTTTGAGCACTTTACAAAAAAGCTAGGGTTAAGGCCGGGCTCAGCTCTTAAGGACTTTAAACACTAATAACTCGGCAACCGAGCACGATAAAATTAATCCGTTTTCAGATTTGAATTTGCCGTGCAATTCCGCGTCTAATGAGTCCTCGTTTGTCCCATTTGAAGCACTTTACAAAAAAGCTAGGGTTAAGGCCGGGCTTAGCTCTTAAGGACTTTAAACACTAATAACTTTGCAACCGAGCACGATAGAATTAATCCGTTTTCAGATTTGAATTTGCCGTGCAATTCCGCGTCTAATGAGTCCTCGTTTGTCCCATTTGAAGCACTTTTCAAAAACGCTAGGGTTAAGGCCGGGCTTAGCTCTTAAGGACTTTAAACAATAATAACTCGGCAACCGAGCACGATAGAATTAATCCGTTTTCAGATTTGAATTTGCCGTGCAATTCCGCGTCTAATGAGTCCTCGTTTGTCCCATTTGAAGCACTTTTCAAAAACGCTAGGGTTAAGGCCGGGCTTAGCTCTTAAGGACTTTAAACAATAATAACTCGGCAACCGAGCACGATAGAATTAATCCGTTTTCAGATTTGAATTTGCCGTGCAATTCCGCGTCTAATGAGTCCTCGTTTGTCCCATTTGAAGCACTTTACAAAAAAGCTAGGGTTAAGGCCGGGCTTAGCCCTTAAGGACTTTAAACACTTATAACTCGGCAACCGAGCACGATAAAATTAACCCGTTTTCAGATTTGAATTTGCCGTGCAATTCCGCGTCTAATGAGTCCTCGTTTGTCCCATTTGAAGCACATTTCAAAAACGCTAGGGTTAAGGCCGGGCTTAGCTCTTAAGGACTTTAAACACTAATAACTCGGCAACCAAGCACGATAGAATTAATCCGTTTTTAGATTTGAATTTGCCGTGCAATTCCGCGTCTAATGAGTCCTCGTTTGTCCCATTTGAAGCAGTTTTAAAAACCGCTAGGGTTAAGGCTGGGCTTAGCTCTTAAGAATTTTAAACACTAATAACTCGGCAACCGAGCACGATAGAATTAACCCGTTTTCAGATTTGAATTTGCCGTGCAATTCCGCGTCTAATGAGTCCTCGTTTGTCCCATTTGAAGCACTTTTCAAAAACGCTAGGGTTAAGGCCGGGCTTAGCTCTTAAGGACTTTAAACACTAATAACTCGGCAACCAAGCACGATAGAATTAATCCGTTTTTAGATTTGAATTTGCCGTGCAATTCCGCGTCTAATGAGTCCTCGTTTGCTCCATTTGAAGCAGTTTTAAAAACCGCTAGGGTTAAGGCTGGGCTTAGCTCTTAAGAATTTTAAACACTAATAACTCGGCAACCGAGCACGATAGAATTAACCCGTTTTCAGATTTGAATTTGCCGTGCAATTCCGCGTCTAATGAGTCCTCGTTTGCTCCATTTGAAGCAGTTTTAAAAACCGCTAGGGTTAAGGCTGGGCTTAGCTCTTAAGAATTTTAAACACTAATAACTCGGCAACCAAGCACGATAGAATTAATCCGTTTTCAGATTTGAATTTGCCGTGCAATTCCACGTCTAATGAGTCCTCGTTTGTCCCATTTGAAGCACTTTACAAAAAAGCTAGGGTTAAGGCCGGGCTTAGCTCTTAAGGACTTTAAACAATAATAACTCGGCAACCGAGCACGATAGAATTAACCCGTTTTCAGATTTGAATTTGCCGTGCAATTCCGCGTCTAATGAGTCCTCGTTTGTCCCATTTGAAGCACTTTTCAAAAACGCTAGGGTTAAGGCCGGGCTTAGCTCTTAAGGACTTTAAACACTAATAACTCGGCAACCGAGCATGATAGAATTATTCCGTTTTCAGATTTGAATTTGCCGTGCAATTCCGCGTCTAATGAGTCCTCGTTTGTCCCATTTGAAGCACTTTTCAAAAACGCTAGGGTTAAGGCCGGGCTTAGCTCTTAAGAACTTTAAACACTAATAACTCGGCAACCGAGCACGATAGAATTAATCCGTTTTCAGATTTGAATTTGCCGTGCAATTCCGCGTCTAATGAGTCCTCGTTTGCTCCTTTTGAAGCACTTTTAAAAACCGCTAGGGTTAAGGCCGGGCTTAGCTCTTAAGGACTTTAAACAATAATAACTCGGCAACCAAGCACGATAGAATTAATCCGTTTTCAGATTTGAATTTGCCTTGCAATTCCGCGTCTAATGAGTCCTCGTTTGTCCCATTTTGAGCACTTTACAAAAAAGCTAGGGTTAAGGCCGGGCTTAGCTCTTAAGGACTTTAAACACTAATAACTCGGCAACCGAGCACGATAAAATTAATCCGTTTTCAGATTTGAATTTGCCGTGCAATTCCGCGTCTAATGAGTCCTCGTTTGTCCCATTTGAAGCACTTTACAAAAAAGCTAGGGTTAAGGCCGGGCTTAGCTCTTAAGGACTTTAAACACTAATAACTTTGCAACCGAGCACGATAGAATTAATCCGTTTTCAGATTTGAATTTGCCGTGCAATTCCGCGTCTAATGAGTCCTCGTTTGTCCCATTTAAAGCACTTTTCAAAAACGCTAGGGTTAAGGCCGGGCTTAGCTCTTAAGGACTTTAAACAATAATAACTCGGCAACCAAGCACGATAGAATTAATCCGTTTTCAGATTTGAATTTGCCGTGCAATTCCGCGTCTAATGAGTCCTCGTTTGTCCCATTTGAAGCACTTTACAAAAAAGCTAGGGTTAAGGCCGGGCTTAACTCTTAAGGACTTTAAACACTAATAACTCGGCAACCAAGCACGATAGAATTAATCCGTTTTTAGATTTGAATTTGCCGTGCAATTCCGCGTCTAATGAGTCCTCGTTTGTCCCATTTGAAGCAGTTTTAAAAACCGCTAGGGTTAAGGCTGGGCTTAGCTCTTAAGAATTTTAAACACTAATAACTCGGCAACCGAGCACGATAGAATTAACCCGTTTTCAGATTTGAATTTGCCGTGCAATTCCGCGTCTAATGAGTCCTCGTTTGTCCCATTTGAAGCACTTTTCAAAAACGCTAGGGTTAAGGCCGGGCTTAGCTCTTAAGGACTTTAAACACTAATAACTCGGCAACCAAGCACGATAGAATTAATCCGTTTTTAGATTTGAATTTGCCGTGCAATTCCGCGTCTAATGAGTCCTCGTTTGCTCCATTTGAAGCAGTTTTAAAAACCGCTAGGGTTAAGGCTGGGCTTAGCTCTTAAGAATTTTAAACACTAATAACTCGGCAACCGAGCACGATAGAATTAACCCGTTTTCAGATTTGAATTTGCCGTGCAATTCCGCGTCTAATGAGTCCTCGTTTGCTCCATTTGAAGCAGTTTTAAAAACCGCTAGGGTTAAGGCTGGGCTTAGCTCTTAAGAATTTTAAACACTAATAACTCGGCAACCAAGCACGATAGAATTAATCCGTTTTCAGATTTGAATTTGCCGTGCAATTCCACGTCTAATGAGTCCTCGTTTGTCCCATTTGAAGCACTTTACAAAAAAGCTAGGGTTAAGGCCGGGCTTAGCTCTTAAGGACTTTAAACAATAATAACTCGGCAACCGAGCACGATAGAATTAACCCGTTTTCAGATTTGAATTTGCCGTGCAATTCCGCGTCTAATGAGTCCTCGTTTGTCCCATTTGAAGCACTTTTCAAAAACGCTAGGGTTAAGGCCGGGCTTAGCTCTTAAGGACTTTAAACACTAATAACTCGGCAACCGAGCATGATAGAATTATTCCGTTTTCAGATTTGAATTTGCCGTGCAATTCCGCGTCTAATGAGTCCTCGTTTGTCCCATTTGAAGCACTTTTCAAAAACGCTAGGGTTAAGGCCGGGCTTAGCTCTTAAGAACTTTAAACACTAATAACTCGGCAACCGAGCACGATAGAATTAATCCGTTTTCAGATTTGAATTTGCCGTGCAATTCCGCGTCTAATGAGTCCTCGTTTGCTCCTTTTGAAGCACTTTTAAAAACCGCTAGGGTTAAGGCCGGGCTTAGCTCTTAAGGACTTTAAACAATAATAACTCGGCAACCAAGCACGATAGAATTAATCCGTTTTCAGATTTGAATTTGCCTTGCAATTCCGCGTCTAATGAGTCCTCGTTTGTCCCATTTTGAGCACTTTACAAAAAAGCTAGGGTTAAGGCCGGGCTTAGCTCTTAAGGACTTTAAACACTAATAACTCGGCAACCGAGCACGATAAAATTAATCCGTTTTCAGATTTGAATTTGCCGTGCAATTCCGCGTCTAATGAGTCCTCGTTTGTCCCATTTGAAGCACTTTACAAAAAAGCTAGGGTTAAGGCCGGGCTTAACTCTTAAGGACTTTAAACACTAATAACTCGGCAACCAAGCACGATAGAATTAATCCGTTTTTAGATTTGAATTTGCCGTGCAATTCCGCGTCTAATGAGTCCTCGTTTGTCCCATTTGAAGCAGTTTTAAAAACCGCTAGGGTTAAGGCTGGGCTTAGCTCTTAAGAATTTTAAACACTAATAACTCGGCAACCGAGCACGATAGAATTAACCCGTTTTCAGATTTGAATTTGCCGTGCAATTCCGCGTCTAATGAGTCCTCGTTTGTCCCATTTGAAGCACTTTTCAAAAACGCTAGGGTTAAGGCCGGGCTTAGCTCTTAAGGACTTTAAACACTAATAACTCGGCAACCAAGCACGATAGAATTAATCCGTTTTTAGATTTGAATTTGCCGTGCAATTCCGCGTCTAATGAGTCCTCGTTTGCTCCATTTGAAGCAGTTTTAAAAACCGCTAGGGTTAAGGCTGGGCTTAGCTCTTAAGAATTTTAAACACTAATAACTCGGCAACCGAGCACGATAGAATTAACCCGTTTTCAGATTTGAATTTGCCGTGCAATTCCGCGTCTAATGAGTCCTCGTTTGCTCCATTTGAAGCAGTTTTAAAAACCGCTAGGGTTAAGGCTGGGCTTAGCTCTTAAGAATTTTAAACACTAATAACTCGGCAACCAAGCACGATAGAATTAATCCGTTTTCAGATTTGAATTTGCCGTGCAATTCCACGTCTAATGAGTCCTCGTTTGTCCCATTTGAAGCACTTTACAAAAAAGCTAGGGTTAAGGCCGGGCTTAGCTCTTAAGGACTTTAAACAATAATAACTCGGCAACCGAGCACGATAGAATTAACCCGTTTTCAGATTTGAATTTGCCGTGCAATTCCGCGTCTAATGAGTCCTCGTTTGTCCCATTTGAAGCACTTTTCAAAAACGCTAGGGTTAAGGCCGGGCTTAGCTCTTAAGGACTTTAAACACTAATAACTCGGCAACCGAGCATGATAGAATTATTCCGTTTTCAGATTTGAATTTGCCGTGCAATTCCGCGTCTAATGAGTCCTCGTTTGTCCCATTTGAAGCACTTTTCAAAAACGCTAGGGTTAAGGCCGGGCTTAGCTCTTAAGAACTTTAAACACTAATAACTCGGCAACCGAGCACGATAGAATTAATCCGTTTTCAGATTTGAATTTGCCGTGCAATTCCGCGTCTAATGAGTCCTCGTTTGCTCCTTTTGAAGCACTTTTAAAAACCGCTAGGGTTAAGGCCGGGCTTAGCTCTTAAGGACTTTAAACAATAATAACTCGGCAACCAAGCACGATAGAATTAATCCGTTTTCAGATTTGAATTTGCCTTGCAATTCCGCGTCTAATGAGTCCTCGTTTGTCCCATTTTGAGCACTTTACAAAAAAGCTAGGGTTAAGGCCGGGCTTAGCTCTTAAGGACTTTAAACACTAATAACTCGGCAACCGAGCACGATAAAATTAATCCGTTTTCAGATTTGAATTTGCCGTGCAATTCCGCGTCTAATGAGTCCTCGTTTGTCCCATTTGAAGCACTTTACAAAAAAGCTAGGGTTAAGGCCGGGCTTAGCTCTTAAGGACTTTAAACACTAATAACTTTGCAACCGAGCACGATAGAATTAATCCGTTTTCAGATTTGAATTTGCCGTGCAATTCCGCGTCTAATGAGTCCTCGTTTGTCCCATTTGAAGCACTTTTCAAAAACGCTAGGGTTAAGGCCGGGCTTAGCTCTTAAGGACTTTAAACAATAATAACTCGGCAACCAAGCACGATAGAATTAATCCGTTTTCAGATTTGAATTTGCCGTGCAATTCCGCGTCTAATGAGTCCTCGTTTGTCCCATTTGAAGCACTTTTCAAAAACGCTAGGGTTAAGGCCGGGCTTAGCTCTTAAGGACTTTAAACAATAATAACTCGGCAACCGAGCACGATAGAATTAATCCGTTTTCAGATTTGAATTTGCCGTGCAATTCCGCGTCTAATGAGTCCTCGTTTGTCCCATTTGAAGCACTTTACAAAAAAGCTAGGGTTAAGGCCGGGCTTAGCCCTTAAGGACTTTAAACACTTATAACTCGGCAACCGAGCACGATAAAATTAACCCGTTTTCAGATTTGAATTTGCCGTGCAATTCCGCGTCTAATGAGTCCTCGTTTGTCCCATTTGAAGCACATTTCAAAAACGCTAGGGTTAAGGCCGGGCTTAGCTCTTAAGGACTTTAAACACTAATAACTCGGCAACCAAGCACGATAGAATTAATCCGTTTTTAGATTTGAATTTGCCGTGCAATTCCGCGTCTAATGAGTCCTCGTTTGCTCCATTTGAAGCAGTTTTAAAAACCGCTAGGGTTAAGGCTGGGCTTAGCTCTTAAGAATTTTAAACACTAATAACTCGGCAACCGAGCACGATAGAATTAACCCGTTTTCAGATTTGAATTTGCCGTGCAATTCCGCGTCTAATGAGTCCTCGTTTGCTCCATTTGAAGCACTTTACAAAAAAGCTAGGGTTAAGGCCGGGCTTAGCTCTTAAGGACTTTAAACACTAATAACTCGGCAACCAAGCACGATAGAATTAATCCGTTTTCAGATTTGAATTTGCCGTGCAATTCCGCGTCTAATGAGTTCTCGTTTGTCCCATTTGAAGCACTTTTCAAAAACGCTAGGGTTAAGGCCGGGCTTAGCTCTTAAGGACTTTAAACACTAATAACTCGGCAACCAAGCACGATAGAATTAATCCGATTTTAGATTTGAATTTGCCGTGCAATTCCGCGTCTAATGAGTCCTCGTTTGCTCCATTTGAAGCAGTTTTAAAAACCGCTAGGGTTAAGGCTGGGCTTAGCTCTTAAGAATTTTAAACACTAATAACTCGGCAACCGAGCACGATAGAATTAACCCGTTTTCAGATTTGAATTTGCCGTGCAATTCCGCGTCTAATGAGTCCTCGTTTGCTCCATTTGAAGCACTTTTCAAAAACGCTAGGGTTAAGGCCGGGCTTAGCTCTTAAGGACTTTAAACACTAATAACTCGGCAACCAAGCACGATAGAATTAATCCGTTTTCAGATTTGAATTTGCCGTGCACTTCCGCGTCTAATGAGTCCTCGTTTGCTCCATTTGAAGCACTTTACAAAAAAGCTAGGGTTAAGGCCGGGCTTAGCTCTTAAGGACTTTAAACAATAATAACTCGGCAACCAAGCACGATAGAATTAATCCGTTTTCAGATTTGAATTTGCCGTGCAATTCCGCGTCTAATGAGTCATCGTTTGTCCCATTTGAAGCACTTTTCAAAAACGCTAGGGTTAAGGCCGGGCTTAGCTCTTAAGGACTTTAAACAATAATAACTCGGCAACCGAGCACGATAGAATTAATCCGTTTTCAGATTTGAATTTGCCGTGCAATTCCGCGTCTAATGAGTCCTCGTTTGTCCCATTTGAAGCACTTTACAAAAAAGCTAGGGTTAAGGCCGGGCTTAGCCCTTAAGGACTTTAAACACTTATAACTCGGCAACCGAGCACGATAAAATTAACCCGTTTTCAGATTTGAATTTGCCGTGCAATTCCGCGTCTAATGAGTCCTCGTTTGTCCCATTTGAAGCACATTTCAAAAACGCTAGGGTTAAGGCCGGGCTTAGCTCTTAAGGACTTTAAACACTAATAACTCGGCAACCAAGCACGATAGAATTAATCCGTTTTCAGATTTGAATTTGCCGTGCAATTCCGCGTCTAATGAGTTCTCGTTTGTCCCATTTGAAGCACTTTTCAAAAACGCTAGGGTTAAGGCCGGGCTTAGCTCTTAAGGACTTTAAACACTAATAACTCGGCAACCAAGCACGATAGAATTAATCCGTTTTTAGATTTGAATTTGCCGTGCAATTCCGCGTCTAATGAGTCCTCGTTTGCTCCATTTGAAGCAGTTTTAAAAACCGCTAGGGTTAAGGCTGGGCTTAGCTCTTAAGAATTTTAAACACTAATAACTCGGCAACCGAGCACGATAGAATTAACCCGTTTTTCAGATTTGAATTTGCCGTGCAATTCCGCGTCTAATGAGTCCTCGTTTGCTCCATTTGAAGCACTTTTCAAAAACGCTAGGGTTAAGGCCGGGCTTAGCTCTTAAGGACTTTAAACACTAATAACTCGGCAACCAAGCACGATAGAATTAATCCGTTTTCAGATTTGAATTTGCCGTGCACTTCCGCGTCTAATGAGTCCTCGTTTGCTCCATTTGAAGCACTTTACAAAAAAGCTAGGGTTAAGGCCGGGCTTAGCTCTTAAGGACTTTAAACAATAATAACTCGGCAACCAAGCACGATAGAATTAATCCGTTTTCAGATTTGAATTTGCCGTGCAATTCCGCGTCTAATGAGTCCTCGTTTGTCCCATTTGAAGCACTTTTCAAAAACGCTAGGGTTAAGGCCGGGCTTAGCTCTTAAGGACTTTAAACAATAATAACTCGGCAACCGAGCACGATAGAATTAATCCGTTTTCAGATTTGAATTTGCCGTGCAATTCCGCGTCTAATGAGTCCTCGTTTGTCCCATTTGAAGCACTTTACAAAAAAGCTAGGGTTAAGGCCGGGCTTAGCCCTTAAGGACTTTAAACACTTATAACTCGGCAACCGAGCACGATAAAATTAACCCGTTTTCAGATTTGAATTTGCCGTGCAATTCCGCGTCTAATGAGTCCTCGTTTGTCCCATTTGAAGCACATTTCAAAAACGCTAGGGTTAAGGCCGGGCTTAGCTCTTAAGGACTTTAAACACTAATAACTCGGCAACCAAGCACGATAGAATTAATCCGTTTTTAGATTTGAATTTGCCGTGCAATTCCGCGTCTAATGAGTCCTCGTTTGCTCCATTTGAAGCACTTTACAAAAAAGCTAGGGTTAAGGCCGGGCTTAGCTCTTAAGGACTTTAAACACTAATAACTTTGCAACCGAGCACGATAGAATTAACCCGTTTTCAGATTTGAATTTGCCGTGCAATTCCGCGTCTAATGAGTCCTCGTTTGCTCCATTTGAAGCACTTTTCAAAAACGCTAGGGTTAAGGCCGGGCTTAGCTCTTAAGGACTTTAAACACTAATAACTCGGCAACCAAGCACGATAGAATTAATCCGTTTTCAGATTTGAATTTGCCGTGCACTTCCGCGTCTAATGAGTCCTCGTTTGTCCCATTTGAAGCACTTTTCAAAAACGCTAGGGTTAAGGCCGGGCTTAGCTCTTAAGGACTTTAAACAATAATAACTCGGCAACCGAGCACGATAGAATTAATCCGTTTTTAGATTTGAATTTGCCGTGCAATCCCGCGTCTAATGAGTCCTCGTTTGCTCCATTTGAAGCACTTTTCAAAACCGCTAGGGTTAAGGCTGGGCTTAGCTCTTAAGAATTTTAAACACTAATAACTCGGCAACCGAGCACGGTAGAATTAACCCGTTTTCAGATTTGAATTTGCCGTGCAATTCCGCGTCTAATGAGTCCTCGTTTGCTCCATTTGAAGCACTTTACAAAAAAGCTAGGGTTAAGGCCGGGCTTAGCTCTTAAGGACTTTAAACACTAATAACTCGACAACCAAGCACGATAGAATTAATCCGTTTTCAGATTTGAATTTGCCGTGCAATTCCGCGTCTAATGAGTCCTCGTTTGTCCCATTTGAAGCACTTTTCAAAAACGCTAGGGTTAAGGCCGGGCTTAGCTCTTAAGGACTTTAAACAATAATAACTCGGCAACCGAGCACGATAGAATTAATCCGTTTTCAGATTTGAATTTGCCGTGCAATTCCGCGTCTAATGAGTCCTCGTTTGTCCCATTTGAAGCACTTTTCAAAAACGCTAGGGTTAAGGCCGGGCTTAGCTCTTAAGGACTTTAAACACTAATAACTTTGCAACCGAGCACGATAGAATTAATCCGTTTTCAGATTTGAATTTGCCGTGCAATTCCGCGTCTAATGAGTCCTCGTTTGTCCCATTTGAAGCACTTTTCAAAAACGCTAGGGTTAAGGCCGGGCTTAGCTCTTAAGGACTTTAAACAATAATAACTCGGCAACCAAGCACGATAGAATTAATCCGTTTTCAGATTTGAATTTGCCGTGCAATTCCGCGTCTAATGAGTCCTCGTTTGTCCCATTTGAAGCACTTTTCAAAAACGCTAGGGTTAAGGCCGGGCTTAGCTCTTAAGGACTTTAAACAATAATAACTCGGCAACCGAGCACGATAGAATTAATCCGTTTTCAGATTTGAATTTGCCGTGCAATTCCGCGTCTAATGAGTCCTCGTTTGTCCCATTTGAAGCACTTTACAAAAAAGCTAGGGTTAAGGCCGGGCTTAGCCCTTAAGGACTTTAAACACTTATAACTCGGCAACCGAGCACGATAAAATTAACCCGTTTTCAGATTTGAATTTGCCGTGCAATTCCGCGTCTAATGAGTCCTCGTTTGTCCCATTTGAAGCACATTTCAAAAACGCTAGGGTTAAGGCCGGGCTTAGCTCTTAAGGACTTTAAACACTAATAACTCGGCAACCAAGCACGATAGAATTAATCCGTTTTTAGATTTGAATTTGCCGTGCAATTCCGCGTCTAATGAGTCCTCGTTTGCTCCATTTGAAGCAGTTTTAAAAACCGCTAGGGTTAAGGCTGGGCTTAGCTCTTAAGAATTTTAAACACTAATAACTCGGCAACCGAGCACGATAGAATTAACCCGTTTTCAGATTTGAATTTGCCGTGCAATTCCGCGTCTAATGAGTCCTCGTTTGCTCCATTTGAAGCACTTTACAAAAAAGCTAGGGTTAAGGCCGGGCTTAGCTCTTAAGGACTTTAAACACTAATAACTCGGCAACCAAGCACGATAGAATTAATCCGTTTTCAGATTTGAATTTGCCGTGCAATTCCGCGTCTAATGAGTTCTCGTTTGTCCCATTTGAAGCACTTTTCAAAAACGCTAGGGTTAAGGCCGGGCTTAGCTCTTAAGGACTTTAAACACTAATAACTCGGCAACCAAGCACGATAGAATTAATCCGATTTTAGATTTGAATTTGCCGTGCAATTCCGCGTCTAATGAGTCCTCGTTTGCTCCATTTGAAGCAGTTTTAAAAACCGCTAGGGTTAAGGCTGGGCTTAGCTCTTAAGAATTTTAAACACTAATAACTCGGCAACCGAGCACGATAGAATTAACCCGTTTTCAGATTTGAATTTGCCGTGCAATTCCGCGTCTAATGAGTCCTCGTTTGCTCCATTTGAAGCACTTTTCAAAAACGCTAGGGTTAAGGCCGGGCTTAGCTCTTAAGGACTTTAAACACTAATAACTCGGCAACCAAGCACGATAGAATTAATCCGTTTTCAGATTTGAATTTGCCGTGCACTTCCGCGTCTAATGAGTCCTCGTTTGCTCCATTTGAAGCACTTTACAAAAAAGCTAGGGTTAAGGCCGGGCTTAGCTCTTAAGGACTTTAAACAATAATAACTCGGCAACCAAGCACGATAGAATTAATCCGTTTTCAGATTTGAATTTGCCGTGCAATTCCGCGTCTAATGAGTCATCGTTTGTCCCATTTGAAGCACTTTTCAAAAACGCTAGGGTTAAGGCCGGGCTTAGCTCTTAAGGACTTTAAACAATAATAACTCGGCAACCGAGCACGATAGAATTAATCCGTTTTCAGATTTGAATTTGCCGTGCAATTCCGCGTCTAATGAGTCCTCGTTTGTCCCATTTGAAGCACTTTACAAAAAAGCTAGGGTTAAGGCCGGGCTTAGCCCTTAAGGACTTTAAACACTTATAACTCGGCAACCGAGCACGATAAAATTAACCCGTTTTCAGATTTGAATTTGCCGTGCAATTCCGCGTCTAATGAGTCCTCGTTTGTCCCATTTGAAGCACATTTCAAAAACGCTAGGGTTAAGGCCGGGCTTAGCTCTTAAGGACTTTAAACACTAATAACTCGGCAACCAAGCACGATAGAATTAATCCGTTTTCAGATTTGAATTTGCCGTGCAATTCCGCGTCTAATGAGTTCTCGTTTGTCCCATTTGAAGCACTTTTCAAAAACGCTAGGGTTAAGGCCGGGCTTAGCTCTTAAGGACTTTAAACACTAATAACTCGGCAACCAAGCACGATAGAATTAATCCGTTTTTAGATTTGAATTTGCCGTGCAATTCCGCGTCTAATGAGTCCTCGTTTGCTCCATTTGAAGCAGTTTTAAAAACCGCTAGGGTTAAGGCTGGGCTTAGCTCTTAAGAATTTTAAACACTAATAACTCGGCAACCGAGCACGATAGAATTAACCCGTTTTTCAGATTTGAATTTGCCGTGCAATTCCGCGTCTAATGAGTCCTCGTTTGCTCCATTTGAAGCACTTTTCAAAAACGCTAGGGTTAAGGCCGGGCTTAGCTCTTAAGGACTTTAAACACTAATAACTCGGCAACCAAGCACGATAGAATTAATCCGTTTTCAGATTTGAATTTGCCGTGCACTTCCGCGTCTAATGAGTCCTCGTTTGCTCCATTTGAAGCACTTTACAAAAAAGCTAGGGTTAAGGCCGGGCTTAGCTCTTAAGGACTTTAAACAATAATAACTCGGCAACCAAGCACGATAGAATTAATCCGTTTTCAGATTTGAATTTGCCGTGCAATTCCGCGTCTAATGAGTCCTCGTTTGTCCCATTTGAAGCACTTTTCAAAAACGCTAGGGTTAAGGCCGGGCTTAGCTCTTAAGGACTTTAAACAATAATAACTCGGCAACCGAGCACGATAGAATTAATCCGTTTTCAGATTTGAATTTGCCGTGCAATTCCGCGTCTAATGAGTCCTCGTTTGTCCCATTTGAAGCACTTTACAAAAAAGCTAGGGTTAAGGCCGGGCTTAGCCCTTAAGGACTTTAAACACTTATAACTCGGCAACCGAGCACGATAAAATTAACCCGTTTTCAGATTTGAATTTGCCGTGCAATTCCGCGTCTAATGAGTCCTCGTTTGTCCCATTTGAAGCACATTTCAAAAACGCTAGGGTTAAGGCCGGGCTTAGCTCTTAAGGACTTTAAACACTAATAACTCGGCAACCAAGCACGATAGAATTAATCCGTTTTTAGATTTGAATTTGCCGTGCAATTCCGCGTCTAATGAGTCCTCGTTTGCTCCATTTGAAGCACTTTACAAAAAAGCTAGGGTTAAGGCCGGGCTTAGCTCTTAAGGACTTTAAACACTAATAACTTTGCAACCGAGCACGATAGAATTAACCCGTTTTCAGATTTGAATTTGCCGTGCAATTCCGCGTCTAATGAGTCCTCGTTTGCTCCATTTGAAGCACTTTTCAAAAACGCTAGGGTTAAGGCCGGGCTTAGCTCTTAAGGACTTTAAACACTAATAACTCGGCAACCAAGCACGATAGAATTAATCCGTTTTCAGATTTGAATTTGCCGTGCACTTCCGCGTCTAATGAGTCCTCGTTTGTCCCATTTGAAGCACTTTTCAAAAACGCTAGGGTTAAGGCCGGGCTTAGCTCTTAAGGACTTTAAACAATAATAACTCGGCAACCGAGCACGATAGAATTAATCCGTTTTTAGATTTGAATTTGCCGTGCAATCCCGCGTCTAATGAGTCCTCGTTTGCTCCATTTGAAGCACTTTTCAAAACCGCTAGGGTTAAGGCTGGGCTTAGCTCTTAAGAATTTTAAACACTAATAACTCGGCAACCGAGCACGGTAGAATTAACCCGTTTTCAGATTTGAATTTGCCGTGCAATTCCGCGTCTAATGAGTCCTCGTTTGCTCCATTTGAAGCACTTTACAAAAAAGCTAGGGTTAAGGCCGGGCTTAGCTCTTAAGGACTTTAAACACTAATAACTCGACAACCAAGCACGATAGAATTAATCCGTTTTCAGATTTGAATTTGCCGTGCAATTCCGCGTCTAATGAGTCCTCGTTTGTCCCATTTGAAGCACTTTTCAAAAACGCTAGGGTTAAGGCCGGGCTTAGCTCTTAAGGACTTTAAACAATAATAACTCGGCAACCGAGCACGATAGAATTAATCCGTTTTCAGATTTGAATTTGCCGTGCAATTCCGCGTCTAATGAGTCCTCGTTTGTCCCATTTGAAGCACTTTACAAAAAAGCTAGGGTTAAGGCCGGGCTTAGCCCTTAAGGACTTTAAACACTTATAACTCGGCAACCGAGCACGATAAAATTAACCCGTTTTCAGATTTGAATTTGCCGTGCAATTCCGCGTCTAATGAGTCCTCGTTTGTCCCATTTGAAGCACATTTCAAAAACGCTAGGGTTAAGGCCGGGCTTAGCTCTTAAGGACTTTAAACACTAATAACTCGGCAACCAAGCACGATAGAATTAATCTGTTTTTAGATTTGAATTTGCCGTGCAATTCCGCGTCTAATGAGTCCTCGTTTGCTCCATTTGAAGCAGTTTTAAAAACCGCTAGGGTTAAGGCTGGGCTTAGCTCTTAAGAATTTTAAACACTAATAACTCGGCAACCGAGCACGATAGAATTAACCCGTTTTCAGATTTGAATTTGCCGTGCAATTCCGCGTCTAATGAGTCCTCGTTTGTCCCATTTGAAGCACTTTTCAAAAACGCTAGGGTTAAGGCCGGGCTTAGCTCTTAAGGACTTTAAACACTAATAACTCGGCAACCAAGCACGATAGAATTAATCCGTTTTCAGATTTGAATTTGCCGTGCACTTCCGCGTCTAATGAGTCCTCGTTTGTCCCATTTGAAGCACTTTTCAAAAACGCTAGGGTTAAGGCCGGGCTTAGCTCTTAAGGACTTTAAACACTAATAACTCGGCAACCAAGCACGATAGAATTAATCCGTTTTTAGATTTGAATTTGCCGTGCAATTCCGCGTCTAATGAGTCCTCGTTTGCTCCATTTGAAGCAGTTTTAAAAACCGCTAGGGTTAAGGCTGGGCTTAGCTCTTAAGAATTTTAAACACTAATAACTCGGCAACCGAGCACGATAGAATTAACCCGTTTTCAGATTTGAATTTGCCGTGCAATTCCGCGTCTAATGAGTCCTCGTTTGCTCCATTTGAAGCACTTTACAAAAAAGCTAGGGTTAAGGCCGGGCTTAGCTCTTAAGGACTTTAAACACTAATAACTCGGCAACCAAGCACGATAGAATTAATCCGTTTTCAGATTTGAATTTGCCGTGCAATTCCGCGTCTAATGAGTCCTCGTTTGTCCCATTTGAAGCACTTTTCAAAAACGCTAGGGTTAAGGCCGGGCTTAGCTCTTAAGGACTTTAAACACTAATAACTCGGCAACCAAGCACGATAGAATTAATCCGTTTTTAGATTTGAATTTGCCGTGCAATTCCGCGTCTAATGAGTCCTCGTTTGCTCCATTTGAAGCAGTTTTAAAAACCGCTAGGGTTAAGGCTGGGCTTAGCTCTTAAGAATTTTAAACACTAATAACTCGGCAACCGAGCACGATAGAATTAACCCGTTTTCAGATTTGAATTTGCCGTGCAATTCCGCGTCTAATGAGTCCTCGTTTGTCCCATTTGAAGCACTTTTCAAAAACGCTAGGGTTAAGGCCGGGCTTAGCTCTTAAGGACTTTAAACACTAATAACTCGGCAACCAAGCACGATAGAATTAATCCGTTTTCAGATTTGAATTTGCCGTGCACTTCCGCGTCTAATGAGTCCTCGTTTGCTCCATTTGAAGCACTTTACAAAAAAGCTAGGGTTAAGGCCGGGCTTAGCTCTTAAGGACTTTAAACACTAATAACTCGGCAACCAAACACGATAGAATTAATCCGTTTTCAGATTTGAATTTGCCGTGCAATTCCGCGTCTAATGAATTCTCGTTTGTCCCATTTGAAGCACTTTTCAAAAACGCTAGGGTTAAGGCCGGGCTTAGCTCTTAAGGACTTTAAACACTAATAACTCGGCAACCAAGCACGATAGAATTAATCCGTTTTTAGATTTGAATTTGCCGTGCAATTCCGCGTCTAATGAGTCCTCGTTTGCTCCATTTGAAGCACTTTACAAAAAAGCTAGGGTTAAGGCCGGGCTTAGCTCTTAAGGACTTTAAACACTAATAACTCGGCAACCAAGCACGATAGAATTAATCCGTTTTCAGATTTGAATTTGCCGTGCAATTCCGCGTCTAATGAGTCCTCGTTTGTCCCATTTGAAGCACTTTTCAAAAACGCTAGGGTTAAGGCCGGGCTTAGCTCTTAAGGACTTTAAACACTAATAACTCGGCAACCAAGCACGATAGAATTAATCCGTTTTTAGATTTGAATTTGCCGTGCAATTCCGCGTCTAATGAGTCCTCGTTTGCTCCATTTGAAGCAGTTTTAAAAACCGCTAGGGTTAAGGCTGGGCTTAGCTCTTAAGAATTTTAAACACTAATAACTCGGCAACCGAGCACGATAGAATTAACCCGTTTTCAGATTTGAATTTGCCGTGCAATTCCGCGTCTAATGAGTCCTCGTTTGTCCCATTTGAAGCACTTTTCAAAAACGCTAGGGTTAAGGCCGGGCTTAGCTCTTAAGGACTTTAAACACTAATAACTCGGCAACCAAGCACGATAGAATTAATCCGTTTTCAGATTTGAATTTGCCGTGCACTTCCGCGTCTAATGAGTCCTCGTTTGCTCCATTTGAAGCACTTTACAAAAAAGCTAGGGTTAAGGCCGGGCTTAGCTCTTAAGGACTTTAAACACTAATAACTTTGCAACCGAGCACGATAGAATTAACCCGTTTTCAGATTTGAATTTGCCGTGCAATTCCGCGTCTAATGAGTCCTCGTTTGCTCCATTTGAAGCACTTTTCAAAAACGCTAGGGTTAAGGCCGGGCTTAGCTCTTAAGGACTTTAAACACTAATAACTCGGCAACCAAGCACGATAGAATTAATCCGTTTTCAGATTTGAATTTGCCGTGCACTTCCGCGTCTAATGAGTCCTCGTTTGTCCCATTTGAAGCACTTTTCAAAAACGCTAGGGTTAAGGCCGGGCTTAGCTCTTAAGGACTTTAAACAATAATAACTCGGCAACCGAGCACGATAGAATTAATCCGTTTTTAGATTTGAATTTGCCGTGCAATCCCGCGTCTAATGAGTCCTCGTTTGCTCCATTTGAAGCAGTTTTAAAAACCGCTAGGGTTAAGGCTGGGCTTAGCTCTTAAGAATTTTAAACACTAATAACTCGGCAACCGAGCACGGTAGAATTAACCCGTTTTCAGATTTGAATTTGCCGTGCAATTCCGCGTCTAATGAGTCCTCGTTTGCTCCATTTGAAGCACTTTACAAAAAAGCTAGGGTTAAGGCCGGGCTTAGCTCTTAAGGACTTTAAACACTGATAACTCGGCAACCAAGCACGATAGAATTAATCCGTTTTCAGATTTGAATTTGCCGTGCAATTCCGCGTCTAATGAGTCCTCGTTTGTCCCATTTGAAGCACTTTTCAAAAACGCTAGGGTTAAGGCCGGGCTTAGCTCTTAAGGACTTTAAACAATAATAACTCGGCAACCGAGCACGATAGAATTAATCCGTTTTCAGATTTGAATTTGCCGTGCAATTCCACGTCTAATGAGTCCTCGTTTGTCCCATTTGAAGCACTTTACAAAAAAGCTAGGGTTAAGGCCGGGCTTAGCCCTTAAGGACTTTAAACACTTATAACTCGGCAACCGAGCACGATAAAATTAACCCGTTTTCAGATTTGAATTTGCCGTGCAATTCCGCGTCTAATGAGTCCTCGTTTGTCCCATTTGAAGCACATTTCAAAAACGCTAGGGTTAAGGCCGGGCTTAGCTCTTAAGGACTTTAAACACTAATAACTCGGCAACCAAGCACGATAGAATTAATCTGTTTTTAGATTTGAATTTGCCGTGCAATTCCGCGTCTAATGAGTCCTCGTTTGCTCCATTTGAAGCAGTTTTAAAAACTGCTAGGGTTAAGGCTGGGCTTAGCTCTTAAGAATTTTAAACACTAATAACTCGGCAACCGAGCACGATAGAATTAACCCGTTTTCAGATTTGAATTTGCCGTGCAATTCCGCGTCTAATGAGTCCTCGTTTGTCCCATTTGAAGCACTTTTCAAAAACGCTAGGGTTAAGGCCGGGCTTAGCTCTTAAGGACTTTAAACACTAATAACTCGGCAACCAAGCACGATAGAATTAATCCGTTTTCAGATTTGAATTTGCCGTGCACTTCCGCGTCTAATGAGTCCTCGTTTGTCCCATTTGAAGCACTTTTCAAAAACGCTAGGGTTAAGGCCGGGCTTAGCTCTTAAGGACTTTAAACACTAATAACTCGGCAACCAAGCACGATAGAATTAATCCGTTTTTAGATTTGAATTTGCCGTGCAATTCCGCGTCTAATGAGTCCTCGTTTGCTCCCTTTGAAGCAGTTTTAAAAACCGCTAGGGTTAAGGCTGGGCTTAGCTCTTAAGAATTTTAAACACTAATAACTCGGCAACCGAGCACGATAGAATTAACCCGTTTTCAGATTTGAATTTGCCGTGCAATTCCGCGTCTAATGAGTCCTCGTTTGCTCCATTTGAAGCACTTTACAAAAAAGCTAGGGTTAAGGCCGGGCTTAGCTCTTAAGGACTTTAAACACTAATAACTTGGCAACCAAGCACGATAGAATTAATCCGTTTTCAGATTTGAATTTGCCGTGCAATTCCGCGTCTAATGAGTCCTCGTTTGTCCCATTTGAAGCACTTTTCAAAAACGCTAGGGTTAAGGCCGGGCTTAGCTCTTAAGGACTTTAAACACTAATAACTCGGCAACCAAGCACGATAGAATTAATCCGTTTTTAGATTTGAATTTGCCGTGCAATTCCGCGTCTAATGAGTCCTCGTTTGCTCCATTTGAAGCAGTTTTAAAAACCGCTAGGGTTAAGGCTGGGCTTAGCTCTTAAGAATTTTAAACACTAATAACTCGGCAACCGAGCACAATAGAATTAACCCGTTTTCAGATTTGAATTTGCCGTGCAATTCCGCGTCTAATGAGTCCTCGTTTGCTCCATTTGAAGCACTTTTCAAAAACGCTAGGGTTAAGGCCGGGCTTAGCTCTTAAGGACTTTAAACACTAATAACTCGGCAACCAAGCACGATAGAATTAATCCGTTTTCAGATTTGAATTTGCCGTGCACTTCCGCGTCTAATGAGTCCTCGTTTGCTCCATTTGAAGCACTTTACAAAAAAGCTAGGGTTAAGGCCGGGCTTAGCTCTTAAGGACTTTAAACAATAATAACTCGGCAACCAAGCACGATAGAATTAATCCGTTTTCAGATTTGAATTTGCCGTGCAATTCCGCGTCTAATGAGTCCTCGTTTGTCCCATTTGAAGCACTTTTCAAAAACGCTAGGGTTAAGGCCGGGCTTAGCTCTTAAGGACTTTAAACAATAATAACTCGGCAACCGAGCACGATAGAATTAATCCGTTTTCAGATTTGAATTTGCCGTGCAATTCCGCGTCTAATGAGTCCTCGTTTGTCCCATTTGAAGCACTTTACAAAAAAGCTAGGGTTAAGGCCGGGCTTAGCTCTTAAGAATTTTAAACACTAATAACTCGGCAACCGAGCACGATAGAATTAACCCGTTTTCAGATTTGAATTTGCCGTGCAATTCCGCGTCTAATGAGTCCTCGTTTGCTCCATTTGAAGCACTTTACAAAAAAGCTAGGGTTAAGGCCGGGCTTAGCTCTTAAGGACTTTAAACACTAATAACTTGGCAACCAAGCACGATAGAATTAATCCGTTTTCAGATTTGAATTTGCCGTGCAATTCCGCGTCTAATGAGTCCTCGTTTGTCCCATTTGAAGCACTTTTCAAAAACGCTAGGGTTAAGGCCGGGCTTAGCTCTTAAGGACTTTAAACACTAATAACTCGGCAACCAAGCACGATAGAATTAATCCGTTTTTAGATTTGAATTTGCCGTGCAATTCCGCGTCTAATGAGTCCTCGTTTGCTCCATTTGAAGCAGTTTTAAAAACCGCTAGGGTTAAGGCTGGGCTTAGCTCTTAAGAATTTTAAACACTAATAACTCGGCAACCGAGCACAATAGAATTAACCCGTTTTCAGATTTGAATTTGCCGTGCAATTCCGCGTCTAATGAGTCCTCGTTTGCTCCATTTGAAGCACTTTTCAAAAACGCTAGGGTTAAGGCCGGGCTTAGCTCTTAAGGACTTTAAACACTAATAACTCGGCAACCAAGCACGATAGAATTAATCCGTTTTCAGATTTGAATTTGCCGTGCACTTCCGCGTCTAATGAGTCCTCGTTTGCTCCATTTGAAGCACTTTACAAAAAAGCTAGGGTTAAGGCCGGGCTTAGCTCTTAAGGACTTTAAACAATAATAACTCGGCAACCAAGCACGATAGAATTAATCCGTTTTCAGATTTGAATTTGCCGTGCAATTCCGCGTCTAATGAGTCCTCGTTTGTCCCATTTGAAGCACTTTTCAAAAACGCTAGGGTTAAGGCCGGGCTTAGCTCTTAAGGACTTTAAACAATAATAACTCGGCAACCGAGCACGATAGAATTAATCCGTTTTCAGATTTGAATTTGCCGTGCAATTCCGCGTCTAATGAGTCCTCGTTTGTCCCATTTGAAGCACTTTACAAAAAAGCTAGGGTTAAGGCCGGGCTTAGCTCTTAAGAATTTTAAACACTAATAACTCGGCAACCGAGCACGATAGAATTAACCCGTTTTCAGATTTGAATTTGCCGTGCAATTCCGCGTCTAATGAGTCCTCGTTTGTCCCATTTGAAGCACTTTTCAAAAACGCTAGGGTTAAGGCCGGGCTTAGCTCTTAAGGACTTTAAACACTAATAACTCGGCAACCAAGCACGATAGAATTAATCCGTTTTCAGATTTGAATTTGCCGTGCACTTCCGCGTCTAATGAGTCCTCGTTTGCTCCATTTGAAGCACTTTACAAAAAAGCTAGGGTTAAGGCCGGGCTTAGCTCTTAAGGACTTTAAACACTAATAACTCGGCAACCAAGCACGATAGAATTAATCCGTTTTCAGATTTGAATTTGCCGTGCAATTCCGCGTCTAATGAGTTCTCGTTTGTCCCATTTGAAGCACTTTTCAAAAACGCTAGGGTTAAGGCCGGGCTTAGCTCTTAAGGACTTTAAACACTAATAACTCGGCAACCAAGCACGATAGAATTAATCCGTTTTTAGATTTGAATTTGCCGTGCAATTCCGCGTCTAATGAGTCCTCGTTTGCTCCATTTGAAGCAGTTTTAAAAACCGCTAGGGTTAAGGCTGGGCTTAGCTCTTAAGAATTTTAAACACTAATAACTCGGCAACCGAGCACGATAGAATTAACCCGTTTTCAGATTTGAATTTGCCGTGCAATTCCGCGTCTAATGAGTCCTCGTTTGCTCCATTTGAAGCACTTTTCAAAAACGCTAGGGTTAAGGCCGGGCTTAGCTCTTAAGGACTTTAAACAATAATAACTCGGCAACCAAGCACGATAGAATTAATCCGTTTTCAGATTTGAATTTGCCGTGCAATTCCGCGTCTAATGAGTCCTCGTTTGCTCCATTTGAAGCAGTTTTAAAAACCGCTAGGGTTAAGGCTGGGCTTAGCTCTTAAGAATTTTAAACACTAATAACTCGGCAACCGAGCACGGTAGAATTAATCCGTTTTCAGATTTGAATTTGCCGTGCAATTCCGCGTCTAATGAGTCCTCGTTTGTCCCATTTGAAGCACTTTACAAAAAAGCTAGGGTTAAGGCCGGGCTTAGCCCTTAAGGACTTTAAACACTTATAACTCGGCAACCGAGCACGATAAAATTAATCCGTTTTCAGATTTGAATTTGCCGTGCAATTCCGCGTCTAATGAGTCCTCGTTTGTCCCATTTGAAGCACTTTTCAAAAACGCTAGGGTTAAGGCCGGGCTTAGCTCTTAAGGACTTTAAACACTAATAACTCGGCAACCAAGCACGATAGAATTAATCCGTTTTCAGATTTGAATTTGCCGTGCACTTCCGCGTCTAATGAGTCCTCGTTTGTCCCATTTGAAGCACTTTTCAAAAACGCTAGGGTTAAGGCCGGGCTTAGCTCTTAAGGACTTTAAACACTAATAACTCGGCAACCAAGCACGATAGAATTAATCCGTTTTTAGATTTGAATTTGCCGTGCAATTCCGCGTCTAATGAGTCCTCGTTTGCTCCCTTTGAAGCAGTTTTAAAAACCGCTAGGGTTAAGGCTGGGCTTAGCTCTTAAGAATTTTAAACACTAATAACTCGGCAACCGAGCACGATAGAATTAACCCGTTTTCAGATTTGAATTTGCCGTGCAATTCCGCGTCTAATGAGTCCTCGTTTGCTCCATTTGAAGCACTTTACAAAAAAGCTAGGGTTAAGGCCGGGCTTAGCTCTTAAGGACTTTAAACACTAATAACTTGGCAACCAAGCACGATAGAATTAATCCGTTTTCAGATTTGAATTTGCCGTGCAATTCCGCGTCTAATGAGTCCTCGTTTGTCCCATTTGAAGCACTTTTCAAAAACGCTAGGGTTAAGGCCGGGCTTAGCTCTTAAGGACTTTAAACACTAATAACTCGGCAACCAAGCACGATAGAATTAATCCGTTTTTAGATTTGAATTTGCCGTGCAATTCCGCGTCTAATGAGTCCTCGTTTGCTCCATTTGAAGCAGTTTTAAAAACCGCTAGGGTTAAGGCTGGGCTTAGCTCTTAAGAATTTTAAACACTAATAACTCGGCAACCGAGCACGATAGAATTAACCCGTTTTCAGATTTGAATTTGCCGTGCAATTCCGCGTCTAATGAGTCCTCGTTTGCTCCATTTGAAGCACTTTTCAAAAACGCTAGGGTTAAGGCCGGGCTTAGCTCTTAAGGACTTTAAACACTAATAACTCGGCAACCAAGCACGATAGAATTAATCCGTTTTCAGATTTGAATTTGCCGTGCACTTCCGCGTCTAATGAGTCCTCGTTTGCTCCATTTGAAGCACTTTACAAAAAAGCTAGGGTTAAGGCCGGGCTTAGCTCTTAAGGACTTTAAACAATAATAACTCGGCAACCAAGCACGATAGAATTAATCCGTTTTCAGATTTGAATTTGCCGTGCAATTCCGCGTCTAATGAGTCCTCGTTTGTCCCATTTGAAGCACTTTTCAAAAACGCTAGGGTTAAGGCCGGGCTTAGCTCTTAAGGACTTTAAACAATAATAACTCGGCAACCGAGCACGATAAAATTAATCCGTTTTCAGATTTGAATTTGCCGTGCAATTCCGCGTCTAATGAGTCCTCGTTTGTCCCATTTGAAGCACTTTACAAAAAAGCTAGGGTTAAGGCCGGGCTTAGCTCTTAAGAATTTTAAACACTAATAACTCGGCAACCGAGCACGATAGAATTAACCCGTTTTCAGATTTGAATTTGCCGTGCAATTCCGCGTCTAATGAGTCCTCGTTTGTCCCATTTGAAGCACTTTTCAAAAACGCTAGGGTTAAGGCCGGGCTTAGCTCTTAAGGACTTTAAACACTAATAACTCGGCAACCAAGCACGATAGAATTAATCCGTTTTCAGATTTGAATTTGCCGTGCACTTCCGCGTCTAATGAGTCCTCGTTTGCTCCATTTGAAGCACTTTACAAAAAAGCTAGGGTTAAGGCCGGGCTTAGCTCTTAAGGACTTTAAACACTAATAACTCGGCAACCAAGCACGATAGAATTAATCCGTTTTCAGATTTGAATTTGCCGTGCAATTCCGCGTCTAATGAGTTCTCGTTTGTCCCATTTGAAGCACTTTTCAAAAACGCTAGGGTTAAGGCCGGGCTTAGCTCTTAAGGACTTTAAACACTAATAACTCGGCAACCAAGCACGATAGAATTAATCCGTTTTTAGATTTGAATTTGCCGTGCAATTCCGCGTCTAATGAGTCCTCGTTTGCTCCATTTGAAGCAGTTTTAAAAACCGCTAGGGTTAAGGCTGGGCTTAGCTCTTAAGAATTTTAAACACTAATAACTCGGCAACCGAGCACGATAGAATTAACCCGTTTTCAGATTTGAATTTGCCGTGCAATTCCGCGTCTAATGAGTCCTCGTTTGCTCCATTTGAAGCACTTTTCAAAAACGCTAGGGTTAAGGCCGGGCTTAGCTCTTAAGGACTTTAAACAATAATAACTCGGCAACCAAGCACGATAGAATTAATCCGTTTTCAGATTTGAATTTGCCGTGCAATTCCGCGTCTAATGAGTCCTCGTTTGCTCCATTTGAAGCAGTTTTAAAAACCGCTAGGGTTAAGGCTGGGCTTAGCTCTTAAGAATTTTAAACACTAATAACTCGGCAACCGAGCACGGTAGAATTAATCCGTTTTCAGATTTGAATTTGCCGTGCAATTCCGCGTCTAATGAGTCCTCGTTTGTCCCATTTGAAGCACTTTACAAAAAAGCTAGGGTTAAGGCCGGGCTTAGCCCTTAAGGACTTTAAACACTTATAACTCGGCAACCGAGCACGATAAAATTAATCCGTTTTCAGATTTGAATTTGCCGTGCAATTCCGCGTCTAATGAGTCCTCGTTTGTCCCATTTGAAGCACATTTCAAAAACGCTAGGGTTAAGGCCGGGCTTAGCTCTTAAGGACTTTAAACACTAATAACTCGGCAACCAAGCACGATAGAATTAATCCGTTTTTAGATTTGAATTTGCCGTGCAATTCCGCGTCTAATGAGTCCTCGTTTGCTCCATTTGAAGCAGTTTAAAAAACCGCTAGGGTTAAGGCTGGGCTTAGCTCTTAAGAATTTTAAACACTAATAACTCGGCAACCGAGCACGATAGAATTAACCCGTTTTCAGATTTGAATTTGCCGTGCAATTCCGCGTCTAATGAGTCCTCGTTTGTCCCATTTGAAGCACTTTTCAAAAACGCTAGGGTTAAGGCCGGGCTTAGCTCTTAAGGACTTTAAACACTAATAACTCGGCAACCAAGCACGATAGAATTAATCCGTTTTCAGATTTGAATTTGCCGTGCACTTCCGCGTCTAATGAGTCCTCGTTTGCTCCATTTGAAGCACTTTACAAAAAAGCTAGGGTTAAGGCCGGGCTTAGCTCTTAAGGACTTTAAACACTAATAACTCGGCAACCAAGCACGATAGAATTAATCCGTTTTCAGATTTGAATTTGCCGTGCAATTCCGCGTCTAATGAGTCCTCGTTTGCTCCATTTGAAGCACTTTTCAAAAACGCTAGGGTTAAGGCCGGGCTTAGCTCTTAAGGACTTTAAACAATAATAACTCGGCAACCAAGCACGATAGAATTAATCCGTTTTCAGATTTGAATTTGCCGTGCAATTCCGCGTCTAATGAGTCCTCGTTTGCTCCATTTGAAGCAGTTTTAAAAACCGCTAGGGTTAAGGCTGGGCTTAGCTCTTAAGAATTTTAAACACTAATAACTCGGCAACCGAGCACGGTAGAATTAATCCGTTTTCAGATTTGAATTTGCCGTGCAATTCCGCGTCTAATGAGTCCACGTTTGCTCCATTTGAAGCACTTTTCAAAAACGCTAGGGTTAAGGCCGGGCTTAGCTCTTAAGGACTTTAAACAATAATAACTCGGCAACCAAGCACGATAGAATTAATCCGTTTTCAGATTTGAATTTGCCGTGCAATTCCGCGTCTAATGAGTCCTCGTTTGCTCCATTTGAAGCAGTTTTAAAAACCGCTAGGGTTAAGGCTGGGCTTAGCTCTTAAGAATTTTAAACACTAATAACTCGGCAACCGAGCACGGTAGAATTAATCCGTTTTCAGATTTGAATTTGCCGTGCAATCCCGCGTCTAATGAGTCCTCGTTTGTCCCATTTGAAGCACATTTCAAAAACGCTAGGGTTAAGGCCGGGCTTAGCTCTTAAGGACTTTAAACACTAATAACTCGGCAACCAAGCACGATAGAATTAATCCGTTTTTAGATTTGAATTTGCCGTGCAATTCCGCGTCTAATGAGTCCTCGTTTGCTCCATTTGAAGCAGTTTTAAAAACCGCTAGGGTTAAGGCTGGGCTTAGCTCTTAAGAATTTTAAACACTAATAACTCGGCAACCGAGCACGATAGAATTAACCCGTTTTCAGATTTGAATTTGCCGTGCAATTCCGCGTCTAATGAGTCCTCGTTTGTCCCATTTGAAGCACTTTTCAAAAACGCTAGGGTTAAGGCCGGGCTTAGCTCTTAAGGACTTTAAACACTAATAACTCGGCAACCGAGCACGATAGAATTAATCCGTTTTCAGATTTGAATTTGCCGTGCACTTCCGCGTCTAATGAGTCCTCGTTTGCTCCATTTGAAGCACTTTACAAAAAAGCTAGGGTTAAGGCCGGGCTTAGCTCTTAAGGACTTTAAACACTAATAACTCGGCAACCAAGCACGATAGAATTAATCCGTTTTCAGATTTGAATTTGCCGTGCAATTCCGCGTCTAATGAGTCCTCGTTTGTCCCATTTGAAGCACTTTTCAAAAACGCTAGGGTTAAGGCCGGGCTTAGCTCTTAAGGACTTTAAACACTAATAACTCGGCAACCGAGCACGATAGAATTAATCCGTTTTCAGATTTGAATTTGCCGTGCACTTCCGCGTCTAATGAGTCCTCGTTTGCTCCATTTGAAGCACTTTACAAAAACGCTAGGGTTAAGGCCGGGCTTAGCTCTTAAGGACTTTAAACAATAATAACTCGGCAACCAAGCACGATAGAATTAATCCGTTTTCAGATTTGAATTTGCCGTGCAATTCCGCGTCTAATGAGTCCTCGTTTGCTCCATTTGAAGCAGTTTTAAAAACCGCTAGGGTTAAGGCTGGGCTTAGCTCTTAAGAATTTTAAACACTAATAACTCGGCAACCGAGCACGGTAGAATTAATCCGTTTTCAGATTTGAATTTGCCGTGCAATTCCGCGTCTAATGAGTCCTCGTTTGTCCCATTTGAAGCACTTTACAAAAAAGCTAGGGTTAAGGCCGGGCTTAGCCCTTAAGGACTTTAAACACTTATAACTCGGCAACCGAGCACGATAAAATTAATCCGTTTTCAGATTTGAATTTGCCGTGCAATTCCGCGTCTAATGAGTCCTCGTTCGTCCCATTTGAAGCACATTAAAAAACGCTAGGGTTAAGGCCGGGCTTAGCTCTTAAGGACTTTAAACAATAATAACTCGGCAACCAAGCACGATAGAATTAATCCGTTTTCAGATTTGAATTTGCCGTGCAATTCCGCGTCTAATGAGTCCTCGTCTGCTCCATTTGAAGCAGTTTTAAAAACCGCTAGGGTTAAGGCTGGGCTTAGCTCTTAAGAATTTTAAACACTAATAACTCGGCAACCGAGCACGGTAGAATTAATCCGTTTTCAGATTTGAATTTGCCGTGCAATTCCGCGTCTAATGAGTCCTCGTTTGTCCCATTTGAAGCCCTTTACAAAAAAGCTAGGGTTAAGGCCGGGCTTAGCTCTTAAGGACTTTAAACAATAATAACTCGGCAACCGAGCACGATAAAATTAACCCGTTTTCAGATTTGAATTTGCCGTGCAATTCCACGTCTAATGAGTCCTCGTTTGTCCCATTTGAAGCACTTTTCAAAAACGCTAGGGTTAAGGCCGGGCTTAGCTCTTAAGGACTTTAAACACTAATAACTCGGCAACCAAGCACGATAGAATTAATCATGCAAATAAGGACCTCGCATCAATCATATCAGTTGATCACCTTCTCTATCCAAAGAAAACAAGTTGTCCAATGTATGAAAGTCTTGTTTTCTGACTTAATCTGACTTCTGATATTTGGTGTTATCATATCATTGCAGCAAATCATCATATATCATGTACAAGACATACTGTAAATGCATAAATGTTCGCGGTGGTTTTATATTCGCATGTCCAACTTTTCATTATACAATCCAAAAGATTTGAGTAGTAAACCACCATCCTACCAGTCTTGTAGTACCTGTCCACATATTTATCTGTTTATTGATTTCAATTTTTCTTACATTTAATGATTTCTGTTATGTAGTTTATTTGAGATAATTTGTTGCTCTTATGCTTTGCATGTCCGCATCTGTTTTTTTGTCATTTTCAGTATTTGTAAAATTTGTTTTGTTATTCTGTAATGTATTCTGTCGATGACGACATGAAAATAAGCTGTAAGCTTGAGTCTGTCGTCATCATGTCTTGTATGTAAATGTTGCAATAAAAAAAAAACTTAGATGCTGCCAACGTACGTAATTTTGGAAGAATTCCCAAGTTGACAACCAAGTTACCACTCAACTCAAAATGAAAGGTTCTCAAGCTTTATTATTCCAATCTATACACAATCTAACACAGAGAAACAGAGTCAGATATACTGGTCAATCTAAGTCAACATAGTCCCCTTACTGTTAGTCTATTCTAACGTTTTTGATGTTGAATATCCACAAGGCCTATAAGCAACTCGTGCTCTTTTGATTTAGCTCCTTTGATCTAGATATCAATAATATATCAATAATAGATATAGATATTCCAAAATATTACATAGTCATACTATAAGTGTCATTGAAAACATATATCTCCCCAAAATATCCAGCAGGTCTTGTTTGGCATGCATGACTCCTATATGTACAGATATGATCCGACTGCTGTGTGCCATACTTCTTATATCACAGTCCGTATATACATATCAATGGTTTCCTGGTTCTAATAATGATTCCAGATGGCTACTCAGTAATTCTATTATGACATGCGATAACATGAGTGACGAATAAAAAAAAGTGCTTGATAAGACACTGCACGAAATGGCCTCGTTTCCCGGCGTATACGTACCGGTATTTTTCTGTATTTTTGTCGGATACTGACGGATACTGACGGATACAGGCGGATTCGTGTAAGATATCCGACAATTTCCGCACCGGTATATGGAATATTTCCGGAAGAATCCGAAAGTAAGGTATATTCGACGAATACGGAGCCGTACACTGCACGGAAATGCCACCGATCCTGACGGATACGAACAGGAAATTTTCTGTATTTTTGGCGGATACTGACGGATACAGGCGGATCCAACCTGACGGATCCGACTAAATGCGCACTGGGATATGGAATATTTCCGGAAGAATCCGAAAGTAAGGTATTTTCGACGAATACGGAGCCGTACACTGTACGGAAATGCCACAGATCCTGACGGATGCGTACAGGGATTTTTCTGTATTTTTGGCGGATACTGACGGATACTGACGAATCCAACCTAACAAATCCGAAAATTTCCGCACCGGGATCGTGAATATTTCCGGAGGAATCCGAAAATGAGGTATTTTCGACGGATACGGAGCCGTACACTGTACGGAAATGCCAGCGATCCTGACGGATACGTACAGGAAGTTTTCTGTATTTTTTAAAAGAAAATTGCGGATACTGACGGATACAAGCGGACTGTGATCCGGAACCTCAGATCCGGAGGAATACAAAAATAGGAATTTTCGACGGATATGGGGCCGTACATTGCACGAAATTGCCCAAGATCCTGACAGATACGTACAGTATGTATTTGCCACGGATACAGACTGATCCAACATACAGACTTTCTACAATCTTTGACATATTGTGACTCTGAATATGTTTGTATTTGCCACGAATATGTACAAATCAAACACACAAAGTTTGATAGAATGGTTGATTATTCATAAATACGCGTGCATTCTTAATTTAACGAATTATTATTCAATGACAGGAAGTTTTGGGAAAGCATGAATGTAACATCATTTCATATTTCAACATATATGCATTTCTAAGTTCAAAAACTATCAAATACAATACGGAAGTTCTATGTGGCTAAATAATCCATTTCGTTTAAGACAGGCCGAGGGACATCCACATACTCAAAGCACCTCTGCATATGCAGGTTAATGTCGGTAAATTGGGGTTGTGTAAGCACAATTGTTATAAAATGTATTACAATCAACAACCATCACATCATGGTGGTAATATTTACTGCCGTATAGTGCACTTGGACCAAAAATTTCTACATGTTCTACATATTCTACTAAAGTAATGAAAGCCTTATTTGTGGCCAGTTCTTCGTCTAAAAGATATCAGATACAAATAATTTCAAATACAGAGGTTGAAAATAGAAACTTCAAAGTAACATTATACTGTCTGAAAAACTCCCATGATGACACGCCACATTTTACACGTAAGTAGTATATGCCGTGGAACTGCATGTGTATAATCGTCCTCTCCCCATTCTATGACTACATCTGAGTTCACTTCTTCCATGCACTCTTGGTAAGGTACAGGCAAGGCTGATTTCTTCTGTATCTAGCATGTTGGACTCAGCTTGGAGTTCATCTTGTGATGAACCAGTTCCTATATGATAAAACCAAATGATGAATAAATATCATTTCACATACTTAGTATTTAAGTAAAATGTCACATGATTTTGACATAACTGTGATCAAGGAGGTTATATAGACTATATAACCTCCTTGCTGTGATGGGCTTCGTTTCATCACAGCAGCTAACTAAAAACAAGGGACAATGGGTATCCATCATGCCTGTCTCAGCTAACATTGAAGTGTACCGATGATGGACTTAAGCCTTACCGAAGGAGCCTGAGGTACTCTGAGCATCTGACAGCTGATTGCTTTGTTCCAAGCCAAGCTAAGGTCCTCACAACATGTGCTGCATTTGTGAAGGAAGTATCTGCCGATGCTGTATAGGATATATATATAAAGGGAATCAATGACAAATATTAAACATATCACATAATCACATTTGTAAAAAATGAATCTGGCATCGTTTAATTGAATACGTAAAACTTACATTCATAACTTGAATATGATATTGATCAAATATGTACAGCTACAACTTAATGCAATAATCACTGAAACACACTACTACCTCCACATAAGTTCCAGCTCACTATCCACAAACGGTGGGACCTTTGTGGGACAAATACTTATGACATTCTCTTCCGTTACAGGATATCTTTAATTATCTTTCCCTCAACCGCTTGCTATGTTGTATCTGAAACGTTAACCAGACACAAATGTCTGTTGACCATTGGCAAGAACGAACAAATTGAAAGCTATAAATTTCCTAGATCCTAACGGTGTAGAAGTGCAGGTCGACTGGACAATTCTTAATGTCATGCAAATGCGATGATATGTCAAGCCACAATAGGAGGATAACTGACGTTCAAACTAGTTAGAAACATGAATTTTCCAATTTGTACTTACCAAAGGGCAGTCTCTCTAAATGATGAATCGACTCCCTACCAACTTTACAAGGGGGAGGGGGGCGACGAATATTGCATGCACGAAGAAGACTACTTCGCAATGCCGCGCGTTTGAGTTTACACCGAATCCCCTTCGACTCTCAAGTCACTAAAAATCACTGGTCGACCATGGTAGACTCTGACGATGCCATGTTAAGCACAGAGAGTGATGAAACGCCGTTCTTGTCTCCGTGCTGTTCACCGACAAAACCGTTTCTCGCGCCTGACGTCATGACACGCAGTGTCTTGTGGGAGATTGGGCACGAATCCGTATTCCGGAAACGTCAGGATTCGTCAGAATTGTTGGATCTGAGGTGCATCGGATCCAATCGGAAACGTTCCGTATCTGCTATGATGCACGATTGCGGATCCGCTGGATTTTTCAGGATCTGAGATCATGCCGTGCAGTGTGTATTTGTTGGTTAGAATCCGAAGCAACTACCGACAAACAAACAATCCGATTAATATCTCTGCCATATTGACAAATATCTGAAAACGAAGGATCCGCGCAAATATCCTCAGGTATCCGAGGCGCATCACGGATCCAGACGTATACGGCGTCGGAATTGCCGGATCTGAGCTGTACCTGGTATTTGTCTGAATTTGCTCGGAAACGTTCCGTATCTGTACCCGAAACGTATGAAGGATCCAGACGTATACGGCGCCGGAATTGTCGGATCTGAGGTGCATCGGATTCAATCGGAAACGTTCCGTGTCTGCTATAATGCATAATTCCGGATCTGCTGGATTCGTCAGGAAATGAGATCATGCCGTGCCGTGTGTATTTATTCGTCAGGATCCGAAACAACTACCGACATACAAACAATCCGAACATTCCAAATATAAAAAAAACGAGGGATCCGCACAAATATTTTCGGGTATCCGAGGCGCATCACGGATCCAGAGGAATACGGCGTCGGAATTGGTCGGATCTGCGGGCACCTCAGTATCCGAGCAGTGAACTGGGATTTTTTCGGATTCGTTCGGAAACGCCATGAGGCCCGATTCCGGATACGTCGGATCCGTCAGGATACGTGGCCCTTTCGTGCAGTGAGAGATTTGCGATAGGAAACCTTTTCTGAATTATTACAAAGAAGCAGCAAACAAAAGATGATATCTCATTTGTCTTTCCGCATATTCCCCTCCTTGTTACCAAATTAAGCAGACCATGTTTCAGTCCTCCCTGACCTCCCCCCATCCCAACATCCCCCCCCCCCTTCTAAGCCAGGAGTCTTGTCCGCTGTCTCCGCCTTCGTAGTTGAATTAGTCCAATGAATCATAATCACTCATACGGACCCTCCAGAAGCGGAAGTTGTTAGGGTTCATCTGGTTACTACGGTTGTCTCGGGACCATTTGAAATCTCTCCAAGTCGAACCACCGCTTCCACTGCAGAAGTAAAAATGTATGTTAGTTTGTTAGCTATGTCGCGGCCGTGAACAGTTTTTTTAAGAAGTGAGTTGAAGTTTTATGTTGTCGATCAAAGAGTTGAGTTCTATGTAGCCTCTCCCAGACTCCCAGTGTTGTAAAAAATAGTACAAATTGGTCAAATGGGATGAATGAATTGCCATAGGCAAACATACGGCATGGCTATGTCGCATATTTGCAGCAAGAACACTGAAACAGCAACTACGAGGTACATTACATGATTATATGGAAGGTGCTAAGGTTTGTACATGTAAGACTTCAAACCAAATACATGTATTCTAAATTCCTTCTCTGCACTCATAAGGGACAATGTTGTCTATTTTAAAGTACATGTACATGGCCCTTATCACGACTAAGCAACACCTTTGTATCACTTGTAGTGAGACCAATCAAGAAGTCGAGAACTGAAGTACATTGATAAACACTGACCCGCCCCCACAGCAGCAGCAGCCGATACTGCACCAGCAACGACAGCAGCAGTACAGCAGGGCTAGTCCGAGAACTCCGGCAACCACGGACACGGCGATCACAAGAACCTCAAAGCTGACTGAAAAATTTGAATTCTTAATTACAGACATCTATTACGGACAAACGAATGCAATTGTTATTAGAATATAAGAAAGAAAATACAAATGTCAAATAATAGCGCCAACGTGTTCCCACGACACGAAAAGGAGAAACTGCCGCGTAAGTCACTGCACGAAATGGCCACGTATCCTGACGGATCCGACGTATCCGGAATCGGGCCTCATGGCGTTTCCGAGCGAATCCGGAAAAATCCCAGTTCACTGCTCGGATACTGAAGTGCCCGCAGATCCGACCAATTCCGACGCCGTATTCTTCTGGATTCGTGATGCGCCTCGGATACCCGAAGATATTTGCGCGGATCCCTCGTTTTTTGATATTTGGAATGTTCGGATTGTTTGTATGTCGGTAGTTGCTTCGGATCCTGACGAATAAATACACACGGCACGGCATGATCTCATTTCCTGACGAATCCAGCAGATCCGGAATTGCGCATCATAGCAGATACGGAACGTTTCCGATTGGATCCGATGCACCTCAGATCAGACAATTCCGGCGCCGTATACGTCTGGATCCTTCATACGTTTCGGGTACAGATACGGAACGTTTCCGAGCAAATTCAGACAATTACCAGGTACACCTCAGATCCGGCAATTCCGACGCCGTATACGTCTGGATCCGTGATGCGCGTCGGATACCTGAGGATATTTGCGCGGATCCTTCGTTTCTAGATATTTGTCAATATGGCAGAGATGTTCGGATTGTTTGTCGGTAGTTGCTTCGGATCCTGACCAACAAATACACACTGCACGGCACGCGGCATGATCTCAGATCCTGACGAATCCAACAGATCCGGAATTGCGCATCATAGCAGATACGGAACGTTTCCGATTGGATCCGATGCACCTCAGATCCGACAATTCCCGCGCCGTATACGTCTGGATCCTTCATATGTTTCGGGTACAGATACGGAACGTTTCCGAGCAAATTCGGACAAATACCAGGAACACCTCAGATCCAGCAATTCTGATGCCGTATACGTCTGGATACGTTTCGGGTACAGATAAAATATCTACTCGGATCTTTCATTTTTTTATGTATTTGCCAATATGTTAGAAGTTCAGATTTGCCAATATGTTAGAAGTCATGAGCTGTCTCGGATCCTGACGTGTACGGAACACGGATTCGTGTCGGATATCCAAATTACCCACAAGACACTTCTGGGCGCGACAAACGTTAACGGTTTTCTTTCGGTTAACAGCACAGACGAGAACGGCGTTTCATCACCTTCTGTGCTTAACATGGCATCGCCAGAGTCTACCATGGTCGACCAGTGATTTTTGAGTGACTTGAGAGTCGAAGGGAATTCGGTGTAAACTCAAACGCACGGAATTGCGACGTTGTCTTCTTCGTGCATGCAATATTCGTCGCCCCCCTCCCCCCTTGTAAACGCTGGTAGGGAGTTGATTCATCATTTTGAGGGACTGCCCTTTGGTAAGTACAAATTGAAAAATTCCCGTTTCTAACTAGTTTTGACGTCAGTTATCCTCCTATTGTGGCTTGACATATCATCGCATTCGCATGACCATAAGAATTCTCCAGCCGACCTGCCCTTTTACGGCGTTAGGATCTAGGAAATTTAAAATTTCAATTTGTTCATTCTTGCCAATGGTCATCAGACATGTGTGTCTGGTTAACGTTTCAGATACAAAATAGCAAGCAGTGAAGGGAAAGATAATCAAAGATATGGAAGGGAAGAAAATGTCATAAGTATTTGTCCCACAAAGATCCCACAGTTTGTGGATAGTGAACTAGAACTTATAAGGAGGCAGTAGTGTGCCTCAGTGATTATTTCATTCAGTTATAGCTGTGCATGTTTGATCAATATCATATTCAAGTTATAGATGTAAGTTTTACGTAGTCAATTCAACGATGCCCAGATTCATTTTTTTTACACATGCGAGTATGTGATATGTTTAATATTTGTCATTGTTTCCATTTATATATATATATCCAGTACAGCATCGGCAGATACTTCCTTCACAAATGCAGCACATATTGTGAGGACCTTGGCTGGGAACAAAGCAATCAACTGTCAGATGCTCAGCTGCTGAGTACCTCAGGCTCCTTTGGTAAGTCCATCATCTGTACACTTCAATGTTAGCTGAGAGAGGCATGATGGATATCCATTGTCCCGTGTTTTTTGTAGCTGCTGTGATGAAACGAAGCCCATGTCAAAATCATGTGACATGTTCCTTAAATACGTGAATTGATATTTATTCATCATTTGGTTTTATCATATAGGAACTGGTTCATCACAAGATGGACTCCAAGCTGAGTCCAACATGCAGATAGAGAAGAAATCAGCCTTGCCTGTCCCTTACCAAGAGTGCATGGAAGAAGTGAACTCAGATGTAGTCAGAGAATGGGGAGAGGACGATTATACACATGCAGTTCCACGGCATATGCTACTTACGTTTAAAATGTGGCGTGTCATCATGGGAGTTCTTCAGACAGTATAATGTTACTTTCTATTTTCAACCTCTGTATTTGAAACAATTGTATCTGATGGCTTTTAGACGAAGAGCTGGCCACAAATAAGGCTTTTATTACTTTAGTGGAATATTTAGAACATGTAGATGATTTTGGTCCAAGGGCACTATACAGTAGTAAATATTACCACAATGTTGTGATGGTGTTAATTGTAATACATTTCATAATTTTTCAGAACATTGTGCTTGCACAACCCCAATTTACCGACATTAACCTGCATATGCAGTGGTGCTTTGAGTATGTGGATGTCCCTCAGCCTGTCTCAAATGAAATGGATCATTTAGCCACATAGTACTTCCGTATTGTATTGTATTTGATAGTTTTTGAACTTAGAAATACATTATGTTGAGATATGAAATGATACATATGTTACATACAGGCTTTCCCAAACTTCCTGTCATTCAAAATGATGTTTTGGGTATAGTTAAATTAGGAATGGAAGCACTTAGTCGGATCCGTTACGGATTCGTTGTTTTGTCCACCTGTATCCGTCAGTATTCACCATTTTCTTCAAAATACAGAAAAATCCCTGTACGCATCCGTCAGGATATGTGGCATTTCCGTACAGTGTACGGCTCCGTATTCGTCGAAAATCCCTTACTTTCGGATTCTTCAGGAAATATTCCATATACCGGTGCGGAAATAGTCGGATACGTTACACGAATCCGTATGTATCCGTCAGTATCCGCCAAAAATACAGAAAAATTCCTGTTCGTATCCGTCAGGATCGGTGGCATTTCCGTACAGTGTACGGCTCCGTATTCGTCGAAAATCCCTTACTTTCGGATTCTTCAGGAAATATTCCATATACCGGTGCGGAAATAGTCGGATACGTTACACGAATCCGCATGTATCCGTCAGTATCCGCCAAAAATACAGAAAAATTCCTGTTCGTATCCGTCAGGATCGGTGGCATTTCCGTACAGTGTACGGCTCCGTATTCGTCGAAAATCCCTTACTTTCGGATTCTTCAGGAAATATTCCATATACCGGTGCGGAAATAGTCGGATACCTTACACGAATCCGCATGTATCCGTCAGTATCCGTCAGTATCCGACAAAAATACAGAAAAATCCCGGTACGTATACGCCGGGAAACGAGGCCATTTCGTGCAGTGAGTATTAAGAGCAATTCTGGGAACATGCACCGTTTCCTACGTACCTGAACAAGTGGCTCCCCACCGAACCTGGGACAGCGGGCACTCTGTAGTGGGAAGAACTGCCGAGGCCGGGTATAGACGGCACGAGTTGTCCTTGTAGCAGAAGTAACACTGCAGCAGCGCAATATCAGAGATTTGGCCTTGTCAAAGTTTTTTTTGCTATTTTCAAATATATAGTTTTTTGCAGCAAAACATCGATTATGTATCATTAGTTCATGTACTATGAAACAAGACATATTATGAAGGCATTCGTATCCAAACATAAAGAAGCAATAGTAACCATGCAGCGTATGCAACCCTTTGTATACGCTCACCTTCACGTTTCCAATACATTCGCCACAGGAAGAATTGCGGCTGCTGCAGTCTGAAAAACCCAGACAGCAAATTAAACGTCAGACAGACATTGTGTGCATGTGTAATCCGATACTGGTTTGTTGGCGGTTGGCATACCTTGAAGTTGTTATGCAAGAAGGACGAATATTTTACTCAGGGTTAGAGTTGAACATATATACTATAGCTAGTTACCTGTCTAGACGTCTTATGTTAAAACATAGTAGTTACTTTTACCTATCTAATCATTATTATCTTCGCCGAGTACTTGTACTCGGAGAAGATTATGTTTTCGGTTGAAAAATCTGTTGGGTGGGTCTGAAAGTATGTCAGGAGCATAACTCAAGAAAACTTCAATGAATCTTTATGATTTTTCGTATGTGTGTAGTGGTTGTGTAAAGGAAGGTCAAGTTCGAAAATGGTTTACCTTGCGTTTTTCAATAGTACTGCAGCGGACTTTGCATTTTTTTGTGTTTGTATGTAGGCAAAAAAAGTGACGGAAACGTTGATGGATCTTCATGATTTTTTGCAGGTGTGTAGATGTTGTAAAAAAGGAGGTCAAGTTCAAAAATGGTTCCCCTGGTATTTTCCGTCGGTACTGCAGCGGGCGTTGTGTGGATGTGTATTTGTATGTCGCCAGCATAACTCGAGAAGCTGTTGATGGATCCTTATGATATTTAGTGTATGGGTAGGATTTACAGAAAGGAAGGTCAAGTTCGATAATGGGCCTTCTAGCGGGTACCAAAGGTACTGCAGCAGAGCTTTAAAATTTAGGGGCATATTTTCTGAAAGTGCTATGGTCATGATTTTTGTGTGGTAGATAGTTCATGCCACAGAAAGCGGCTTGTTAAGAACTGCAGTGGGTGTTTTTGTTTTGACATTCGACATGAATAACTTGAGAAGGGGTCGACAAATCGTCGTGATGTTTGGTATGTAGAGAGCTCGGATGGTGCTTTACATTATCAATGACTAACTATGCAAATAAGGAGCTAATTTGCATAATTAGTAAGGAAAGTTTGTTAACCCACTGCCTTTCAATGGGACATGGGACAGTGTCAGGTCATGTAAACAGATAGCCTTGCATAAACGTACATGTAGGTCAAATAAATAAACTATTCTCCAAGCAGAGGTGTGGGTCCCGCTGGTTTTTGACGCGTTCAGTATAAGCATTTTTGTTCAACACGGTTGGCGACATACCGAAATAGGGACAAAATAGAAAGCCTGACTAAAAACACCTAAAAACGTGCCAGATTTATTCTATTCATATATATTGACTGTACTATTTCATCATCACTTTCAACTTTCAACACTGCCATATCGAACCTTTGTGGCCCATATAATATCAACATACTCACATTTTTTCATGACCATTTATAACATATATCAGCACACTCTACACATATACTAGTCCTGTACCACCAAATGATTTTTAACCCTATCTAGACTGGACTCATTCGCCTAATCATAACGTCCAAATGGTATGGTGCATGATCAAATTTGCAGGGGGTGATAAGCACGTAAATATTAATCACTTTCCATAATAAGCCTTGATTATTTGGCGAAGATAATGTGTTCGTGGAACTCTAGTTCATATTTGAGAAACATAGCCTAGCACTGCATGCTTGGGAAAACTTCTTGTTTCGTCTGGTAATGCAAAGAATCGAAGAAGTCCAGAGACCGTCGGACTGAGAGTAGGGTTAAACGATGACATAAGCAGGTTCTCGGGCCATTTTGGTACACAACGCACCCGACATTTCCAAATGAAACATACTTAACTTTTTCTACCTACATGTATCTCTGTCATCACCTCGTTGTAGCGTAATGTTACCCAGAGTGTAGCTGTTCCGCCACTAAGTCTGTACAGGTGTTACACTGCTATTAGGCTGATCGTTTAGATTCGGCATGGTGCAATGTAAAACGTCTTCCTTATACTGGTAATCATGGTCTGATAGTGACCACCCAACTTACCCACTTCACTGCTAGGCGTAGGTGTGGTCGGTGGTGGTACGGTGGCAAGGACCAAAAGCACCACCAGAACATAACAACAACCGCTCCCTTTCGACATGATGGCGTCCTGTTGTGTTGAATACCAAGGTCGCAGGGTTGGCTTTACTGCGTCATTGTTTGTTTCGGGTGGCGGAATGTTGGTTTCGGGTGGCGGAACGTTGAAGACGTCTTCGTATCAGTCCGCGTCAACGGTAATGCGGTCTTGTCGGCTTGATTTTTATAGACACGTGTTACCTGTTTACTGTTTGTGCCCTTGCAATTAGCCTACGGGCATACATTTGCAAATAAAAGTTATTATCTATATCGACAGGAAGTGCAAAAGGTTTTTGGTAAGCATGACGTAAGCATAGGGAAACATTTTTTTCTGAGAACATCGTTTAACTTAAGGGTAAAATATTGCATGGTTCGAGTAAAAATGTATATCTAAGTGGTGTTAAAATACAGGAACTTCATAAACCTGGGTCGTGAGGAACATCGATGCATATGAATTATGCAAATCATGATCTAATTTGCATAATTAATGAGAAAATATGGTGTAACGCATTAATGGGACATAGTGTTAATTTCAAACTTGCATCTCGTGCCCTGGATAAAGGGGATTTCATTATGTGAATTTGGACGTTATTAGCATAATTGACGAAGAAATGATATGATAGCTACCTGAAGAATGGTATTGCAACGTATATAACTTTGGAAGAGTTGATAATGAATTCTCAGGATTTTCAGTTCCATAGTAGGCTCTTAATCGTATTGCTATAGTTGAATTTGACAACCATGCTACCACTCAATTTAACACACATCCAATTTGAAAATGAAAGGTTTTCAAGCTTTATTATATGCAGTTTAAAAGGCTATGACTTCACTTCAACCTATATACAATGTAATAGAGAAACAGAATCGAATATACAATGTTCAATTTTTGCAGGCAAATTCTGGTGCCCTTAGCCTATTGTAATGTTTAATGCTGAATATCATAAACACAGCTCAAGTTATTCATCCTATGGTTTAGTCATCTCCAGATAACAATAACTCAATCCTAGACAATCAAGCCTTTTACAATAAACCAATTGCCATTAAAAGTATATCTTCCCAAAATATCCAGCTGATCTTTTGTCATGCACGACCTCAAGAAATCACTTGCACTGCCACATCACACTTTCCAAATCACAGCAGTCTATCATCCGTGAACAATACACTCCCTTATTTTCTGGTTCTGATTTCAAATATCTACGGTTCCATTCACACCATTCCAATAGCAAAAACAAAGTAATATAACATTCAAGAACATTGCTTGATTGGACTAAGATGGCTCAGACTCTTGGGTTCTGTTAGTGTGAACACTAAACTTTCTTGTGAATCATTCCAGTACTGTTCAAAGGGTGTATATATTCTAGGTTAGATTAATAGTATTCAAGAATATGCATGAAAATGAAGACAGAACAGTTGTTCCTTTGATTACTAGTACACTGGCACAGCCATTGATCAGAACACTATTGAACACCGTGTAAGCTAACACCTACTTGTTTTTGATACACACCAGGAGGATGACTGTTGGAATATGACAAGGAATCAACAGAAAAGCTCAACTTCAAGTTAAAACCAATGTAGCATTGAACTTGAAATGATAACAGCTGTTTTGACTTTCAACTTGTAGCCTTGAGTCTACTTAACAAGGTAAGAAGGCTTTCTCCTTCAAGATGTCTTATGTGTGTCTTGCTACATCTTACTTCCTAGCAATACTAATTCATGAGGTAGTTGAACAAAGCATTTGTCCATTGTCAGGTTAACTTTTAACATAATTACATTATAACAGAATCACTGCGTGAACCAAAGACTAGGAAACCAGTAAGGATATGGCATGCTCTAACAAATTTAGTCGAAGGAGGGCAAAACGGTGTTTTGGTGATGCAAAAGTGTCAACAGGACAAACAACTACTCGTACCTAGAAACACACTGGGACTGGAAAAATAATCCTGCTTGTTATCATGCGTTTCAAGTTAGCCATGTAGCAGCAATTTACGTAAAGCCAAGGTTGATAGTAGCTTGAAAAAAACGCTAGTTCACGATTTTTGTCAAAAACACAGTTTAGTGAGATAATGTCTGTAGGCAAATTGAAGACTCAAATCCTGTGTAGTACATTCTTGTGTTACAAAGCTATTTATGATGATAACATGAGCTTCTTCGGGCTGAGAGGTTTAGTTTTGACATACGTCTTGAAACAGGAACTTATATACATTGCATCTATATCACAAGTAATGTACAAAATCAAAGATGTACTTTATTATGGAAGGTTGCTACAATGGGCACGTAACTGACATTGCTGACTTGTTCTTCTGGATTTATAGCAGAAACCACAGTGTTTAAGGTGACATAAGGGAATAATTTGTTTGACACAGATTGATGATGTTATACATGATGACGGAATTGTTAAAGCACAGCATTTTTGTGTGCACACAGCACTAAAACTGCAACAATGCATCAGCTCTGTTTGGACACTGGACTACCTAGGGACTATGAATGCTACAGTTACTTTTAGTTTAAACTTGCAAAATCCATACAAAAGCACTGTGGAGATCCAATGTGTAAGGACATATGAACTGGGGAGGTGAAAATAGTTCATGCTACATGTATTTCCTACTCACATTGTGCAGCTGGGCTGCAATATACATGTACAACCATCGTATGCTGTCATCACAATAAAACAAACACCCCAAAACTAGTTTTACAGTTAAGCAAATGTCACCCACTGTAAAGACATCCCTAACTTGTTGAATAAAGAAAAATAACAAGACTTAGTGTTCACTTTAACATATATACAGTGTCCTGGGTAATAGCAGTTACTTATCATGTGTAATGTTTGCATTCAATATACAGAAATAAGTTTTAAGTGAGTACAAAAGACAACCTTCTAGATACAAATACACTTCATTTACAAGAACAATGGACACATCACACTACAATATAGGCATTTTGCATCAAGGTCTTAACTTCTTATTGACTGAGTACAGGATAATAAAACTGGCCAGGGGTAAGTGTATGGTTCATTATTTTTTTTGTACAAATACCTACTGCAAAATTTAGGTCACTCCTCATATGATCGTTCACACTTAAACTTTGATAATCATCCATAAGATAAATTCAGTTTTGAACTGTTCATTCAGAATTTAGCAAGGACAATTTTTTAATGGCATTTGCCGCAAAAAAATCATACTAGGCAGGTCGGTAGCCAGTCGGTAACCAGTCAGCAGGTTTCAAACAAGAGTTTTAAGCCTTGATCCACGGAAGAGTTCCTTCAAATTAATCCTCTTTTCTTCTTGTACTCCTCTAGGTTGAGTGATCGTTTTGGTGCACCGTCCTTTGGCGGCCCCGCTCCCTTGGTCACGTTAATGGGCCTCGTAGCTACACAGGGAAAAGACAAGGCAATACAAACACTGCAACAGACATCATTGTTTCCCAACACGTCAGTCAAATACATGTACATAATGAATGATAATCTAAACAATAAAAATACAAATGTTTGCGGCAGTAATATAAATATATGCTGTAAACACAGGGACTTCATTTCATGGTAAGACGGGAAAGGAGGTTTTTGTAGTGTTTCAAGTTTGTGGCTGAAACAACTCTGTGGTATAGTCACCGTGAAGATTTTAAGATCTACAGTATAGATTTATAACTCTACCTTAAGAGAATACATTTGATAATTCTTATTGTCAATTGCAATTTGGTAAAGGTAAAAATGAACTGACTACTACTACTACTGAGAAAAAACAAACATATTTTCACACTTGAGTGACAGTCAAATGACATACCCTTTTCTGGTAGGTCCAGGTCTATCTTTATATCAAAGTCGTGAGCAGAAAACAGGTCCTCCGAGTGGTCCCCCTCCCCTGGTTTGTTCTCCGTACCGGCCGGCCCATCGACCTCGGACTTGGCCAGCTGCGGCGTGACCTGGACCTGCTCCTGTGAGGTGGAGGAGTGGACAGCAGGCATCTGCTGTCAAATAACTGTCAATACCTTCACACATCCCCCCAAACACCCACCTTGTTCAACACCAGGACCCACCACTTTGTTAACCCTCTGCAGCTTTTGTTGGTTCTGCTTTGTTCTTACTTCATCTATAGATTTGAAGATGATTATTTTGATATTTTTCTTCCTATGTCACCGTAGTCCCTTCTTGCTCAGTGGTAGCTGTGCAGAGAGTCAGAGACAAACTCCAAGATTAATGTTATTGCAGATATCAGACATGTAGGACACTTTGCAATTACTGTTTCCCACCTGAAATCTCCCCTCTCCCAAGCAAAAAGGTACTGCTTATCTTGAGCTTCTTCAATCGGCATGTACTAAGAAATGACAACTTACGTTAGGTCCCGCCAGGCCTTCGTCACCACCGTAGATCTCATTTAATCTCTGGACAATTTTTGCAGACATAGCTGGATCCCTCCCCTGTAGAGAGGAGAAGAAAAAGCATTTATAGAATACCCTAGTATTGTGAAGAAACAGACACAATTTGCAATAACGACTTAAGTTCTGTGAATTCACACTTACTAGTTCTTTAGGTGTTACACATCAGTTTTGTACAGTAAATACAAGCTGTGTAAGACCAGACTGTAAGGTTTGATCCATTTGCACTGGCCAGGGACAACCCCTCCTTTTTCGCTAAGTGTGGTGAGATTGCTCGAGGTGTGGCTCTCCTCAATCACAGGACCTTCGCTTTACATCCCATCCAAGAGGACGTCCCTAACCAAAGCTAGGCACTCATTTTTACCGGCACCAAGTGAGCAAGAAAGTGCCTTTCTCAAGGGCACAACATTGAATCATCCTAGGGACTCTAAGCCGGAACAGTTTATTAGAATCTAAGTTAACAATGTGTTGGTTGGGATTTGATTGTCTACATGCCTTGCTGATGATGGTCGGGGTGCAGTTTCTACGGCGGAAACAGTCCATCTTCTGGGTTCTGAGTTCCTGCATCTCCGTCTTAAAGGCCTCCTCTGCCTGGACCAGGTTGCGTTCTCGGTTGCGCTGGTTGATGTAGCTAAGCAACGACAAGAACACAGTTATGTCAAACTGGCCTCCCATGCTCAACAATACTTGTCTAACCTACCAGTGCTACCATCTTCAGGTGGTTTGGTAACAACATTCCTCCACAGAAATTAAAAAGAAGACACCCAACACCCAATTAAAGTGCAGTTATAATAAGTAAACCTAAGCACATGATGCAGTGCAATAACTATGACATGCGGATGAATTTACAGATAGACGTATAAATTACCTGATTGCTGAGATGTTTTTCTGCCGGAGACGATTCAGCTCCTCAGCCCTTTCCTCTAGCTCATCCAACTTGTCTGTCAGTACCTGTATTACAACAGTCAGGTAATGTACAGTAAGGCCAACTCTTAAATAAGTCATAGAATTTTGGACCCTTTCACACATGATTTACCCAGTTGCTTCACACTGAAAGAGCACAGTGGAATGGCAAAGTCTACCTACTATACGCTAAATAAAACCAGAGCCTGTTAGCAAGGAAAAAAAAGTTTCTAATACACAAAAGAAGACTTCTGTTTAGGCACTATATCACCCACCTTGGCTTTGTCTGTGTCTCCGGTGGCCTCTGCCATTTCTTTCTCCTTCATCAGGGATGTTTTCTTCATAGCAAAGTTGTACGGCGACTTCTGGAATCTCTCTTTCTCTTTAACAATCTAGGTAGAATGAGTTCACTTGGTTTAAAGACATCTCTAGTACCACAGATCACATCTTTTATCTGCCAATATTGTTTGCAATATTCAAGCTCACTGCAGCATGTTAAATCATGGAAATGAGCTATTGATTTCAAAGAAAATGGTACATATTATTTTCGAACTAAAAATCTACTATAATCCCAAATGAACCATTCTAAGCTCAACTTAGAAAGATATGAACTTACGGCCTCAATATCATCCTCTTTGAAGTCGTACTTCAGTGCCCGCTGTATATCATTGTACTTGGAGTCCACTTCATCCATAAATGGTAGCTGAAAGCCTTTAGTCATCATCTGTGGGGGGGAAGAAAAATTGTATTAACAGAAATTAATAAAAAGGCTTTAATCTCTTTTCCCTATTTTACAAGGATTACATGAAAGTCAGTGTAAGTTGGTCCAAACTCAACTTCAGTTTTCGAGGTGATACAGGATATAGTCTAAGTATGTTAGAAAGATTGGTAACAGGAGATGTTGTCTACAAACAATCTGGGTGGACTGCTTTGAACAAGGATACAGAAGCATTTTACATACTGTATAATACAATGTAATGCAATACAATAGAAGATACAAGGAAAGCATTTCTTGTGTGTCTGATCATCAACAATTAACCTTCTCCCTGCTGACCAACCCCATAGCCAGTATAAATTTGGGGCCAAACGGCTATCTTAGTAGGTTGAAGGGTAAAGACAGAATGAATTACCTCTTCCCGCCACCTGAGAAACTCTGTCTCTGTGAAGTCTTGGTTGGAGACAAACTCCAGTCGGAACACTCTCTCATCTGTTGCATGCCTGTAACAGGAAATGTGACACAATATAACTTTTCCCAACCGGGTAGTGTGCTTGCTGTTCCTTTGAGAGGCTGCAGGTTCGAACCCTGGCCAGGTCATACTATAGGACTTAAAAATCGTACATACTGCTTTCCCTGCTTAGCATTCAACACTTATGCAAGAGTATGGTAAGTTAAACACACATCACTAGCTACCAGTGGACTAGCCCCCTGATGTAGTGCTTGCACCACTGTGTGGCCAAAGGGCTATAGAAGTTGATATGTGCAATGCCCAACACAATGAAAGGGCGGGAAGGATCTTTTTAAAAACCTACCTGAGCCTGAGTCCCTTATTGGTGCGAGTGCTGCCCAGCTGATATACTTTGGCCGTCTCCACAACATCGATGATCTCTGCAATCTGGAGAAAAATAAATTGTCTTTCATCCAGTTTCTCTTTAAATGATCAGCAAAAATTGACAGAGGTAGGGAGGCCAAAGTGAAATGTTAACACCAGGGGCAGTTCCGCTACATCAACACTAAAAAATATCGAATTAATTCTGAAATCCAAAAACATAGTCTGAAAGAACGTAAAAAGTTCTATAACTCTGCCAAGTTTGGTGAAGTATAACCCTCTACATAAAGTTTTATCGCAAATTGAAAACTGTACATAAGGCCGTTTTCACGCCGCTCGGTCCGTCCGCGTATTCAAAATGGCACCCGCGCTTATGTATTAAATCCTATACCCGTATTTCAGAGTGCGCGCGCCCGGAATGGGCCTGGATGTAATACTATTTTTGATAGGTCGTCGCTTCGCTGTCTAAAATCGCACAGCCAATCCACGACCAGCTTCTGAAAGCTAGTATTCGGGAGAAACCAACTTGCCCATGCGGGGATAGCGTGGTGCAGTGTAAGTTTGGTGCGTGCGGTGTAGAAAATAGGTAATTTTTCCACAAGTCGTAGCACAAAATTCCGTAAAGATACACAGTTCCGCATAGAATGTACAGGTAGATAGTAATGTTTTCCACCTTTCTGTGGATTTTTATGACTTTTGAAGCAAGTATGTTCGTGCGATGGCCATCGGCGCGGCGAGTGTCTGCCGGAGGCACCCGGAAGACAACACTCTCAACCACACGCCATTTTTTGCTGCTGTCCGGAACGCCGTAACTTTTGGGTGAGTTGTGGTCACGTAGTTGATTTTTTAACCCAAAGTACAATCAAAGCACGTGTATGTAGTTTATGGGAAGTTTATGGTAGGTTTTCTTTGTCTTATACCTCACAAATTGACGGCGAATTTAGAACATTTTCTTGTTGTGTTAGGTGGTGGGAGGGGGGCGCACGATGATTCTGATTAGAAATTCATGTTTACAGTTCTGCATGTAGCATCCCGGTCTCGAACTAGCCACATATAGTGTACGTGATTCACTCCTAATTTTATTTATCTAGGTTTTGAATTCATTTGCTGACTGTGGTAGGGTAAGTGATAACTTTGGCCTCACATTTTGGGAAATTATTTTGTTGTGTTCTTTACATGTGAGAAACACATTACTATACATTAGTACCCAATGGTTACCCTTCCAGGGTTCAAAATAAAACAAATTTCTCGTAAAGAATGACTTGATTATTTGTAGGGCCTAAGTACCATGCATCAAATTCATTACATCTGTTCTAATAATTACTTCCTTCTGTAATTTATCCAATTTAGGCTTGAAGATGAATCCATTCCAAGGTCAAGGCGGACAAGGGGTACATCATCTCTCACAAAAAGGATGTCATCGAAATGTTTGCTACAAGTAAGCATGCATACACCGAGACACCTGTAAAAGGATCCAAGCCAGAACACATGTTTTTGTCTTGGATAAATGGGATCACAGTCCTGAGGCTGAGAGCAGCTAATCCAGCGACGAGGAGTCACCTTTAGCTCAACTTCAGTGACATTGTCCCGTACCGATAGGTGAGCTGAGTTAAAGCACTTATTTTACTCAAGTTTGTACATTTTTATTAAGTATAAAATATTGTTTCTTTTATTGTTAAATATATCTTTTGTTTCTGTATCTCCTCTAGAGAGCAGCAATTCCAAGGACGAGGATACACCTCTAGCTCAGCTTCGTCTTCTGTAAGAAAAGGTGAACAAACTTATATGACACTATTCTTTATTACTATGGTGCCTTTGCTTTGTACTGAGTGTTATATGTATTGTATGTTTTTATAGCTCAATATGCAATTTCTTTCTGTATCTCCTGCAGAGAGCAGTGAATCCAGAGACGGGGATACCTTTCGCTCAGTTTCGTCGTCCAAGAAGCGGCCGGCCCATGTCACATGACATGTTGCATTGTTCGGATTGGAGGGGGGCAGTTAAAAAAAAACATTTTCAAATATGATTTTCTCTTTTTCTGTATACAATAAGTTTATTTGTGTATGATGGTAGTAGAATATAGCATCATGGCACTCTGTGAGTGAAAATCTGAGCCTCCAGGGCCATTAGAAGTGCAATTTTGAGTTGGTCAAAAGTGCCTCGTGTTGCATTGTTTTGGTGGGGGGGGGGGTTATCCAAAATACCATTTTAAAGTGTTAATTTCTCAGGATATGTATAGAATATGTTTCTTTGTGCAGTATGTAAGTAGAATATAGTATCATGTCACACTGTGAGCGAAAATCTGAGCCTCCAGGACCATTAGAAGTGCAATTTTGAGTTGGTCAAAAGTGGCTCATGTTGCATTGTTTGGGATGGGGAGGGGGGCATTTTATCAAAAATGCCATCTTCAGGCATTCTTTTCTCAGGTTATATATTGCTTTGTCTTATTGTTGTCAAACACTTGTGACATGTATTATATAGTGACATTGTAATTGAAAAGTTGAAGTTCCAAATCTACTGGAAGTGGTGCTTTGAGTTGGCTGAAGTGGTTCATGTGTTACAATATTTCAGGAACCGGAACAAAATGTCATTTTCGATAAAGCTTATTTCTAGAAATGAACATGATATATAGCAAGTCTGCTTTGATTATGATAGCACTGATATAGGTTATGTTGTATTAGCCTTCTTGAGAGTGTTTGGGATGTGAAGCATGAGATACAAGAGGACAAACATGTCAGAAAAGCATTTTTTGCGAAATTCGATATTTTCATAAATTTGCATAAATAACAAAAATCAAAAGGTGAATTTGAATTTTTTTAATCATTTCATGTGTTTGGTACTAAAAGGCATCTTTTGAGTCCAAAACCAGCTTTGTAGACCCAAAAATAAGAAATTTCATTTTTCCACCTCTGTTTTTGGCCTCAATTTGTGTTCGTTTTTAACCAATGTCACTAATTACAGGTACATTATATTAAGTATGACATGTCTGGCAAGGTCAGTCTTGTGTACATAGCATGACCCTACATGGTTTATTGCATATCTGCAAGAAGAAGCCTGTACAATACTTAGTTTTTAGATTATTGGGTTATTTAAACCTTACTTGTGAGCAAATTTTTCTGCATTTTTGAAGCAAAATATGTGATATTTCCCATTTTCAACATCAATAAAATAGTACTTCCCAACATCGCACGTCTCTGAAATTTCAGTGATTATTTACCTTGGTAAGAGCTATGGACAGCATATAGACGAATTGTTTATGATGATTATATCTTTAAAAATGTGCCTTCAAACATGCTTCCCAGGAACTTTTCACTTTGGCCTCCCTAACAGAGGTGAAAAGACAGGCATGGCAACAGTTGAAGTACTAGCACTGGAGGAAACTTACTCTGTAGACAGGTTTTCCATTGTGATTTCCAATGCCGATCCTTACATAGCAACCGGCAACTGCTTTCTTGAAGAATGGCATATGGCACCATCTGGAAAAGATCAGAACAGTAAATTACCATTGATGAAAAAAAAAAAAAACTGCAAAGTGCAAGTAGGTTTTGGATTTGATCCCTTGTAGTACTTTTATGATGACTTTTCACTTTCTTTCAATATTAATGCATATTTGCATTTAATTGGATCAAGCATATACAGCATTTTCGTGTTGTGAACATCCATCAGCAGCTTCTTGAGTTATGCTGCTTATACTCCACCATAGCTAAACCGAAATGTATCAATGTAGACAGACACTATAACAAACTGACAAACTGAAAAACATGTGGCTCACCTCTCCAGCTTGTGTCTGGAAAGTCGGATTCGGTTGATGTCATCTTTACTACCAATCATCTGAGGTCGCTTCTCTGTCCTGCGAAACAAACACAAAGACAACTTCTTTTCACCCAAATTTTGTAAGGTAAAGGCACATCATCACAAACATATACTAAATTCTTTTTACTATAACTTGATGAGGGAAAAAATGTGGCACTTTGAATGATGGAAACCTTTGAAACTAATGATAAACAACATCTCCTTACTCTTCCTCCTCTTGGTCAGATACGGCATAGGAGGCATCGCTCTTGGAGACCTCTGACTCATCTGAACTACTGTCACTGTCATCATCATCACTGTACACATCACTGGCCTTCAGGGGTGGCTTCTTGGCTTGCAGGGCTTCATCTTAGGGGAAAAGGATCTTAGATTAGTCACATGTTTTCAACTGTAGCTTTTGGATTTATTCATCTTTTCTATTGATTGAATATTCAGACAGCTGGATGGCCCATTCAATTTTGACAAATTGAATACATTATGAGGTACTTTGCCACAACAAAGTGACAAGTGTAATGACATTTGCAGATTATACAACTTTTAAGTAGTTCCTTACCTCGTTAACACACACCCTTTTTTTTTATAAACTTTATAATTTTCATGCAACATCAGACTTTACTTTTCAAAACTTTCTAGTCTCCTCTTTTATTCCAAATGGACAAAACTCATCAACTAGGCATGTATATTCAGGAACTATACTTTAGATCTTTTAATCCTAACATGATGCTCTGTGCTACCTGGATTTCTCACATTCATTTTCCAGGACACGATGACACGACAAATTAAATTCTAAAGTCAATACTTGGCAACAAGATTTTTTGTCTTTGATTTGAACCATGCAGATTTCAATGTGCATACTAAGAATTTCCTTTTGTTGTCTGCCATTGTCGCCTACATGTTGTAGATCTACTACTTTCTGTCCAAGACAAAGTCAAACAATGTCTCAGCTAGCAGGCCCTACGTCCATATACTGACCAGTCCAATCTCCGGGAAGAAGCAGACCTTCAGTAGACAACATAATCGATGACGAACAAACGGAGAAACAAATAGAAGAGTAAATGAAAGTTGAAATAAAGAGACTAGTATGTCGCATACTGTGAAATCAGGGACAAAAGAAGGCAAAAATGCACAGCTTTGTCAAGTCTTCTGATTTTCAAGAAAAAGGACTTGACAAGAAAAGAAAGAACTTTAGACGAAGAACCCACTTTTCTTCTGCTTCTGCTCTCGCTGTGCCTTGAGTTCTTCAATGGCTAAAGACTTCTTGTCCTTCTTGGAGTCGACGGTCCGCCTGCGTTCCTTACTCCGTGTGGCCGTGACAGAAGCTTCCTCTTCCTCGCGCTGTTTCTTCTCCTTTTCCCTCCTCTTCTTCTTCTGCTCTTTCTTTGCTTTTCGGAGTTTCTTCTCAATTTCAAACCTGAGAGGCAATGATTACAGACTATCATGTTTCAAAATAAAGTGCATCAAGTAGATGAACAGATACATACCAAAGGTATGATGGTAAAAAAATATTTTCCTACATTTCAATCAGCAAAAGGTGCTTACTGGCATACATATTTCCATTACTGTCTTTAGTAATGGTGATCTAGATCTATTTCTAACCTTGTCTTCAGGACTTCTCTCTTTTCAATTCTGTTGAAAAGCTCCTGTTCTCTCTCCTTTTCTGTCATCTGCTCCAGCCTTGCCCTGTCTTCATCATCTCCCATCAGGTCATCGTCGTACCCGTCGTTAAACTGTTCGTTGTCTGATCCACTCCCCGAGTCAGACCCACTGTACGAGCTGCTACTATCAGAGTCAGAGACTTCACCTGGAGAAAGATACGAGTTAGAATCAATGCAGCAAGATCTGCTGTAAAAGCAATAAACTGATGTTATAGTGCTCAAAATAGCCCTTTTCTTCCTATGTCCAATGCTGTAAAATTCTTATCTGCTATGTGTATCTTGAGCACACCTGCCCTGTGGTGTTGCTAAAAATCTTGACTTGTAAGTTACAAGTTGCAAGTGTAGCAACAGGTGCATCTCTTAATTTATAAACAACTGACAACATTCCAGAATACTGCAAAACTTAGTAAGTCTAACTCTAAGTTACTCTAAATAAGAACAACATTTCTGTGATTAACAACTCACCTTCTTCAGGTTCCGAGTCCTTTTCCGAGTCGGAGCTGTCAGACAGGGCTCGTCTCTGCTGCTTTTTCCCTGCCTTCCCTTTGCCCTTCTTCTTACTCTTACTGCCATCTAGGGTCCACTGGTAGTGCATAGAGGCAGATTCACATGTCTTATTCATGATCATGTATTTTAACTTTTTTTAAGACAGCTTTTGTAAAACCATTTATGACCAAAGAACACTAACTGTGGAACAAAAAACATTCTCTTTTATTGCAAATAATGACTAAAATGCATTAGAAAAATTCAATATTAGAAAAGCTTACGTCGTCATCATCATCCGATGTCTCTGACTCTGATGACACAGGAGCGGGATCTGCTGGTTTTTCCTCCGGTTCTGGACTACTCCTCTTCCTCTTGGCCAGTTTGGACCACTCCTACATTCAAAATTAAAAGGTTGAATCACTCATATCACTATTGACTATTGTTCATGAATATATTATGAATATATTATGGTGAATACATGATAAAAAAGTTAATCTCAACTTTCTATGAGATTGTGTGACTGAAATCTTTGAAGAACAAATTTTACTAGAATTTCAAAGACATGACATCTGTCTATTCTGTATTCATTCTTTGTTTCACTTTTGTAAATATCACCACAGTCAGTGGTTAAAGCAAAAACTTGTTAATTTGTAGAACACGAAGTAAAGCATGTGAAGCTGGATTCATGACTGGGATACTTTCCTGAAGATGGTATCACTACTACTAGTGTCAAGATCTGCAGCAAATCTCTAGTTCTTCTATCTTAAAGCTTACATGAAATCAGTTTCAAAGTTGCTATTTTCTATGATTTTCGGGTGATTATATGGGTCCTTTTCTTCTTGGTTGAATTGAGATAGTTTTCATGTGCTTATTCAGTCGGGAAGTTATGTTAAAACGTCTTCAAAAAGTGTGTTTTTGTGCATCTGAGAGGGAATGCAAATGAGATGCAAATGGTATGCGTGACGTCACAACTATGAGTGCAGTTCACTACAATGGCGTCTTCTAGTACTCCAGGTCGTAGTACTACAGGCGGCGGACAGTATTGTGTAGCATGAGGGCCAAACGGTGTCAGCTGTAAAAATGGTCAGTTCACTGAAGGGATATCTCTACACAGATTCCCTCGAGTGAAATGTAACGGAGCTGAGGCAGACATAGAGAAGGAGAAAACAAGAAGGTCGTGGATCCAGTTTGTGCAGAGCTTTCCATTTTATCCAGTGTTTACAAAGAACTTATAATGTGTAAACTCAAGGTAACCTTTATACTGTGCCTTTCACCGATTTCTGTCATGAACATGGTAGAATAGGAAATGATGATGATTGGATACTTTACATTGATTCTACGTGTACGTTTTGTCAAAACTAGTGAGCCGGCGGCGTCTGCAACCAGCAAACAAACAACGTTCAACTTCAAAAAAAATGGTCATGTTGAGTTAGCTTTTCCTATCACGAAATCTGTCCGTGTTTCTAACTTCAAGAACTCTTCTTACGATCTTTACTGTGATTACACATGTTCTCGGTGAGGCGTTAGTTTCAGTTTGTCTCCGAAAACAAACTGCACTGATCTCAGGAGTCTTCGCGCGGCCAGCTGAGGGCCGAGCAGCTCAGAGTCGGCGTAGAGTCGGCGGGAGGACCGGGCAGACAAGCTAGCCGCCCCGCCAGGACCCGTTATAGAGTAGAGTTATAACTGCCACCGGGGACGGCACGGTCACACGCCCGGCAAAAACATCAGCTAGTCGAGGCCGAATCTCTCGTCCTAGCGGCGGCTACAGGCCCGAGAGAGTCCGCGGGAACTATTCGGGCTGTCCGGTGGCAGGTCCGGGGGAACGTCGTAAACACACCCGGCCCGGGCGGTGGGTCCAGTTTCGCCGCGCCACTGAACCACGACAGCCCGCGCTGTCTCCTCCCAAACACGCACGAGAACAGTCCGGTAAGTCCGGTGGCGACAATCCACGGGTTCCTTGCCGTTGCTAAAAACGGCCAAGGCGTCTTGGAGGAACGTTACAAGTAAAGAAGTCGAAGAGAACGTTTTGGGGCAGATGCCTGAGGCTTACACATTTCATAGACAAAATGGCGACGCCGCTACGGTAGATTTCCGCTATCACGAAATCATCTGTATGTGTTCTTAATTTGAAGGACTGTTGGTCTTATTTGTTTATTTGTTTGGGTCACGAACTGTCTACCCAATGTGAACAAACACACATGTTTTTAAATGGAATTTACTTTTACTCGCATTTCTTATGCCAACCCTTGTAAATTCTACGTAGTTGACACTGTACACCATGTAAACAACGTGCGCGACCGCTGAGCTTTGACCCGGTTAGGCTCGAGACAGGGGACACAAACTTCTACGCTTCCACAGGCAGCCTTAAAATTATCTTAAAATTAATGCACAGCATGGGCATCGTACCTCAAGCAAATGTAAGTCAATGCTATAGTTGGCGTATAGTAGAAGAGATGACTGTTTGTGCCCGCTATTGTACGTTTTAAAATAGTGAACTTGCTTCCGCGATCCGCTTGGCGGGGCTTGCGTTATCCACGCATCGGAATGAAATAAATTTCAAGGGCCCGTAAAGCATTTATTTGTACTGTGAATTCGATAGAATTTTTTCTACGTGAAGTTAAGTATGTGTTCTTTCGATAGACCGAGTTTTGTCTCTGAATTATGTTTCCTTTATAAGATATGGGACCATCAAAAATGTTGTTATTCAACAGGCAGCCATATTAGCTACACGGGACTCATAGTTGTGACATCACGCCTGTTCGTAATTAGTCCCACCAAAGAGCACAAAGTAAACATTTTTAGGTCGCCGTTTCAGCAAGTTCTTGCCGGAGAACTGATTTAAGGATTACATAAATGTTTTCAGAAAAGATCAAATTTTTATATGAATGATAGAGGAGATTTCAGGAGATTTCATTTCAGTTAATCTTTAATTTACAAAAACCATCAAAATAATCCTTCCATTTAAGTTAATGGCAGGGTGTGTATGCACGTTTCTCTTAGTGTCAATGGTCACATCATGCAAAGGTGGGAAGGGCGGGAGATGCTCGGTAAGTGTGAACAAGTCGAGCAAATTGTATGTACAGGTATGCAACATAATGTCACTGGTTCATTGTGAAGTCTGAAGTCAGGCGACTTCGTACAATAAATAAATGTGGTGCGGATTTTTACAACACAAAAACATTTTCTGTGGCAGAAGGATCCCCAGTCCCTACGTGATATCACAAGACTACCTCAGATCACCAGTGTCAAGTCATATGTGTGGGAGACGGTGCGATTTTTCACACCTAGACTTGCACGATGTCACTTTCAAAATCTCGGCATACAGATTTCGGAGGCGGCCATGTTCAACAAAGCACGCACTGCGAAGGCGCTGCTTTTCACGACATCGCAAACCCTCAGGACACAATTTCCTCACAGACTTTGGTCTACAGTAGTTTACATAGAAGGTGGGAGGCCCACCTTGTCCAAATCTTCATCACTACCGCTGTCATCGCTGTCAGAATCGAGCAAAACTTGGGACTTCTTGCGTTTCACCATCTTGATCGTCCCCAAATGTTTCCCACTTCCTTCCCACAATGCTCTGGGTGAATTTGTATCACGCATGCGCAGTAGGGTCGGTCAAAGGTTAGACTTCCCGTCATGCAACATTTTCCAGGAACAACCACTTCGACAGGTGAGAGGGGGAAGAAATGTCTCTTTCTTCTCGCAAATATTATATTTCCCAGGAAATAAACGTTTCTAGCCAAGTACTGTGTGAAAAATGAACATCATATACTCCAGAACTCTACACTTTTATGGCTGAGATGTTTGCCTTGAGATCGAGAGCTATCTGACAGTGCACAGTGTTATCGCGTCTGATGACAGGTTTGTTGACATGGTCACCGCCGTACACAGATGTGTCACGAGATGATAAACTAAAGGCTATCTTAAGCAAATTAACCTCGCTGACTCATCAAGAGTGTTGCTGGGTAGTTGTGCCATCATCTACGTGTATACGTATAAACCATGCCCTTTTTGTGCCCCATTGAGAGCAGTTCTGAAGTGCAACCCAACTAGTAGGGAAGACCTGGAAGTGTGTTTGGAAGACAAATATCATGAATGAAGAGGACGTGAAAGCTGGGTATGTTCACCAGCATGCAATCGAGGTGGTGGACTTTAGCTCCCAGTATGGCAACGATGGCAGCATGTCCTATGTGGCCTCCAACCTCGCTGGACCACCCAATGTCTATCCGGGGTATGGTGACTTCACCCAGGCTTGTGTGTTCCGCACCTACGGACCCTGGTGGAAGTGCTGCCCATCAGCGAGAAAGCCCATCAACCGCAGCCCAGTAACCTTCCGCAGCCAGGACTACATCGAACTCCTGTTTGAAGAGAGGGTGTACCCGAGTCGGATCGACATCTTCGAAACCTACAACCCTGGTTCCGTCGTTAAGATCCTGGCATGCAACACCTCTCCCAAAGACTTTGAGGAACTTGACCCTCCCGAGGACGTGGAATGGGTGACGCTGTGGGCGGGGCAGCCTGAAGATTTACCTGCCAGGCCCAGGGAGTTCTCGCCGCCGCTCAAACCATGTTCGTTCGCCACCAATCTGATCCGCCTGGAGGTCAACCAGAAGCTGCTGGAATACTACACTGAACTGGACGCTGTCAAGCTCTACGGTATCCTCGAGTGTAACGAACTTCAGAACTCGTCTGAACCTCCCAGCAAACACCTCTACCCCGACCCAGGGATTTCTGCAACAGCGAATATGCTCAGGGACTTGATGCTTGTTGACAAAAAAAGTTCGCCTGGGAATAATGGTTACTTTGACATGCTCCCTAGCGAGGTTATCCAGTTGATACTAAGTTATCTGGATATGCCCAGCCTTTGTAACACAGCATTGTCGTGTAGCTTCTTAATGCACCACTGTTATGACCCACTTCAGTACACTGGCCTAGACTTACAGCCTTACTGGTCCCAGGTTGACGACTACGTACTAAAGTGCCTTCAGATCCGTTGTTCACATCTCCAGCAGTTAAGCCTGTCCTGGTGCGGTAGATATGACATGATTAAGGGTCCTACGTTTATCAAGTTTCTAGAGCACTGTGGCAGTGAGCTGACATGCCTTAGGCTGTCGTGTTCTCGTTTTCTCTATGCAGATTGTCTAAGGGCCGTAGGGGTAAACTGTCCACTGTTACAGGAGCTTGACCTGTCGTCGTGCACCTATCTGCATGACACAGCCTTTCAACAGGTGGCAAACTTCACTTCTCTGAGAAGGTTAAATCTCTATAGAACTAATGTTGTTGGGAGCACGGTCAGATCTATTATCAGAAGTAACCCAGGCTTAGAGTACTTGAACCTGGGAGGCTGTAAGAGTTGTGACGGCATGGATGACATTGCTATTGACCTTGCTCAGCACTGCCCCCAACTTAAGGCTGTAGATTTCTGGCGGTGTAGGTCTCTCACCAACATTGGGCTGAGGGCACTGGCCAGTGGCTGCAGCCTGCTGTTGGAACTTGACCTAGGCTGGTGCTCTGAGTTGCGCTCCAACACGGGCTGTTTCGTGTCCCTAGCACAAAGCTGCCACCTGTTGAGAAAGCTGTTTGTCACTGCTAATCGCACCGTGAGCGACAATGACCTCTTCGCCCTAGCCAAGCACTGCAGGGATTTAGAACAGCTGGACATCCTAGGAACACGTATGGTGTCTCCCGACGGTGCTCTCGCTGTTCTAAATTCATGCAAGAAGCTGTCGTTCTTTGACATATCATTCTGTTCTCAGTTAGACTTTGCTATGGTTTATAAATGGAAGATGGCATTCCCGGATGTTGCTCTTAGAAAAAGCTTCCAAAATACATAATGGCCAATGTTTAGGGTTACAAGTATGGAAGAAGCATATTCTACAGGAAAATCCAGGGTCGTTTCAACTTGTTTGTATATTTGATTGAAATAAGTACTAGTAACCAAATGATAAAGTATTTCATATATGATGATTCTTCTGCTGTGTAAAAAGTTATGTCAAAGGATAAAGATATTTTATCTCTACTCAGATTTTATGGAATACAGACACTGACTATGCAAAGAGTCTCAGCACTTGTAATTATGAATTTCATAGAAGCATGTAAATGATTAAGCTAAACATTTCATGTTGAAAATTTAGATTTTTATTGTAACATTGTTTGCTTTTAGTTGAAATATTGTAAGTATGTGGATGGACACTAGTTGCTAAACACTTTGGTTAATCAACCTGACTCAGATTAACTGAGTAATTGATATAGATTTGCATGGATTGTACCTTGTACTCTTTAGGTTCTGTAGTAGAGCTTGTATTGTAGGTTGTATGAATTATAGAGATCACCCTGGTGGTGATATCAATGAAGGTTTTTGTAAGCACCATTATCAGTGATCAACAAACATTCTGTTGATAACACTGTACACTGCAGTAATGCCAGCTTGTCAGGGTTTTGTGCAAAAATTGTACCATCCTCTGTATGATGCAATATGTTATTATACAGCAAGTATTCCCTGACTTCAATTCATCAATGTTATAAAAGTGCTGGCAACTTTAATTTTTTTGTTAAATCTTTTGTGCACAATCCTAATGTCAAATAACTTTTATGGATCCTTGTATTCATACACATGTGGTAAACAATCATAGTCATAGACATGAGAAGTGATTTTCCGTTGGTTGTTCAACAGGTTCATTTGTATTTTGGTAATTCAAATTAAATGAGTCAATGTCAAATGATATTGTAGGTTGTGTAGCATCCTTAGAAATAATTATGTTTGTTACTGTTATATTAATTTTGCATATTGTTGAAGGAAGAGGAATAAATTATTGGTGAAAAAAACTAGTGATGATGAGATATATTAATAACTTACAAAGTTCATAATAAAGTACATTAGCATGAAAGCTTGTCTGTCATCCATATGGGTAAAATAACATTGGCATAAGATCAATAGTTCAATTTCAATCCTAGACAAAGAACACCAATGAAGGATTTTTCTCTGCAGACTTTTGAGAGAATTTGTAGAAACTCAGTTCGTGGGGAAAAAAAGTAAAAGTGTTAATACACACAAATTATGGTCATAAGACTCATAACATTATATAATGTCCTTGTCATGACTTATCTTTGTTTATGATTTGTGTGTTTTCTCGGACGGGCCCAGCTTAGAAATGTGACCCTGGCCAAAATTGAAACTGATGAAAGATTAGCAGTTTATATACTTTAGCCCTAAAGTTTAGGTGGGATCAAAACAACGGCTTCATGCAAAACCCCCTCTATGCGTAAATGAAACATTCCAAAAACGTCATCGTAAACAATCACGTGACCTTTGTTTTCCTGATGCAATCGATGAGGTCAGCTGAGTCGGGTGACACAACAGATCTCTCAAAATAGCGATCAGGGTTTTACCCATTTAATGAGCCAAAATGCCCGGTCCAGAGAAGACTAAAGCTTCACCGGGACCCTCGGGTAACGTAGGACACGTCTGTCAGGAGAAGTTCGCGTGCACGGGGGCTCAGGCGGTGTACGAGTGCGAGGAGTGCGGGACGATGCAGTGTGAGAACTGCGAAGCACAGCTGCACGAAACGGCCAAGTTTGTTTTCCACGACAGAAGGCGGATGAAACAGGGCGAGCCGGGCCGGTGTGATCTTTGGTGCGATCCTCACAACCGTGCCGTGCTGTGGTGTGAACAGTGTAAGGTGAACGTGTGTGCTGCATGTAAGAAGAAACAGTTGGTCAAATGCACCCGCCGAAATCACAAGCTCGTGCGGCTCGCACCGGACGAACCGCCGCCGGTCGATCCCGAAACAGTGCCCCGCCTGGATGCCGATGGCTCGTCTGATGAGGCAGAGGTTCTGGCTGACGCCCTGAGTAGCCTGCCTCTTCCCACCCTCGGAGAACCGCCCGCTTTCCCCGCAGAAGGGCCGGGCCTAATAGCAGCCAGCAGGGACCAGGTAGCCACCCTGGCGCCCAACGTAGATGTCCAGTCATTCCTGTTGGTGGATGAGTTTGAAAAATTACAGGTGAGGTTCATGTTCATCTTCAGAAAGAATGGACATTCTGATGTAGATAATATGTGACAACTTAAGCAGGCTCGAGTTGAAATCCAAGATTTGTGGAATTTTGCAGCAACCTCCCTAAAACGTTATGTGGTTATATTCCATTCTCCTTAGTAACAGTTGAAGTTATCAAAAGTTATCATCAAAATCATAATATAAACGAAGGCTCAGGCAGTGAACAACAAAACTCACCTGTAATAGGAAGACATAGGATTTTAAGTGTAGAAATCACAAATTCATGATTTGTATCAAACTCAGGGTAAACTTCATGTTGGCTTGACTTTGGTTCACTGTGCCTCCACCTGTGCCAGGTGGGCTATTGTTTGAAAACAATGGGAAAATCCTTTACCCCTGTTTAATGTGTTACAGGCATAAGGCCTAATTAAAGAGCTTTCTAGAGCAGGGATGTATGTTGTCTATGATTCACTGATCTCACATTGTTCACAGAGTGGGACAATGGTCATTTGACAAAATGCATCTGCTCTAGATTTTAGTGATTAGATATCAGAAACTTACCCACCACACCTCATACAAAGTCAAGTCAAAATGAATCAGATTGGTGCTCCAAAAGTTGCTCTCTTCAAACCAACATCAAACAAAACTCTCATCTATCAGATAGATGAGTAGACTGATATAGTGCCCAGCTCAAAAACTATCCAGTAGAAAGTAGCAATGTCATGGGTATCGGGCAACTGTTTGTAATGTGAACAAGTGATTGGATCAACTCTAGATCTGGGCATACAAACCTTTGAAACACTGTCTGGAGCTCTCAGTGGTAACTTTAGGTATTTATGAACTCTTCAACATTGTCCCAACTCCCAAGTCACTTTTAATTGATTTAACATTTAGAAGCTTTGAAAGATATTTTAATGACTAAGTACAGTGTACACTCATCCATCTTGGTAACTTAACTACATGTATTGTTGTACTTCACTATATACAGGTTGCTAATGAAGCTGAGTTTCTGGGCAAGCTTGGGTGTGACTCCAAGGCTCTGGTGAAGGTGGTGTCTATATTTGGTAATACCGGTGATGGCAAGTCCCACACCATGAATGCTGCATTTTTCCACGGTTGCCAAGTCTTCAACACGTCCTACCACCAGTCCTCCTGCACGGTGGGCGTGTGGGCTGCCTTCGACCCCGCAACGCTAACCATCACCGTAGACACGGAGGGGTTGCTGGGGGTGACATCCAATCAGAACCAGCGAACGAGACTGCTGCTGAAAGTCCTGGCGATCTCGGACGTCATCATCTACAGGACGAGAGCGGACCGGTTACACAACGACTTGTTCCGTTTCCTCGGAGACGCCTCATGCGCGTACCAGCAGCACTTTACCCAGGAGCTGAGAGCCGTGTCAGATAGGTGCAAAATGGACGTTCCACTCTCCACGCTGGGACCGTCAGTTCTCATCTTCCACGAGACTCAGCATACTGAAGTCCTGGGAGCAGGTACTGTGAATTACGTACTGAACTGTGTACTAGTATTAAATTTATGGTTTGCATTGTGACCTCTCAATGCAAACTTTGATATCACACCACGAACATATGAGTGTATCTTCCAACTTCCATTGTATTACTATATGGTCGTTTCAAGATCAATCGGCAACTCAAACTCAAAGACAAAACAAACTCTTTTCACTCAGTCACTGACGAAAGACAGGGAATGCTGTCTGAAACATCTGAATGTTTCAAAATTTTATCCAGTTGCTTGAGTACCGTAACTATTTTTGGCAAATCTTTTCACTCTGTTGCAAAATGTACAGTATCGATAGCTTCCAATGAAGTGGTGTGAACTTGTGGCATACTAATAATACTAATATAGATTAATTTGAAGAAGATTTTGAAAGTTACCTAGTCTGCATCTTACAACAGAAGAAGATATGTTTGATACTGATGCACATAGTACATGTAATTGTAAGATACAAGCTTCTCTGACAGCGTCAAGCAGATATCTAAAACTGTTTGTCATGTTAAACAGAAGTTTGAATGACAGCTAACAGTGTTTGGACAATGTGGTTTTTAACAAGAGTTCTAACACCTTCCAGACCAGTCCCTTGACTGCCATGGTAAGCCGTCCAAGACACCTGAAATGCTGCTGAAGGAACGTTTCAAAGAGCTGAAGCTTCACCCGGATGCCTTCAGCTCCATAGAGTACATTGGGACCAGGACAAAAACACCTCCGACTGATTTTAAAGGCCTGCAGTCAGCTGTCAAAAAACACCTGAGCAACGGCACTGTACGCTCGCCTCGAGCACCTGCTGTGATCTTTCATGCATTAAAGGTACGTTGCTAGTACATGTAGTTGGAATCCTCTCCAGACCTTTTGATATACACTGTACAGGGTCTCTGTTTCTATATAGCCCTTGGGCCACACAGTTGTACAAGCAGGGGGATAATCCACTTAAAGTCAGGGAAAAGTTCATTTATCATTTTGAGGTCAATTTCATTTTACACAATTTTGCGGTCTCCAAAGGCAAGTGCATGCCCTTTTTGCATTTCATCCAGATTATGAAAAAGATGCAATACAATGTTGAAAAACGTAGCATCGAACAAGACAAACTGACATTAGGCCTATGTTATATCACCATGTGAAGTTATGATCAGTTTATGAAGCTCCATTTCCCCCCAAAAGGTTCTGAACGAGAAGTTCAGTGGCGACATCGAGCGCTCGGTACCCAGCACTTTCCCGGATGCCTACTTCACATGTGGATCAATCTGTATGTCTTGCAGGTGAGTAAAATATGGATAACCCAGATTCTTACGAGTGGCCTTTAAGCCTTTGTTCCCATGCGCGGTGAGCCACAGGCATCAACCCCCTGTAGGGTAAAGAACCGAGCACACTTATTGAGGAGAGTGACCTAGTGTGCTAAATGGTCAAGTTCGGGACAATACAGGCTCCTGTCTTCTCTCCTGTCACACGATGACTAATGACTGGTACCAATGATCACCAACATATAGTATTGTAAGAACCTGACCTCTCACATAACCTTTCCCTCCCTGTCTGCAGTGCCAGGTGCAGCTTGAGCATGAGCCACGAGAAGGAAGACATTCCTCACAAGTCAGGTGACAGGTGTCAGTACCAGCATCAGTACGACAACAGGATCTACACCTGCAAGGTTTGTTACACCCTTCGACAGTCAGCCGTCTGTTTAACATGATTTTCATCTGCTGGAGTTATTATTAGGAATACAGGTTGCAAAATAAATAACGGTACTTTCTAAATTTTGTATGTTTGTAGAAAGTTACTATCTCTGTCTGTAGATTTGTATGTCATGATAAACTGATATTTCCCTGTTCTGTGTATTCATCACCAAATATACGACTTGGAATCTTTTGCCCCCCTCCCACCAGGAGTGTTTCCACAATGGCAAGGAAGTTGTAGTGGTGCCCAAGGTGGCAGCTGCTTCTGATTCCACATGGTTTGGGCTGGCCAAGTATGCCTGGTCTGGGTAGGTATAACTGATTACTCATCATTTTTTTTATCTCTAGTGTGTCTGTGCTGCAGGTGCTTTATGGAATGTGTATGATGGCCACAGACACAATAGGCAAAGAAACTAGATTGTTGTCCTTTAGAAATGTCATGTTGGTTTTTCCTCGATCATCCATTTTACTAAATGTTGAAGGTTGATAGACATTTGAATCCCTACCATTTTCTAACTGCTGCGTTTTCCCCATCCACTAGGTATGTTTTGGAGTGCCCCAACCATGGGATCATCTATCGCAGTCGGCAGTACTGGTACGGAAATACCGATCCAGTGGACAGTGCGGTACGCACTGAGATCAGGCATGTGTGGCCAGGGGTAAGATCTCTCATCGTTGTTTGTTACTAACGTTCAATGACAATGAAATTGGACATGCCATTTCTATATAAAAGTGAACACACACAATCACTAGGATACCAAGTACAAAGCTTTGTTGGACTTCGCAGTAACTTCCCTTGACTTATTCTTTTGCAAAGGAAGGCCAACCTGGTTCTTGCTGAATTGTCCTGTAGCAATGTCAAAGGATTGGACTGACTTTGAAAAGGAAACTTTGTGCCAACTGTATCATTGCAAAAATTTGAAAGTGTGCTTACATTGTAGTCACAGGAATAAGCAGATTTTAACAAATACCAATGATGTTTGCCCTACAGGGAGCCCGCGTGCTTCAGGGTACCCACAACGCTGCACGGAGACTGATTGACGGGGTGCACCACGTGGCGGGCACGGTGGGCGAGTTGAGCGCAAAACCATCGAAGATGCTCGGCAGCTGGGTGGCTGACCAGATCGCACCAGCATACTGGGTGCCCAATGCGAGAATCACGGTGAGTTGCGTGGTCGGTTACTATTGTTACCAGAAAATTTCGAGTAGTAATGATAAAAAGCATCCAATAAGCTGACAATGTGTCATATTTACCAAATAACAGTTACTCATTTTAAGCAACTATGACATGACTTTCCAAAATTATAGATATCCAGTTGCTTGGGTAACTTGGCGTATCCTATTACCTGGATGTCTAACCTTCATCGACGTATTATGTCATATTGTCTAGTATTCCAGAATTATCAGTCCTATTTAGTAAATTAAATGTTCTTTTGACTCTACTAGCAGCCCTCTCCTCTGCTAAGTCAGAGCTGTGGCCAGTGAGAGTTTGTGTTACACAGACTAATCATAATGAAATACGACTTTTGTGTTTTTGCTTTTTTTAAACTCAGAATTGAAACAATTGTATTACAGTGTCTCTGCCCTGAAACCTTTTCTTATATTCATCTGGTTGAGGCAACTTGCTCTACCAATCTAATAATCATAGTAGTAGTAATTGAGTTATATAATGATGGAACTGACAGTGACATGTAGATTAACTGCCTTTCAGAAATGCCAGGGTTGCAAGCACGAGTTTGAGCCGACAGAGACTAAGCACCACTGCCGGGCCTGCGGGCAGGGCTTCTGTGACGAGTGTTCGTCCAGGCAGCTGCCCGTGCCGGAGAGGGGCTGGGGGGAGGCACTCGTCAGGGTGTGCGAGTCCTGCTTCAAGGAGAGAACACAAGCTGGTAGGAATCATCATACATGTAGATGACATGGATCACTAGACAAGTGTAAAAGCAACAGTTTCTACAAACTTCTTTTTGTTGTAGTAACCTGTCAGCACTAGTCATTCTGTTTAGTTTAGTGAAGGTAGAGCCTGGAACTAAACAGGATGACACTCAGGCTATGTCATTACAGCTACAGCAGTAGCGTTAGTGAAATAATTAATCTGAGTAACAAATTTGTGTCCTGGACTTGTAAATGTGCCTTTGTGTTGTTGTAGTGTTGATGAAGTTTTCGTTTGTTTGTTTGTTTGTTTGACGTGTCCATCCCTTGACTCCCCAGACGGATTTATTCCCCATCTTGCAACTGACTTAGGTGACCCCCATGTTTCTGAAGGCACAGAGGTGATCCCCGCTGAGGAGGGGGAGGGGGGCGCAGACAAGACCGTCATGGTTCGCAAGGTCGGGGAGGTCATGCAGAGCACTCTGGGAGTGGCTGCCACTGCCATCAACTATCCACTTGGTAAGTACTTTAGTCTCTAGATCTAGGGGGAGGGGGGCAATTGAAGACTTTGCTGCTTTGTGATTTGGTTGTGACTTTCCAAATTTTGTCATTTTGGGGTATGGTTGAGTGAAAATTGACCCAAGTATAAAGTAGTGTAGCAGTTCTGTAAATCATTTAATATTTGAGGTGGTTTTATTTTTGTGTTTTCACACCACAAACACTTTTTACTAAAGCATTGTTACAACCATGAACTTAAAAACACTGTGAGCACCACCTTTCCTCTCCTACTGTGAAACCAAGTCCTTGTAAAACAATTTACAGTATGTGAACCTTGCTTGTGATAAATTTGTTTTTTGACGTGTGAACCCCAATGCAGGACTGATGGTGGATGCCGCCCGCCCTGCGTACTGGGTAGCCGACAGCGAGATTGTGTTGTGTCATGGCTGTCAGCTTGAGTTTGACCCCACCCTGTCCAAGCACCACTGCAGAGCGTGCGGGAACGGTTTCTGTGACGAGTGCTCCATGGCGCGACGTCCCGTACCCTCCAGGGGCTGGGACCATCCCGTCAGAGTGTGCAACGAATGCAACAGGAAAAGTGGCGACTTGTAGAATGTTGGGGAGCAGTGACAAATTACTATAAGCTAAATGTTTTGAGTAACATTACTTTTCATGGTATTACAGCCTATAATTAAGTTACCACAGTAGTTCACAGTTGTTGCATCGAGAATTTCAATTGTTTTAGTTTACAAAATATGTAATTTATCAAATTTGTTGATAAAACAAAGATATAGACCACTTGGTTGAAAGTACAAGATCTTTGCTTTAAAATTTGTTATTTAGTATTGACTTGCACAATTTGCTTGTTGCTTAGGAAAAGGTGGCTGAAACACATTTCTCATTGGTGATGGTATATTGTATCAGTTGTACCTGACAAGTTGTGTGGCTGTTATATACGTCTAACATGGACCAAATTCTAAGAAGATCATCAAAGAGAAATGATGAGATTAATAGTTTGATTAAGATAATCTGGGAAGGTAAAAAAGGTTTAACTTGTTTCCACATGGTGCTAATAGTACATCTGTAATGACAGGGTTGTTTACAATGGTGTTTTCACATGATGTCATCACTGTGTTGGCTGCCATGTTGGTGGCTCAATTTGCATTTCACTAAATAATAGCTCAAGTTTCTTTTAACATTCAAAGATCTTCTGACCGTCTCAAATAACCTCATATGAATGTCTACAGCTAAAACAAGAGAATGATAGCAGAATACTGATAAGACATGGAAATGCTGTGTATGTTTGAGCTACAATCCATTGACATGCAAATAGGGACACCAAAATGGAAGTCAGCATCTGCCTGCTACATTGATGTAGAAAGAGAGAGAAAATGCTCTATAGACTCAAACTCATCACATTGTGAGGGTTAAGGTGTAAAAAGAAAAAATAAGTATAAACTTAACTGTGTCTCAACAATGTTGATGGATCTATATGGTGAAGACAACAACAACACCTCCAAATAGAGAACACAAGATTTCAACAGCAAAATTACTGATATTCCACAGGAGGGAAAAAAAGAGCCTATAAAAAAAGATATGTTTGTCTATCAGATATGTACATGTGTGTAAGTAACTGAGATATTCTGTAAATTATTATCACTTTCAGTCATGAAAGTAATCCTGTACATGTATTAGGATTCATATATACTTATTAGTAAGTATCTCTGATTTGATGTAGTCTTTCGGATGAGGTACTTTGCATGAATTAGAGTGGACATTTGTAGTACTGGTAGTACTGTCTTTTTAGACTTTTATGTGTGAATGATTAAAAGTGCAAAATAAGGATGGAAACGTTAGAGGAAGGTATGAGCAGCACTCAATTCAAGTGTTGATAAATAGATTACCTGGAAACAAAGCTGACAGAATGAAGAAAACGAAATGTTGTTTATTGCATTTTTGTCTCAAACATGCAACAAGTGTCAAGAATGTTGCTTTCGTGTGAAGGCAGCAACACAAAAAGTCTCTCAACATTGTGAGACCACTATTGTAACAGTAAAATGGACTGTTGGACAATTCCTCACGCAGTGCCCCCCACCCTCTTCAACTGTGTGTGAAATAATGTTAAACAAGTAGGCTTTTGTTTAGTCCTTCAGTTGGATAACCCCAGCTTGTACCAGTACAACTCGTCCTTGATGCCCATAAGTAGTCCCGGGATGCCCCCCTCCCCACCCCAGCCCCATGAGAAGGCGATGGTAGGTCTGGATGTCTGTGTGGTGGGGTGGATAGAAGGGATGGTCCTCAGCAGCTGGCCGTCCTGTAGGTTCCACATACGGGTGTGGCAGTCCTGGCCAACTGTACGGCAGAACAACAGAAGGATCCAGTAAGATAATATATGGTATAAGGAACATACGAAAGTCACAGACAAAAGACAGTGGATGCTGTCTGAAACATCTGACTGTTTCCAAATTTTTATCAAGTTGCTTGTGTATCAAACTGCCACTTGGCATATCTTTTTACCTGCATGTCTAATCTTCATCAACATATACATGTATAAGGAAAGTAAATAAAAAAAATAGAAACTTTGAGAAAAGACACACAAGGCACTGGTACTGTAAGCATACCACAGGGAGGAAAACTGCTTATTGCAGAGGCTGGAGAAGAGGTAGACTAGACATGCATTACTGCAAAAGGTATCTAGATTCTATAAAGATAGGACTGGGACTTCTAAAATAAGTAGGACCAAATAAGTGACTAATGATGGAAGACAGTGTTGTCAGTCTAAAATGTACACAGAATGTAGGAAAATAGGAAGAAAATCAGAAGTCTAAACATCATCCCTACCTGCAAAGATAAACTTTTCCTGAGAATCTACGATGACAGGGATGTGTGCGTACTGGTTCACATGACCGGGGTAGTCCAGTATGCATTTCTGCACACGTAGGTCCCAGAGTTTGATCTGTAATGGACAAAGAAAATGTACTTAACCTTCAGCACCCTACAGGTGTCTCCGTACCCATGGCAGGCCATTCAGGTCAGAATCTGGAACTACAGACCATGATTGGTTATAAAAATGTCATTCCGTCTGAACAAGTATGCTTGTATCTTTTATCCCTTTTGCCAAAGGACTGATAAAGGATATTAAATACTACGTTACCTTGCCCTGCATGTCGCTGGCCAGGAGGTAGTTCTCGTCCTGCAGCAGACGCAGGCAGCAGACGGAGGACTCGTGTCGGAGCGTCATGGCCGTGCCGCGGCATCTGGTACGCACTCGCAGGTCGCTGCCCAAGATCTCACCTCTCCTCGTTCCACTCAATAACACGGGAGTCTGGAATTGAGAAAAAATAGAACATGCTTGAAAAAAAAGGGTAGCCACTGATGCTCATAGATTAGTAATCAGGTTGACAGTATAGATGGTGCCGATCATTTTCTTACTTTTGGAATCTAAAAGCCATGCATGGAGAAGACTATTTTAACCAGTTTATGGCCTTCATTACTACATCTTACAACAATATTTCGCAATGGTTTTATGTCACTCTGCATTTGTTTTGCAAAATCATCACACCAAGAATAAAACAAATATTGTCAGCAATGCATTGTGTGTGGCAGCTATGACTTTAAACACTGCAAATGCCTCCTTCCCCCCCCCCCCACCACGAAATGAAATGTCCTCAAACTTAAATGAATGTACAGTGTCTCAATTGACAGTTCTACCAGCAGAACAAGCTCAGCAAAAGTTGGTTGGTACAAAAATGTACTTTCATTATTTTGCAATTCATGGATAAATGTACTTTGTGCATAACATGCAAGAAATGTACGAAGATAAAAAAACACAAAAACACCACCTACAGTATTGCAGAATCTCTGTGCAAAGACATCACTATTAGTGTTGATGACGTCTCTCTGTCCAGTAAAGGCGTCAATCACAACACTGCTGTTGTTGGCACCTGTACAACACAAGCTTGTACTTCAGTTACTATAGCCAATAAGGTTACAGGGCTGAATAAACAAATTAACAACAGCTAATCATCATACTCCCTTTGTATTGAATTACCATCTAATATGGATACAGAACAAATCAATGATCATAGTAAAGGCTGTAGCTGGAGGGTTGCCTGATACCTACCGATACTGAAGCACTTGGAGAAAAGTGGGTTTGAGTTCCAGGCACAGGTCCAGGCGGACTTGACCTCGTAGTTACGGCCCCGTACAAGGCCTGCTCCTCCCGGGCCTGTAGTGGGATGATGAGGTATTGTTACAAGGTTAAGCACAGATGACTGTTTTGCTATCATGGTAAAATCTATGATTGCCAGTAGCATAGTCAAAGGCTTAACATATTGATAGCCTGTTATCCATAATTTTCTAGCTCTAGTCCACTCCTCTGGATGCTTCCTTGCCAAATAGTTTGACGACTGTTAACAGAGGAAATGATTGGCACTTAAATACTTGCGTAAAATACATGCAAGAGCTTTGATTGCCTCTTGTATGGACCTCTTAAACAGCATGGTAACATGATACATGAATATTGGCCCTTACTGATAGCCATTGCAATTGTAACACATTGAAAGCTTCTGTCCTGATGACAAGATGACTCAGGTATCTATTCATAAGGAAATCAGCGTACCAGGTATAAGATGTTCGTTTGCCATGACCTCGGCACACACAAGCCTAGCACAGGACGGGGTGTCTGGTCCTTCATCTAACACTGAGAATCTGAATGAACACTGGTCAAGGTGGTACTGTATATTCATTTAGTCTGCAGCGCTGAAATTCTGCGGCAAGGTGAAAATCGAGGGTTATGGTGTCTTTGACTTTGCATTTGAAACAACTGTTGCAATACAATGCAAGAAAGTGTACATATTGGCAGTGTAATGTGTTCATGGTGAGAGCTCACAGAAAAATGGTGAACAGAAAACCACCACGAATATTTCATGATTCATACTTTTTTGCCATGTAGTTATAATTTTACTAACAGGCATTACATTCTGAGTCTTTCACAGGATCAACCACTGAAACAAGGATACAGGGCGTGGGACTCTGGTCCAGTTACTGAGGCCCAGCAAATACCTGTCACCTGGAAAACACAGTGTAACAACAGAATTCTAAAAAAACTCCATGTAATCAAAAAGTCCTCTGCAAGATATTTTGCTTATAGGATAAAACCGATTGGTAATGATTTACAACTTTCTCAGCGAGACTATTAGCATATTTATATCCATGACAACGCAATAGACCAATCCTGACTGTCCACCACAATTAGCAGTTCAACTAATGATAGCATGGCAATTGACTGATCGACTAATGACTGCATGTCCGTCAAATGGTTGCATGCTTATGTTTTAATTTTCCATTTCCACATTTTGACGGAGATGGGCGGGGTATGAGGTTGGTCTATTAGGAACAGGCACAGGGTAGTCTCTAGAAACTGTGCATGTGTCAGCAGTGCCCCCTACCTTTCCTGGGGTGAAGTACTGCATGTAGGACTTCTGCATAGAATCCAGGGTGTTGAGAGCCATGAAGGAGACAAAGTCAAGCCTGCAGTGAGGGGATGGTATTAGAGAAAAAGCCAGATAGACATCCAGTATATTAGCAATATACACTGTACTATACTTGTATATGGCCTCCGTCGGTCAGTATTGACCATGGTAAAATCCTAATTCACAACAGCCCTACAGCATCGACTATGGCTAAACAGCCCTATACGAGAATGGCAGTCTCTGCCACAAAAATCACATCTGTAAGCTGACTCAGTTCTGTTGCAAAGCTCTTTTCTGTGGATCCGCTTTTCTTCTGCGCTGTGCATCAGTCTGGCTTCTCCTGATTTGAGCTGTCTGAACAGTGTGCATCTCCACCTGGAACGGTCACTTGCAAGGTCCTCCCAGTGCTCCGTATCAATATCTAGAGCCTTCAAGTCCCTCTTGCAGACATCTTTGAAGCGCAGCTGTGGCCTCCCGGTACGTCTCTTTCCTGAGATCAGTCCTGTACTATACTAGACATTATCTTATTATGCATCTGTGGTAGAAATCAAACAAATTACACTTAGTCAAGAAGGTAAAAATCATGTTGAAAAGATGAAAGTTGCTTCAAAAAGTAAAGAATGTCTTTGACTTGTAGTTATATCAAATGAAACATAGTTTTCTATTATAGAAAGGCACTGGTCCCATAACATGTAGATGCAGACAACTTACTGACAGCTGCTGATGCGCCTGGCATCTGACAGGGCCAGCAGCCGCTCACACTTGCTGTCAGGCTGCAGGGAAGGAGGCAACATCATCATCCATCATTGGTCATTATTGGTCCCATCCTTATCCTACAGTTAGCATTCAATAAAGCCCATGCCAATTTCACAGAACGCATTTCAAATCAAGAAACATATCTATAGTACCGGTATCCATCAGGCTCCAATTCACTCCTAAAAGAGAAATAACTGGCCAATCTCGCATATATTTTTCATGGATATCTAAATGCCAATCGTTCCTCTACTAATGGATGCCAGACTATTACGCAGGGAAGCAATCAGACAAGTGGACTGGAGCTAGAATAGGTTGGATACCAGGCTGACATGCTGGAACGGTAACTCTCACCTCCAGTGCTAGGAAGTTGACGCTATCTTGATTGGAGGAATCGTACAGGTTAACCCTCAGCTTCTGTTTCTCCATCTCAACCAGGAAACTCTCTTCAGCACACCTTCAAGAGGAGGTGTTACAGGGTGATGCAGACAGGGAGGATATGTGATGAAGTAGTGGTTTATGATAAATGGTAGGGCAGTCATCCTCAACTGAAGTGAAGTATGATGTTTTTATTGAGAAGCTAGTACTAGTAGTCGTGCACTGTGGCTTTGCTATAGCTCATGTTTCCAGTCATACTGAGTCACCTCATCTCTTCTTCATAAGCGTGTTGCTTTCTTCCACATAGGTTTGATGCCTGGGGTTTCTCCATACAATGTTGCCATCGGCTTTACATCATCATCCAAAATGACGAATGTAACCCCCCACACTATTCAGAGTCTGTGTAGCTAGGGTTTGAACCTCCTCCCTCTGGATCTACAGAATTTGATCCACATGGCGAAGCAGTGGGGTCACTTACAACTTCCACGACACAATAGTGGTGCAAGGCAGCATAATATATTATGCAGAATGATATCATGCATGTGTCACATCTAGTTTACAGTATTAGTGGTACAAACTGATCTGTAATGTACCGTAAAATCCCTATTTACGTACGCACTTTTTAAACTTTTCAAGTCGCAAGCAGGTGCTCCAGGCCGACGCCAAAGTCGGAGTGCGTACGTTAGGAGGGGTTCTTCCTCGGAAAAATCGCATATCAGCTTGAGAGTACGGTACATCTTCATGCAAATGAAGTGTGGAATGCTACCACACAATCAATCAGTAATAAAGAATAAGTAATACATGTATTTAGATTGTTTGACATTTTCTACCCAGAAACTTTTTCTCAGTAACCCTATAGAATGGTAAACATCATCGGAAGAATGATCATGTCAACCTCTGACTATCCACCGAAATGCTGGAGAGGGGGTGCGTACGTTAGGAGGGTTTTTCCCCTGAACGTTTCAACTCACTGAGTCAGACCCGCAATCGTCCCCAAACCGGGGTGCGTACGTTAGGAGGGGTGCGTACGTAAATAGGAATTTTACGGTATGTACAATGTTAGGTATTAATTTGCCCTACAAGCATGACTCACAAAGATGCTAAGTTTATTCCTTATTGAATAAAACTTAGAAACACAACTCCACTTGTCTACTGTAAACAGTACCTTTGGGACAGACCAGATGAAAACTGTCCGAGCTGTCTCTTGAGAAGGAGGCGAGGACCACACGAGGCAGTTCTTGTGCTGCCCCTGACTTTAACCTGGAAAACAGTAAATGTCCATAAAAATATGTATTCTGCAGGGCAGAAATAGTCACACACATCTATGTCTGTGGTTATGTCTTTTTATTGGGTCAAATAAAGGGGTACACAGAAAATTCATAGGGTCTGCCACCCCCGATTCTCCTGACCTTTGGTACAGTCCTGTTCCTGTCCTGCTTCAGTAGTTCTTGCCGGGTCTCCTCCTGCTGTTTCTGTTGGATGTGGGCTGTCGTCAGGGGGTTGTAGTTGTTGTGACCTGGCAGGATACGGAAGTATTTCTTCTTCTCAGGGTCGTAGTAAAAGCCTGGGATCTGTGATCAGCAGTTATGGAACAAACCCTGGTAGGAATGAAGTGGACATCATTCCACAAATACCAATTTGAAGTCATGAATGTCTAAAAATACAAGTAATATGTAGATGTAAGTTGTTCGACCAAAATCTATGTGGTATAGAGTTTTATCACACCCAAATGGACCAAATACAAATTTTGTATAAACTTCAAGGATCACAACAATTTAATCAAAATATCATTATTGTTTTAGATTGAATATTTACCTAAATAGTAACGGTTACATTTATGAAAAGAAATAACATGAATTAAAATGAATCAACTTATCAAGTACATTATATAGGACATTGTAAATATCCTATATAACATCCTTGGATAAATAGATCACATTAAACATAACTGTTTTGAAGACAGTTGTACAGAAAAGATATCAGAAGCAGCCTGTTGTCCTCCTGCACTCTGACTGCTATTGCTGGAGGATGCTGCTGGTGATGACCTCTGACCTCTCCCTCCTCCTGCAGGTAACCTAGCAACAGCATCACCTGACTGTCCCTCCTCCCATTCCTGCTGACTTCCTTTCCTCTGCTCTTTCCACGGCCTTCCTTCTCTGTGGGAATCTTTACTGACCATTTTGTTTTTCCACTTGTCTCTCACATTATGATATCCTCTAGTTCTACTCCAGGTTTCCTTCTCCCTGTGTCTGAAACTTGGATTTCCCCAAGAGTTTCTAGAAAATTGTCCTTCGTTCCCAAAGCCAGCTGCACCATCAGTTCTGTGTCCATTAACGGGAGCACTAATATCATTTTCAGCATGGTTCTTGCCGTGTCTGCTGGCAGCTGCTGGAATCTGTGTTGAATTTTGTCTTTGAATTTGATAGCTTTCCTGCACTCTGTCACCATCAGTATGTTGAGTACTGTGTCCTCTTCTTTGCCCTCGGCTATGGGCTGATCTAACTGACTGTGAGTCACTTTTTGTTGTCCTATTACTCCCTTGTTGCTGAGTTAACTGGAAGCCCCCTGGTACACTATCCTGGTCATCTTGATTTCTCTGCTTGCGTCTGTTCCGTCTTGTTCTCAGTCGTCTATTTTTCTTTCCTCTTTCTGATGATGACATCCTGTTTGATAAAGCCTGAATGTACAAAAAGAGAAAATGCACTGTATCAAGGATTTGAGACATTGCTAGCCTGGGAGCTAGAATTCAACATTAACTTTATTTAAGTTGAATTTTAACTTGTAACAAAAGCATTTTATTCAAATATGTGCACCTCATGGCTTTACTAAGAAATTCAATGTGCATTTCCTGCAGGCATAATCGTTGTGAAATGGACGTGCTGATAAATATGAACACCCATTAGTTGCTTACACCAAGGACATTATATAATGTCCTTGCTTACACCATGGAGATCCTTTTGAATAATAGAACAATGGATAGAAAATTTCAGTAAACCTTTTGCTCATATCTGCGCAATAATATAGTCAACACAAGCATCTTCCTTGCCTTTTTCCTCAGTACTAACGTTAAGTCGAAATTGTTTGTGCACAGAACTTAGGCACCATAAGGGGTCGCAACATTCAAGATCCTTTAGTACGACAATCACATTATATAATTCCTCACGTGTTTGCTGCAAATCTGTAGAGCCTCCATGCATTATGCCCCCCTCCCCCAGACATTTATGGCCACAAAAACCTAATTTCACGTTTGGCAGTAATAAGACCGCCACCAAAACCTGTACCAACAGCGAAACAGTGGTCCGAGGTTGCCAATGCGTACCTTTCCACCGATCCTTATCTACCGGTGATCTGCAACTTCAAACCACAAGAAGCATGGACACCCCATGGACGCGAACTACAGTCTGGTAACTTCCGCATGCAGCGTGCAGTACTGTCTGTGAAAATAGCCCTGTAAAATAAACATGAACCGCAAGGTGACGCTGCTACACGGTGACCCGTTCTTTCTTGAGTAGGTTCTGGGTCGGAGTTCAATTATGTTTAGCCATACCTAGTATGGCTCAACATATTGTTTTTGTTCACGTTCTTCTTCTTCTTCTCCTGCCAAGTCTTCAAATGGAATCTACTCCGTCATTTTTGGGCCAAACGACCTGAAATTTGGCATGGAGGTAAAGATGGCAAATACCCTTAGGTGCTTTTTCATTTCTTTCGAAACAGGCCTTAAAAACATTTTTATGGAGTTTTTTTGGGGCATTTTTAGACAATTTTTATATTTTGGGCTCCTGTGCCCTGGTATTGCTAGCAAGTGACCTGAAATTCGGTACAAGGGTGCCTTGAACATGTCCCTACAGGATTTCAATCACAATTCTGGTGTACATCACTTCAGAATGCTTCGTTTTGGGGACTTTTGGACCCATTTTCAGACCAAAAACAGGCCAAAAGTGGTATCCACGTTCCATGTTCTATTTGCTGCTGGCCAAGGAATCCATGTTCTATCTAAGGATCCCCGCGTTCCATTTGCTACTGGCCAAAGAACACTGTTCTATTTAGGTCACCTGAGGTCATATTGCAGGAACACACGCAAGCCTTTGCAGTAAGAAGCTCTTGGGGTCTCGCAGAACTTGTAGAGAGAGTTTTTGTACGGGTGATTTTGGAACAGTCCATTTATGCATCAGGAGGGAGATTGTCGAAGTATAATGCTCTCGCAAATGTTGCCTTTCTACATGCAGTTAATATTTCGATTTGCCCAGGTGTTATTTTGGGACAGCCCACTTCTTGCATGGGGAGGAGTATGGCTAAACATGCTGTATTTGCTCAGGGGCAAATGACGGCCTTTCTAGTATCGTGCTTTGTTCTTATTCTCGAGTTATGAGACTTTAAAAGTTAACCCTAACCCTAACTCAGGTGTTAGGGTTAGGGTTAGAGCACAAGTTTCTTCAAACGGGCCAAACTTGGACTCATTCGAAAGGTCTTTTGGCCAGGAGTTTGAAACTGAAAACGGATTTCAAATATCGTGCTTTGTTATCGAGTTATGAGACTTGAAAAGTTAATCCTTACCCTAACCCTAGGTGTTAGGGTTAGGGTTAGGGTTAGAGCACAAGTTTCTTCAAACGGGCCAAACTTGGGCTCATTCGAAAGGTCTTTTGGCCAGGAGTTTGAAACTGAAAACGGATTTCAAATATCGTGCTTTGTTATCGAGTTATGAGACTTGAAAAGTTTAACCCTAACCCTAACCCTAGGTGTTGATCCTAACCCTAACCCTAACCCTAACCATTCTTCAAACGGGCCAAACTTGGGCTCATTCGAAAGGTCTTTTGGCCAGGAGTTTGAAACTGAAAACAGATTTCAAATATCGTGCTTTGTTATCGGGTTATGAGACTTTTAAAGTTAACCCTAACCCTAACTCAGGTGTTAGGGATAGGGTTAGAGCACAAGTTTCTTCAAACGGGCCAAACTTGTGCTCATTCGAAAGGTCTTTTGGCCAGGAGTTTGAAACTGAAAACGGATTTCAAATATCGTGCTTTGCTATCGAGTTATGAGACTTTAAAAGTTAACCCTAACCCTAACCCTAGGTGTTGATCCTAACCCTAACCCTAACCATTCTTCAAACGGGCCAAACTTGAAATCATTTGAAAGGTCTTTTGGCCAGGAGTTTGAAACTGAAAACGGATTTCAAATATCGTGCTTTGTTATCGAGTTATGAGACTTTAAAAGTTAACCCTAACCCTAACCCTAGGTGTTGATCCTAACCCTAACCCTAACCCTAACCATTCTTCAAACGGGCCAAGTTGAGCTCATTCGAAAGGTCTTTTGGCCAGGAGTTTGAAACTGAAAACGGATTTCAAATATCGTGCTTTGTTATTGGGTTATGAGACTTTAAAAGTTAACCCTAATCCTAACCCTAGGTGTTGATCCTAACCCTAACCCTAACCCTAACCATTCTTCAAACGGGCCAAGTTGAGCTCATTCGAAAGGTCTTTTGGCCAGGAGTTTGAAACTGAAAACGGATTTCAAATATCGTGCTTTGTTATTGGGTTATGAGACTTTAAAAGTTAACCCTAACCCTAACCCTAGGTGTTAGGATATAGTAGAGTGGATTCATTCCTCAAGCTAACCGACATCTTTCACACCGCATGTGAAAGATGTCGGTTAGCTTGAGGAATGAATCCACTCTACTATATACTAACCCTAGGTGTTAGGGTTAGGGTTAGGGTTAGAGCACAAGTTTCTTCAAACGGGCCAAACTTGGACTCATTCGAAAGGTCTATTGGCCAGGAGTTTGAAACTGAAAACAGATTTCAAATATCGTGCTTTGTTATCGACTTATGAGACTTGAAAAGTTAACCCTAACCCTAACCCTAGGTGTTAGGGTTAGGGTTAGGGTTAGAGCACAAGTTTCTTCAAACGGGCCAAACTTGGACTCATTCGAAAGGTCTTTTGGCCAGGAGTTTGAAACTGAAAACGGATTTCAAATATCGTGCTTTGTTATCGAGTTATGAGACTTTAAAAGTTAACCCTAACCCGAACCCTAGGTGTTGATCCTAACCCTAACCCTAACCATTCTTTAAACGGGCCAAACTTGGGCTCATTCGAAAGGTCTTTTGGCAAGGAGTTTGAAATTAGGTTTCAAATATAGTGCTTTGTTATCGGGTTATGAGACTTTTAAAGTTAACCCTAACTCAGGTGTTAGGGTTAGGGTTAGAGCACAAGTTTCTTCAAACGGGCCAAACTTGGACTCATTCGAAAGGTCTTTTGGCCAGGAGTTTGAAACTGAAAGCGGATTTCAAATATCGTGCTTTGTTATCGAGTTATGAGACTTTAAAAGTTAACCCTAATCCTAACCCTAGGTGTTGATCCTAACCCTAACCCTAACCATTCTTCAAACGGGCCAAACTTGGGCTCATTTGAAAGGTCTTTTGGCCAGGAGTTTGAAACTGAAAACGGATTTCAAATATCGTGCTTTGTTATCGAGTTATGAGACTTTAAAAGTTAACCCTAACCCTAACCCTAGGTGTTGATCCTAACCCTAACCCTAACCATTCTTCAAACGGGCCAAACTTGGGCTCATTCGAAAGGTCTTTTGGCCAGGAGTTTGAAACTGAAAACGGATTTCAAATATCGTGCTTTGTTATCGAGTTATGAGACTTTAAAAGTTAACCCTAACCCTAACCCTAGGTGTTGATCCTAACCCTAACCCTAACCATTCTTCAAACGGGCCAAACTTGAACTCATTCGAAAGGTTTTTTGGCCAGGAGTTTGAAACTGAAAACGGATTTCAAATATCGTGCTTTGTTATCGAGTTATGAGACTTTAAAAGTTAACCCTAACCCTAACCCTAGGTGTTGATTCTAACCCTAACCCTAACCTTAACCATTCTTCAAACGGGCCAAACTTGAACTCATTTGAAAGGTCTTTTGGCCAGGAGTTTGAAACTGAAAACGGATTTCAAATATCGTGCTTTGTTATCGAGTTATGAGACTTTAAAGGTTAACCCTAACCCTAACCCTAGGTGTTGATCCTAACCCTAACCCTAACCATTCTTTAAACGGGCCAAACTTGGGCTCATTTGAAAGGTCTTTTGTCCAGGAGTTTGAAACTGAAAACGGATTTCAAATATCGTGCTTTGTTATCGAGTTATGAGACTTTTAAAGTTAACCCTAACCCTAACCCTAGGTGTTGATTCAACCCTAACCCTAACCCTAACCATTCTTCAAACGGGCGAAACTTGAGCTCATTCGAAAGGTCTTTTGGCCAGGAGTTTGAAACTGAAAACAGATTTCAAATATCGTGCTTTGTTATCGAGTTATGAGACTTTAAAAGTGGATTCATTCCTCAAGCTAACCGACATCTTTCACACCGCATTAATCTATACTTTAAATGCGTAATTATAAGCCTCCGATCAAGGAGGTTGGTTCGATCGACTTACTGTTGATTTAAGCGGGAAAAGTGAGACATCACAAATCACATCTCACATCGCGTCGTTTAATTTATGACGGCTCATGTTGATCAGCTTTAATCCTCAACATTTACGAACAGTGCCCTAAAACAACTTTTGCATTCCTGTTTATGGCACAGCAATAACAATTCATGAAAACTGACTACGAGAAGAGATTAAAGTTATTGAGTTTAACTACTCTACTCTAACAGGTTGTCGTATTTCAAAGAGCACCGGCCTTTGCTGTTTTCGCAATGCAGTACATTGTTGACAACACGTCTACTGTTGTCAGCCACGCAGACATTCAACCTTTTCTCACGTAACTTCGACAAAGAGTTGCGCGAGCAAGATAGTCCAGAGACTGGCTTTCTGAAATCGATTTTTGAGGCGCGCCAGTTTACGTTTGAAAAAAAAGCGCATGCAATAAACTATAAAGTTTGCCTTTTAATTGTTTTTATCAATTTTTTTCTGTGTAATACCATAAAAACTCCTTTTTTTTGTACCAAGAAGGTTAAAATCTTATTTCCTTCCTTAGTTGTACGAAGCTTGGACCACGAAAAAACTTTGTCATACATAAAAACAACACACACATGAGACTGGCGCCCTTTGAAAAGGCACTTCCGGGTTGCTCATGAATAATTCATGAGGTAGCGCGTGGCGCGTAACCTAGGAGGCCGGAGCCACAGCCTGGTCACTGATCCCCTCCTGATACCGCGATGTACCGGCCATGATCGCACCCCGCCGTGTGGTCCCTGTCCTGGATATACCTGGCGATCTAGTACGATTTAGACTCCAAATCCGTGACTAGAAGGATTTAGAGAAAGCATCGGAAGTAACCAGTGCTTTAGAGAGCGGTCCGGATTCCAGCAAACAAGGCGAAAGTTTTGAAAGCGTCAACAAACAGATTAGCTGAGGCGAGCATGCGACCGCCACACTGTGTGTGAGTTCAGATCTTTATCTTCCGTTGTTGTTCTCGCTTCAACTCATCATGGACATACGATAGACAGTATCTTCAAGCTCCAGTAGACGACAAGAAGATCTGTTTCTGAGTCTCGAGTTCTAGCTAGGGACTTTAGTAATGGGGCTAGTCTAAGCAACTCCAAACCGTTCGTGTATTTTGATTTTTGTGTTGTGATCCTCAGGCACTTACCATGAAGGTCCATGGCCACAAGTCTTCATTGTGACAGCGTCCCTTCGTCCTTGGTCTTAGCAGTAAGTAACACCAAATCTTTAACATTTTCTTACAGAGCCAAGGACAGAGACTTAGTGTGGACAGCCTAAGCTAGTCTAAGGTGCACGATCGCCGAGTCGCCGACAACCGTCCCGTGTACTTTCGTACCGTGCTCCGTCCCCCCATGGCGGCCATGCCACCACTAAAAGCCAAGTCCGGCTTCCCCGTCAGCAACAAACTGCTGCAGAAACGATGGAACGACAAGGCTTTCCAGCTACACCAACAAAAGGTAAAGATTTCCTCTAATTTAAAAGAGATTTTAGATTCTGACACCTGTTATTTTGTGTTGCACACCTTTGCTCACCTGTATTGAACACACCTGTTGACCAGGTAGAACGAAAACCATTTTCTTTGTTGCAGAAATCCTTTTTTTGCTGTTCATTCTTTCTTTGATTTTGAATTTGTTTGAGGTAGTCTTAGCACATGCATAGCAGTCGTTTGAGTAGAAGTTGTTAAGCATGTATTGCCTGAGATTGGGCAAACCTGTGTGTCGTAGTCCTTGGGACTGCGCCGGCCAAAGTGGCCTTAATCTGTGAGTCAATAGAAACGGAAACACAGCAAAACAGTTGTTGGGCGCAGGAATAAAAAAGAGTGCACCCTGAAATTTGTGTGAAGTAAAAGAAATTGTGTAACATTCTGCACTTTAGCATCAATGTCATATTTCTGAGCTTAATGTTTATGTTACTTCACCACAAAGAAGATTTCTCACTGCAAGATTATAAATAAAAACTGCAGTTATCTATGGTCTAGTCTTTAGAAATAAAACCAAAAGGCGTACCAACAGAATTGAGACATACTCTGAGTCTCTGTAAAATTTGTTATTGTCAAAGGCCACTGTTTCAACTTAAGCTGTAATTTTTGCATTGTTGAAATTTTTGTCCAGTCAAAGATACCTTACATTATATGGTCTGTGCTTGACATAATGGATGTGTGCTACAGGCCCGGGGCTAAAGCTAGCCAAAATTATGCTTAGCAGTACTATTGAGCATCAAGCTGCCAAATAGCTGCCTTATTAATTTGTGCAAAATCACTCCTGTTAGTGATAGACAATGTAAGAATGTTTCTTGGCAGCAGTTGTTTGACATGTTTGCTTATTTTACATTTTCATTGGCGTTCTCTGTGGAAACGTGCCTCACGCAACTATCTTTTTGTGCGCCACAAGCCGTGACTTCACCATACAAAGTTTGGAAGGTTTGACGTTGAAGTTTGACCTGTTTCTATTTACAAAACACACGGTCGCTGGCAAAATACAAGACATCTAACATTTCAATGTATTGTGAGTTTGACACTTGCACCACACATGAGAGAAAATAAAAAGGAAAGGTGAACGTTATTTGCTCTTAGCAACATTAAGCAGTTTCAAAAACAGAACAGGTGTTTTGGTAAAAGAACAAACTTGATTATCCTGTGATGTCAGCATCAGAAAATGCTCTTTCTGTACCCTCTTTATTCATAGAATCCTTGACTCACAGGAAGGGGAAAAATAGTATTACCTTATCCAAACTCCCATATCTCTTTAGAGATGTTGGAAAGAAATTGAATGAATTGATAGAAACATAGATATCACAAACGGAACAGATACAATGTCTAGCATTCTTGTTTGTAACAGGAGTATTTTCAGCTCATGCAATTTTCATGAGTGACTTCATGCCGTAATCCAGTCCTAGCCCGACCATAAGCCCATGATTTGTGATTCTTAGTGCTTTTCTTTATTGACTTCTTCCTCGGCTTTGTGTCTGAGGCTTTTGAGGTGTCCAAGCTGCCTTGCTAAAGCCGCCTCACGCAATACATTCATTCCAGATGAACATACTTGCATGGCGTCAAAGGGCTCTTCTTTGAAAAGGTTCAATTCATGGCAAAACTATTATGAGCATCCTGTGGAAAAATACACACGTTTTGGCACATGAAGATTCTCATATATTACAGAAATTTTGTATTTTTGTTTGTTTTCAGACTTTTTTATCGAGGAAAAATATTTTTCTTGTGTAGCAAGAGTAGTTTTCTATTGATTAGCTTAACACATTGTCTACAAAAAAACAAGATGGACGCTTCTTTATCTCCATGGTGACACGTTGCCAAGGGAACGGCTTTTCAGCCCAGTGTCACAGGTGGATTCAGGTGCAATCTACCCTGTCCCACAGAGATGTCAATCATTTGAACGCTTCCAGAGACAACAGCCCTGAGAGTTTGATGGGGTTAATTTGTTTGCATGTTGTCATACAAATCAAGCAAATGGCTTTATGATTGGGATATAAATGGCTTTCCGTGTAATTTGTCTTCCTGTAGTGGAGGGTAGTGTAAACTAACCGCAGTGACCATTTACAATAAAACACGATAAGGGAGTAAGAGTCCGTAGAGTGAGAGCCTATGTGCCTCTTGTTTGTCTGAAGCTTCTCCATAGCAACATGCTTTACTACTGTTGAGGCAACAAAGGAAGACCAAAAGGTCACATTAAAAAGCAGTTAAAGGGTTGCATTTCAAAGTTTTTGAGGAGGAAAGTAGTCTTTTCATGATATCTGTATCAAAAGTGACTCAGTTTTACGAAAAGAATTTATAAACGGCCTTTTTCAGTTTATTTGACTTCGAGATGATGACATTAGAAACATACTTTACCATTGAAAGAAATTGAATGGTTCACAATCATTCAGCTCTATCAACTTTGAACTTGTGTTTATGGCAACACACTGACCTGGTCAGAAAGGTTTTCTACTGTAACTATTTTGGTGTTTTAAAAGCTTCCAAAATGTTTAGGGTTAACTAGAAAAACAAATGCTATTAGTGAGGCCTTGCAATCTCAACAACAGTCCATTTTAAAGGTATCATCTAGTTTCCACGCTTCCTTTGTGTGATAAAAGTATGGGGGCCCTAAAATAACAGTATGGTTTACCAGCTTTGTTTTTTGCTCTCCCCTAGTTGCACAGAGTATCTCCCCCAGACGTTTATATAGCAGATGTCAACAAATATTTTGTTAGCAGGTGAAAGGGAAGGAGGGGTTACGAAAGACTTTTGACCCCCGAAGCAATTTGTATTTTCTTTGCGATACTTGAGAATTTCTTGTAAAAGCTATGTAAGACTTGTGACTTTAGCCTTGAAAATATGCAAATTGTATGTGGAACCTAGATTGAGAAGCCTAATTACCACCCAAACAGTTCAAATGGGGGATTTGTTTGTTCCTAATGTTTAAAATATTGTGACAAATGCTCTGTTATCAGTAAACAAGGATGGCGTCCATCAGATTTAGTGTTGACCATACGGATTACTTAAGGACTCATGCTATAAATGGCTCAAAAGTGCCACTTAATACATTGACATTACCAATCAACTGTTATATTAGATGCATTACTGTATTGTGTGGCAAATGAGCAGATAATAGGTGAACTGATTCTCCATGTGTGCAAATTGGTTTCGTCGCCTGGGCGGGGACAGTTTCAATAGTTACCCTGGGACCAGGTAACCTTGCACTTTTGACACCACTGTGCCCCTCGCCTCCGAACAATGGCGCTTGTAATTGGCGCATCTCGCTTACGGATCGGTGCTACGCTGCCGACCATCCGACACCCCACCATCAACAACTTGCGCGTTTGAATCGGCAGTCGAGCGTGGTACGCACATTGTCTCTGCTTGGAATTCACATGAAGCAGGTCACAAGAGCAGATTATGGTTCAGTAACGTCACCCCCACTTGTTCACTGAGGAGTCCTCCAGTATTGGGTGTTCTCTGTGAAAGAGGCAGGACAAAGCACTCAATATTTTTTGTTTTCATATCCCTCTGTAGGTGGCAGCAATGAAAGCGGATCTCGACAACAAGTCCCCCAAGCCATACCAACACATACGATTACGACTGAAGAAGTTATTGGTAGGTATCACATGAAACACGTAGATCACTACGTACATGTATCTCAAAAGCATTGTCTCGTTTACAATGAAATAAAGGACAATGCATGCACTACACCACACAGGAATAAAGACGGGAATTAGAAATATCTCCTTTAATTTATAGCTGATATATATTGCACCAGCTACATAATGATAATTAGCAATCACCCATTTAATTTAGAACGGAAAAAATTGAAATTTATACTCTAAGCTGTGCTGGGTGTGTAATTAAAAGACTGCTGAAAATGATACTTAGATAATGATTGACAGTATTCAAACAAGGACTATTAAGTTCTAGACAGTTGTATAAACTGCAGCTGTATTTACATTCGAGACATTGCCATTGGTCCTACCATTGGTCTGAGGCAAAGTGCAAATAATGCAAGCAATTTGAGTGGGCAAAATATCTTGTCCACATCTATATAAGCAAAACAAAAATCAAACATGATGATAAGAATCATGATAGTCATTATAATATCATAGTAATAGATGCCTTGAAAGAGGAAACGAGCTTGAACATTTTGAAGAATCGTGTATCGTAGCACCAATGTTTAAATGGACCTGTTACCAAAGAGATGAGTTTGTTCGGTCTGCGAAAACAAAATCTACAGTCTTTGTGTGACTCAGTCTGGCCAAAGGTGGTCAGCGAGTGTTTGCTCTGTTTGTCAAGAGAGAAACAGCCCCACTCTGATAACAAAAGGCAAAGTACACAGTGATCAAACATATGGATCGGAATGTCACAAGATTTCTTTCATGCAAGACACTCCGTACCAAGACTTCTAGACTAAAATACATAAACGTGTGTGCTTTTTTACCACACGATCTATGTTTGGAAAAGAAAAAAATGCCATCAGATAAACAATCATAAAACACACTTCTAACAGTAATCTGTCGGATTGTGACTTTAATACATTTAATCCCTGTAACAATAAGAGAGTAAACTGTAAGAGTCAGAATTCAAGTAACACTACAACAAGAGACCAACGTGAGTGTACCAAATACCTATCTGGGAATGTTCGGAAGGTTCGACTTGACAGATTCTATTGATTTTACCACCCAGACAGAGAGCACTCTCCGCCTCTAATGGCACAACTTGCTGGAGACATGAGTACAGACCTTGTCGGCACCTATGTAGAACATTGAACCATTCACACAGACTTTAATCAATATGGCAAAGGCTAGAAAGATTAATGTGCAGTGCAAGCCGTGATTCGAAATTCTGTCATCTCCATGCAGGTGTGCCTGGCTAAAAGCCACACAATAAAATCTAAAATAAGGCAATTTCAAATGCATGCAAAAGACTTACTGAAAAGATGTTTAATCTGTCTTTGACAATTCAGTATTGAAAACAGACAGAATTTGTTGTTAATATGGGCTTTAGTAGCTGTGCCTCTTGCACAATCACTGTGAGCCTTAGAAGGAAGGAAAGCAAAAATATGAACATTAGAAAGAAAGAAAAAGAGCAAAGCCAAACTTGAACAAAAGAAAAATTTACTTTAACTTGCCAAAACTTTATTGCCAGTTTGCTTGTCATAGTTATTAAATGAATAAGGTTTTCTTATATCATAACATTATTTTGTGACCAATTTGTTTGAAATAAGTTTATGTTACCCTCAGATCTGGTACATTTGGTATATTCTGTCCAAGAGTAGATTCTGTCCTGGTTTGTTTTTGATGATACATGTATTGTTTAAACATCAATTCTCACTATCCCATCCAGGCTGAAGAGGAGAGACAGGCTCAGGTGGATCATGACAATAGGAAGCTCCTGGGCAGGATGACACAGATCATGAAAACACACGGATCTCTAGACAACTGGAACAACTACACACCCAGAAGGTTAGAAACAAAACTTTCATTATCCTTTTCTTGTTTACTGATTCAGAAGTAATTTTTTTGTTTACCTTGTTGGTTATTTAGATACAGAAAAAGAAAAGTTCAGCAGTATAACGGGAGTCGCCCAAACATAGGACGTTTTTTTACGCGCTCGAACTCACGGCGCTCCATTGCTGGTTGCCAGAGAATGGTCATGTTTTAATGAATGAATTTTGAACACATTCATCTAAAGAACATACATGGACAAGAAATGTATTCATAATGTTCATGGGCCCTTCACGCTCCGAGTTACAAGCGGCAAACGCTGTGAGACGTTTTCACGAATGTACCTTCTGATTTAGTGCTACGCCAGATAGTGTGCCTAACTTAGTACGCTTTGGTAATTTTGCTCTCTTCGGAAGTTGGTGATGAAGTTAGGGAAATGTAAATAAGGCTTGAAGTCTGCGATATTCTAGCTTTCTTTTGACCGGAAAATTTTGACTGTGTGCACTTCTAACGTCATGTGAGAAGGGCTATATCTAGCTCATCCCAGCTCATGTTTTGGCGGGAAATAGGCTACTACGCACTTTGCGCGCGGCCCAACGTACGTCTTGCATGCGACCCGACTTACAAAATCATTACGAAAAAACGACACCGCTTACATCAACAATACTCCGTCTACTTATTGGGAAATATCTTCGCCATCTCTGTCTTCAGTTTCCTTTTCATAGACGGTACCAATCACATGTTAGAGCGTTACAAAGCTTTACGTTGAATCGCTGTCCGCCACCATCGCGGCCCAAAAAAATGGCGGGAAAACAACGTTGCCAGACGGCAGCGATGTTTACGTTGTTTTCTTTGGTAGGTTTTCTTCTCAAGAAACACTTAAAGACCCCATTTTTTTGTGTTTTATGAAGTTATATTTCTTATGTGTATGATAGTTGTATATCTGCTTGGCACAGGTCGTATATTTAGGTATCGGGCCGTCTAGCTACGCAGTGACCCTCTACTCAGCGTTGCCATCATTATTGTCAAAATACTATTCTCGACAAAACAAGAAGTGAATATGTACACATATGTTTTGAATGCAAATAAAAATTATGTGCATGGACTTGGTTTATTTATCTTCCTTATGAGCATAGTCAGTGGACACAAACACGGCGTACTTATGCATAACAAGATCACTAAAAAGTCCGTCCTAAGTTAGGGCGCGTCCTAAGTTCGGGCAACCCCCGTTATAATGTTATATCAAGGAGGTTTTATATAAACTCCTTGGTTATATTGATACCGACATATTGTAGGACTAAACACATTGGTTAGATCCTGGTCACAAGCAATAGAATATCTAAATTTAAGAAGATTTAGTTTGTAGTCATTGCACCATAGACAGAATGGTTACAACTTATATATAAGGTCTTGATGAAATGAAATCCTCATTAAAAAGTGACTTTGATTTTCAATACAATGTGAATCAAACTTTGGCAGCTGCAACACAAAATTTTATTTTTTCTTCTTTATAACTGAAGTAAAATACCATTAATGTAATATGCAATGTTAGATACTGCCAGCATGACCCATTTTTGCTGTCAAGGCCGCTGATGCAATTCAAAAGTTTTTACAGGATGAAAAACCTGCATCTCTCTTTCTCTCTCAATACACATCAAGCAGCAATTCAGCTGGAAAATAAAGAACTAGAGGACCAGGATTTTAGCCCTCTCAATCCCCCCTTGAAACTGGGAATTGTTTTATATTCAGTAATCTTGTTGTAATCGTAGATGACTTGAAAGTATTGCCGAGTTAATTATGGGCTATTGACTTTTCAATTGTGGCATACTATAGAAGTCATACTGGACTGATTTATAGATTTGTATTTGAAAATAAAAAAAGAGTATGGAATCAGATTATTACATGAGTTTTTTATTCCTTTAGAAAAAGAAATTATTATACTGTAGATAGATTTAACCCTCCAATTTTCATGCTTGATTAAAACTGAGCTTTAATAATACCTGTTTGTTAATGCATGATTTAATGTTACGTTTGTACTGAATGTTACTGTTGAATTGAATTTCAGTATGAACTACTATGTACGAGAGAAGGAAGCTGAGAGGATTGCGATGAACAATGAGCTGATCAAGAGTCGTTTACTGGGAGTGCAGCCCAACTACAACCTCAACAAATGGGTAAGTCAGAGGGGGAATTTACATGTAGTGTGCTGTGTCAAAAGAAGTCTAAAAGTACATCATTTGTGTCATGAGCATTATTTTAATGCTTTGCATTGACCATGCAATGTACAGTAAGTATAGATGTTATTTTTTCAGCCATCTAGCTTTCGTGTATGTGTTTGCCTCATTCCGTAACTCCCGTACCATATCTAACCTACAGGAGGAAGACTTCCTAAAGCACGAGTACTACCTCGCCAACATGGCGGCCGTCACGAAGGACTACGACCTGGACAGTCTGGAGCCTACACCCCGAGACCCCCCGCGGAGAAGACGGCCAAGGAGCGTGGGAACAGAGGTGAGAAAGAAAACTCATAATTTTGATTCTTGTCCTTTTCTTGTTTTTCTTTTTTTTTTTGGTTGTTTCTTTTATTTTGAATAGTTCTTCTAACAGACTTTGTTTTATATGATTTGTTTATCTTATTTTGAATAGTTCTTCCAACAGACTTTGTTTTAAATGATTTGTACTATAAAGTTCAGGTTTGAACTAATTATGTTTAGATCCGGGTGCAAGGGAGATGAAGGTCATCAAAAATATTGATACAAAAATTGATAAAAAGCACCATGTTCTTGTTGTAAAGACAAGGCCAGTTGAAACAGAAGTGCTAGAGCACCCTCCCGTTTCGGATGTCGAAGATGGAAACATTCCAGTCTTGACCCATGACTATTACCTGGTGGACAACACCGAAGAGCCGAGAGACTTCTATGTAGACATCATTATGCAGACCAAGCCCACCATAAAGAAGAGAACAAGTATTCTCAAAAACTGGGCCGAACATGCGAACGTGTGGTCTAATCCGAAGGTTGGTTTCCCGAGGCATGTCGAAGCTTGGTGATGGGATAAAATACATCACGACTATCAATGCCTCTAACTGAACTAACAAAATGGCTCCTGAATTCAAACAATAACCGCATGACTGCATGGGGGTTTGAAATTCTTTTCATGAATTCTTTTCTCTTCTTTGAAGGGGAATGACTCTTCACTGAATTACCAGGGTGATCAGATTATGCTTGATCTTTCAGCTGGCATGTCATCTAAAACCCAAATTACATGTAGATTCTCCTTCTCCAAAGCAAACCTTCCTTACAAGGAAATATGACTGCTGATCCACTTATGTTAACCAGACCCTCTTCAATTCTTGCTGCTCCCAGATATGTTATTTCACATTTGGTGTGATTATATTGTGAGCGCAATTGCAACATTCCTAATTTCATCTGCCTCATTTTTATTTGCCCCCAATGTTTCTTATACCTTATCTTCAAATCCTGTACGTTTACCAATTATCATTATTTGCATTTTCTATTATTTATCATATGTTATTTTGACTAACAAAATTAACAATAAACATTGAAACATAACGAGCTTTGATCGGGTACATGTAAGTATGTCCAGTACAGTATTGGTCACTGTATTTTCATAAATTTTATCATTGATATTTTCATTTCCAGACCGACCGGTCCACAGAGGCTGCCAGCACTACAGACGGCGAAGTGGAGGCAACAAAATTGCCCAAAATTGTGAGTTTGTCATCTCTGGTTGATAATAATCAATGTTTATCTTCACTTAAAAGTTCATCCTGTATTGATAGAAGTCATTCTGAATCAAAGTTGAACTTCAATTGCCAACACAAAAATTGGAGTAGCTGGGTAACAATAATAAGTTAAACATCTTTCCATCTTGTACATTTGTGTAATAGTCTTGAGTTCTGTGTATGTACTGTATTTAAATTAAAAAGAGAATGGAATATAATGCTGAATGGTTACTCTCTGTCCACAGAAGCTTGAGCGGAGTAAAGGCGGTGGTACCTGGCCACCCAGGCGCTTCCATACCAAGCTGCCAAAGGTCAACAGGGTGGACAAAAACAAGGTAAGTACCAGGGAGATGTGAGAGTAAAGTAGTCATTTGGTAGTATGCATTTTTGGGTTGCTAGAGGTTCAAAATATTGCAAAAGAACAACATGATTTACTACATCAAAGTACATGTGTATACAGAAATTATATGTCATATCCTTTGGTAACTAAAATTTGCTCTTAATGCCCTGTGGCAAATCTACTGCAAAATGTAAGTACTAAGCAAAGATCTTCTTTTTTCCAACATGATTTAGAATCTCTTAAGGTTATGTTAGGTATCTTTTTAAAGATCCTCCTCCTAGCTAGTGTCTCGCATTTTGTGATGTGTTTTAGTCGTGTGAAATGCTTTTTTTTCTTTGACTGCCTTTCAAGCTTGTTTGTGTAATCTTTCTGACTTGACATGACTTTGACAGACTTCTTTAGAATTTCTGACAGATGTGTGTTTCATTATCAAAGAGCAAGGATACACCAAATGACATGAGAGATGTTGACATCATAATGTGCTACGAGAGCACATCTCTGAAGAAAAAGGGCAGGTCTAAGAAAAAGAAGAAGAAATCGAAGTCTGAACAAAAGGAATACTCACAACGTCGACCCCCTGCATTCCTGGCCATTATCGACGAAGAAACATCAGTTGACCTTGAAAGAGAAGCAAGGTCATCCTCTGAGACAGAAAGTCAAAAGGAACTGCGAAGAATGGAGGAAGACTACTTGAAGGAATGGGAAGAAGAAGATGTGCAAACGGCAGTGAAAAGTGTCAGAATCACCAAGGCGGCCTTGCCCGACTTGTTGCCTGAGAAATCAAAGTCTAGAATACTGCGCCAAAAAAGGTCAGAAGCTTTAAAAGCAAAAGCAGACGCGGAGAAAAAGACTAAAGCAAAACGTAAGAAGGACAAGAAGGATAAAGCATTGAGAAAGATGGCTGGACCATATAAGGCTATGTCAACGAGGAATAGGACTTCAGTTAGTCCAGGGTCTAGGTAAAGATGAGAAACTTGAAACATCTGACACTTGAAGAGATGGTTAAGAATGAAAATTTATTTTTTTACTGGATGATTTTGCAAAACGTGGCATTTTGTTTTTTGACATTCCTCTTATAATTACGAATCTGACTAATAAACTGTACAAATTGAACTTGAGACTGAAATAGAATAGTTGGCAGAAAAATTAGACCTCAGAACAAAATTTAGCTACAAGTTATCATTAGGAAGAGAAGAAGGGGAAAGGACATCTAAAAAAACAAGAAAGAAACACAACCAAACATTCATGTGACACTACTAGAACTGAGTAAAACGTTCTGTGACGTAATGACTGACAGACTGACTGACTGACTGACGCTGGACAAACATGGTATCGACAGGCAAGGACTCTCCTTCCTTCTATAACTATTCTCTATAACCATCTCAACGTAGCGTGGAGCTTTTTGGTAAACTTTTTAAAGGTAGGTCAGCTAGGAAACATTTTAATTTGCAATATTGCTGACACCTTTTTTGTTTGCGCTGATCTCTCAAACCTCTACAAATCATTGACATTGATGGCATTATAAGCATTTTCTCTTCCTGATGTTTCAGGTTGACTTGTCTCAACATGATGTTGACAGAGATTCCAGGATGCTCTTCAAAGCCACAAAGGGCTTGAGTAAGTTGAATACCATTCATCTATTTTTAATGTTATTCTCCTCAGACCAAACTGTAATTTACTCATTTGATTTCATACCGTCGCATAGTATACAGTTATGCAAAGTTTTAACTTTTCTTTTGAAATGGTCAGTTTTACTTGACATTTGACATTGAACATTTGACCTTTCTTCTGCCAGGCCAAAATGAAGTGTCCATAGTCATCAAAACCCTGGTGCGACGGACCTACAGACAACGTCAGGAGACCAAGGCCAAGTTCTGGGAGCTTTATGACAAGGTCAGTTGTCATCTGATAACTTCGGAGCGAGTGCTTTGTTGATTCCACTTAGTGGCTTTTTGTCTCAGTGTATGAAAGACGAATCTTTATTCTTAATTCTAATGATGTAAAGATATAGGTTGGTTGAACTAGATTTGTTACAACCTGGATTAGAAATAATCTAGCTGTAGATTCTAATAACTTCCTTCCATACAGTTCTGTCTCAGCATGTTTCAGCACCAAGGACAGTTACAAGAACATTCAAAAATATTTGTATTTGTGTTTCGTTTGTTTTCAATTGATAACTATAACTAACCCCTCACAGGAGTTATCAGAGGACCTGAAGTCCCAGCTAAGTGATGACTTTGCCCCGGTGATCGACGCGCTCCTGATGGAAAGAGAGAAGTTTGATGCCATGACAGTTCACAGTGCACTCAAGGTCTGTATAACTTTCTACCTTTATTGAGTGTTATACTTAAGATGTTCATATTCTTCTGGTATCCTTTTTGGTTCATGTCTTTGGACAGAGTTATTAGTATTTGACTTAAAGTCCATTATCATCATTATGTTCATCATGTAAGGCTGCTTGTCAATCTCCAACTGTCCTTAAAATATTTGTCGTATACAGACATTAAGAGGATATACATGTATGCTGTCCATTCACCTATGTTAAATGTTCTTTTTCAGGTTGATGAATATAATCATTATCAAACATGAACTATAGTTGTTCTAGAGATAATTTTTAATATTTTCTGCAGGGATCACCTTCAGCAGAGGCGACACTCATTGAGATTTTGTGCACCAGGAACAATAGGGTATGTATTAGAGATACATGATTTTAGTATCCTTTTGCACTATAAGTCTTCAGAGCTGTTTGTATTACCCTGTTTTCACATTAGTCTGTTTTGTTTCATAAAAAATATGGATGTAGTGTTGTGCTGTAATGGATATGCAAACTATATCATTATACTGATTTTTTTCCATGCCATCCATAGGCTTTGGAACAGATTAAGAAGGCTTACAGAGATGGTAAGTTTTTGTTCTGATTTGTTCTCAACATAGAACTGCAATGATATCAAGAAAAAGAATAAGATGAAAAAAATATCAGTTGTGTGTGCTGCTGTGAACTTAGTTTTTGTTTTTGATACAATGATTTTCTTTCTGATGTAGACAGCATCCTTCCTTAGTACTGTATATGCTGGTTGGATTTTATAACTCATGCTGAAGCTTTTAAATTCCTAATTGTCATTACAGTTGACGGGTATTACACAATGTTTCATCTCAGAGCAGGTATCTTACCTTTGTCCCTCACATTGATGGCATCTTCCAGAGCACCTGAATAACCTGGAGGACGATGTGCGCAGCGAGACAGCTGGGCAGCTGCAGGACCTGCTGCTGGGGCTGCTGGCAGGTGACAGGGAGGAGAGCAACGAGGTGGACGAAGACCTGTACAGACAGGACGCTCAGGAACTACACCAGGTTAGGACAAACAACCCCTTCTTTTTTGGATTATGTAATGATAACAGTTGTTGTATGAAATGAAGGGGGTGAAAAGACATGCTGACATTTTGACAGCTAACAATAATGCTGTTGAATGTCTTTTTCAATGGTTGATTGGGGATTGTAACAATTGTATGATAAAAAAATGAATATGTAGCTTAAAGTTTGCATCATTACCAAAGATAATTTGACTCTGATGCCTTTGAATTATCTTTTGATTCTTTACGTTTTAGACTAAAAATGTGAAAATGTCTGTAGGAATTTCACCAATCTATCATACAGTATTTTTTAAATTTGACATATTTTCTGGTTTGCAGGCTGGGAAGGACAGGTGGAGCACAGACAGTGACTCCAAACTGATGTCTCTCATAACTACAAAGAGCTACTCACACATCAGGGAGACGTTTACAGAATATGAGAAGGTTTGCATCTAAGTATTTCATGACTTTACATTTTCTTGTAAATAGTCATCAATGATATGCTTGTAATGGCTTTATTTGTGCATTTTGTTTTTTAAGAAACCTTCATTATTTTGTAAATAAGTAATATGGTGTTGATAAAGGATTATGGTTATGCACAATACAAGTTAATGAGACCACAAAACTGCTGTGTTCATTTCAATGATTTATATGATTGACACTATCAAATGTTTTGAAATTCTTTGTATCTGCATGTATAGGCCCAAAATATGTACCCACTACCATCATGCTTCATTTCGGTATTGACAAACAAATGTAAGTTGTCCTGTCCCTGATGTGTTTATGATGTATGTAGCGTACTATAGGATCTATTTGTGATGCATGGTGTTTTGATTGACAGATGGCACAGACTGACATGTTAGACATCCTGAAAGACGAGCTGTCGGGAGAGTTCCTTGCAGCAATGATGGCACTTGGTAAGGGCCCACATATTATTTAAGTTCTTAATATTCTTATGTTGTCTCTTAATATGTAAAATCACTTTTTGGAACAAATCATACGAATTTATTGTATTTTCTATTTGCAACTTCACAGCTAATAATAGACATTATTTTATGTATCATTACTCTTGTGAAAGTTGTAATTAATGGCACAATTGAAACATTTTTTATTATTTTCACTGACATATGAGTTTCTTTTCTTCCCTGCACTAGTCAAAGTCGTTTTCTACTGTCCCAAATTCTTTGCGGAGAGAATCTACCACGCCATGCGGCCACGTGGTGATTCGGCAACCCTCATCAGATGCTTGATGACCAGGGCAGAGGTAAGTCCTATCATACTTACTGACACATCTATAACTGCTGCCTGCCAAAAGGCATTTTATATAACATAAATATTTACTGTACAGAAACATGTGTTTCAGCACCAAGGACAGGCCCTAACAGCTAAAACATTATGTAAAAACTTTCAAACAGCCTTGTCCTGTGTACTTAGTTTTTCAAAATGAAAACGATCACACTATAGGCTTAACAATTAAAGTACATTTAGGAATAGATCTACATTATAAAGTACAGGTCATCTGGTAATTGCATATGAAAATAGCCAAAGTATGGAGACCAAGCACTATCAGTGGTATCGGCGGAACAATAAGACCTTGTTTGTGATCAAAAACATGTTATTTTTTTCTAGGCTGACATGCCCTTGATCAGGAAGGCATACAAGAAGACGTATGGCGCCACAATCATGGATGACCTTGACAGTTATGTCAGTGCACCGTACAAGCCCATCTTGGTTGACCTTGTCAGAGGTCAGTTTGTGGCCAACATTTTGCTTTTCTTCTTCCTTGTCTTATATGGATGAGGACTTTCTTCTTGCATTCTTAAGTTACAGTTGTCGCCAGCATTATTCAATGACCAGGCATCATATACATGTATTTATGAAGTTCATAGAATGTATTTAGTAAAAATTATTACTCTCCCTTAATTGATGAAAAGCTTTAAGTTACTTTATGCAACAATGTTATTTTCCTCTGATGAATATGACATTTACATGCTTCAATTGGATAAAGATGTTGTTTACATTTTTGACATTATAGGTCCTGAAGGCCAAGATGGACAGAAAAAGGTAAGCATATTTCTTTCTTATAAATTGCAAAACAGAATTTTGCATTACTTTATACTCTGAATGACCATTACAAACAGAAGAGATGATATTATGTTGACAAAGGTGAATCTTTGTCTTCCGCGTCCAGTCACAGAAGAGAATCAACGGCATGGTCATCCACCGTGCCCCTCCCCAGCTCAGACCACTGCGCCATCAGCCCTTCCCCCCTCCCAAACCTGTGGACATCAAGAACAACCCCCTGGCACAGCCCTCACAGAGGCCGCTGGCTGCTGCACAGAGGGAGAAGTCGTTTGACAAGACAAATGACAGAGGGGATGGAGGGAGGAACGGTAGCGACAAGGAGAACAGGGATAGAGGGAAGGGGAAAGCACAGGTAATACTGCAACTCATTATTATGGTGTTTCATGACAGCATAACTGAAATAGTTGTGGATTGATATCTATTATATATCATTGTGTATTTGGTTTGTGGATAGATGTCAGCAAAAGGATGGATATTCCGATCATGGTCCTCTAGCGGCTTTTTATGATGGTCCTCTAGCGGCTTTTTATGATACTGTAGCAAACTTAGTTTTAATAACTAATGTCTCTCAACTTAGGCAAGTACCTGTTTTTTACTGTTACTGCAATGTTCCATTTATTTTCAATAACTTATAGAATAAGTTTCTTTGCACGTTTTATAGTATCATGTCTGCTTGGTTACAGATTACTATTATTAAGAAATAGTTACCAATTGGTACCAGGTGTAACTGAAACATTGTGAAAAAGTGGGCATGTAAAGATCATACTAATAGTATATATACCTGTATGTTGTTGATATGATAATATCATATGCAAAATGGTATTGTAACAATGTTATTTTTTCATTACAAATCCCTTTTGTACTTAGACTTTTATTTCCTCACTTGCTGCAAGGATGAACCTGATGTCTATCTGGAGGTACTGAGTTATGAATTCCCCACTTTACTCATGCAAGTGATGCACTGTTAAGTAAAGCAAGAGCATTTGTAAGACACACATGCATGTACAATATTCTAAAACGTAAAATCTTTGAACTTCCAAAACACTTTTCTTAGTGTAACATATTGATCATAATTTGTATAGGACAACTTGATCTAATTTTCAAAAGATGTAATTTATGCTTAAAATACTTAAACTGACCTATTTTCTGTGTGGTCAATATTGATCTGTGGAACAATCATTGTATATTTTATACAAATGGTAGAGGAAGTGCTTCTGTGAGCAATAATGTGATTTTTCCTGTAGACTTTTCATGAGGATCTCATTAGGAGAGGTCCCCCTGCGTGGAAGGTGGCCGCGTGGATGCTGGAAAACCGTGGCCTCTCTCTCGAAGTGTCTCTACCCAGTGTTGAAGAAGTAGAGGAACAGGAAGAAAACGACAGTGGGAGAAGCAACCAGGATGAAAGAGAGGAGGACATAGATGGATCGGAGGACACGTCTATGGAAGAGATGCCGTCACGCATTAACAGTGCACCAGCATGTCTGACTACGGCTTACCCAGATCCAGATGAATCTACTTGTACCAAAGAAAAGGATGAGGAGGAAAAAGTAGAGGAGGGTCAGGAAGAATTAGATGATAATGATATGGACCATGAGAAGGATATCATGATAGCAAATTGTATTCTAGATGAGATGATTGAGATGGTGCTTGAAAAAAAGGTGGAAGAACTTCTTATGGATGAAGACAGAAACCTGGACGAGGGAAGCCAGGAAGAATCAGAACAAGGCACTGACAGGGAAAAGGAGGAAGAGACAGACATTTTAGAGGCTGTTGAAGATGAAAAAGATGTTAAAGAAGACCAAAACGAGGAAGTAATGCCTAGCACATCTACAGAAGAGAAAGCCAAAACAAAAGATGAGGACCAGCCCACACAGATGCCTGTCAAACCTAGGAAGAAAGTGACCATTCTAGAGTCCCCAATAGAAGTACATGTGATAGTGAACCAACAAGAAGACCGTAAAGAGGAGGATGTACAAGAAGAAGAGCTGCTTTCTACAGAAGAAGAGGAGGATGAAGAAGATGAAGAATATGAAGAATATGAAGAATATGAGTTTGAGTCTGACTGGGAAACAGACAGCAATGATTCCAGAGAGATATCTGATTCAGAAGTGGATGCACACAAGCACTGTAGTGTTACATAATTTGAGGATTTTTGTTTTCTTACTTTAGAGTCCTTTGCAACAAAAGCTGTCTCATGTCAGTCTGATAAACCTCCTTGGTCTGATGGAATACACATAGTTTCATGTTTTTTTTTTAAATTCTATTTTGTGGAAAGCTATTCCATAATAGTAAATTTCTTACCATCTAGATGAATAGATGCAGAGACTCTATATACTATTGATGTCAGGTCTATCATTATTGTACAGTATATCTACTAATGTCAAGTTTCATAGTTTTCAGAAATATTGATCATTTTCAGTTATTCTGGCCAATAAGATAAGAAAGAAGGTGAGCATGATGCAGCTTTTGTTGTTAAGGTTCATAGTTGTATTTTGTCATACACAGTACAGGTGATATCTATAATGATTCGTAGTTCCATTGATAATAGATACTAATGTGTTAGCATGTGATTCACAGCGATTGTAATACAATGTGTATCATTTTATCTTAAGTATGATGATCATTTATTTGAGTGTTTCATGCTTGTGTTTTCAGAGCATATCATTGTGCAAACAAACAAAATCAAGAACATTGTAACACTACAGTGCTTGTTCTAAACTTTTTTATGATGTGACAAATTTAATTTAACTTGGCTACACATGGACTAATGATGTCTTGCATGTCTGGTGTGTTACAGCTAGTGTATTATGCTAAATTAAGAATTAAGGTGTCTTATTGTACTTTGCTAGCATAGTTAACTACAATCATATTATAATTGTAATTTGGGTGTGAATGTTTTATTGTGATTGCAACTACACATTGTGCATTTTATTGGCAATTGCTCCACATGTTACATCTGATTCATCACAGTTGTAACCATAAGCTTTACACTGTGAGAAAAATGGTGTTTAACACTGAAGACATCTAGTGATTTAAACTCTGGAAACAGAAAACAGCATTACAGCCCAGAGAAGATATACATGTAGCAACAAAGTTTAGGAATGCTGCAAGGATGATCATGGAGTAAAACAAGGTATCAGAATAGATGCAGCGCACTGTGATCAAAATAGTACCCATACACACAGGCACGGTCTGGAATTGCATGACTTGTGGTCTTTTACACACCATTGTTGGCACTCTGTATGCATCTCATCATAAATTCCACCTCCATTCACAATTCTCATTCAGGGAGAGCACCCATCCTTTCAATGAAATAATTTTGTCAACCAAAGAATAGACCTGGACAAAAAATGTGCACAAGAATATCCATGCATATCATTTATTGTATACAGCAAAATTGCCTCATCACCAATTTATGTTTTTCTGATACCTTTTTCCTTTTTTTTGTAGCCTTACAACCAGTCATTGCACAACTCTCAAAGTCTTGATAAAAGTCAACATCTGTAGTCTTCTAGATTATAAAGCATACCAGCTGTAGGTGACTTGAAAACAATGACAGAGTAATACATTTCAACAATTTGCTGTTTGATAATATAACCAAATTGTTTATTCTTTTGTCATTTATCTACTCAGGCCAGTGGCAGTGTGGTTCCTGCCAAGAGATTTCATGTGGAGAGAGACTGTGAAGACTTCAGGAATGCCATATCTAGATGGGGTATGTTTTCTTGACATAATGATCAGCTGTATATGTATTTCTCAGTAAGTAGTCTTGAAGCCATATGTTGGAGGGAAGAGAGGGACAAAATGGACAGAGGTTTTGTCTAGAGACAATGCACAAATGTAGATGTATGTGCGTGTGTGGGGGGGTGCTTTACTGTATGTTGATGACAGATTTTTTTCAAATTTACATGTATAATCCTCTTGTCTTCATAGCCACTAAAAGTGACAAACATTTCTGACAATGTAGGCATTAATACGATTCGCATGGCTATGAAATATCCCAGTTCCTGAGCTAGCACCCATTGTAATATCACAGTCACAAGAGCCAATATTACCGGTACAGCTGAATTATTAATTTCCCTCTTGCACCTTTTGCAGGTACGGACGAGGAACCGCTCATCAAGCTGTTGTCATCCAGATCACATGACCAGAGACAGCAAGTCAAGAAGCAGTACAAGACAAAGTACAACAAGGTAACAATATCTGTGTGTTTGCTGAATAATTTAGTGCACGGAATGCATTGTCTTCATACTCGTCTGCGTTCCTTTTCATTCAACGAGAAGAAAAATGATTGACGTATATCCAAAAATAGACTTTGCAACAGTCGCTAGCTTTCAAATATACAAACACATGTATATGTTACACGTTGTACTTTTATAAGCTTAAAGGGATTTCAACACTGATGCAGTGCAGCAGCACATTGCCATACTTGTGGTGTTGAATCTGAAAATATGTCCCATTTTATCTATTCCTGGAAGTATGTAATATGATTTATCTTCCCATTCTTCCCATACAGGACCTCTTGCAGGACTTGAAGGCAGAGATGGGCAGCAGTTATGATGACTTACTTGTGATGCTGCTGACACCGAGGTCTGACTTCGATGCCTGGACCATGCACAAGGCAACACAAGCTAACGATGCGAACAGCCAAGCAGTCTTTGCAGGGATGCTGTGCACCAGAAGTAACAAAGTAGGTCCAGTTTGGTGTAATATATATGCTGTAGCCATTCATTGGATGACTCCAAACAAATTGTTCTGATTGCACGCATCCTGACTTGCAAACTCTTAGTCTTAAGCACTTTTACTGTCTTTTTAAACTTTTAACTGTTTTTTGTTGTTGTTCACAGCAAATCAGGTCAATGCGAGAGACATACAAGAAATGTGAGTACTTGTGTATATGTTATCCGTTACTTCACAATTACATAACACATTTATGTATTACAGATTTTTATGAGCCATAAGGAAGTCTTCTGTGCTGAACAATATTCTTGATATAGAAAGTTGACGTACTTATGGGCCAGTATGAAGTGATCTTTAACCTGCTTTAAATCAGTAATAGGAAAGTTACAATGTGTCAGCACTTGTTATAGCAGTTTATTGAGTTATCACCAATGCAGAAATATTTTAAATTTCAGTTAATTCTTGTCTGTAACCCATCAAACAGTATTGATTTGTTCTACTAACATGTCTCGCCCCCCTCCCCCCTTCCAAAAGTGTTCTCCCGTAATCTCCTGGATGATCTGAAGGCCTGTAGCACAGACAGGTTGGCTGACCTCCTACTGGCTCTCACTAAGGTCAGTCATCTTTATTTCTTGTTGTGTTGTTGATATTGTTATTTATCGAACACAGCATCCATGGTTGTTTTTTGTCTTTGTTTCTTTGTCAAAGGTTAGCTTTCAGAGATGTTTTTAAAGACTGATCTGAAATTTGAGATGATAAGATAGAATGAAATTTTGGAAAGTATAAAAAAGCTACTGGTAGTACATGTAGTTTTTTTCCTGCTATTTTAAATTAGGGTGACAGAGAAGAGAGGGGTAAAGTCGACCAGTCACGAGCCAAGGAGGATGCCCATGAGTTATATGAGGTATGTGAAGAATAATGTTGACAGCAAAGGTTTTGTATCTGTCACATGTAGAGTAAAACAACACAAGGCAGAAAGTATACATTTAACCAAATCTATAATTTGATAACATCTGACACATTTGTTTTGTGATATTTGATTATTGAGTTTTGAAGATCTAACCTCCATTAGAATTAATCTGCCAGGTTGAATAAATCAACCACTTTGAAAAACAGCGGGTTTGAAAGATCTCTTAGTGCTTGACCCCCCAGGTGGACACAGTTTAGATCAAATTATACCTCCGGCGCATTATACTTGGGCACGTTGGGTTGGAGATCTGTTTAGACAATTTATCTTTTCAGGGTGGCGGAATTATGTACCCTGGTGATATTAATTTCGTAGTTTCACACTCAGTTTCACACTCAGTAATACATATAGATACTGCAAGGTGTGTTAAACTAGTTTGTCCCATTCAAGAACAACAAATGCTTCATCTAAGAGATGACAACCTCTGAACAATACAAAACTGTACAATAACTTGTTGATGCCTCATTTTTCCTCTCCAGGAGGACAAGCTAGGTGCCAATGACAGGTCCAGGATTGTGGACATCTTGGCCAACAGAAGTGTACCTCAACTTAAAGCAACACTGCAAGCTTACAAAAAGGTGACTAATTGATTTCTTCTCTCGTCTTGGCTTCACTAACGAAGATTGTAGGAGTTGGGTCCACTTCTGGTATATGCCCTCTGGTGGCTGATGAGTCTGATGGTGATCAATTTAGAATATAATTGACTTCGCCAAGAAGTCTATGTTTTGATGCTTGTCTGTGTGTCTATTAGTGAACAGAATAAGTCGAGAACGCCTGGATGGATTGTTGTCGTATTTGGTGTGTTGATGTGTATGTGGGAAATCTCAAGATGATTAGATTTTGGGCGAAGTACTTTGCATAATTAACGAGAAAAGTGTAAAAATGTGTTATATTGTATGAGTGCCTGTGCTGGGTACCAGCTGGAACGTGTTACTGGTGTAGGGAAAGTGTTACTGGTGTAGTAAGGAGATATTCCCATTGGGCCAGGGGTGTTTGACTGTGAAGGCCTAAAAGATCCTAAAACGTGTTGGCTGACACAAATTGGCTTCTCACTGACTTTTAGATCTTGATCTTGTGAAATTGCACTGTTCCTCAAGGCAAGTAGTTACCTTCGCCGAGAAGGTTATGCATAGGGTAGCCTGGGTGCCATCCTATTTCTACCGGGGCTCCTACACTCGCTGTAGTAGTAGAGTTGAGGGTAGCGAGTGTAGGAGCCCCGGTAGAAATAGGATGGCACCCAGGCTATGCATAGGGTAGCGTTTGTATGTATAAGAAGACCAGCATAACTCAAGAATGCCTGGATGGGTTGTCTTGATATTTGGTATGTTGGTAGGTCTTGGTGAGACCTGAAAATGATTAGATTTTGGGCCCCCTAGCGGCTTGTTATAGTACTGCAGCAGAAATTCTCATGTTTTGGATATGCTATGGAACCGACTTTTGAGTGGTAGATAGCTCTTTGGAAAGAGAGTAAAAGGTATCGGTTTGGACACCCTAGCGGCATTTTCTGGGACTGCAGGAGCAGGTTCCGCTTCAGACTGTGAAAGGGAATAACTCAAGAAGGGCTTGATGGATGGTCATGCTTTTTGCTAAGTGGATAGCCTGAGTGATGATTTACATGATTTAAAACTTATTATGCAAATCAGTATCTAATTTGCATAACTAATGATGAAAATTGATACATCCTCCAAATTCCATAATAGAACTCTCAAACATGTGACATGGCCGAGGAAGAGAGAAATAGTAATAAATACCAACTATGCAAATGAAGACCTCTTTTGCATAATTAATGAGAAATTCTATAACTCTATAACTTACGTGGTGCTTTGTTTGATTGGATGATAATGATGTAAATCAGATTCTAATTTGCATAATTAATGAGGCAATTTAAAAACCCGCTGTGTTCCATGATATGACTATTCAAATATGCGAATTTGTAACTGAGGAAGAAAGGAATGTTGATAGATAGAAAATATGCAAAGTAGACTAATTTGTATAATTAATGTTAAACTACTATAATTCCATACTAGTTAATGATGGCAATTTCATACTTGTGGCATTTGGAAGTAGTGTGAATGTGAACACCATTGAACCAAATTATGCTAATAAGGAGCTTATTTGCATAATTGATGATAAATGTTAGCATAACCTTCTTTGTTTAGCTCATAGTCATACTTTGGACAACTTATGTTACTTGGGTGAAGACGACCAACTGGTATGATTCATAATTGATGAGAAACACTCCCAATAGGTCAGTCATAAAAGTTAAGATCATTTGGCGAAGGTATGAGGTCGTAGAACTCTTGTTATATATAGAGGGATATAGTTTCCCTTTAATTGGTGAAATTGCTACATCTGGAATGAAGATGCCTATGGCACTTCCATAAGGTTCTCTCTAGGATGGTGTTGAATATACAGAGGATAATATATATCCTCATGCAGACAAAGGTTCACTCTTTAGTGTTCTCTTCCAACATTATATTGAGGTCTGTTTGAGAGTCAGAAACTTTAGAATACTGTCAGTGGCAGTTTTGCAGTTTCAGTATGGAACAATGTTGTGCATAATTAAGATAGCTGAGTATCTGTTACAGAGTTGGGGGTTATTACACTGACTACCTCTGTATTTTGTCCAATTAACTCCATCCTTAAATCATTGTGATTATGGTAATAAGCTGTTTTGTTTGTTAAAGTTGTTTGATATAATTACATGCATGCAGACAATTCTAAGGGTGTTGGCTATTTTCCATCTGCTGTAATTATCAATTGTCTAATCATTCGCAATGTGACTAAAAGGTCATCAAAAGGTCATAACTAAAAGCACATACAAAGTTTAACACTCTTGTGAATTTCAAGGGTTTTTTAATCGAACCAAAACTGGCAATCAATTTGTCATTTGATAGTTTCTGAGCAGATGATAATAATGATAAGATAATGTTGTTTATTTGTCACAAAATGGTACCAAAACTGGCAGGGTTCCCTACAGGTGCCATGAATCAATCTGCCACTCACACTCTTGAATATGCAAATTACAACTGCTTACAAGTAGCAATGTATATACAAACAGATGGATCATCAGATCTCTCTCTATATATATATTCCCATTATCATCAAGTAGATACAAGTCGCTTTAAGTCAATTTAGAAAATCTATTTTCAGACTAGTTACAAACCATAAAATCAAGAAGAGGAGAGTTAACATCGTTTTTAGCATACTAAGATACAAATGTGTATCTAACTTATTTACACTTTCAGGTTTCAGGCAGAGAGCTGCTTGAGACTATAGACGCGGAGATGCCAGATGAGCAGAAAGTGGGCTTTGCTGCCATTGGTGAGTTTTACGGCAACCATTAGGAGATATATCCGTCTTGCTGAATCTTAACCTTAACTCTAAGTGTATATGATTGTCAACTGCCTAGTTAGTACATGCTTCTTTTTCATTAGTACATGCTTCTTTTTTCATTAGTACATGCTTCTTTTTCATTAGTACATGCTTCTTTTTCATTAGTACATGCTTTTTCATTAGTACATGCTTCTTTTTCATTCTTTGTACTTTTCTTTTAGCACTCTCAATTAAAACTATTGATGAAGGTTCAACATCCAGGTAATGAAATATGCCAAAAATGGTTGTAAGACAGTACTCAAGCAACTGGATACAATTTTGAAACAATCAAAACAGTCAAAACTTTCACAATTTTGTCCAGTAACTTGAGTAACTATTTTTGGCGTAAATTCAGACTGTGGGACATTCTGACTCTTTGCAAACTTCCCTCGAACTATGACCCCACGTACCTCGATGTATGAAGTCATAAACCCAGAGCCATCCATTTCTAGTCTTTTTGTGTTTGTGTCTACTGATTGGCTAAATAGGTTGATTTCCAAACTGTCTCAAACCACCTCTTAGAAGCGGCTTAGAATAAACCGAATCGAGGCCATTCAAATGGATTTGCCGCATTCATGACTTCATGTTTACAAAATTAAATCGACTTGACTACCAAATTGATTTTCGACATGAACAGGGCCTTACAATTTTATGGTCCATAGAAACCAATCTACCCGTATTTGACCAGTCCTGGTTGTGAAATCATATTCTTCGTATGACATTTGCCGTTGTTTTCCCTACCACAGTGCGTTGTCTCACAGACCCTGCCAAGTTCTTCGCTGGCAGACTTAAAGAAGCCATTGATGGCTCAGAAGGAATGGACGAGGACACCTTGATGCGTATTGTGGTGACAAGATCAGAAGTAAGTCTTCTCGTAGAGCCTCTTCATTCATCATATTGCTTAAAACTGTATCATTTAAGTGTCTTTTTGCATGTGGATTTTCTTTTGAATTGAAATTTTGGTTAGCTTAGTAGCAGGTATAGTACATTATACTTAGTCAAGCATGCTGTGTTTTTGCTGTTCTGTAATTCAAACAACTTTAGGTGACAGGAAAATGATATAATTCTAATTTCAGATAATCCAGAAAATATTACATGTAATGTCTGCCAGCTAGTTTTTCTCTAGGTTATGTCACAAGAACATTCAATTTCTTTTCCTATGATCGACCAACCTGATTAAGCTGTTCTTAGAACTTAATAAGTTGTTTTGGATAGGATTATCACAATTGATCATCTGTCCCCACAGGTGGACCTCCTGGAAATCAAGCGGTTATTCAAGGACCAACAGGGTCAGGCACTATCCCAGGCTGTAGAGGACAACTGCACAGGGGACCACAAGAAACTGCTGCTGGCACTGATTAAGGGCAACAAGGGCAGCTGAATCAAACCCTCCACACCATGATGCTTGCAGTGGTTTAGAACTATTGCCATTGAAAGCTGATACAAAGAAGTTACCCTAACAACATTTTTGTCCAGGACCCCTTTTCCACTAGATGTCAATTGCTGAGCAACTAATACTGGATTTGCATGAACCTTGATTTTTTAATCGGAGTATGTTCAGGTATGACTGAAAAGACAGCAAAACATACAATGTAAGATGATTCATTCTTCATCTGTAAAATTTGTTGAGTTGCTTAGCAGTTGCTCCGTGGTCGCAGACTCTAGTGAAAAGTGGGTGTTATAACCATGACCTCTTCTCTCAAGTATTATCAAGTGGGCAAAACTGCTGTGTGAGACCATGACATAGGCACAACGCCTTTATTAAGATAGGCAGCTTTTGCATTAGATTTCTTTTTTTTTAAATACCGTCCAACTTTAGAATGCTCCGTCCAAACCTTAAGTTTACCAACTTAGACCCTGCCTGAAACAGTGTCAAGTAACTTTTTATCCAATCACAAAGGCTGTTTCTGACAGCAGTAAGGAAGATAATGAACCTGATCAATCATTGGACCACATCAGACTATATGCAGTATTATTGTGTCCGATTCTGGCAAAAATTGATGAGAATACATATCATAATGTACATTTATATTCCAGAAATGTGTATACAGCCCAAAGATATACATATCTATCAAGAGTGTGTACAGATTTTTAAGTCAATGTAGAGAATTCCAGATCTGGTCTTGGTTGTGTTTTCTGAAAAATACACCTGATATTTTGCAGCAAAGCGTTTATCTTTTTAGTGTGTGTTTTATGCATGCAAATATCAATATAATGAATAAAGTATCTTTTTCTACAAATGCTATTGTCTTGTCCAGATTTTCTGTAGAAGATCTTCACTAAATAAGACTGCAAGAATATCGTTTTCATACTTTGTTTGAGAGACGTTTATTGCACCCCTTGGGCTAAGGATACATAGTGTTGCTATAGGACATACAAATGTACAAGGAATACTTGTGAGTAGATTTGCACCCAGATAAAAGTTACAGTCTGTTGTTAACGAAATAGCCAACATTGGACATTCACAACGGCTTTTAACTGAAAATACGGGTTTAGTACAATTCTACAATTGACTCCTCCTTTTTATGGAAAAAAATTCCCTATGTATTCGCGATCGTATTCACTGTGAAATTAACGTTATATTCAAAAGATTGCGTCAACTCTCATTTAACTTGTGTAGATTTGCTACTGACACTATATATATTCGGATCGTCTTAGATTGGGGTACATAATTCCGTAGACTCTCATTTTGCGTGTACTATAGTTGACATTATTAAGTCCAAAGTCATTTCTTTTCTAGTCACAAATTCTTACAACTCGAGCATGCCTGCGTTCCAAGCCCCGATTCCAACTGCAAACGCCGCTGCGAGGACTGCAAAGAATCCATAGCAAACCCGCCTTGTCCTGAAATGCGGTCTGTGTTCCTTTGCGGTAGATTTACCGAAAGCGTTGGATATGACGCGCAGGACCTCGCTGGCGTCGGGACGTTGTTTTGGATCAGCCTTAAGCATTTTTCTCAGCAGAAAGTTGATAGGTGTTGCTGGAAGTTGTAGTACTTCGGCCGCACCGTTGTGCCATAACGGCAGATGCCCCTCCCCGCTCAAGACGAAACAGGCCAGAATTCTTCTACTTTCTACATTCACACTAGTGTGGAGAAGTATAGCACAAATCACGGCGCCCAGCGAGAAAATGTCCACTCTTTCTAACGACGCCACTTCTCTTCCCCTCCAACATTCGGGCGGAAGAAAGTACTCCGCCCCAAGCTGCCTCTTGATGAAGTACTTGTAGACGTTGCCACCATAAGTCCACTCTTCGAGATGTTCGCACACTCTGGCCATTCCGAAGTCGGCTATCTTTGCACGAGTCTGTAAGAAGTCGTCTGTCCAGAGAAGAACGTTACTCGGCGTCAGTCCGCCATGGGTGACGTTGTTTTGGTGTAAGAACGCTAAGCCCTCGCTTAGATCACACAGCAACACGCCGAGTTCTTGATCGGATACGCCATGGTGTTGAAGAACGTAGTCGTTCAGCGTCGTTCCATCTTCGAACGGCGTCACGACGCATACGTAGACGTTTAGGTCTTGAATATCAGTGAAGGCGTCCACGTAGGAAAGGATGGCGCAGAAGTCGTCTAGTTCCTTAAGTTTGTTGACATGCCCCGCCGCGTCCTTGGCGCCTGTCAAGGTGTCACACTCGACCAGCCTTAAGGCGTACGTTCCAGACGATTCCTGGTGTCTTGCTTTGAACACCGCGCCGAAATGTCCCTGCGACAGCTTGTCCAAGATCTTATAACCATCTACTGTATCCTTCATTTCGTATGGAAGATAAATAGAGGCGAGTGGAAAGTTTTAAGTCCGAGTGTTTTTTTTTCCTAAGGGGCGGCGAGCCGTGTGTTGACATAACGCTAGTCGTTAAACGCTATAAGGGAAACATGACACGCTTTCCGCCCTTTTTCGGGCATTCAGAAGGAGACGGGGAAATAATAGAGCTTGCTACATGAGAGATTCGGGTTACAAGGGCCGCCAAAACTGGTCCATCTGTTTTGCGAGGAAACCGCATGGTGGCGTTGTCTGTTGCAATTGAACAACGAGTGCCAACCTTTAAAAAAACCGACCATAGGTCAGATCTAGTATCAGTTTCATGCATGTAACCTTTGGCACTATGACAGTTACAAAGTGGGGATAGTTGGAAAACGACACCCTTCGAGAAATTAACACGGTCTTTTGCCGATTTTTATCCAAATTATCAAAGAGTTTGTAACAACAGAAGGCAAAATCCTATAATGGCGATGGTTAGTCATAGCACTCTCTAACTGGCTAAGTCCATTTAACATCTCTTGAAGCTGTTGAGATATCTAGTAAAGTAAACAAATTTGTGATATTTCAAAATATCCATGAACAGGTGTTGTCAGATGTCATTGTGCGCATGCGCACCCGAACATGGGGTGGACAGGTGTCAAACACACACTCCCGAACATGCGGTAATTTTTTGGTTCGTTTGTGTCTTTATTTTTAGACTCAAAATTACTCTTCCCTTTACAGTATAGGACCTAACTAAGAGGAAGCCCCCCAAGGCTTGTGTATGAATCACTTGTATCTCTGCATGGATGAAGCATATTGCGCAAGAGACAGGTTGTCTTCTCCTGGGAAGGTCAATGAACCCATTGCATTTTGTACATCAATAATCACTTTGTACATAACTAGTTACCAGTTATTCTTCAGAAAAACACCTTGTGGGTTTGGAGCAAGGTCGGCTGTGGTTTGCTGGTGGTTGGGGGTGGGGTGAGTCGTGTGCATGTGTAACCGGGGTTTAAGTCACAGACTAAAACAACACTAGGCATATGCCTGCCAAATTATCAAATAGTGGGTTGAAAGTAGTCTGTCCTTACACAATCTTTAACTGGGTTAATGCCCCCCTCCCCCTCGCTAGAAGCGCGATTTTGCCAGGTTAGGTTAAAATGATGTATCGGATTGGCTGGCAGTAGTTACATTTAGATACATACGTGAACGTGCTATCGGTGGATGTACTGGTAAAAAAAACGATGCAGCTTGTCTGTTGTCTGTTTATTCTAGATTTTGTTCTCGGATCAAAACGATGACAAAAATATAACGTAACCCAGAAATATGTAACAGCAGATTCAGGGTGAGGTCACAAGACCCCAGAATGAAAATATAGACAAGTCCATCGTGAATCAAACCTTAAAACTTCGAACAAAGTTTGATAATAATTACACACTCACGAGACTAGGGATGACCATTCTTGATGATTAAATGTTTTCATCAACCAATTAACGGCGACAGATTAGCCGTCAGCAAAAACTGACACCGTTTAACCCTTGGCCGGAATGGCATTGTGTCAGCAGGGATGTCAACAAGTTATTGTCTTGCAATTAAAAAAAGATCATCATGGAATCATGATAAATGTTTGGTCAACGTTGCATCACGAGAACGTGCGTGGCATAAGATTTCTCTTCAAACACAACAATATGGAAACTAAACGCATATAGATGATATGCCTAGCCTCTAACAGGTTCCAGAGGCGGTTGAAAAGAGTAGAAATTGGCCAAATAGACAACAACAAAAAAAACATGCAAGAGGAGTTAGTCTGCTATAGGGGCACAGTTTGCCGCTCTAGGATGGCATATTAGACCCTCTCTCCGTAGCCGACTCCCTTAGCATACAATTCACTCTATTTGGCCAATTTCTACTATTTTTCCAGCCGCCCGCGGAGTCTGGTAGAGGCTAGGTATGCCGACTATACTCCCAACCAACAGCCAATCCATTTCAGACCTCCCGTCCACAGCCGAATGTTTCCATCATGTCAAAACATTCGGCTGGCGTAGACCACCAGCCAATCAAAGCCTACCTTGCTCCAAATCATGATTGGGTGAAGTTAGGGAGACCATATTGTTGGCTATGTGTATAGCTTCGGTCCATTTTCAATCCGGAGCCCGGCCGGGCTGTTTGCGAAAACGAAAAATAAAATGTGCATATCAAGAAAATACACGATATATGGTTAGGAGTATTTTTTTTACGTTTTGTGTCTTTTGTTGTCTTTTATACCATATTTTTCGTTCCTACAAGCTGACACCGACCGGCCCTGAATTGGAAATTGGACCGAAGCATAACCGGGGCTTTCTTTATATATGATACACGAATGCGACCTCACACATGTAGATACGGTCCGGTAACGTGCTACATTTTGTAACCCACGGGCACATGGCAACAAAATGTAGGAATTTTTATTTTAGAAATTGTATACATCTCAAGCAATGGTCGGTCTAATTTTTTTTGTATCGGGTTTTTAAAGTTAGTTGTAAGACTTCGCGCCTTCCCTAAAGCAGAGCTTAGCTAAGATAAAGAGAAGAAATCTTGCGAAAGGTTGTCGTTGTTTGCGCTCTTCTGCACCAGAAACTCGTCAAACCTGTTTTGTGACCCACTAGTGGATTATGTATGGGGTACATAAGTGATGATAAAATCAGCGCACATTTCTTCAACTAACTTAAACTAAGATGTAACGAACTTAAGAACTCGCCTTGAGTAGTTGATACATGTGTAAGCCTTATGAGTAATCAAATCGCATTTGGCAATGTACATGTTATTTTGATAGCAATTAAAGGGGACATATGATTGTTGGACAACAATGGACGTACTACGGTAGTGCTCAAGTTTTTCGCTTTATGTAACTTTATCTTAGATTAACAGGCTCTGAACTAGCTTCTGAAGCAGACCCTTGATATTCTACATGTCATAAGGCAACGTCCACTAGTCCCTCATGTGCCCTAGATATCATCCAGTACTAGTCAGAGCCTTTAATTGATCCGATTTTGTTTCGTTGGTTGTCGTCATGTCTTTTTTTTATTCAACTTTTATATACTTGTCATTACGTCTTGTAAGAAGACTTAACAAGGTCCCTTTGTTTATGAAAATTAAGCGTGACAACAGTGATAGAACGACATGTTGGCAAGTTCATATGATCGAGACCGCAACCAAGCCTCTACAGGTCGCTGGAAAAATCGTTGAAATTGGCCAAATAGGCGGATACCATGTCAGAAAAGTTAGCCCGCTATAGAAGTTACAGTTTGTGGATGGCCTATTGGACCCTCTCTCTGTAACTGACTCCATTAGCATACTATTCACTCTATTTGGCCAATTTCTACTATTTTTCCAGCCATTCGCGGGGCCTGGTAGAGGCTATCAAACGGCAACCAAGCGTTCGTATTCCTTTGGCCTTTTCCCGCCAGACCAAGTCACGTGTCGATTAAAGGTACTTCTTAATATAAATTTGGTCTCCAGACGACAGTAAGACAACTTAAGTTTCCCCAAGATGGAGGGTGCCAGCTCCCGTCCCTACGAGGGGTCCAGGGCAGAGTGGATCCTCCTGCAAGCAAACGATTTTGACCGAAAGTCCCGTGAAACGCGGTGCGGTGGCTGTGGCGGGAAGAAGGCCAACTGGGTCTGCTTGGATGCGGCCTGTGTCGCCTATAACCGCGGGAACGCGCTGTGCTTGTGTGACGGCTGCGACGCGCAGTTCCACCCGCAGTCTAGCCCGGTGATGGTGGGACACCGCCGCCTCGCCACCGTTCTATACATGTCCCTACAGCTGCTGTACCGCAACCGCCCGACCGCACAGAGCTTCCCCGAGTCGGGACGAAACCCCAAGCCGGAGTCTGCCACAGCTAGGGAGCCTTACCCGACTGCAGAAATGCACAGCAGCCACCCTCAAGCTCTGCTCCCGTCGCCCCCTGTCTCCCCAAACAAAATGCCCCCGAAATACGATCGTGTCAAGAAAGAGATCATCGAAAACCCATCGCAGGACATGCACTGGGAGCCATCGCCGCAACCCACAGGTGACAACTTCGTAAACATGCTCAAAAAGTTCTAAACATGAGATTTACTGTCAAGTAATCTTTATTCGTGTTTGAATGGGAGTAAATTGAGAATAGTAATGTAGCTATTGTAGTCTGACGACAACTTTATTTGCAACTGGCGCTAACGTTAAGTCACGTTCCGACTTGATAGTTAGACCCTAGTTTTAGCCAATAAAACGCGCAGTTTGTTATGGAGGGCCGGGACTGATCTTTTTATATCGTTACTGTCGTTTTAGTTGTTAACCAGGACAGGGCAGGAGAGACGGTGTTACCCAAAACTCGGCTATTCTCGACCGAAGGGCCCGGGCAGTGGACACAGCCCCCAGTCCCGGCCGACTCCAGCGGTCCGGCCATGGCCGAGCGGCCCGTGGATGCTGTCCCTGGCGGGAACATTAACACCAGTCCGCCCCAGAACGGCGCGCGGTCTATCGAGTACCGAGCCACCTTCGGCAACAACCTCAGGCCCATCCACAACAGGTAGGAGCGCCATTGTCTCGTCTTTGCAGTAAATTGTAGACATTTCAAGCACATGACCCGTCCCAATGCCAATTATATCAAATTAAATTTTTCCGTTGCCTTGCACAAAATTTTTACCGCTGATGTTTTTTTTTAAACAGGTACGCTCGATGCTAATTATATCAAATTAAATTTTTCCGTTGCCTTGCACAAAATTTAAACGGCTGATCTGTCTTTTTTTTAAACAGGTACGCTCGAATTCTCAGCACCCTGCGTCAGAGCGGGAACACGATGTCGCTACCGGAGGCGTTTAGTCGGGAATCGTTCTCCAAGTTGAGCGTGAAGAACTGCCTGGGTATCGCCGAGCTGCGGCTGCTGGACGCCGCCCTGTACCAGAAGGTGTTCGAAGGCTACAAGCAGCGCGCCGACACGACCAGGATCACCGTGGCGGGGCTGGAGCAGGAGTGCCGCCGGGTCCTAGCCGTCTACCGCCGCCTCGTCAAAGAAATGCGTGACAGGGGAGACCTTCTGCCGTTCTTCGACGTAACTTACTGAAGGAGAAACCGACGTTTCTGTAAGACTGTAAGTGTAACACGGCGTTAGAACGATCTCCATCACTTTTTACGTGGCAGAAAAACACTTCCCAACAAATAACTGCGAAGACTCTGGCTTAACGATTTTGATTCTTACTTCATGGATGTTGTAATGATTAGAATCAGCTTGTACATTTGCTTTTTAGTTGGAAAGATGTAAATGAAATATGATTATCTTGTATACTTAGGTAAATACACAGGGTACCCGTATGTATAGTTTGCGGACGGAATGGTGAAAGGTTGGGAAATACTTAATATGTAGATTCATTTATTTTCGCTCTGTTTTAAGTTCGCGGTTGAAACTATTTAACCATTGGAACACATGTTCGCGGTGTCATGGCTTTGCGCTAGAGAGGTTAACGCGAAAATAGGGTAAATAAAACCACCGCGAACATTTCAAGATGAATAGTATGCATGTATGTCGACAGCGTGGTTGTATCTTACATGGGAGAAAAACAGAATATCAAATTTTTGGTATCATACCTAATGCATTTAGCCCATGTTGGGCATGAATATGCAATAAAGTTCATTGTCATTGTCATTAAAGGTGTCAATTATGTGGACTTATTTTATGCTCGTGTTCTCTTTTTTCACAAATTTTATCCACTAAACATATAGTTACATTTACAAGAATGCTTCCAAACTTACCCTACATGCGCTATGTAATTTCGTTGTGTCGAAGATTGATACGAAAGCACACAGGTGGCTGACATGGTCACACTTCGTTTGCGCTAGTCGAATTGTCTACCTGTTTCTATTGTTGGCAAAGACAAAGTAGCAACGACGAATGAGCTCGAGCTTTTTTGGAAAAAAGGCCACAATTCTTTTAAGGCCGCAAAATTTACAGTAAAAAACTATAAAAATTTTGTTGCGTATGTGGATACATGTCATGGAAATGTATGCCAAATTTGAAGTCTTCTTGTGCACAGATAGCACCACCTATTTAAGTACATTTAGTTGACAGCATTTACAATATAATCGTCTACCAAACTACGGCAATTACGAGAAATACTAGTAGTTATTACCATTGTTTCAAAACAAGTATCACCCAACAGGGATGTATCTTTGTTCCTCAGGGATTTTGTCTTTTTTTCTTCTTCTCGAGCTCTTGTCGCCCGGGTGGCAACAGGTGTATTTACCCCTGGTGACCGCTTGGATGCAAATTTCGTGACATTTCTCTTGTTTCGCTGACATTATTGCCGCGGGCGGACAGCCCGCAAAACCGGTTCTGTCACAAAGTACCGGGATCTGGGAAGGCCTTTCTGAGTCCTTTAACGTGTAGAATATATAAGAATGAAAAGATGTTGATATATCAAAATCTTTCATATAAAGAAAAGGTGATAACGACATAAGCTGAAGTACATTTGAGAAGTGAAAAAAATTGGTTAACAGAATTCAAAAATAGAGCACGGGCATTGGCACGTGTTGTCATCTGTCAAATTCCCTGACCTGTCAAAAGCAAAAGGTCAATAAGAATAACTGTCACAACGTAATCATATATCTTGCATACATGACTCATGATGATGAGTAAAACATCGATGACGTTATGAAGTAAAAATGGAATATCTCAATTGTAAACAAACCACGTTGCTGTCTACAGTTGTTTCCAAAATGAGGCACAAAATGCAAATGACAGGATGAAAAATTTCCCTCCTTTGCGTTTACGTGTGTGTGTGTGTTTTGAATCGAAAAATCTTCTCTGAAATGTGGACTCTCCTCAAACTGCGGCATTGTGTGATGGAAATTGCAGCTAAGAATTGGAATCTAACAAAAACAGACAACAAAATCAAACCACAATGGTCACCACACAAATACTTTTCATCATAAGATAGTAACGTTACATTGCGGTTCAAATGTTAATGTCAAAGAAAAAAGAACTAAATTCACACAAAGACAGACATTGAAGTATATAACTGGTACATAGACGAATAAATACAGAGAACTCCCAATCTCTTGTAGTGCGTAACAGTAACTACATTCGAATTCAAAGTATCGACAACTATAATCTCAGTCTGCCGTATCACTGCACTGTGTCAACGTAAGTGGGAAGACAGCAGTCAACTGAATTGAACTGATTGATCATGCCCTACGTTATCATAATCAGTGCCCCCTGGCGGTTTGCGGTATTTAACATAGTTCTGGTTAAACAGGGCATGTACGTATACTCTTGCTCATATTTCCCCCAGTTCTGTATGAAATGTCATTCAACCCTTGTCATTTTAACTCAGATTTCGTCTTCAGACTATGTCAGGGACATGTTTGAGGCAAAATCTGTGGTAAGAAATGGTGTCGCGGAAAACGTCGTCTGGCATTAAAAATGGCGGGAAGCCTGCAGGCGACGCAGACACCTTTTTTCTCTACAGGTGTCTGTTAACATGTAGCTTATGACGACTAGCGCTTGTACGCATTTTGGATCAGTTAACGTAAGGTCAGAAAAATAGTTTACGTTGTTTCATCAACATGGCACCCGGTCTTTATGATCATTACTATGAAAGCGACAATTAACCTATTCTAGATCTGACATTGCAGACACCTCTGTAAAATGGTTGTTGTGTGGTTATGACTAATGTAGCTGCAAGGCTCTTATTGTTGCATCGTTACGTGCAAGTTATTAAACCTATTCAAACCAATTAACCCAGTCTTTGTTTGAAAGGAAATGTGTGCTTCGCACGCAAACGAGTTGTCTCAACATTTGTCATGTTAGTCCAACGATATTCTTACCAATCTAAAGCTAATGTGGGATTTGAAGCTGGCGGTCCCAATTTTTTTCCGATTTGAAATAAGATCTACAAGGTATCCATAGGTATAACTTTATTTGCTCTCTGCCAGAAATTGGCTCTTGCAATGTACGATGTACAACATAAAATGAAATGAATAATCACAACCAATAAACATAAACAACACAGTAAATAAATAAACGTAAACCATGAAACACAAAATCAACCCAGTACAAAATACTGAATAATAAATGAGTGAAGTGGAATAACACTTGAACATTTTTTCCATTACTAACAAAAATTGAAAGCTGCAACACACAATAAAGTAATTGTTTATATCATAAAATCAAGATCATAGTAACATGACATAATCAAATCATAATAGAGTAATCGTGTCATAAAACATAAAACAAGTTAAGTGGACATGGCAGACGTGCTTTGTAAACTGCCGATGTGTTGGTGTCTTAGAATGAAAGCGAAGTAAACAGATTTTCTCAGCCGTCTAATTACCTCAGTAGAAGGTCCCTCCATCAACTCTATAAACTTGTACGGACTTGGTTGTTTGGCGTAATAAGAAGGTAAAAACGTGGTTCTTAACCTTTTCAGAAAGGGGCACTCCATAACAAAATGGTACACATCTTCGATAACCCCCCCATCGCAAAAGGGGCATAACCTGTTTTGTCTAATAACATTTGAGTGTCGACCTACCTCTATTCTTAGTGTGTGGGCTGAGTATCTCAACTGCGCGAGCGCTGTCCTATATTTAAAGACATTAATATTACTTAGATATCTTTCTGTACCGAATCTGTCTTTGATTTCACCATATGTTCTCAGCCTTTTTGAGATTTCCAATTTATCATTCCATAGTTGTATAGCATAACGTTTAGTCCTTTTCTTAAATACTTCTTTAAATTCATCTTTATTCCCAACTCCGTGGCTAAACCATGCTTCCTGCATGCCATGTGCCACCAACAGCTGTTTAACTTCACTTATCCAGGTTTTCCTATCCACCTGGTCAAGGTCATATAATAGTTTATAGCATTTCTTAGTATATCTATTTTAATTCATTTCTAACACTTTATAAACCCAAAATTTGATAATTCTAATGTGTCTGAGGGTGCTCAGTGGATATCTACCCAGTTCCCCCAATACTGCAATGTGTGGTGTGGACTGTCCAAGACAGTTTATTTAACCTTTATTTAACTAGAAATGATTATCTGCACCAACAAATACGAGCTATCTATATTAATGCGGTTTATATCTGGGAAAATTGTAAGTAGCTATATAGATGACATCATTTGTAGGAATGAATATTATTTATGTCAGGAATTTTATATTTCTAGCCTCCATTCACATTAATCAGTGTTAAACAATGGATTTGAGAGATCTCTAGTGCAGCGCCCCTTCCGGGTATGCACAGTATAGATATACAGGAGTGCATTACACTGGGGGGGGGGGGCATCTTTTCAGGGTGGCGGAATTATGTACCCTGGTGGAACTATGTTATACGTGTGGTAGATGTTTAACGTATTTTACAGTATTAAGGGTGGTGTTAGAGTGTCTTTTTATAGTGATCTTGTAATATTCAAGCAGCTAGATCTCACGGTGACAGGACAGTATCCATGGGCCAGCCAATATACTAGTATTCTTTGTCCCGTGGATACTGTTCAGTCCCCTGAGAGCAGCTTCGAGATTAGCGGTATGTCAGTGTGCCAAAGCTTCAGTATACCTAGCAACGAGGCGCCACTGAAGCGCCGACTAGTAATCCATGATGATACTGCAGCCTTGGAACTGTCTGGCCTACATTTAAGACTGGAAAATAGCGATGTGAACGGATTCAATGTGTCCGGAATGTGTTCGGAATATCGAGATGTAAACGCCCGTTGACGCTGACGAGGACAGGTTAAAACAGGTTTCGCTATCGCAAATCTGTAATTGATTATATGAGGGCCAAACCGTTTTTTAAAGTTTGGAAAAAGAGTGCCAGACCTTTCAGCAAGGAGGCGACTAGACTACCGGTATACCAGACCAGACCAGAGCTAGAGTACGATGGATACCAAGCTAAGAATCAAGCAACTTTCGCATAAAAATCTGAATGATAGATATCGGAGGAAACTATGCTACTTTGGTTTGCAGATGCAGTCTTTCAGCTGTTTCAGTACGTGTAGTTTGAGTGGGGATGTCATTTTGACACCATCGCCTCTTGCGGTGGTTAATTGTACTGCAACCTCTTTACTCTTAAATTATGGAAAGAACAGATGTATGGCAAACAGATTTTTTGCCATTATAAAAGTCGATCATATCATCTTTCATGCATATTTGAATCTAAATTCAAATGTTTATTTTGTGCAGACGACGCACGCCAGCTCCCTCCCCTCCACGTACGGCGGACAGGGCAGCGAGCCGCAGCGGGCCTCCACGAGGTAGAACAGCGCGCCGTCCTGGTTCCCCTCCCCACCGGGTAGCACCTCGGGCTCCCCGTCCATGCAGACGAACTCCGAACGGCTGGGGTGGTCGTGATACTCCGCCATAAGGTAGCCTCCGTACTCCCGTGTCCAGCCGTCCGGGCAGGTCGTGCGGGCGGGGATCATCAGCTTTTTTTTTTTTTTTTTTTTCAAATGATTTTAATTTCAACATGGTACATAATTTCGCCAGGATACATAATTCAGCCAGGGTTCATTATTCCATCAGGGTACATAATTCTACCAGAATACATAATTTCACCAGGATACATAATTCCACCAGGGTAAATAATTCCGTCCGGGTACATAGTTCGATCAGGGTACATATTTCCACCTGGGATCATCAGCTGTGTGCGGCGGAAGAGACTGTAGCAGACGGCGCAGGGCACGTCACGGTCGTGGAGGGTAGCCTCGTCGTAGGGCGCGTTTGTAATAAGCTGGTACTCCGCGCCGTACATGTAGGACTTGATTCCGTTCGCCCCATCGATATACGAACCCCACTCCGGGTCTGCAGGGAGGCACTGATAGTTGCTCCCTCCTCCCTTCTGGTTGTAGAGCGATCCGCCGGCGAACCCAGAGTACACCGTTACCGTGCCCGTGCCCTCCTCACACGACTTCCGACCCCATCGGATGTAAACAGCCCCTCCGCCAAATGCTTCAGCGCCTTGGCTGCCCTTCTGTCCCGGGGACCCCTTTTCGCCTTTCTGGCCCTCCGGTCCGTATGGCCCCAGCTTCCCGGGACGGCCCGCCTCTCCCTTCTCTCCCCGACCGCCCGGCGGGCCCGGCGAGCCCGTGTCCCCCTGAGGTCCGGGCGGAGCCACCACGGTGATGTTGTTGACGTTACTGTTTGACATCTGCTTCGGACACGAGTCTTCCCCGCCTTCCGTGTCTACCGCTAAGCAGATACTAGTAGATAATAACAAGATCAGCACAGAAAGTGCGACGACGGCAACCGTAATTTGGGCCCTCATCCTGCTAAAGATCTCGAGAGGGCTGCAGAGCAAAATAGTTTGCAGATAAATGTGGATACTCCAGTCTGCCGACCTGGCCTTTCAAGTGTTAGATTACCTGCAATAACATTAAATCACAGCATTGAACATAGACATGTTTACAGTCGAACTTGCCGACGCCAGCAGAAAAGCTGTTTCTGACCATTTCTAATTCTAACGATGATTGTGACAGGCCTGCAGTACACAAGCTAGGTGGCGCTCATAAGCAATCAGTATAAAAAGAGCTGAGTGTGTCTGACTAAAAGTCACTTGTAGTAATTGCAAAATTCACTAGACGTCATTGTTAGCCATAAGGTCTGCACCGGAAAACAACTCACTGAAAACAATGGTAACTCTAAATCATTCACAAGCTGTTGAAGTATGACGTTTGTGACCAACGTCACGATGAAGCGCGTGTAGCAGCGCCGCCTGTCTGAAAGTCTGTGTCATTACAACCACCTGTTAATGTCCGCCTCGTATTTAGTGTAAGGTATTCCTTTATCTTCTGCGCAACGAATCGGTTGAATCTTTGAAACGGCTTAGCGGAATGGCAATGACATTACTCTCTCTTTCTGGCTTGTCTTTCGGTGTGTGTGTCTGTATGCCTGTGTGCGTGTGTCTGTTTGTGTTTCCGGATTTTTGTTGTCAGCATAACTCAAGAACTTCTGGATGGATTATGATGATGATTGGTATGCTGGTAGGTGTTGGGGAGACGAAGGTCAAGGTCAATTCTGGGGCCCCTAGTATGTGACCTTGGTTCTGCAGCAGCTTGACGTGCTGGTCATGTTTTTTTTGGTGACAGATAGTTTGTGATGTAAGGAAGAAGTGCTGTAGGTTTTGCCCCCTAGCAACTTGCTGTGGAACTACAGGGGCGCTATTCAATCACTGTGTTTGTATACATCCACCCTTCCATATATCCATTAAGACATTGCAATTGAAAAAAAACTGGAGGCAGTGTCTGAATGTACGTTAGTGCTTTTGTGTTATTCTTTTCTTTCCGTCGTTCGTCTTTGCTCATTTTTCGTGAAATTGTTTAGTCATCTTACTAGTGTATTGTCTTTGTCATTTTTATATCTTCACCTTCTATAGCCGCTTCTGATTCTTACCTTACTTGTGTGGGCATTATACAGAATCTCCTCACATTATTAATAGCTATGGACGGTTCATTTTTCTGTTGTATGGTCTAGTAGACGACTCTGAAGCCCTTACACATATAACTTCTCTGAAATTAAATTGTAAAAAAACAAACGTTGAAATAAAAACTTTTGAAAAATCCAATTGTGTCCTTTTGAACTGAGCTCTACATACTTCTCTATAATAGTCAGGTAATCTACTTGACCCCCTGATGCCCCGGCATGATTCAAGTCTAATCATTAACTTGCTCCAACCGTTTGAAGTAGCGTGCCAACACCTCGACACCAGATAAGAAACGGCAGCTTTAGAAAATATGTCATCTATGTGTCTGTGTCAAGCATTCTTTCAGTCCCCACAAGTATCTTGCACTGTGTACCAATCGATGCTGAAATTTCACCCTGTGTCATTTGAGTTATATCAGGACTTTGGCTTCAGAAGCGCCGGCCGGAATTTGTTCGTTAGTACAGGATAGCAGCTAGCGACCTCTCGCAATTGATGCCCCGCTACGAGAGGTCATAGTGCGCAGGAAAAAAAGAAGGCAACAATACGGTTCAAAAGGACAGATTTTTCCTAATGTATCCGCGGTGTTGATTAAGTGGAGATATTTGCACTCCCTCTGCTGCTATTTGTCCCGACCGTCATCTGCCTTCAACATAAGAGGTGTAAAGAGGTTTTTGATACGAGGGGTCGAGTGGGAAGCTGATCTCCCCGTTTACCGACGACATTTTGGCCTTCCCTAAGTTCCGTTGATAGAGTTATTATGCAAATTTACACCTTTTTCAGAGGTCGGTTGGCGGTGCCTTTGTAAAAAGCCATGCCCGGACGTGTTGTGTGAACTTTGGGATGTATTATGAAGTCTTCGACTTCGATTTTTCTCCTTGAAATCGTAGATGTAACCTCTCTCCGGCATCCGTTTGTTTGCTCACAACTTTTTGCCGCAAACGACTAAATGATGAAGTGCGTCGCGGCCGAGAGACCCCCGTCCTAACAAAGTGTTATCAAGTTTGGCTCTCCCATGTGTGAGAAGTTCTTAACATTCCGGCCTTTCTAGCCACTTGAAATTCCACCATCGGGATAGAGAGCGAGGAAGATCCAAGCTAACGCCATACAAGCACGAGCCGAGCATGCCGTGCGTTTATGGTAATGATGATGACGTAATTTTTCTGACAGAATCAGACGATAGCGACCCGTAAACACCCCTCACATTCTACTCAAATGTTGACGACGATAAAGGTTTTCTAAAACAGGCCCTTCATAATCCTCCCAGCTTGTTTAAACTATGTGAATCTATAATCAATCGTACATAACATAGTTGGTTTCCAAAATTGCAAAATAGATAATTTAATCTTTTTCCTTGCACCTACAGGTATGCATTGTCCCTTCTATATTGTCTCCGTTGTCTCTGCTCTAGTTTCTAGATTGTATTTTACGACTGTCTGGTATGTCCATAAGCAAATGCCCCCCTCCCCTCCCTCAGTGCACACACCTGTGCTTTTATCATCTCAGCAAGGTGTGTCAACATGTATCGATTCACCTGGTACAAAGTACATGTGTAGCAAACAGCATCTGTCACTTCAGCCTGATAACAGCGACAGTGATGGCTGTATTGGGCAAGCTTATAATGCCTAAATAGAAATTCCACTTGACCTGGTCGAATGCCCGGATAGCACGCCTGCGCAATGAGACCAAGTTGTGTGGGGAGAGACGTGTGGGAGGGGGGCGACTGGAACAAACAGGTCCTTCATCTGACCTCTCAGGTGGTTTAAAACCGAGTCGTTTGATTTAACGGTTACCTGGACAGGTGTGTCTCTGTCAGCACACCTCTGGTACTTTATTTGGCGGTGAAGTGGGCGTCCTTAGAAAGAATCTCCTAAATCTAAACATCGCCACCTGGGGACAATGGCGGGAATAGTAATCAGTGGCTAGAAGACGTGACAGTCTCGCCTGGAACGGTTTTAGTGCCCGACATTGTGCACACAACAGCTAAGGCTGAGCACGGCAACTACTATAAACTCACATGTGCTTTCTTTAAGGAAAAAAAGAAACGGTGTTTTGTGGAATATCTTATTGATTTTTCATCCTCAATGTGTAGAATTTCCCTCATTATGGTGTCCTGATGAAAAGTTGTGGAGTAAATCAAACTAAAACCAGAATGGTATTTTTCTACTTGGAAAAGCAGCACTTTTTCACACAAACACGAGCCTGCTTGAGGTTTGGTATTGCTGCGTATGAAAGTAGGTAATGGTTTGGGTAAAAAGCACTAAGCAGTGCCTTCCAGCACTCAGGTCACGTTCGTGTAACATTCATGCATCTATCAAAGAAAACTCAGAGAGTTTTTCGACAAACTCCATAGACTACTGCTGCGAAGCTGCGAATGGATGGTCGAGCTTGTGTAATTGTTAGAGTAAGATATTCTTAACACGCATCACACAATTTGTAACGTTACTGTTTGGTATTTTTTCAAACGATTGTTCAGTTCAGTCCAGTCCGACCTGTAATGGTGTGGACACCATGGTGTGGACCCAAACGCTCGGCTATACACAAGTCTGCATCCAAACCGGTCGCGGCAAACGTTATTCAGATGACTCCCCCCCCCCCCCTTAACGTTTTCTAAATGTACACGTACCGCTACATCTAATTCCTTCTACTTTGTGTGAGGGGGCTTCTAAATGTCGTCTGGTCTACAGCTACAGCCCTTCTACTTTTGGTGAGGAGAGCCTCTAAATGTCGTCTGATCTACATGTACCAATGCAGCCCTATACTATTTTCCGGGGATGGGAGCTTGTAAATGTCGTCTGATCTACACGTAGTGATATAGCTCTAGTACTTTTGGTGAGGGGTCTACACGTGACACAGTCCCACTATTTTTGGGGAGTGAGCTTCTAAATGTAGTCTGGTTTACACGTACCCATACAGTCCGACTATTTTTTCATGGATGTGAACCTGTAAATGTCTGGTTTACACGAACTCATACAGCCCAACTTTTTTTTGTCTGAGAGGAGCTTAACTCCGGGTTGCTGAGGGCACAGCTCCGTAACAAATTCATCCACAAATGAAAACAGGTATTTCAACCGAGCAAACATTGCTGAGCTGCCCACCTCTCCTGTGTGCTCTCTTATCTAGGGCTCAGTGCTTGATACAGCCAACTGATAAGGGCCTCGAAAATGAAGCCGTATATGTAACAAACACTTGGGCTTAATTATGTGTCTTTTAGGACCAGGCAGTGTTGTTTACGACTGCAAAGAGCGATAACAATTGACAGAATTTACAATGCCACAAATTTAGCATACGTCCTTGGATTGAAACTTTCGACGGTCACTGAGGAAAATTTGTCTTGGCGATTGTGTATAAAAAAAGTTGAGCGTTTAGGAGATCTGTCAAAGGCTGAAGATCGAACTATGTTTGCGGCCACTTCAACCTTTGTAGCGGCTCAAGAGAGGATGACAGAGGGTTTGTTCAGGCTAGTTGTTCTTCTCTCTCTATCGCGACCCATTATCGTGTAGTAGAGTTTGGACAAACTTGCACCACGAGGGGGTGAACAAGCACTCCTGATGTTTTCTCACCAGTATTCGTTTGCGTTCCAGCTTTTGTCTGTGAAGACATTTTAATTCACCCAAAATATTCAACACTTTGCTCGGTGTCATTTACCACCCCTATCGCCATGTTTGCGTCTGCTGTACCAAAAAGTATCAAAATGAAGAAAGGAAAAAACTATTCTTGCTGAGACCAAACATTTTTGTGAGGAGTCCTATCGTCTGGGATCCCATTGTAAAGAGTATACGCCAATCAAGCCAGGAGACAAAGGCCGTATCGCTGGACAAACATTCTGCCGATATCATGCGAGGGTCAAGCAGCGAGCCTACGGTAAAGAAAATCATCAAATAATTAACCTGAGATTAGCACCTTTGGTGAGAGACTCGACAACAAACGACCCGCCAAAAAATCTTATCAAACTTGGATTTGTCGTGCTTTTCTGTCAGAATTCCCGCCTTTTTTCTCCTCAGATCTGTAATCTGTAGTGCTGAAGCTAAGCCTAGCTAGCCGCGGCCATTGTGTACGTATGTACCGTTAGTGAATTGGGGGATGCCAGACTGTTTCTAGTATCCTAGCTAGAGAGTAAACATATAATAGCGAGGCGTAATCCGTGGGTTGGCTTTCTATCTCCCGACTTATCAGCCAGCCAGCACGAACCCGCATTGAGTCACGTCAGAACATAAACTATGCTTTCACAAAAACGTCACACACTCTGAACAAAGACCGCCGAAACTTGGAACTTAGACCTCACCGACTGATCGATTTAAACAACTGCTGCACACACAGAAATGACACATTATGTGCGTCGGAATGCATGTTGTTGTGCTTCTGTGTCTGTGTGTTTTTTACGAGTGAGGACTCGTAAGATTTGTGGCGGGCAGTTTCGGAGTGTTTACCTGATTTATGACACATTTGTTTTAAAGGAGGCAATCTCTTTGTAGCGTATCTACCTAATAATTCACCCTAAGGCCTTTGGGGCGTCGGCTGATTTCGCCTCCATATCCTTTATATCCGAGATAGCTACGAATTTCAGAGATGGTCTATTCCGTCGTCTGGCCGTGCACTGAATCGGTTTGCAGATCTCTGGGTGCGTGCGCCCCTGCACTCACTCCTCGTGCACAACATCGCTATGCCAAGTACTCTGCAAATAAAACCGTCCTATTTGAGTTTCAATTAAAAAAGCCCGCGCCAATCTTTTGGAGATGTAGACACACACCGGGGTCCTAGCTATAACCACTTGAGCGCTCCGGGTACAAACGTGTTGAATATCTTATACCGCAAGTTTATTTTAGACTAGTTGTTACTGTGAGCTTATACTGAATGTTAGAGCTTATTCCTGCTTTTATTTGTGCTCCATGCTAGTTTGTGCACGCAGAAGAAATTCTTGAGAAAAAAAGAAATTATCCAAAAAAAGTGTGGACGTTTTTTTCTTCTTCATATCGGTAATGTTACACACGATGTCAGACTGAGGTCGAACACCTTCCTCTCAAGAACAACACGACCTAGCTCAGCTGACAAAAATCCCTCTTAATTTCTAAAGTGGTACAACTTGCGACAAAGTGGGCGTCTTGTTTCTCCTTATCTTCGCCTCTTCAGAAACAATGGAGTTCCCGGCGGGCGGTTATCAGACGCCTCGCGGTTGACAAGTCGATTGTATTCCCCGATCAGCTCTATTACTAACGGATAAGCTGACGTGAAGGGTTCCTTTTATCCAGAGGAGTATTAACGTTACCCGGTCGTTGTGTCAAGTATACCTTTACCGGTGGATAAGGGGTGAGGGTGGCGCAGTGTTGTTTTACGTTGTTGGGGTTGGTAACGTAACCCAAGGGTAGTAGGCCGCAGGCATCATACCGACAACAGCTCGGGTGACCCGGGCCAACAGGCCGTCTAGGCCGCCGCTGGGGTCGCTACGGTACAACTCCGCCTAGAGAGTTAACACATCCCACCGCCTACCGGCGCTACAAAACACCGCAAAACAAAAACTACTCAGGGCCGTGGTGTTCCACTTGTCGTGCGTCCGTCAGCGCTCAGCATTGCACGACACCTTGGAGTTTCCCGCCACAAGAGCGCTGACAGAAAGGCACGAAAATTGGCGCGTTCTGAGCGCCTCAGGTGGTCGAGTCAGGTAGCAACAGGTGTAAGATTCTTCCTCCACCGTGCGTGCGTGTCGCCTGCTAGAAGTCTCGATATCGTCCGAAACGTGTCCCACAAGTACCCAAGTTAACTTAGACTTAGCAGCTTTTCTGCGGGATTTAGAAAGTCGAGCTGGAGTAAACTGGGCGTCTCCTAATGGGATATGTACAAGGGCGTTAAGTTCAAGTCAGCAAACCTTCCCTGTCATGGTTTACACCCACTGTCTTAAACTCTCGACTTACCTGTCTTGGTATCTTACCTGATGGGGCGAAACACCTGGGTGTGTACACCTGTCCCTGTTCATCTTAGATCAGTGTCTAGAAGGAGACGCCATGAGGTAATCCCGGCTAACATTACCTAACATGCTGAAAGGTAGAGACTGTGCCGTCCAGTATACAACTTTATTTCACACATAGACATTAAAACACACAGAGAAGCCGTACTTAATCAATGCGCTTCTATTGGCTAAAATACTAGTAAATATGCAACATATAAAGAATGTAAAAAAAGATACTTTCAAGAAAAACGTGAACGTCTGATGCAGAAAAAAAATCATGAAAATAAGAGATACTAATGCTGACATACTAGTAATAGTTAAGTTAAGATGTAACGCAAATAACGATTACTTGCAAAAACGTTCAGAAACTGTATTGAACACATAGCCAGCTACATTGTTGTGGCATAGATACACAGTTTGCAGTTATGCATATTTCGGAATCTATTCATTTGCTTCTGCTATTCTTTTTTACAACTAGCTGTGTGTATTTTCACAGTAGATTGTATATTCTTTACATTTTTATAAAAATAGACATATATAACAAGTTGCGTATAAACTCCTTGAAAATTTTGCATATCGTATGCGTCCAGTAAATGTCTTCTTCTTCAGCTGTGCACATCAGCACAATAGATTATGAGTGCTTAAGAATTTTAGGTACATATATATGCTTGTGGACCATTTCAAAAATTAAAGTTGGTTACAAACCTGTTGGCTGTTTTTTGTTGTATACATTGTAGAATGAGTATAATATCAGCGTTTATACATTAATGGTGAAAGAGCTCTAATTGCCACTGTTGTACAGTCATCTGGTCAGTTATCCCATGTGCGTGTCAGGCCTTTTTATTTTGCCCTAGTCAATTGCATCATCAGTACCGTTAACAGCACGTTGTTTAAAATGCACAGACCGTGTAGACATTTGTCGAGACCCAAAACATGAAGTTCAACTGAAACTGCGCTGAGAGACATTTTTCTCACTAAAAAGCGACCAGGCAACCCATTCATCAATTTGTTGTTTTAGTAGCGAACACTGAAACTTCAATCGCTCATCACATGTGTAATTATGTACACGGAAAATGCCACTTACGTCAACTACACATCATGTAAGAATTTGCCATACAGAAATACAGAGAGGGGGCCTCTCAATATTGTCAGCTATGCGCTAGGTAAACTCGGGCAAGCCTTTCAAGCGGAACTCGTCCGAATGTCAGTCAATAGCTACTACGCATACTATGTTTTTCTGGCTGAAGAACCTATTCAGGCCCTTCAGTCGACATCGTTACAATGCCGGTCTTCAAACATCGGTAAACAGTGCAGAGAGCCGAACCAACAAATTTGAAATGACCCGGTCGACTGCCCCCATACCTGACGACACATACTCAACTCGGTCTGTAAAAAATCACCTTTTTTTTCTCTTCGAATTCTCTCTTTATTTCACGGATGGATCCTAGAGTTATATCATTCTAATAAAGTATGATGGGTTTTGTAGAGTGTCGGCGACGAACGCGATTCATTTTAGAGGTATATTGAGAGTATTTTTTTCTCACAGCGAGATACATTTATTTGCCGAGCTTATTCTGTTCGCAGCTATGCCCTTTGTGTCTCCAGTCAGACAGTCTATCACGTCCGGGTTGCGCTCAGGAGAAGGGTGAACAATACGCCTCCATTTCACAACCTCAAACTACGACAACCAGCAAATACCACACAGAACTTCCACGCCGAAACTGCCGTGTTCTATTCGACTGCGACAGCCGAAACGACATCGGAGGTTGTCGGTAGATGTCGGGCACGTCCGGCGGGCGGACGATGAAAAATCACCGGGCGAACATAAATACACCACCTGAAACGGGAGCGAAGACATTTTCGGCGAGGCGTGACCGAATCTAGCCGAGAGCTCTCTTTGTTGCCTTGACGTTAGAAAGAATAAGCGAATGACAACTCCATTATTACAAGACACACACAACATAATACAGTCCACCCCACGGCTTGTACAGGCTTTAGATTGTCCCCTTTTGTTTGTTGTGGCAGCCCAAAATACCTTGTCACTTCTGCCAGAGAGAAATCTCAACAGGACAATGCGAGAGAAAATTAATTTCAACAGAGAATTTGTTGGTACACAGAGTTCAGTGCTAATCAGCCGACCCCGTATCTTGTTTGTTGTTCAGACTAGGGACGAGGTGTACACAATCCCCAGGAGGTAATTTATCCACAAATAAAAAAAACGTCTTTGTAAAAGTTCACCTCGACGATTATTGGAGGATTATCCATTGGCGCAGTCGTCCCTGATGGTTTTTAAGTACTACCCTCGACGTGTAGAGTAGAAAATCAGACAAGATTGGCAAATTTACATCACAGAGGCCAAAACGGCGGTCTTTTCACCAACTGTCACTAACTGGTTGGCGAATGAACCCATTTGGAGTCATTTGCTGGCAAAGAGAATCCCGTCGAAACCTGGTATTACGGAAATTATCGACAAATTAAGGAATAAAGTGCGAACTGATCGCACCGTGCGCCACAGGTAACCCCGTATAACATCCAGCTGAAGTGTATATCTTCAACCATTGAAGAGCAGTGCTGCCTATTCATACACAAAGTCCCGACGTAATTTTCTTCACAATCCCGAAAATTATGTTCCAATCTTGTCCAATTTTCCCCGAACCAATTTCTCTAGCCTGACGAAAAGAGGTACTAGTGCCGCGGCGGATTACATGTTGTGTGTGATTAGGTTTGAAGGATATTAAGTCGGACACAGCGGTTGGCCATGTGAAGTCGCTGGGGAGAGCAGTGTCCCGGTGTGGGGCAATCACTCTCCAGTCGGGCCGCAGAAACTCACGGTACCGCGGCATGGTTGCGTCTGCTGTCCGCTAGGCCAACTTTTTCATTCCCTTCGAAGTTCCACAATTCTTTGACCCTTTTCTGAGTACGTTTCTCCCATACATTACTCCTTTCTACGGTAAGGCCTTCGCCAAAATTGTGCTGCATTGTCCTAACATGGAAATTGAATCGAGTAATTTTCTTTGTTTCTTACATACTTACCAAACCACAGAACACAACACAAAGATACAATCCCGCTTACACTCTTGGATCTTCAGCTTGAGCTGCCTTTGTTTTTGTTGCTAGCAAAACAAGTCTTGGGTAATAGAATTAACCGTTAGCATAATCTTTCTTTCTTTTTAATCAATCAGATTTAAACGTTTATGTACAGTATATGAAAATTGAGTCAACTTTTTATATAAAGTCTATTTCTACATTTTCGATTTTGGGGCATGTTTTATCAAGATTTTACAGTTTAAGTTACCACACCTGTTGATTAAAAACTTGTTGATAGAGATTTTACAGTATTCTATTAATGTATAATACATATCATTATTTCAATATTTTTCAATACTTACGATATCTATAATTTGGTAAGCATGTTTCAAATAATGTTTTCACATTTTCTTTGTGATTTCAAATAAAGGAGGTGTGCTTAAGCTCGAACGCCCATCGGTTTGGTCCACTAATGAACTGGTCATCTTAATTAGAGACACGGACAGCAGATGGTGGAAAAATGGTCACTTCCACCACCTGGTCAAGGCAGTGTGGTCAGGCCGGACAATAGGTTTTTAAGGAACCCCTGTTATCCCTAAAAACTCGTTCTTACTTATCCCCCTATTTAACGAATTATTTCTCACACCAAGAGGCTTCATTTTGTGGTGCAGGAAGATCGAGTTTGCCACCCAGAACGCGATAGATTTTAAAGATGAAAATAGACATAAGGAAGTCTGTTATTAATAGGAAAAGAATATATATCAAAATGTAACAAATGATTAAATTTCGCTGGACAAAACATAGTTCGTGTTAGGACTCGAGTCTGACATGGAACTTGATGTAATTTCCTTTTTTCCATTTGAGATGTATCAAAATTGATATCAAATCAACTTTTACACAGCTACGGGAAGATTCTTTCTGTATGTCTATATGCAAAATATAGATATCATAGGTGCAGGGCTTTCACACAATTCACGTGAAAAGATGGTGAAGGAAAATCAGAAAATACTTCATGAGTAATTTTTTTGCCTCCAAACCCAGGTGCTGATTATCTTGCTTTGAAACTTCTTGATGTGCAGCCATTAACTATTTGTCATTTTATCAAGCGCTAGCGTTATGTTTTGGTACACGTTCGATATTGCATGAAGCCGGCTTATTAAGTCTATTCCGCAAAACAGACATGTTATTTCGAAAGTGACATAGTCAGGTAAACGCTGCGGTGAGCATTGAAAGTTACGAAATAAACTCATCAATTTTTCAAATCCTTACAAACTGTTCATCTTTAATAAGAATGTTTTTAAAGCATGATGGTCGAAAACTTATTAATTTCAGAGTAACTTGTGCAAAGCCAATGACGTTTTCACAACCATTTAGCCTGTAGATCTTTGCCACGGTGATGATCTACCTGTAGTAAAAGTCGATAGCGAAAGCTGTACTCCTTTTTTTCGCTGACACAAATGTTACATTCATTTCAGTTCCTTTTTCTTTTTTCTTTTGTTTTGCATCGTTTGAGTGAAAGGGTGAGTATTCCCTAGGTACATCATTAGCATTTATAAAGCTACCAAGTGCATGTGTGTGTAAACTACACTGCAACAGGCGCAAACGTTGAAATAAGAATCATGTCAACCACCATACCAATTGTGTTTTTCTTTTAACACATTGAAGATTAGCCACACTTTATATTCATAGTATACATGAGAGAGAAAACAATGTTTGTGACCTATCTAACCACATTACATTAGTTTCCAGTATGAAATTGTTTTGCACTAGAAGATAGTTTACGTTCTCCATTGAAATTCAAAGAGTGGCAAGTTTGTTGTTTATACATGTAAAGTCATGGGATAAAAACCTATGTGTGTTTCGATTATTTCTTACAGTTTTTCCCAAATCTTGTATGTCGAATGTCGATCAAAAACAGTGTAGTTTCAGTGTGCACAGTGCCCACATGCAGAAAAAATCGAAATATCGAATTAAAAATGTTCCTGTTGTATCTATATAAAAAGACTCGTACCTTTGGTGACGAAAGGAATGGACAATGGTGTTTTTACACTTTCAATATGTTGTTGATTATTGGGTTTCTTAGAAACCACGAAGACAAAACAATGTTTTCCCACACTGAGTTACAAACTTAGGCTTAACGCCGACGCTATACTGTACCATCTACAGAATATGATTTGAATCTTAACGGCGCGGGTCGGTTGACTGAAGGGTTTTGTAAATGGATTCTTATTTCTTAGGAGACTGTAATATATTCTATTCCTTTCAAGTCAAGTATTTTCAAGTCTATGTAACCACAAAAGGACCGGATACGGGAGAAAGACAAGCCGTGGCCTTTGAGGCAGTTTCCATAAAATGGCCCTACGGTGCAATGCAAATAAGCATATTGTGGGCGTCCGGGGGTCAGAGTTAGGGTACATTAATATCAGGGACATGGAAGCGACAATAAGGTGTTACAATATCAATTTTATGGTGAGTTTAAGAAGTGGGAAGTGTCTTGCAAGGCGGCCGGAGGCCACGTGTTCCTGTCTCGGGGGCAGGGCGGTTTGTTGGGGGAACTTGACCAACCTCAAACAAGATTGTTGAACCATCTAGTTAGCGGGGGCCGCCAGCGTATGCAAGCGGGGCCACGACACCGGCACACACAAGTGGAATTTTTGGAGGGCCGGGTTGTCCTTCCCCGCCACCGCTTGAATAGATCAATTGAGAACCAATTTGCTTCCATACTTAAGTCTTTGTGCGAATGCGGGCTCGTCTTCTGAGATATGCCTTGGCAAAGTTTACACTGGCGGCCCTGTGCTTTGAACGAGGAGAAAAGGACGCCACAAACAGTATTTTTTTAAGTCAGCAAGATTTCTCTCTTTATTCCAACGAGACGTTAAGCAGTAAGACTAGGTAACTGTTTAGAATTAGAGGAAAGAATAAAATGGTATAGATTATTCGGAGCCCTATCCCTTTGTGTGCTAAGGCCAGCTTAAAGGCTTACACCTAGGCTCGCCCGAAAAACAAAGAATCAACCGCAAAAACCCATGTACATAATTTACAACACGAAATATTCTTTACAAGGATACACAAACAGCATAGAGACAAAAAATAAAGTTATACACATAATTTACTTATTAGAACCTTAACCAAAGCTGTTTTCTGTTGTTACACTGTACACCTGTTACGTATGTGAGACTTTCTTTACTTGGCACATCAACAATTGTTATGAAGGGTTTTCTGTTTTGACAAGAGTTCTCCACTCAGGTGGACGAGTGGCCAACAACAGACCCACTCCTCACTCTATAGTCCATGTCCTTATAAGATGTTGCGGTATGAAAACGAAGAAAACAGTCAAGAGTACCTTTTTTTGTCAGCGAGTCGTCGCGAATTTCCGCACACACAAACTTGTGGGGAGACTGAGAGAGTCACGATTGTTAAGATATTTCGAGGACTCTTCTGATGCTGTTCAGCACGTGTCTATTGCAACAAGCTCTTGGGCCGACTACACATACTGCAACTCATCTTATTACGGCACATAAAGTTAGTCTACTTTTCCCTGGAAAAGTTTTGTAAAGCGTTCGTTTTCTTCTGTCTTTTCTTATTTTGGTGTTTCACCATGCCCAAGCGCCGTAAGACGTGGAGAGAGAAGAGTTGGGCATGATGGGGTACTGGTAAGGCATAGTCTGTAGCGGCTGCATTTGCTGCTGCATGTGTTGCATGGTCTGCATGGCGGAGTGGTGCATATTCATGTTCATGCCGGTCAGCATACTGTCCACGGGCTTCATGTAGCCGTTACAAGACGTGACCGTCGGCTGACATGGCTTCCCGTCCCGTACCAGCACGGGCACGGCTACCCGGCGCGGGGACGGCAGCGGGTTCAGTCCGGTGTCCATGTGTCCTTCCTTCTGCGCGCGCTTGCACTTGTACCGGTGGTTCTGGAACCAGATTTTCACCTGAGTGGGGGTGAGGCGGATGAGACGAGCCAGGTGCTCTCTCTCGGGAGCGGACAGGTAACGTTGTTGGCGGAACCGCCGCTCCAATTCGTAGGTCTGCGCCTTGGAGAACAGCACTCGTCTCTTCCGCTTTTTGGGCTGGTCGCCCTGCCCGCCCGGCGAGCTGCTGTTTCCGGTGCCGTCGTTCGCGCTCCCCGTCGTCGAGCCGTCGTCGTCTTCATCCTCCTCGTCGTCGTCGAAGTCGATCTTGTCGGCCGTGTTCTTGGCGTCTGCCGTGCTCGGCGTGTCGGCACCGGTGGACGACCCCGGGCTGCTCTGAGACGAGGCGATATGTGTCAACGCTGTGGAGTATAAACAAACCAAGGGTTGAAATATCATAATACATATCATGAAAGCAATGTGAAAGAACTTGGACAACAAATTAAGGAGAACGTTGAGTTAAATCGTAAATAGAACACAGTGAGAAGGTTTTGTTGTTTGGATTTCACGTTCAGTATTGGTGCTGTGTAATTAATATTGTTTAGCTGTCCGTGCTGTTTGGCCCGGAGTGTCCCGATAGTTCTGACACGGCTGTGTAACCAGCCTGAGAGTCCACAGCTGAGACAGGAAGTCCTGAATACTGCACTTCGATAAGGCACTTTAGAACAATGTTACGCACACTTAAACACGTGCTCTCTATATACTTACAATTATACTGCATCTCTTCCGCACTTCCTAGCCACCTCATGTACGGGTTTTCGCTGGCGTCGTAGTACGGGGGTAGTGCCGATGAACCCTGCGAGATCTGGCCGGCGTGTGACGCACTTCCCACCGAGGTGGCGGAGGGCATGGTGCCGGGGAGGGAAGACCCGGTGTCGGGGCTCTGGCGCTTGGCCTCGGGCATGTCCAAGATGTCTTTCACCGTGAAGCTGGTCTTACTGTTCAGCGACATTTTGGGATCCATCTGAGACGGAGACCTGTTCGCTTCCTGCAGACCAAAAGGTAAACCAAACAGAATCTTGTCAGATCGAGGGGGGAGGTAAAACGTCTGAATAGTCCGTAATTCCGGGATTAGAGGTGTGTTGTTCAGAGAACCAAACGCGGAACCAGTCGGCTCCCCCTGTATTTGGTGTACACTGGGGAGTGAGGTAAGCTCTCTACCCAAGTCCCTTATGCACCCAACCAACCTCCCATGGAATTGTGGGCGGCCCGACAGTCAAGTGGGCCGAACAAGGTGGTTGACATCACAAAGTTGTCAGCCGTCGCCCGCAGAGTCGTTTGATTGGGTGTTGGCGGCGCTGACATCGCCATTAAATACGCAAAAAGTGGGAGGAGACAAGGGCCACGAGATCGTGTGAGATAACCGGCCACTGATACACCTACGATAAGGGTGCAAAGCACGGCGAAGTTTGAAAAACATACAAACAATGCGATGTATACAACTTAATTAGCCCGTCCACCAGTGCGCTGTTTTGAGTTGCCCTGTCGAAATACGGCCCATATAAACATCGGTGCGAACCTTGGATCCCGGCCTAACCTACCCAAAGTACAGCACCCCGCTCGTGTTACGCTAGGACCGCACGGCCTAGTCTGGAGAGGGGATCCACAACAAAATTGGAGAGCTCACCCTCCAGCTGAAGTGTTGTTGTAAAGCAACACCCAAGTACTGTAAATGACGGGTGTTTTTATTTCAGGTGTCTACCGATTCCCCTTACTCCAGTATCAATTAACCCAAGCCATATCTTTTCTTCGTTCAAATTTATGACAGTTCATCATAAATGTTTTTATTTTTCTATACATGTGATGATTCTTTTTATACCTTTCTCTACAAACTATTTTACACTGATACTTGACACAATGGCGAAATCCTGTCTCACGACGTGCTCAAGACAGAGCCCGTAAGCCTCGACAAACTGACGATAATGCCGCATTAATGGCAATCTACTGAACGGCTGTCGGGTATGAGCAATTCGGACAATGGTGCCCTTTGAGATTAGTCGCTCGCTTCTCTTGAGCCGCTGGTGGGTTGCCGTTGTCTCCCCCTCTTCCCTTCTAAACAATCCGTCCGATGTTTCTGAAGAGAAGACGTGCCTGACACAATCCTCCTGCGCGGCGCGCACCTGAGCGGGCTCGCGTTACAGCGCACGGTGTGTTCTTCTTGTTGAAGCAGAACGCGCTAAAATTTCCAATGAAAAGGTGTAAACAGCTCGGATGAGAGCCCTCTTGTTTCGGGAGGGCGGACGGGGGGATGTGCTGGCGCTGGAGCGTGGCACGGTGGTAAGAGGCGTGAAAGAGCGAGAGAAGGGTTGGGTTCGGTGTGACCACGGCCCGAGCCCGTCGGTCTTACGGGGCTGCGCGCGGCCAGGTCGCCCGGACACACCTTGTTGAGCACCGAGAGGATTGTCGTGATCCCACCTGGATCAAGTGCTCCCCAGCGTACCGTTTCTATCCAGTTATGAAAAGAAACATATGGATTAAAATATAGGTGCGTGTCTGTGGGGTGTCTGAGACTAATCGGACAAGAATGCCGCTCGGAGAGGACACCCTCTGCTGAAGTGGCTCTCCACACTCCAGTTTTAACCTGATGATGGGCGAGTGAAACACAATCGCAGACTAAGCGTTTGCCCTCAAGAGTCGGTTTACGCGTAATTGAATGGGATACGCCTGTATTAGCACATCGTCCATTTCAGCTTTGCTTACACATCTCAGACACGCAGCGGACTGTAGCCGACCTAATTTGACAAGGACCGGGGTGGCATCCCGGCGAGGTGCTACCGTCGCGGGTGGAAGGAGCCAGGCGGCGGTCCGTGAGGTGTTCTCCCGGCGTCCTTCCTCCCGTGTCCCGCTGGATTTAGCAGGGATTTTTTCTCTACCGAGCCACCTTGTGTGTGGCACGGTGTGTGCTAAGGTTTACTCTCAGTCGGTAAAACAAGCTTCCTGGGTGGTCGGAGCCTTCATAAAGGCGAATTCTTGCACGGCCAATCATGGGCGATGAAATGTCCCACTGTTTGACATCTCCATTGTGGCGGATCAGTTTTTGTAGGCGTGCCAATCCAGAGGTAGAATGGTAGGCTAACATAATACACTCTGCTCTGTTTAGAATGCGAGAGAGGGGTCTCGGGTGGCCATTCTTCTTGCTGTCGTATTTAGTTTTCTCCAAAAATACAGCCACTTTGTACTACATCACTTACATCTCATTACGGCACGCTAATTGCGAGGCGCGACAAAAGAGGGGGTCCAATGTCGGTGGGTCCTGGGTTCGAAGCCCACCGTTGTGATAGTACCAAAATTAATATTAAAATGGGTACGTTATCTGCCGAGTCTTTCTTTTCCCCTCTCTCTTTTGCAAAATGGTATCGTAATCCCCCGGACAGAATTTTATCCCGGGCCTATGAGAGAAGAACGGATGCGTCAACTGAGGATTCTTCAGAACAGAAGTGAGGACTTCACGCCCGACTAGAGTCCTGATAGCCCGATTACACGGGTGAAAAAACTAATGGCCAATAACCAATTATCATGTACTTAACCTATTATCACCCAATTGAGGGTAAATCCCACCAGCGCGAGGTCCTTTACAGGATCTGCTTTGGGCTTGATCCAAACTCCGCATAACGTAAACTTTATCCCACTCCAGACCAATATAAAACCCTTGAGAGAAGTGAAGGCCCTTCTGGTTGAGAGCTGTAGCCACACGGGGCCCTTTTTTCCCCCGCACCCTCGCTGACATGTCATCACTACAACAAGACACAGTTCTTTCTAGTCTCTCTCTTTCTTTCTTCCCGTGCTCGTAACGGGACATTGAGGAGGCGTTGTCGCTCCATTTTGCGGGCTCGCGGACCGTTAAATTGCACGCCTTGACCTGCGCCTCCATTCTTCAGTGCGTACTAATTGGCGGTTGTGAGTGAATGCGCTTGTGTCTGGGCGCCGCGGCAGCCGCAAACGTCACGGACATGACTTTGACACGCAGTCTACATGACGGATTGAGTGGAGGGGGGGGGGGGGGGAGGGAAGGTTGAACATGCTTCAAATGACGGCCTCGCTCCAGGGCCGCTACAGCGTGAAGAGGGTGCAATGCTTACAGCGCGGTCACTTTCGTCGAAGGTCGTCGTAGGATTTTGATGACGTCGTAGGATTTTCAAGCAGGCTGTGACAGAACTGACTGCCGACAAGGATCGAAGACAGCCTTTTCGGTATCAAGACAGCTGAAGTTCGCACGACACATGCACGATTATCCCAAGACTTTGCGATCGTACGCCAATCTTACGACGAGGGTGACCGGACCGTCGCTTGCAGTACGGAACCTAACTTTTCTTTTAGCGACACATTGCAAACTCAACCGTAAAAAATACGTCTACTTTACAACATTGATATACACAAATCCGTACGCACACATACACAAAACACCCCATCTAAAATCACAGATATGTAATCTACGCTTTAGATTTTTCCTCCGATTGTCGTAGGAAGATTGGGAAGGACAGAGACGTGTTTATCTTTGTTTGGTTGCCCGGTGCTGTCTGACATGACACCGCTAAACCCTGTGCACACGGACTACCAGTCAGTGTCAACTGATAGCTCCTCGGGATAAATGGATTGATACAATTTGTACTGACACTAGGTTAACTCACTATAAAGACGTAGAAAAAAAATGCACAACTTCTATATTACAAGACTTAAATAGGATAAAGATTTCTTTAAACTTTTTTGCGGGCGAATAAGAGGATCGAGTTTTGCTTGCATACATTCTGGTGTGATGCATTTCATACCATAGTATATAGGTAATGCAAGATGACTGCGCAGTTTGATGTTGTCGCTATTTGTTGTTTGGTACCAGTAGCTTTGCCTTTCAAATGCTGACTACCAAGTTTCTTGGTTTTGTTTTTCAGTCAGAGGTTTACTACGGAAATTATAGTTTCTTGTCTGTGAGGTACTTCACTCTAGAATAATATTCCCGACCGTCGTCTAACAAATGAAATGTTTAAAATGTATATAGCAAAGCATTCAGAATGAAGACATACAGATATAGCTGTAACGTTAGTATTAAACATCTGTACAAAACGTTTAGAACAAATCCTTTTTCGTTTCTTTTTTGTTACATTTACATCATTAGAGAAGTTTCTGTCTATTTCGCAAAAATATTCAATTTCTTTAAATGATATCATTATCAAATGCAAGTGTTTTGAAGACAATTTGTATTTATTGCCAACGTTTGAAATCTGTCCATCTTTGTAGTCTAATGCGTTTTGCTCTCATTGGGCCAAGGGAGATAACAACTGACAATGTCAAGGATTATTTTGGATTGACGAACACGGTATAAACCTCTATGCGATTGGATGGTAATTGATTCAGTTGTTTAGTCATCTGTTTATTTACACTCTGAGTTATACGCAATATACACTAGAGGTTGTTATCATTAAGAAACTGTATGTGCTCAAGCAATGCGCGAAAACATTTCAGAAGTAGAAGTTAAACAGAACAACAAAAAAAACAAAAAAAATAGATAGAGGCGCATAAAAGGCCACAGAAGACTTGCAAAGCTGGCCTGACCGTTACATCTGCTTGGAAATCAATTTTAGACGTACACTAGGCGCGTTTAATCTCTTTCTCTCCCTCAACGTTAGCTTAGTTTTATGTAGGATCTTACCTGACTAAATCCAGCAAACAATGTTGATAGACCAAACTGAACGGTTGCTGTTTTCTGATATAGATCTAAACAGGTGGTCGAGCCCGTATTTAAGAGGGCGGGAGGAATTGCACGGCTAAATGACAAATTTAATTTAGCGCTCTTGCGGCGAGGCAAAACAGACTTTATTTTCCCAACTCAATCATTTTGGCTCTCTCGTAATTTTCTCGAACGTGACACAACCAAGCAAACGCCGGCTTGATTTACTGTCCTTTTTTTATTTCACTGTAGTGTTTGTAATTTATGGAGAGAATGTAGTGGAAAAGTACCACAGTTATCAAACAAGTTACGGCGTGAGGCTTACTTTGTTCGCCTTGCATTGCAACGGAGGAATTCGGTGTATACTCCTAAACAAACGACCCCCCCCCCCCCCCTCACACCACACCGCCTGAATCCTACATATCATACCGCGTCTTCTGCGATGTTTACCGCTGTGCGGTATTGTCCAGACGGTGTCTTCGGCGAATCGAGCGTTCCTTGCAGTAAACCAACGCCGCTATACACATAACACCAGCGCTAATGAGTCAATATTTTTTCATGCCGTATTCTGAAGTATGCCGGCGAATTAATCACGGGAGGCGAGCGCTAAAGTGCCAAAGGTTCTATACAGAGTCACACGTCCTTTAAGCCAATATGACGGATATTCTGCACTCGCTGATTGCTCCCCTATCGTTCGATCAAATAGTCTATAAACGCTTGGGTTGCCATACACACACACCGGCGGCCACCGGGGCCTCGCGACCGCACAACCTGTCCGCCCAGCGTCCTTCGGAACAAGAACAAGTGTCCTCGGTTCTCCACTTTAATAAAGTAGACATGGAAATGTAGGGTAGGACCTTGCGCAGTCTTCACGTGGTCTTTGCCTTTTTTTAAACACGTCGTTTGAAGGAGCGGGCAAACATTCAAAACGCCATTACACTACCTCTATGCTGTACGGAGCAAATAGAAGTGGAGTGTTCCCTTAGTACCGGGTAGGAACGGCCTATTCACACGCTCTCCACGGACCCAAAGAACACACTCCTCCTCTGTAGTGCGCGTTTACATCTTTGTCTTTAAATTTGCAATTTATTGAGACCGTCGTCGCGAAGTGTCAAGGGCCAATCCCGCCAATAAACCACGCTTGACAACAAGTATGTGGCACAGTTGTTAGGATACCTGGCTGCTCAACATGTCTATATAGCTTTTGTAAGCTGGTTAGATCTTTGATATTTTGTACTTTAGGTTCATAATGCACCAGAATCGAATAAAGGCTACAAAGCGACGATTTTTGTAGATCAAAGGTTCTATGATTTGAATCGATTTTTGTTTTCGTAAAGTGGTGTCCGTTTTTCTTTCTTCACATGAACTACAACAACAACAACAGTGACCTATAACTTGTGCCCCTTTGGTGGACTTCTTACACCTTACAGAATGTTGAATAGTGTAGCCACTGTAGGTCATCTTAAGAACTCGTATTGAACATATTACGTTTCTTGCCAGAAGTACCCATTGTGATAAAGTCCCAAGTATCACCGCTTTTAACTCGCATTGTTCAAGACTTGGCAAAAGGGGCAATAAAGTTTCCAAGGCGTTCTGGAAATTGTCTTTGGTTTCAAGTCAAATCTCCACAGGACAGAATTAAGTTTGGAGTGGGTTTACCTACGGCCACTTAAACTCCCAGTCAACGCCGAGACAGTCGGTTGCAGCGGAGAACAAGGCGGCAAAGTGAATAGCCCGTTCGGTGGAATCCAAACTTTCATAAACTTTTACAATGTTTGCTTCCACCGCCCCTGTTGTTTCAGCGGGACGGTGGTTCTACCGCGGCACCCCCCTTCGGAGCCTTTTGTTGATTGGTGGAGCATCCCGGCCAGCGCATGGCTTTCTCGTCTATCGGTAACCAACATGGTTGAATCCCGGCTACAAACACGAAGGGCTCGGCGCTTGAGCCGCGGTAAATCGCGCTAAATCATCCCACAAAGGGGGGACCGGCACGAAGGGGGTCCGACTAAACATCTCCCAGTGATCCCTATTCAATATCTCTATGGTTCTCACCGGGACGTTCTAGACTTCGCACCACCTGAGGATGAATCCGCCAGCCGGACAACTACTTTGAAACTCCTTTAGGAGAAGGAATCTCGGGTATTTCTCAAAGAAACAATCGTTTCTTAAGTCTATCTATATGGGCGGTGATAAGTCATCTTGTAAAACTGTTACAAAGAAGGTCCGAGTCTTAGATAAGGATAAGGGGTGAAGGACGGCGTGGTACGATTAGCAACGACTGAGTGGAAAAGTGGGCCGGAATAATAAACATTTCTAACACTCAAATGTAGTTTAAAACCTTGAGACCAAAACCCGTAGTTGTCCGACAAAAAAGTCACAAGTAAGCTAAATACAACATGTGTAAACAGAACTCAGCTGTGACGACTTTGATACTTTACATCACTTACCACTTACACTGCTGACCAGTTCTGAAGTGGTGGCACACACACACGCGCTAGGACTGACCACACAGTTTGACCGGTCCTGGCGAGATGATGACCGTTACAGACGAACACCTGACCCCAAATGTGAGAGGGTTCTCCGACAGGTGCGCTCACTCAGGTGTGAATATGCGCTCTAGGGCGGGGTCATCTCTCATGATCATCATTTTGTATTTCTAGGTCATGTGAACCCGACACACACACGTATATATGTGCCGCCTTCGATATCTTTAGTATGAATCTAAAAACGGTGTTTGTTTACGTTCTGCTTTTGATATAGTGCGGTATCTAGGTCTTCTCGTAAAGAGAAATACAATATTTTCCAACCCACGGGCATTTTTGTTCGCATCTATCACCTTACGAAAAAGAATCCATCCCTCTCTTTAGTAGCTGCAATGTCTAATTTTCGACGTGAAGATCTTAAGAAGCTTCTACGCCCAGATTTGTGTCTTAATCCAGCTTTCAGGTGCTCCAGGGGGAGATAGAAGATGCTTTCTTTGTTTTGTACCTCTCATCCACTTCTAAGTGTCATTGTTCTCTCTCTTGTTGCCATTTTCTAAACAAGATTACAGATGTGATAAGAGGCTTGGGCCTGTTAAGGGCGAGACAACTTCTAGTATCTGAGGATAATGATGATCTATAAGTAGGACATCTATGATCTTTTTTTATAGATTTAGTAATCTTTCAGTTGAACTGAACCTTGTGAACGTTGATGTAATTGAAAATTCTGGTGTTGTGGTAGATGGTGGGGAGAGAAAACGATGAAACATTAGCAAGGAAGAATGAGAACATACCACCTACAGCGTGTGAAAAACCACTTTACAGGTATCACTCTTACCCGGCCTTACGCACCACTTTAATACTTTCCATAGTCCTCCTAGACGGCTATTATAAAAACCCAGCCGGATATTGTGTTATTTTTGGCGCTCCCAAACAGACTGCATTCTCTCTTGCTCAACATTCGGGCCCAACTTCCCTTTATCAAGTGGCCACTGATACCTTTGGCCCATCGGCGACTCAAAACAGATTCGGGTATCAGAAAGCATGTCGAGCTCATCGTTAATCAATCATCGGAAACAGGTGCATTCTTCAGAGCTGGGTCAGCGGTGTGAGTTTCCTCAGAAGGAGAGGGAAACTAGGACATCCGGATTAGCGAAGACTACAGGCGATTGGACCAAGTTCCGCTCCACTGTTTTTATGAGCTGGGGGACACTCGATATAAATCCCGTGTGAAGGGGTCTTAAGTTGATCTGTGACAAGATCGGTGTCTATCGTCACCTGTTGGAGTGGCGTTCGAGTTTCGGGACAGGAGCGGGTGTGTAACACATCGTCACCGCTTTGTTGTCTACAGGTGGCCGCTATATATCTGATACCCTCATCCATTTCCTGTCGCTGTGGGGGTTAGGGCCCGGTCACATTTTGTCGTGTGAACGTCGTACGATCGCAAATTCAGGACATTCTTGGGATAGTCGTGCATACGTTGTACATATTGTTGTCTTGTACCAGAAAATACTGTCTTAGATCCTTGTCGGCGGTTGGTTCTGTCACAGCCTGCCGGACAATTCTACGACATCAGAATCGTACGACGTCCCACATACGAATGTGAACGTTAATCGCCACCGCTGTCATTAATTTCAATCAGATCTATTTTTGTCTAAATAACTTGGAAAAAATGTTGCAAGATTTGTTATCAATAGATGAGAAATTCTACTCAATTCTATAGGGTGAAGATTAGTGCGCAGGCAGTCCTATATTCTAATATTTTCTTCTTTCTGCTTTAATTGAATCATTGGACGTTGGAATATTGCGCAACAGTTGTACAGCATACACAGTATGGCAACAAGTATTTTGCATCAATTCTAAGGTACTAGTTTATATTCCATTCTGAACGTGGCAAGAAATACTTGGCGATGATTCTAATAGACTAGTGTATTCTGCATACTACGAAGAACCACAGAATAACTAAGTAACTTTTCTTATTTTTTTTAGATGTAGATATAACAATATTGTAAGTTTGAATAGTTTGGTCTAGCTTTTTTACAGTGTATATATAGTGACCTACCATGGTAAACGAAAACAGGAGTTGGACACGATAGCAGTATGTTGAAAACGCGTTAGCCTGAGTACACAGTGCTCTAAAGTCTGGCTGGATGCATTGGTTTAATGCAGGCATATTGTTATATTGGAAAATCGGCACGATTTCTGTTTTAGCCCGCCTCCGCTGTTTACTGAAGGATGCTGACGAACCAATATCTAAAACATTCACACAGTCATTGATCCGTAGGTTCTTTGCAGTCTATTTCTTTTTTCACAATGTCAGCAAACCTCTTTATATCTACAACAGACACACGACATGTAAAATCATTTTGTACTCATGCATTAAAGTAAACTGTGTTGGTGTTGTTTTGTGACTGTCCTATCTTACTGATGTCAGAATATACTCAGCACATAAGACTTCAGGTTTACAAAAGAAGAAAAAATCAGAAGACTCGTTTATTACGAAAGCCATAAGAGACTTACAAAATCTAGATTAAGGCCAGTGTACCCTGTCTTCGATATACTTTGTCCATTGTTATGTCAGCGTCCGTCTGAGAAATTAAAACTAAAAAGGTTTTTAAACTATCCACGTATGTAAAATTTTAATGATAATCCATAAATCTTGTGTATTCCAAGTATAAGTCAATTGAATCGTGATGGTAACGTAGTTTTAACGGACACTATTATCAGATACAGTTTGTGATAAGTCACCCAATTTTAGTATGTACATGACTGCCATGCTGATCCTTAACTACTTCTCCATTTCAAGAACATTAGTACGTTTTTTGGCAACATGTCCAATATCAAGAACGCACACAAAACGGAAAACATCGATCTAAAGAGTATCGATTCATTTTCTAAAAACTGAACCCCGGCTTCATATTTACTCCTGCGATATTTCTCTTTTTTTTTCTGTACTGATATATTTTTTAGTTGAGGCGCTAATTGCTCTGGACAGAGGTGGCTCTATAGCGACGATAGGAACACCCACCAAACAATACCGCCCTCTCTTGTACATATGGTAACCGTTATAATCGTACAATACCGGGCGTTTTTCCCAACTGTTATGCCTTTTCCCTCCTTTTGTTGCGGTCGCCATTTTGTTTTATAGACTGGCAGTTTCGTGAATAGGCGTTCTTATTCTCTCACGGAGGTATACAAATGATCCGGTAGATTAGTAAAGAACAGCAAAGCCGGTTCATATATGATATAATTTCGGGTAATACTGTAGTCTTTGTTTAGAATTGATGTCTGTATGAAGCGTGTGAAATGCCGTGAATGGGTCGGGGGTTAATCCGCGAAAACCCAGCCCGCACCTGCGCGGAGCCGCCGTTAACAGTACTTTCATGTACGGTGGGAACTTTCCTTGCTTCCCGTTCTTGAGAAAAACCGAGAGGTTACAATTAAAACCTCATCAAAACACAGATTAGCACAGTAAAACCCTGATTAAGAGGCTGTATGCTTGAGAAGGGTTTGAGTTGTTTGTATTAGCCAAGGATGCTTGTCACAAGTACTAAAAACGGACAAAAACCTTTCAGATTTGAAGGCCAATAAATCTTTATTTCAAGTTCCTTGAAATTCTTAAAATACTCAACGTAAAAACCTTTCAGCGAATATTGTTATATCCTTTGTAGATTTGATAAAGAAAACGCCCACGGACAATCCATTATATATTGATCAATATATCAACATCCAGTGTTTTCTTTTGACATCAATATATTGATTGAAACTGACTTTGTCACAAGATCGAATTCAAAGAAGCAAAAATTAGCAACAAAACGAAAATAGTTTAACTAATAGTCGGTTGATATTTTGATTGGCCTCGATGCCAATGTGAGATCCTGTTTCAGTATACTCCATATATAGTTTTAGTCAGCTGTATGTATGTGTTTAATTATATATTATATTCTGTTAGCTTAATGCTGACAGTGTAATTTCGAGCCATTGTAGAGTAGAAACTATAGTTTGTGCATCTATTTCTATTTGTTTTCTGCTTTAAAAAACTTCTTTGTATTTTCAGATATTTTGCTGCTGATACATGTAGTCTGAATTCGTATTAATACTGTTGCTGCTATTGTTGTTGTTTTATTTCTTTGCATGAATAAGTCTTAAGTAAACGGAAAGAAGTGGGTTGGAGTAAGCATAACAGCAATATGGTCAATATGGATATCTGTTATCTAGGATTACACGACATTTCTTATAAGAATGAAAAAATACGTTGGCCATCTCAAACATCTGCGAAGAGAAGTCTTTCCAGTCATAAATTTCAGTCACGTAAATTGAAAACAGAATCACACAAGGACTCATGTACACCTTTGTTTTGAGTTTGTACAAGGAATTCTTCACTTCGCGAATACAATTTATAGCACAACAGTTGACATGTTTTAAAACCCTCTTTACATAACGAAGACCATTGTTCGGGACCTTCACAGTAAATTACGTAACATTTTTGGGGGGTTATTGAAAATGGTGCTGATCCGAGTCGACATTTCTTATTCGAGACACTTGTGCCTAAGGGCCCGGTAGTACGATTGTCGTGCAATCGCAACTGCTTAGGGTATCCTTGGGATAGTTGTACATGTGCCGTACAAAATTCAACTATCTTGCTATCGAAAGCTGTCTTGGATCCTTGTAGGTAATCGATTCTCTCAGAGCCTGCTTTAAAAATTCTTCATCAAAATCGTACGACTGCCTACGACGAATGTGACCACATCGGTTATACCCCCATTCCGCTATGTCGGCGACCTCGCGTTCTCTGTGCGACCTCCCTGCAACCTCTCTGCGGACCAGAGCGTTCAACGAATTTCGTAGATGAAGAACGAATCTTGCTACGCTTTGTGTTTTTTGTTGTATTTTCCGTCATACTTTTACATTTTGCATGATATTCCAATCATGAAATCAAGGGTTACACAAATCCAGCTTAGGTCGTAGCGAGGTCGCAGTGAGAGCGCCGTCTAGTGGAACGGGGACCTAACAGGCACCACTGCTGTGTGTTTTGAGCCGTTATAAATTTCATCACCTGTTACATGTGTCTCCCTCAAACAAACAAACAGCTGTAAATCACGTGTCAACTCTCTCCTGCTCCAACATCGAAAACAAATCATACAATCCATCAAAATGACCTCCGGGAGATTTGTCCACTGAAACTGGAAAACATTGGATTTGCATGATTTGACCTATGAATTTATGAATTTGATATGATCCATGATGGAAAAACATGATTTGAAAGACAACAAAACATATGAAACGTGCAAACTACACTTTCTTTGACTTCAATTCGTTTAAACAACTAATTGTATTTTGGGCCACTCAATGGTCGCAATCTCTATGGAAATGACGCGAAAACGTTTGATTTTTGTGTGTGTGTTTTAGTGTCTTTAAAAGCATACTTTTACATCTTTCCTCATACTTCAATTATTGAATCAAGGGTCACAAAAGTCAGATTTTGGTAGCTGTGACGTCACTCAGAGATCACCGTCTATAGTGGAAAGTGAACATTATCAAACATTCATACTTCCATAGCAGAACTATACACAACTCTTCTATGTGAAACATGGCCCCAGTAAACAAAAACATCGAAGGCGAACTCCCTACTGTTTCCTATCTCGAGCGCCTGGAGGATTTAAGATAAGGCCTCTTTCAGACCTGCTGCAATAGACGGTCTGTGTTTGACATCTTGGTGGGACGATAGAGCCCGGGCCATGGCGACGCTGGTATGCGACAACATATGCCTCGCTCTGATACGTGATGTGATTGTAACGTGTGCGCACACAGGGAGGAAAGGTGATACGTATACAAATGTGATTGTCATGTTATCGTTCTACTTTGATAATAAAAAAAATCTGGGACAGAATAAAGGGCAAGGAAAATCGTTGGGTATTTCGATTGGTGGACAGTTTCAGGTGTCATTGTGACGTAGACAGTTTATGAATAATGATAACTTTATTGATCAACAATTGTTTACGATACGGCGAATGTATATGGCGACTTCGACTACTTTTAACGACGATTCTAGAAAACTATACTCTACAACATAATATGTAGTATGGGATAAGACAATATGACTATACTGTCTTTGGTGGAATTTTTGACACTGAAACAGTTTTTTTTTAAGTTCATGAATAAAGGGAGCTATCATAATTATGGATACAAGACCTAAAAAAGCATAGCTTTCAAATTTTCCGGTTATATTGACTCAAAGAAAATAGTACGCATTTTCGCTCTATGAAAATGTCAAAAAATACATAAAGTGACTGCCAGTGGATAATAATGTTCATCATTTCGTACATTTTCAACGCCATTGAGGGCAACAATAAATTACTTGCGTTTCACATACTGTCAAACACTATCTGAAATCTCACATCCCTACCTTATGATTTACATTGAACGGTGCATATTTGCTGAGAAAGCGACCGTTTGGATATATCCTTCATGTTGTTTTCAATAAACTCTTCGATCGGCAGATACAAATCAATACGTCGATTTTCAAAGTATATCATATGCCTATCATGTTTCAGTGCCTTTCAGTTGGCTCGCATGGTCGCCAATCCTGAATACATGTGAAGTAGCGATGAATTCACAATGAACGGGTCTGTTGTCTTACCTGTTGTAAGGTCCAATTACAACTTGCACTCATCATCCGCCAGTGAAACATATGTGATGTAAACATATATAGGATCTATTACGCGATATCCTCGGTGTGTTCGGAAATAACGAACATACATGTACACACACTAGCGTTTCAATGCGCTCCGTATATGAGGACGTTGCAATCTTGCTCTACTTGTGATACCTGTGTGTCTGATCATAGTATCATAATAATGGTATACAGTGTTATATATGAATAAATAAAGGATAGATATATATGTTTATCCAGACATGAAAACGAATGTAATGTATGAAGGAGACTATACGATATGTAAATACATCTGAAAATACAATGCATGACAAAGAGTAAAAACGTGATTTTTATAATGAAATACATAAAAATATTCCTTACTTCCAGTATTCTTGAATCGAATATCTGTACTATTATAGGTCATGTATCGATATCAAGTCATATTGTGTGAGACTCCCGTTGCATATTCAAGGTGATACCGAGGTGTTACAGGTACTTATAAAAGGTGTTTCGTATCACTCAAACCGTTGACAGGACTGTCACCGCCAGCCTCGACTTCCGTCCACACCTTCAAAACGGAGTGTGCCTACCCGGGTCACGCTAGGACGGGCTTCAAACATGTACCCCCGGCGTTTGATTCACTGGAAATGGGGCAATAAGACAAATACGCTATGCAGGGGAGAGGGGAGGCCATTCAAACCATCCGGGAGGTTTTGTAGCGCGGCGTTCTGGTAGTGAGAGAACACAGAAACACAGACAGACACCCGCGCCAGATCTCCAGTCGTCAATACGTGACTGTAGCCACTATGTAACGTTGATTACATTAACATCTTTCTCTTTGTTCCCTTCACTCATTCTCCACATACAGTTGAAATCAGAGAAGACAAAAGCATTGTTTATCGGTTATTCACTAGTCACGTTTTGTGGTGGACATTTGCAAAGATAGAAGCGACGATATTGTTGGGAGAACAATTAATTCGTAAAGTGTGTTAATACGGCTAGGTGCTGGTTAAGAAAAATAACCAAACCGCATTTAACTAACTGTCAGCTTTGTTCGCGCTGTGAAAGAATTAGAACTAAAATGCATATATATATATATACCTGTTTATTTATTGTATTGTTTGATGGCTTCAAGCTCATATTGAAAAAGAAAAGTACTACAATATCTACAACCACAAACATGTACATACGCTACCTGCTTCCTTACATATTAAGATTTAACCTTTATTCAATAATATCACCGTCTTTGCGAGCAACCATCTGATCAAGCGATAAAATTGCACTTCTCAACATTTAGAACGCAAGCAAATATTGGGAGGAAAGATTGTGACGATTTGTGTGAACTGTTTCATTCTCTGTGCAACTTACCAACCTGATGATGCAATCTTTCCTCCCCAATACCTGTTGCTTATAGCGATTACGAAAATATCCCCATTAAACACAACTCCATCTTTAAACGACTGTTGGTGTGTACGCTCTAATTCGCTCCTCATTATCTGTTCCCCGGCGCCGTGGTGACGTCAGTTTTCTGTCAGTCCGTACGGATCAGACGACAGTTGGACTGTATCATCCGATAATGCCTTAAGTGGAGAGCACACACACGCTGTGACAGTGATGATCAGTGATGACCCCCTCTGACTGTTTACCACAACTCCGCGGACACAGTATTTATTCTCCGCGGTGAAATTAGCACAGACCCTGTTACAAATCTAACGACCAAATCTGTGCCCATTATCCCATTTACCTTCATCATAGTCGGATCTAATAGTCCTAATTGTTGCATTAGCCATTCAAACGAAAGGTTTCCTAACAATACGTAAAACCCCATTTCAAAATAGTGAGATCTGATTGGCAAATTTTACGTACAGAATTTCAGAAAATCTACGGATAACATTCATGACTTTTTTTCAAGTAATTTTTTTTCCTTGGAAAATTGCTTCCAAACTATGAACGTATTGTACTGAAGACGTTCAATCCTATAAACTCGTTCAGACAGCTAAGTACTCTAAAACACCGTCTAAAACGCACGGCAAAATAACACTTATTCAAAACAAGACTGGGGAATATTGCAGACTGCGCTGGTTAGGAAATCTCGGCGATAAAAGGATCTGACTCACAGTGCCATTTACGCAGACCATTACGTTATAAACCCTTCCGGATATATGTTCATCTCACCCAAGATGCACAGAAGATCTTCAGGTGATCTTTGTTTTGGTCAGTATAGTTTTGTTTCCCGCCCCCGCCACAATACTACAGACCAACAAAAAAACTGCACGCGTTCTTTGTGACGAACAAAGCGCGATGAAACGGCGGAGAGAGACCAGTTCAAGTTGTCTGTGTTCGCGAGTGTTTTTGCCAAGTGTCCATTTCAAACACGGACAAAACCAGGCTTTCCTCCCGTTGTTGACCCACGTTACCAGGAACACCGGCGGTACCGACTGCTTTCACGCCGCAACACGCATGCTTTGCAGCGAAGAAAGCTCATTGTGAAGCATTTAAAAAGGCAAAATATTTTGCCGAGTCTTGTTTTCTTCGGTTGTGAAGTGCCATTGTAAAGATCGCTCTCCAACCCTTTATGAAATGCTCGCAGTTGCACTGACCCCGATAGTCAAAAGTATGATTGGTTTGTGTACAAAATCGTTTGAAATTTGCCCTTATTCTCTTGTAAAGGGTACGAAAATGCGTGAATATATGTGAAAATGAGGGTTTGATTTTGAAATACGATTTGAAGAGATTTTTGCCATTGCTAGCGAGTTTTATTGTGGTTATATGCGTCTTCTGTCCGCGCCTCTCAGTTTGCCATTGACCCGTATACAACGGCGGGAGACGGGAACAAAAAAAAAAGAAGAAGAGGACGAAAAAGAAAACAGTCCGTACAACTAGACTACGTAAAAACTTCTAAACTATCCATGAACTTAGAATCAAAGTCACGCACTATTTTTTTGTCTTCCACCGAGCACATTAAAGTGGAGATCTTAGCTCTGTGCGCTTTCTAAATTTCGGTATCAAACTTGAAATAGGTTGAGTTGAGCAGAAATCGCGCCCGCTGACTTCTCTGCGTTTGTTCCCTTCCTATCCCAAGTACTTAGGATTGCCCCAATCGAGGACCCGACCTAAGGAAGTCTCAATTGTACGAGGAAAGGAGTTCTTACCGCTTAGAAAGGCTGCCACTAGAGTGTCCACTAAGGTTTTGGAGGGCCGCCCTCTTGATTCTTCCTCGTCGTTGCTTCTTGCCGACAGTCGCCTTCTCGTGTGACAAGCACGCGGCTTTTGACTCTGACAATACCCTTATATACGATCACCAGGGCAGCCGCTGCGTTTTGTTTGTACAAGTCAAATGAGAGTTTATGAAATTAAAAGGCCCATTTCCGCAATCTGCTCGACTTGGTGGCGCTTAGACCGGCGGGATAGGTGAGGCAGTCAGCCGACGAGGATTTGAAATGACATGTAAATAGATACGATGACAAGGCTACGATGGACAGGTGTGTTACCGAGACTTCTAAAAACGCTTGTGTTAAGTGAAATCTCACAATGCCCTACCTTCTATCTCAGGGATAGGACCCCGCTAACATACACAATACACCCTTTTACACATCTTTGCAGAAGAGGGTTATTTTTCTGTGTTTTTACAGCCTAACAATGCCGGTTTCCGCGACAGAAGGCTTTGTTAACATAGCGGCGGTGACGTGTTTCATTTGATCCGGGGAAAAGTCGCTGACTTCCCGCGATCGTCCCGTGGTCCCCTGCCGACCAACCTGCCGAACAAATTGACTTTGCTTTTAACGTCTTTCAAATAAAACATTAACAAGGCCAATAAATCTGTTTACTTTTTACATTATCCATATGCTTTCCTCTTATTCTCTTAGGCGACGACTTTTAGCGTTACTATTTTCATAAGTTTTTTTTTACATATCCTAAAATCCATTCAAGCAATAAAACAATAAATGCATAGATTTACATAGCAAAATGCGTGGCATGGGTTTTAACCATTAAAATTGTTGTGCTGGTTATTTTTTTTTTACGGAGGCATCTAAACTATGCGACAGATGTTCATTCTGCTCGCCTCACGGTGACTAAACAAACGCGGGCGGCCGGAGTGTTTGCTCGCGCGCGCACCTAGTCTGTCTCACCTGCGAGTGGCCAGCAGGTTAGCTCAGCCGACCAAACCTTCAAACCTCGTCCCGTATTTGTTTCTTCACAGTGTGAAGCCGTTATTTTTCAGTCAGCATGAGATACTGGCGGGTATGTATATATACCAACCCTCCCTCCACGAAACCCTCCTTGACTCCGTCACGAAAATCAAATATCTAATGGTACATGCTATGCCTAAGATACGTATCCGCGATCACGGAGTTCGTACGGTAGCGCAGATACGCAGAAGCTGGCATATGGCGAGCGGCGCCGATTATCAATATATTTGTCAAAATTCCCCGCAATAGCGAACACACGTTCCTCGCAAAATGATGCCTGTCTATTCGACTAACGACTTCTGAGCAAATACACATTTGAGCAGTTAACGGTCAGAGATCCTTAATAGATATTTTTACAGAGAACACGTACAGATATTATGTACACTGTCTAGAGCTAGAGAGGAGTCCATATATAGTAACACATGCTAACGTGCCACAGCGGTCACACACACACAGACAAAGTGAGGTTACGGGATTTTAGAAGTCAAAGTACCACGTGCAAATGACTCGACACGAATACATGGTGTGCCGTTCCACTGTAACATCGTGCAGGTGCGCTCACCCTTACACCGTGCACTCTACTCCCGAAGGTTAAACCACTAGCGCGTCTGTCACCACCTATTCTCGCACAGGTGTAAGTAAAGAAGGGGAGAGAAGAGCCCAGGTGTTGTCGACATTCCTGGGGAGAAATCAGAGAATCTCCGTAGTAAAGTGCGGATCGTGTAACACACAAGTACGCGTGACTTGCTTGTACACTCAGAATTTGAACACAAGTGTTTCACACGTTCTTGAAAATGTATCAAAATATCAATCTCAACAAAAACACACAGGAAAGACAAAAGAGGAGTGCGTGCTCGCTAGTTGAGTGTGGCTCACCCCATTTGACCTTGAGCGCTGACCTTCGCCACTGTCAATGTCGGTCCGGCCCACTCCACACTCCCACCCCCATTGTTAACAGCTGCATTGTTAATTGTTTAGGATTATGTCCCCCTCTAAGTGGTTGCCATTCTGAGCGATCTATCAACGGTTACGCTTGATTGACATCTGCCCATTAAATTTTCCCGAGCTTGGAAAGACGACAGTTTTTTTAATAGTATGCTCTTTCTGGGCTGTTGTGAATTAGGATTTTACCATGGTCAATACTGACCGACGGAGGCCATATATATGTTCTTTCTATATTTCCTGGGGTGGATGTCGAATAAGTGTATAAGAAACCTGGACAACGTTGGATTATAGTTAAACAATTAACATGCAAGATTTTTAAAAAGAGTAGTGTTTGAAGTTAGCTATATCTAAGACTGTGAGACATTACAACAAAAGCGCCTGACTGCTACAGTTGTATACACAAAATTGTGCAGCAGATCAAATCTCTACAATTGTTAAATTCTCTTCCTAGGATGACAAGAAAATAACTCCAAATGGATGGTAAGTTTCAAAGAATGACTGAGTCTGTGTTCTACGATTATCCTATATGACAATATCATAATATTTCAAAATGTTGCAATGCTGAAAGAACGAAATCTTGAATAAAGCACCTTTATTCTGCTACATTTCATGTTCGTCATATGGAAACATTTAATTAGTTTAAATCGATTTGAGTGTCAAACTGAATTATAATATTATAATTCGAACGCCTCAATTCGGGTTCAAATCAATTACCACCAGGCATGGCTAGAGACCGTACAGTACAACCCTTCCATAAACACCACCCTTTAAATTGGCGCCAATACGTTGCAAATTCCTTGTGGTAGTGGGAGAAACGTGTAATTCTCATATCTAGACAAGAGATTTCGTCAAATACGACCTCGTACAAAATTGACGACTTGAACACCAAAGTACACATTGAATTTAACGCGGACTCTCGACCTCTCAAAATCTTTCAAGGGTTCCGTTTTCATCAAGCGTCGAATATCTTTCTCGCTAGCGTAAGGACGATGTTATATTTCCTTATAGTTCCTTTCATCAAGTTATTTTGTGTTGCGAGACCAAGATTTTGTTGAGGGAGAGGGTATAAATGCACAGTCGGCCATAAAACTACGAAGAAGAACATGCTGAGCTAAAACTACAGGAAACAAAGAGCGTATACTGAAAGAAGGCATTTCTACATACGTACTTTGTGGCGCTGAAAAGTATTGTGACCATAGTTTTATAGATTTATCTAAATTCATATTGCACATGTGTGTAAACATTAGTTGAGAAACAATTTGAACCGATAACAATTTTTGTTGAATTCATGAAAACATTGCAAGGAAAAACCCGTTTCTGACATCACTACAATAATTAATTCTTTCTAGATAATCTAGAAAACGAAAATGTAAAGGTGGTAGCTTAGAAAAAAAACTAGGACCACACTGCCGTGACAATAACTCCTCACCGCTATTGCCGTGACCAGGATTCGAACCTGGGTTATTGCGGCCACAACGCAATGTCCTAACCACTAGACGATCACGGCGAGCTACATGTGATCGGATGATTTCATCAGCGTCAGGGCGGCCTTTCTTACCACTATCTCTTTATTTCGCTGAAACGAGGCAATACCCTTTGTATAAAAATCATTGACAACAAGCAAGGAAACAATGTTTTTTATTTATCTATTAAAACTTCATCATAATACAAAAATGTACAATAAACTGGACAGAAGAAACAGGATAAATTTTTTCTCGCTTCTGTCAAAAATAAAATGATATAAGCCAAACATAGTTAATGATATACATATTTAGATAAAAAAGTATTTTGATTTTGATGGTCCGATCGCTCACTTTGACAATTTTCATGAATTCTGTAACATTATACTAGTATTCATAAGAACACTGTTAGCACTCGTACTTGTAAGTTGCATCTTTCTTGCTTTATATGAAAGTACAAGATGGTATTAGTACACGTCATTTTATCTTATTTTCAGTGACCAGTGTAAGTTGAGTCCGCCAGAAAGACAACAAAATGTTATCAACGTCAATCTGAAGGTTGCTGTTCAAAGAATCCATAAATTCTACAGATGTTCCTGTATGATTACAATGTATACATGTTTGAGAATATGCGGAACTTTTAGGTGTTTCGGCGTTTAATTTTAAAACTACAAGCTATGAATTTGTCGCACTATTTGTTATACCATCAATTAAATTTTCTATTTTGTATCACAAGCTACACAACTAGGGCATTTTCTCGAAAGAATGCGTTGAACATTCATGATAATAAGTACCTATATTGTGGCGGATGTAGTTATGTGATCACATGTAGCTCGCCGTGATCGTCTAGAGGTTAGGACATTGCGTTGTGGCCGCAATAACCCAGGTTCGAATCCTGGTCACGGCAATAGCGGTGAGGGGTTATTGTCACGGCAGTGTGTTCAATTTATTTTAGCTATCATCTTTCAACCTCCTTAATTTCTGGATCATCAATAAACCTATAAACTATTAAGTATAGTAGTGATGTCTGAAACGAGAGTTAGGGTTTTCTTTTCAATCATATATGGTATCATTACTAAATAAGAGACCCGTAACAGCAACATGCTGTCAATAACAACGAAAAGTACCAGTACCTGAGTGTTATTTTATTTTACTGCATTCATAGATTAAGCACCGATGCGGTTTCTGTAATGTAATTGTATTGTATCTGAAACATGTCCTGTTTATGCATCTATATTGTTAATACAATGTACCCGGATATATTATCGTATTGTATAAAAAAAATATTGTCACTACACCTATCTTAATGTTCTTAAAACCTCGTATATAAGTTAAGGCAATTGTGAATAATTTTATGAAGCTAATAATGTATAATGTAGTCCCAGTTCAATTCAGTGCACACGTCGAGTGCACTGCGAAACTGTGATACTTTTTAATGATATGAAATAAACCAATCATCAATGTTTCTAGGAATACTACATAAATTTTCATCGGTTCAAATCGTGTAAAAACATGTACTCAACGACAATCATGGTCACAAGATTTTTCTAGTCCCATATAGTACATTTATGTAGAATTTTTTTTCCATTTTTCACTATTCACTCTTTTGTTGCTGTAGTTTTAGTTCAGGTTGTTTTCTGAATAGTTTCTAATGGCCGACTGTGCATTTATGCCCCCCCCCCCCCCCACTCCCTCCACAGAGTGAATGAGAGTGAGAGCAAGAAAGACAGGGCAGAAACATCGTCGCATGTGTAAGGGATATGACAATAATAAGTGATTTCGCGAAATAGAAAAACCAAAGTGAAATTCTAACTCTAGTTTTGTCTCCAGTGTTTATGTGTGAAATTTCGCTTTGGTCAGCGTTGCACAAAGGCGGCATTTAAAGCGACATCTATCTTGGCGACCGGTACTGCACTTTCTAGCGTAATGATTTTTATTTTCTCGCGAATCTCATTCTTCAACCAGTTGATACTACAGGTTAACAATATGACATATAACTACTCATCTTTGAATCTTCTTATGTACGATGACCTATCCTGTTTATACTGCCTCCAAGTCCGAGAAACGTCCGAGAGCACTGGTGCCAGAAATCAAGATACCTCTGACACATGTCTGACATTGCGTTCAAGTGCGTCTCCTTGCGGTTCATGATAGTATGTCACTGTTGGCATGTGCATTATTTGGAGCACAGCAATATTTTTTTTAGAACCTGACCACGCAAATCAGACTTTTGATGGGCTTTGTGTCTAACCACTACCTCGTTAGATTTGATGCATGAATAAGGTCGATGGAATAGTTTACATAACAACTTACCGTTGGCTAAACGATGTTTGTTTCAAAAAAATACTTGAACACACATGAATACATTTGTGGACAGCTGGTAGAAAAATGTTGGCAATTTTCGTCAAATTGAAGCTACTTTTATAATGATATTCATCTCAACTCTCTGTCATAGGAGAGGAGTTAGTGACACCACTTTCTTAGGGACCTGCAATTCCTCAGGAGTTGTCGGTAGAGTAGTGTTGAATAGTTAGGAATGCAGAAACAGGTAATTCACCTGGTTGGGTGGGGGTGTAGTGGTGTTACTCAATTGCAAAAAAAAAAAGAATAAGAAAAGTTACTCTAGCCAAAACACTACCAGCGAGTTGATGCTTCTATTCGGAATTGAACCAAGGACCTTTACATCTCCAGTCTAACGCTCTCACGAAACTGAGTTGTCGCAGATAATGACGCTATCAGGAAAACGTATAAGTTTTCGACCGTTCAAAGTTTAATGTTTAATCTTTTGTGGATATCATGTTGTCAACATTACATTTTTCTCCATTAGTATCGGGAAAATTCGACGGCTGCAGCTGCATTTTAATTCAGGTATTTCAGACTCTATATATGTGCGGTCATGGACACAATTTACAAGCAAAGTTGTGAAGGTATTTCTGACTCAACTTCAGGTGCGAACAAGATATGTTATGAGCGCCCCCTAGTTAGTTCCGAAATTACGACAGCCTGTGAGGCAACAAAAGAAATCTTTCCGCTGTCGTTGGCAGGTTAAACTGTAAACGCGTCTTTGTTTAATGGTATGGTGTAATGCGACTATGTGTTATTTTTAGATCTAGAATAGAGGGCCCAACGATCCAGATTTTTTTCAAAGAAAGCCGATCGACGTCGTAGTTGATAGCCACACTTTACTACTCGAGACCTGCAGCAGAATGAGAGGTCAGGCTACGGTTGCCGTCGTCGCACTTTCTGTGCTGATCTTGTTCTTATCTACTAGTATCTGCCTAGCGGTAGACGCGGAAGGCGAGGAGGACTCGTGTCCGAAGCAGATGTCAAACAGTAACGTCAACAACATCACCGTGGTGGCTCCGCCCGGACCTAAGGGGGATACGGGCTCGCCGGGCCCGCCGGGCGGTCGGGGAGAGAAGGGAGAGGCGGGCCGTCCCGGGAAGCTGGGGCCATACGGACCGGAGGGACAGAAAGGTGAAAAGGGGTCCCCGGGACAGAAGGGCAGCCATGGCAGCCAAGGCGCTGAAGCATTTGGCGGAGGGGCTGTTTACATCCGATGGGGGCGGACGTCGTGTGAGGAGGGTACGGGCACGGAAACGGTGTACTCTGGGTTCGCCGGCGGGGCGTACTACAACCAGAAGGGAGGAGGGAGCAACTACCAGTGCCTCCCTGCAGACCCGGAGTGGGGTTCGTACATCGACGGAGTGGAGGGAGTCAAGTCCTCCATGACCGGCGCGGAGTACCAGCTCGGCGAAAACGCGCCGTACGACGAGGCTACCCTCCACGACCGCGACGTGCCTTGCGCCGTCTGCTACAGTCTCTCCCGCCGCACACAGCTGATGATCCCCGCCCGCACGACCTGTCCGGACGGCTGGACACGGGAGTACGGAGGCTACCTGATGACGGAGTATCACGACCACCCCAGCCGTTCGGAGTTCGTCTGCATGGACGGGGAGCCCGAGGTGCTACCCGGCGGGGAGGGGAATCAGGACGGCGCGCTGTTCTACCTTGTGGAGGCCCGCTGTGGCTCGCTGCCCTGTCCGCCGTACGTGGAGGGGAGGGAGCTGGCGTGCGTCGTCTGCACAAAATAATCATTTCATACACAACCGTGAAGGTACTGCAACTGGAACAGATATAAACTCTATGTCATATGAATTCAGGACCAATCACAAGACTCTATTTCTAATGCCCACGTCGTAAGCATGAGTTCATAAAAAAGAAAGCCTCCGAAATGCACATTTGTAGGAATGATTTGTGGTCACTTTTTTTAACAATGTTAGTTTCAACTAGCTATATCATGATAAAGCTTTTCTCTCGGTGTTTACTGTGACATAAGGCCTGACCGGGGACCTTTGACCATATCATAAACCACCTCGTTCGCTTCGGCCTTCACTCACTCGGTGGTATTCGATGCATGTACAAGAAGGTCAGTGGCTACGTATACATCTCGGTGGTGGTCACTAGCTCTTAATTACCATACGTCGTTATATAACCTAGAAATCTTTGATGCCTGACCTTTATGATAGACGATTAAAAGAGAAGAGATAAGATCATTTATCGTATGAATTTCTCCGTTTGATTAGAAAACTTTAAAAGAAAAAACAAATAAACCGAGTGTGCAGGATTCGAAGTTCTGAACCGTAGTCAGACGCGTTATCCGTTCCACCACAGACCCATTTTTGTTGTGAGATTGAAAAGTCTACCCCAGTTTATTAGATCGTAAGGGGACGCTATCAATCAAATGAATACTTTTCTTGCGGAAGAAAGTCAAATATCATCCAAGGAGAGCAAAAAAAACGTGCTTTTTCATTCCGTATGCTACTCTCCAGGCATAGGAGGGGTTCCGGCAGATTTTGACGTGTTTTAGGCGTTTTTGTCGAGCTTTCTACTTTGTCATTTTTTTTGAAGAGACAAAAAAAAATACAAAGTAGTAAGCCCGACAAGAACGCATAAAACACGTCAAAAACTAGCCGGAACCCCTCCTCTGCTTGGAGAGTACCGTATGCAGGATGGCAGCAACCTATGACAATCAGTCACACACACTCACACAAGAAACAAACAAACAAACACACGAAAAAAAAAACAATTAATTCATCCATCTTGGTTTAACCTATCTTGAAAAGAAAGGAAATAACAACCAAAAGATAGTGCTAAAAATGTAAAAAGAGACCACACTGCCGTGACAATAACTCCTCACCGCTATTGCCGTGACCAGGATTCGAACCTGGGTTATTGCGGCCACAACGCAATGTCCTAACCACTAGACGATCACGGCGAGCTACATGTGATCGGATGATTTTATTACGCCAGCCAGACGTTAGGACATATTAGTCACATGTTAGTGCACCTGTTCATTGTGTTAGATTGATGATGCACAGACACACGCATACACGCGGGAATTCACGCGCAAAGGCACCCTCACTCACCAAGTCGCAAAACATACGCGCACGTATACACGAGATTTGAAATCACCAACTCTATGTTATTTTAGTCAACGATTGTAGAAAAAAATGAGACGATTATTAGAGTACCAAGCAACCGCTAGATGGCATATATTTTCATGGCGTGTAATGCTGTCTGTGTACGTACTATAGGTCTGCATTTTTGTCTACAAAAACTTTAGACTACGATACCATAAGCTGCCACTTGATGGCGCTTCACTACCATATAACTCATGGTCACTCCTTGCAATTTTGTGTGTGTGTGTGTGAATGTTGTAAATAACTTTTTCACACACACAAAATAAAAGTACGGAATCTGCCGCGACCCGGGATTGAACCAGGGACCTTTAGATCTTCAGTCTAACGCTCTCCCAACTGAGCTATCGCGGCTGATGTAGGAGTGTTGTTAGCTACCTTTTGTTTCTTTTTTCGGTGCTTTTATTTTCATCTTAACACTGCACGAAATGGCCTCGTTTCCCGGCGTATACGTACCGGTATTTTTCTGTATTTTTGTCGGATACTGACGGATACTGACGGATACAGGCGGATTCGTGTAAGGTATCCGACTATTTCCGCACCGGTATATGGAATATTTCCGGAAGAATCCGAAAGTAAGGTATTTTCGACGAATACGGAGCCGTACACTGCACGGAAATGCCACCGATCCTGACGGATACGAACAGGAATTTTTCTGTATTTTTGGCGGATACTGACGGATACAGGCGGATCCAACCTGACGGATCCGACTAAATGCGCACTGGGATATGGAATATTTCCGGAAGAATCCGAAAGTAAGGTATTTTCGACGAATACGGAGCCGTACACTGTACGCAAATGCCACAGATCCTGACGGATGCGTACAGGGATTTTTCTGTATTTTTGGCGGATACTGACGGATACTGACGAATCCAACCTAACGGATCCGAAAATTTCCGCACCGGGATCGGGAATATTTCCGGAGGAATCCGAAAATGAGGTATTTTCGACGGATACGGAGCCGTACACTGTACGGAAATGCCAGAGATCCTGACGGATACGTACAGGAAGTTTTCTGTATTTTTTCAAAGAAAATTGCGGATACTGACGGATACAAGCGGACTGTGATCCCGAACCTCAGATCCGGAGGAATACAAAAATAGGAATTTTCGACGGATATGGGGCCGCACATTGCACGAAATTGCCCAAGATCCTGACAGATACGTACAGTATGTATTTGCCACGGATACAGACTGATCCAACATACAGACTTTCTACAATCTTTGACATATTGTGACTCTGAATATGTTTGTATTTGCCACGAATATGTACACATCAAACACACAAAGTTTGATAGAATGGTTGATTATTCATAAATACGCGTGCATTCTAAATTTAACAATACCCAAAACATTATTATTCAATGACAGGAAGTTTTGGGAAAGCCTGAATGTAACATTATTTAATATTTCAACATATATGCATTTCTAAGTTCAAAAACTATCAAATACAATACGGAAGTTCTATGTGGCTAAATAATCCATTTCGTTTAAGACAGGCCGAGGGACATTCACATACTCAAAGCACCTCTGCATATGCAGGTTAATGTCGGTAAATTGGGGTTGTGTAAGCACAATTGTTATAAAATGTATTACAATTAACAACCATCACATCATGGTGGTAATATTTACTGCCGTATAGTGCACTTGGACCAAAAATTTCTACATGTTCTACATATTCTACTAAAGTAATGAAAGCCTTATTTGTGGCCAGTTCTTCGCCTAAAAGATATCAGATACAAATAATGTCAAATACAGAGGTTGAAAATAGAAACTTCAAAGTAACATTATACTGTCTGAAAAACTCCCATGATGACACGCCACATTTTACACGTAAGTAGTATATGCCGTGGAACTGCATGTGTATAATCGTCCTCTCCCCATTCTCTGACTACATCTGAGTTCACTTCTTCCATGCACTCTTGGTAAGGTACAGGCAAGGCTGATTTCTTCTGTATGTAGCATGTTGGACTCAGCTTGGAGTTCATCTTGTGATGAACCAGTTCCTATATGATAAAACCAAATGATGAATAAATATCAATTCACATACTTAGTATTTAAGTAACATGTCACATGATTTTGACATAACTGTGATCAAGGAGTTTATATAGACTATATAACCTCCTTGCTGTGATGGGCTTCGTTTCATCACAGCAGCTAACAAAAAACAAGGGACAATGGGTATCCATCATGCCTGTCTCAGCTAACATTGAAGTGTACCGATGATGGACTTAAGCCTTACCGAAGGAGCCTGAGGTATTCTGAGCATCTGACAGCTGATTGCTTTGTTCCAAGCCAAGCTAAGGTCCTCACAACATGTGCTGCATTTGTGAAGGAAGTATCTACCGATGCTGTATAGGATATATATATAAAGGGAAACAATGACAAATATTAAACATATCACATAATCACATTTGTAAACTAGAAAGGCAACATTTGCGAGCAAATACAGCATGTTTAGCCATGCTCCTCGCCATGCAAAAAATGGACTCCCAAAATAACAATGGACCATTCTAAAATACTTCCACTAAAAAAATGGATCAAACTTGAGTTTAAAAACAATTATCAGTCTCTCCATACAGGAGTGGAGTCTTCCAGTAGCACCTCAACACAATATGGACCAGTCCAAAACCATATCCACTTATTGATTAACAAATACACTTCTGCTAACAAAAGTACAAATGGACTTTTTCATAATCATTCCAGCTCAAAATTGAAATAAATAATTACAGAATCCTCCCCTTGCAAGAATGGGATATTCCGTGCCATCTCCATGTAAACTAGACCAGTGGAAAAATATCCGCTGAAAATTACACTCTTGCGCATAATCAACCCAGTTCAAAATTGAATTAAAAAAGATCAACCCCAGGGAAGAATGAAGTTTTCCATAGTATACATAATGATATATATGAAGATTTGACAGGAGAAGAAGGAAATGACCAAAAATGGGTGAAATATAAAAATGTGACACCCCTTTGTTTGAATGCATGATTCAATAGTATACACTTTGGGTTGAAAATAACGAAACCAAAAAATTCTTTGTTTAAAAAATCGTTTTGAAAGGCTGTATGGCAAACATTTGAATGAGGGCCTGTGTACATGCCAAATTTCACATTATTTTGGTTTAATACATATATGAACTGGAGATGTGTATCTTTAAAAAAAAAAGAGTGAACAAAGCCATGTACATGTAATCACATGTCCTAGGAATTCCCATACCATATTTGGCATGAATACTAGCCTACACCTGCGCCATGTAATTAGATTAACTCAATTGACCAATCAGGTGGTCGCAAGGCTCACAGGCATGCAAGGCCAGGTGCAAGGCACTTGGGGTCAATGACCTTTAGGTCATATGTAGTATTGAAAGTGACAGAAGTGGCAAATATTGCCAAGAAAGCCCAAAATAAATCGTTTTGAATAAATGTATGCCAAAAATGGGAATGTAGTCCTTTAAATATTTGTTCAAGCCACATATACAGCAAATTTCAGGTCATTCGGTTGAAATACCAGGGCGCAGGAGGCCAAGATATGCTAAAAATAGCCTAAAAACCTCAATAAAATCACTTTCAAGGTCAATATCAAAAAAAGGAAAAGAACGCACATTGGTTTTTGCCTACATTACCTCTGTACCAAATTTCAGGTCATTTGGTCAAAAAATGACAGAGATGAATCGATTTGAAGATTTGACAGGAGAAGAAGAAACATGAGTAAAAACAATATGTTTAGCCATACTAGGTATGGCTAAACATAAAAATGAATCTGGCATCGTTTAATTGAATACGTAAAACTTACATTCATAACTTGAATATGATATTGATCAAACATGTACAGCTGTAACTGAATGCAATAATCACTGAAACACACTACTACCTCCACATAAGTTCCAGCTCACTATCCACAAACTGTGGGACCGGTCCTTTGTGGGACAAATACTTATGACATTCTCTTCCGTTACAGGATATCTTTAATTATCTTTCCCTCAACCGCTTGCTATGTTGTATCTGAAACGTTAACCAGACACAAATGTCTGTTGACCATTGGCAAGAACGAACAAATTGAAAGCTATAAATTTCCTAGATCCTAACGGTGTAGAAGTGCAGGTCGACTGGACAATTCTTAATGTCATGCAAATGCGATGATATGTCAAGCCACAATAGGAGGATAACTGACGTTCAAACTAGTTAGAAACAGGAATTTTCCAATTTGCACTTACCAAAGGGCAGTCCCTCTAAATGATGAATCGACTCCCTACCAACTTTACAAGGGGGAGGGGGGCGACGAATATTGCATGCACGAAGAAGACTACTTCGCAATGCCGCGCGTTTGAGTTTATACCGAATCCCCTTCGACTCTCAAGTCACTAAAAATCACTGGTCGACCATGGTAGACTCTGACGATGCCATGTTAAGCACAGAGAGTGATGAAACGCCGTTCTTGTCTCCGTGCTGTTCACCGACAAAACCGTTTCTCGCGCCTGACGTCATGACACGCAGTGTCTTGTGGGAGATTGGACACGAATCCGTATTCCGGATACGTCAGGATTTGTCGGAATTGTTGGATCTGAGGTGCATCGGATCCAATCGGAAACGTTCCGTATCTGCTATGATGCACGATTGCGGATCCGCTGGATTTTTCAGGATCTGAGATCATGCCGTGCAGTGTGTATTTGTAAGTTAGGATCCGAAGCAACTACCGACAAACAAACAATCCGATTATCTCTGCCATATTGACAAATATCTGAAAACGAAGGATCCGCGCAAATATCCTCAGGTATCCGAGGCGCATCACGGATCCAGACGTATACGGCGTCGGAATTGCCGGATGTTGTCATCCTCTTGCTTCCTTTCCTTTTTTTTTACATCTCAACCTGTCACCCTTGCTTGAAGTTGGACTACCACAATTATGATCATAATGTTTTTATATGCAGGGTCTGTGGCGCAACGGATAACGCGTCTGACTACGGATCAGAAGATGCCAGGTTCGAATCCTGGCAGACTCGAAGTGTCCCTTTTGTTACTCCATGAAAAATGGAGATATTGTTTTTGGTGTGTCTGTGCGTGCGTGCGTGCATCTGTAGTAACTTGGAAAATAAATCAATGTTTATCATAATCGCAAAAAGCGACCATACATAAGCATGGTGAATTAACAAATCACCCTGAAGTTCAGATGGCTCGCTTACAATTTACAAAGACACATGTCACAAACAATTATAAATAGATTGTACAAAGCTATTGAGGCAATTGTGCACCTGGTATATGACCTTGGTACTGCAGCAGAACTTCCGTTTTTCGTATCTTTTGAACTGGACGTGCTCTGGTCTTGATTTTTATATGGCAGGTAGCCTGTGGTGTAAGTGGTGTAGGTTTGGGCCCCCTATCAGCTTGCTCTGGAACTGAAGGGGAGATTTTCCTGTTGTCTTATTTTCTTTGAAAGGCTAACATTTTTTCAAGCGGTAATCGTTCACTTTTTCCTGGAATCAAGTTGTGGAAAACTCGTGACAAGTCTTAGATATCACGCTGTGTGCAATTAAGGTAGGATGAAATGAAATATATCGTGTTGATGTGGATCCATAAATGCATACAGCGCCGTACGTACCAAACATCTTTTTGGATGAATGTATCAAGGCAAACCGAGTCTACCTGAAATCTTCTGATCCGTAGTCAGACGCGTTTTCCGTTGCGCCACAGACCCTACATATGTCTCATTTTTCTTATCATAACCATGTTGGTAATCGTCTCAATACCACAACACAACATGTATGCTTATTTCGTTGTTCTCTTCATTGCTGTTAATGACATGGCCTAAAATCAACAACCAAATAACTGCTTTGGTCAATTTAATGCCAAAAAAGAGGACAGGAACAAATGCGGTTAACTCCCAAATAAATGTACTCTCTTTTACATTCCTGTATTTCTGACTATGTATCAGGTTTTCACATATTTCTAAAATCAATTTTTTGGGAGTACCTGAACCTGAGTCGACTGCTTTGTTTGGATTCGCAGCCCATATTGAGGTACCGTGACTCCTCGCCTGGGGGCGCTTCAGTACCCTTACGCGACGATTTATATAGGATCCGGAGTTGCCCCTCTGTGTCCGTGCGAGATGAATGAATCTTTTCCAAACATTAAAAAAAATGCCACGACCCGGGATTGAACCAGGGACCTTTAGATCTTCAGTCTAACGCTCTCCCAACTGAGCTATCGCGGCTGTTGGCTGATGCACACTGTCTTAGTCGTTACAGTTTTGGTCCGTAAGTTAAAAAGTTGGACAGTCGCCAAACCAAACAAAACAAGCCTATGATATAAATTTAGAAAATTCTATCGGTATGATACATGATGAATTTAAACTCCATCAGATCCCCATCGACAGAGCCAATCCGTGCACATCCCAGCCGTTCGAAGTTCGTCTGCATGGACGGGGAGCCCGAGGCGTTACCCGGCGGGGAGGGGAACCAGGACGGCGCGCTGTTCTACCTTGTGGAGGCCCGCTGCGGCTCGCTGCCCTGTCCGCCGTACGTGGAGGGGAGGGAGCTGGCGTGCGTCGTCAGCACAAAATAATCATTCGGTAGGTTACAGGCTGTTGAAAACCAGTCATATTCACTAACAAACAAACAAATAAACAAACAAACAAAGACACTTAATTCTTTTAACATGATCATATCATTTCAAAAAGAAAGCCAAAAGAGGAGGTAAAAAGAAAGACCACACTGCCGTGACAATAACTCCTCACCGCTATTGCCGTGACCAGGATTCGAACCTGGGTTATTGCGGCCACAACGCAATGTCCTAACCACTAGACGATCACGGCGAGCTACATGTGATCGGATGATTTTGGTACGCCGGCCTGTTCATTGTGTTAGATGATGCACACACACACACCCTCACACACACGCACCCCCACCCCCCTCATACACACACATGAGATTTGATATCACCAACTCGATGTTTGGACAGTGATTGTGGAAAAAGAATAACGCTACTTATTACTAGAGTTAAGAGCAACCGCTATAGGTGCCCTTTATGACGGCATGGGTCTGTGTACTATACTATAGGTCTGCATTTTTGTCTGCAAAACTTTTACACTTGATGGCTCTTCAGTGACGCATAATCCATGTTCACTACCTGCACCTTTGTGACTGTGAAGGTTGCAAACAAATTTGTCACAAAAGTAGTACACAGAATCTGCCGCGACCCGGGATTGAACCAGGGACCTTCAGATCTTCAGTCTAACGCTCTCCCAACTGAGCTATCGCGGCTGATGTATGTGTCTGGTTGACTTCCTTTTGTTTCTGATTTTCTTCTGCTTCTCAACCAATAACCCTTGTTGGAAGCTGGTGTATGACAACTTTCCAAAACAAATATGATCATAATTATAATGTTGCTCATGTAGGGTCTGTGGCGCAACGGATAACGCGTCTGACTACGTATCAGAAGATTCCAGGTTCGAATCCTGGCAGACTCGGCACCAGTTTCTTTTGTTTCCGGTAATCTTCTTTGAAACGTTACAATTTGTGATATACGAATTGATACAGTCCATAGCATCTCTTTAAATTTAAGAAAGAAAAAAACAGAAACAGATATCGATAGAATAAACTGGGTGTGCCAGGATTGGATCCTGGAGTTCTTTATCGGTAGTCAGAGGTGCCACAGTCTATGTTTGATTTTTGCATTACGGCGCAGCGCACATCGCATCGCTAAGTAGAACTAAATAGCCCAAAATATTTCTTGAAATCTATGTCTGCGACTGGTTGATATACGAATGATATGGGTTTCTTCATTCTATATGAAAAACTAAAAGAAAATGTTACTCGAGTCTGCCAGGATTCGAACCTGGAATCTTCTGATCCGTAGTCAGACGCGTTATCCATTGCGCCACAGACCCCTCACGTTTTACATTGAGTACGTTAGAATTGTCTAACACTAGTTGTATTAGTAATAGTTGATAAATAAGGGCTAAGGGGCAAGGTGAGAAACGGACTTTAGATCCTATCCCAAATTCAACTATTCAAACTATGTACCAAATGACGAATGATAAAACCTTGTCAACTTTCATATGCAATAAGTTTTGTGTTTTATTTAAGACATATCTAAGTACAAAAGGTCGACAACTTGAGGCAGTGGTTTCGCCCCAGTACATGTACAGCAGAGGTCAAAGTCGAAAATATAGTACGTACGTTGTAACCGCTACATACTCGTAAGAGTCAGGAATGCACATGCGTGTTAGACCTTTTCAAATCAAGTGTGGAGTTTTTTAATTAACAGTTAGTCAACGACGTTGTCAGAGTTATCTGTTATGTGGTTGGTCGACTGATGAACTGCTTTGTTGTGTCAATTGCGAACCGCGCCGTGATTGAGTTGAGCAAAAATCTGCAATCTCAGCTCCACACGTGTAGCAGTGGCATCTAGCGGTTCAGATGTGCGCTGCAGGCAATGAGTTCAGTAGTGATGTACGATCCACTGGCCGCGCTTGATCTAGTCTGGATACCAGACCTTTCGCGCGATGCGATGATAACCGCTTTTGGGCGGGGAAGATCTAGTAGTAGGGATAGAGTTGGCACCCGGGAGCGCTAAGGCAGCCGAACCCTGATTAGGTAATTAGTGGGCCGTGTGCTATCTGTGGCGGCGGCGTGAATTGCTTCCCCGGCCGAAGGATTAGCGCCAGGAGCGCGGTGGTCTGGCACCCAGGCTGCACTTGATCCATCGTCCTGCTATAAACGTTGTGTCTATCATTGGTGCCCTCTTCCTTGCCTCTCCCCCCGAAATTAAAGACGATGATAGAAGTCCAAGAAACGCTTGGATGATTTGATAGCGAAGTTTTACAAGCCCTTTACCTTTCTCGTGGATGTGACCTTGAACTGACTTCACCTTTGACCTTACGGTTGACATGGCGCATGTCCAGACGTCAACACTGCAAGTGTCGTAAACTGTTGTCAGTAAAGCGGCGGCGGGTAAACTGTTCACAACGCCGCTTGTTATTCATAGGCGGGACTGTACATCGCGTCTGTAAACAGTAGAGTTGACAACTTACCCTTAACCCACAACTAATACATGTGTTTGAAGGGGGAGGTGGCGTCAGTATAAAGGGAAAAA